>NC_064921.1:748027352-748657143 GCF_023897955.1 Schistocerca gregaria
GTACATTACAAGTATTAGCAAAAACAGAGCATTTTCAAAGTTTGCTAAAATGCTAACACAGGATCCAGTTGACACGAGTTTTGAAACAGACAATGAAATCAATCATGTTGTGCTCAACAGTGTGTTCTATCACTGGGTGGTCTTGACCACAGTTTTGTGTTGGTCATTCATTCAGGAGGACACCTACGTGGTGGTCACGCAAAAAAAAAAAAGAAGCTGTGCAAAAATTGCAGTTGAAATGGTATGTGACACAAATGCTTTCACAGGTGGCCCTGCCTCTGACAGCATAGGATAAACTAGAGTAGGATGTTTTAGATGGGTATATCACACAGGTCTTGTGTCTGGGTCTTCCACAGGAATATGACACACATGCCAAGATGTTGGGAGTGTATGTGACATAATGATCGACTAGGATGTTGAGTAGATTGGGTGGGCAGCAGAATACCTCACTGTGAACGGCACAAAGAACGTAGTGCTCATTTCCAGATATGATGATACAAAGATGAAGCACAGACTAAGGATATTATTAAGCATAATATAAAAGAATTCCGTCTATTTGCCCATCAACAGCTCAACAACATTTCCATTACAATGATGTGAAGTACTGCTTTGTAAAGAATTGTGGGTAATTAGAAATGTAGCAGTGGAGAGAGTATCAGTTATTAATCAAATTCTGTGCACATAATTAATGCATAGTAACTTCTTTAAAAAAGAGAGGGTAACACTGTGAAATTGTTAGAAGATAATTCAGAAAGTAACAACTTATTGCACATTTGGTGTACAGACTGATTTCAGTCCCCCCACCACCTCCAAGAGCCACTGCAAAGAAGCACTCCTATCATCATCCAGTACCACCAAGGATGGGAGCAACTGAACCATGTCATTTGCTAGGGCTCTTATATCATCATATCTGGAAACAATGGATATCTTACGCATGAACCTTCCCACCACTCCTGGAGCGGTATTATGCTGCCCATCCAGCCTACCACCATCATCCCATGCCACTCCCACTCCCAAGCCTCACCAAAGGGGTCATATTCCTGTGAAACACTGAGGTACAAAACCTCCACAGTCCACACATCCTTCAAGGAAGGACCACCTGTGAAACCACCCATCATATACCAGCTCTGCTGCAATTTCTGCACAGCATTTTTTGGGAGCATCACCACCAACCAGATGTCCACGTGAATGAATGTACCGTCAAACTATGGACAAGAACAGTGTTGACCAACTGTTGGGAGAACAAGCTCGAGTTCAATCACTGCTTCACAACCCATGCCATCTGCAGCCTCCCTACTGGTGTGAGATTTGCTGAAAACACACACACACACACACACACACACACACACACACACACACACACACACACACACACACACAGAAAGGTGTTCCTTGCTTACTACTTGACACTGGATTTCATTCACAGTCAGCCATCACTTACAACAGCTGCTAACTTGGACTCCATACTTCCCAAATTTAGTATTCATATTTCATGTCAAGCAGTCTTTACAGAGAACTTTTTCAATTACAAATAACTGTACAGTAATACAAAAAATACATGTTGAATTCTTTATGGATATAACAAATGAAATTAATTCTTACTTTTTACATCTCATCACAACAGTTTCCAGACTCAACATAGCATTCCTTACGAAAGGCCAAATTGTTTCATATGACTAAACTCTCAAATATATGTCTATTGTCTCCAGATCTTATGCAGTTAGAATACTCATCACATTGTGCAACTCCTGGCAGCATCACTGCTTCAGCTTTGTGTGTACTTCAATGAGAAGTATATTGATACCTGTCTCCACTTATTTACAATAAAAACTGAAGCTACAATGTTAACCTTTGAACTCTTCATTTTTTCCTTCTCATTTCTACACAGTCTGAAGAATGAGGCAGTAAATCGCAAATGCACACGCATGTGATGTGTTTAAAGTCACAACAATTTTTAACTTTGATTTTTGCATCTGAATCTTATATACATAAAATTGATTTGATGACAAACTTTTCAACCATTTACTATAAAACACTGATACTTCAAAACAAGACAACCATTTTATAATCAGGTCTCACCTGCAGAGGACGAGGCTGCTGAGAAGAGAGGTAAGGGGCGCACACAGCCACAAGGTCTCTCAGTGGGCGGCCACTCATGGTCAGTGCTGCAGCTAGACCTCCCATGCCTTGCAGAAGGCAGAGCTGTAACTTATATGCCTGCGTGAAGCGATATGCACTTGCACTGTCTTGCAGTGTGCTATTGTGGGCAGAGCGACGTAAAAACTCGAACAGTGGAGGTAGTGCTAATCTGAAATGACAATACAGCAGTTTTCTTGTTATTCTTACTACCCCATCAACACCAACAGTAAGTCAAGGCAGAACACATCTTTTAGTGCATTGCATCCAATTGGAACAAGAACTTGAGATCAGTTTTACATATACTAGGAACATTCCATAAATTATGCACACTGATTTTTTTTATGCACACATTTATTTATTTATTTCAATATTTCTTCACAGTCCTTCAATATAGTCTCCCCGCTTCTCTATGACTGAATCCCAACATCTCAGAAGCCCTATTATTCCATCCAGGACACAATTTCTGTTCATCTCTCGAATGGCTTGGGTAATGGCAAAGAAAGCTCTTCCAGAGAAAGATAATGACATCCACACATAGGTTTTTCCAATTTTGGGAACAAGTCAAAGTCTGGTGGACTCATGTCGAGGATGTAGAAAGGATGAGGCAACACTTCCCATCTGTATTCACACAGTTTTTTGGCTATAACACTGCTAATATGCAGGTAAGCACTGTCATGGAGAATGAATGGCCCAACCTCGAGCAACTGAGGTCAGGTTTTGTGCATTTTTCTGCACAGGTTTTGCTTGAAGATACATTAACACATTGTTGTGACACTTGCCCCACATGGGACTCAAGCTGTTATGATGATTCCTTGGAGGTTGTAAGCAAAAAATCATCATTTGCTTGAGCTTCAATTAAAGCCATCGAAAGTTTTTTTGATATGGAGAGTCTGAAGCTCTCCACTCATTGGACTGCGAGTTCAACTCCAGTTTGAAGTCTACAATCCACATTTCATCAATAGCGACAATTCAACACGTTTCATCAGTAGTGACAATGCAACATAAGAATCCTCCACCTTCGTGGTCAAATCATTCTTTGATCAAGATCACAATGTCCAGGCACTTTTGCTTCATTCAGCAGTCAGATAGTGTAGGACCCATCCTGCAAAAATTTCTCTCTTCTTCAAATCATTTGTCAGAATACAGAATACTGCTGTTGGGGGACTTCCTGTGGCTTCAGAGAGTTCGCACTGCATTGTTCTTCAAGAGCATCTGCCGCAAGTTTCACAATTCGTTCATCTGATGATGCTCTTGGCCTTCCAGGTCTCGGATTATCGCCTATGCTCATACAAGCACTATGAAAATGACTAACCCAATGTGAAACTGTACTAAAGTCCACTGTAAACTCACCACAACCTTCACTTAATGCACTGTAGATGTTTGTCAGGTTTTTGCCATGTAAAGTTCCGATCTTGATGTACGACCTTTGGTCTTCAATATTCACAGTTTCCAAGATCCATGCATGGTCCATTTCCACCTCTCACCAATTTTATGTTAGAGTACACAGCTTCTTCTTCAAGCTCCCAACTACATCAGACATAATTTTCATTGTTGCTGCATCAAACAATCCACAGTAATACCAATCTGTGCACTATTTATGAAATGTACCACGTATATTTATTCAAGGTAATTTCCAAGTTCAATAATCTGTTGCTGTAATTGTCACTGTGGGACCAGTGACTCCACATAAAATCTGGTTATGACACATGACCAATGTCATCACACTCATCTGCAGACAAGAAGTCACAAAAACAGTGACATTAATCCTTCTGAGATGTCTGCGGGCTCACAACAGCATCATCATTTAAATACTGTACAATGAAAAGAGAGACATCATGATTTTGTGTGTAGAATATGGGAAGTTTGTAATGAGCCTGCATTTGATTATGATATGCAAATGCAGCTCCAGGTGACAGGCAGACATATGATGGCAGCTGATGTTACTGCATGTTCAAATATTGTAAAATTTGTGCTGAACTGAATTACAAATTATTTATTTTCTTTCTCTGTCAGTTTAACACTGCTTAATAGAAACGTCACATTTAATTTTTGGGCCATCACCATTACTATGACTCGTTGTAGTAAAACTACTGGTATGGTTCAAAAATGGTTCAAATGGCTCTGAGCTCTATGGGACTTAACATCTATGGTCATCAGTCCCCTAGAACTTAGAACTACTTAAACCTAACTAACCTAAGGACATCACACAACACCCAGCCATCACGAGGCAGAGAAAACCCCTGACCCCGCCGGGAATCGAACCCGGGCTACTGGTATGCATCAACAGCTTACAGTCTTGTGGTCCTGTCAACATGTCATCACCAACATTCATGCCCAATAGAAAATCCCTGCCACATTATATGCAGTCTTATTTCATTGTAGCAAGTGACAGTTTGGGGGGGGGGGGGGGGGAACAACCCTCCACCACATCTTTTTTTTTATATAAACAAGTGTTTTAGCACCCAACAGTACAGCCACTTCACAGGAATTATCCATCAACAGACTGGAGCAGAGTTTGGTGAAATATTCATCAAAAATTCCTACTGTCAGATGTCAAATCTATAGGAAAGGTTCCAACTAGAATGAAGTCGCAAAAAATCTAATACCAGATCCTCTCTGTAGAAAGTATCAATTACAGGATACTCTCGCACATACATTCATTTGCGCAGATGAAAATGCAATTTAGTAGTGGAGAAGGAAGAAATTTGTTTTAATTACCAGAATGAGCCCTACCACAAACGGCGTGAATGTCATTTTCCAACCTGAGTGGTACATGTTCCACTGGACAAAACACCAGTCATATGCTTGGTACATGGCGCGTTTCACTCACTAATTGATTAGCACAGTTACTCTGGACATATTAGACTACCAATATTATCTGTAACAGCAACACTGGATCACGCAACAAAGGTGCGCCAGAAACTCGTCTGAAGAGTTCCAAAAGTTTTTATCCCATTAGTCTTGGTTTGCTTTGATCAAGCATAAAAGGTAGAATTCAGTGAGGACCGACAACACTCTTGGGATGTTAAACGTCTTTACTGGACCAGGACAAACACCAGAACCTTGAAAAAAGGACTTATTTTAATTTTTCCTTTGTTCTATTTTTTCCCCACTTCAACATTAAGAGATTTAATTTCCAGAACTAAGATTAAAGGAGGAAAAATGTAAAATGTACTTTAAAGGACACAGATTAAGAAAAAAAAAAGAAAAAAAAGAATCATGCTGACTCTCAGTCATGGGATGCTGGGTTTGATTCCTGGGTGGTTCAGGCATATGTATTGTCATCACCATTTTATCCTCACTGATGCACAAGTTGCCAAAGTGGCATAAAAAAAATAAATCTTGCACCAAGTGGCAGAACATACCGAAAGGGTCTCCTGCCCAATAAAAGCATATGCAATCCCCAGGGCGTTTAATACATCTTTCCATACTAATATTATTAAATGTGTGTGTTGCATTTTAACAACCAAGCAACTAAACCGATTTTGAAGTAATTTGGTACACATATAGCTTAAACCCTATGCAAAAATGCAGGCTACTTAAGGGGCGGGGTGTGGAGGGGTGGGGGGTAGGGGGGGTGGGAATCAACCGTCTAAGAGGATGAAGTAACAATAGCACATCCTTTTTTACATTAGAAAACATAAAACATGTTAAAATATTTATAAATTTGTTGCACAATGTATATGTAGCACATGCCCCACTGCATGCACCATTTAACTTACTTACTAAGCATAAGTCATCATAAGGAAACTACTGAGATGTGACTGCAGCAATGTAAACAAAGGAAGTATCTACATAGGCTTTACTTGCATAATGATTCACATTATTAATGTTGGGTTTGCAGCCAATTCTCAAATTCAGCAAGATATGATACACCCAAAGAAATGAAATGGAAGACCATTTCACTTTTGAATCAGAGATTTCTGTCATAGAAGTGCTATGGAAACTCTGTCCTGGTGTTGCCACTGCGCAAGACAGTAGTTTTACAAAGACCCGCAAAAATGAGGACACCGCTGAGTCTTATTATCAGTACCTTCAATGCATCCCCCTTCTTTGTCCTTTCACTAACAATTAATATCATATTTTCAACTTTGGAGAATTTATTTGGTACCTGAAATCTTTAGCCTGTGTCCTTCAGATCTGCTCGTAAGTTCAGATGATGTACCTCTTTTTACTCAGGTTCCATTTCAAGTGTCCTTGAGCTTAATCAATGGACAGTTGTATGTAGAAATGAAACTATTTTGTTGTTACATGCTACCTTTAACCTATTTTGTTTTATTTTCTGAAAAGATATTTTGAAGAGACTGATGAAGTAGCTAAATGGAATTTATTATCACATATAGTTGCTAATTAATTCATGGAGAATTTGCATGAGAGACCACTGAGAGGGCAACTTTAAAACCTGCTTGTTTTTCAATATATGTTAATGAAATATGTGTGATCTGGCTACATGGAGTAGATTCTCTAAAATATTTCTGAGAACATGATAATTCTCTTCAATCTGATGTTAAATATATGGTGGAAGTATAAAATTATGAAAATGTTCCTTTTTTGGACGTCTATCGCAACATGTTGGCAGTCACAGTGCACTGTTTGTCCAAGAATCACGTGATGGAGTATGAATAAACCAGGATCTTGGCCGAGATATTGTGACTGTTGGACACTATGAACCAGCAGTGCATCTGTCAACTGTTTGATCACCAAAATTACTCTTACGTCTTCTATTAAGAAGTTTTCATACATCTTATTCATGAATCTCACTACGAAGATATTGCGAATCCATTTCATTGGCTGATTACTGTAGATGCAGCTTCTTAAATAGTACAGTAATGATGCCCACAAACCTTAATGAAGTGTAAATTACAAAAATCTGACCATGAATTACCAAATAACTTACACATCTTATTAAACACATTTATCACACTATCAGAAAGACAATAACATCTAAAATATTGAATGTTTATTATGCAGATATATGTCCTACTTTATGCATCTGGAGCGCAGGAAGTCACCTGAGGTGCATGCAAGAGCACAAAGCAGAGTAAAACATCTTGCGAGAACCAATGGGTCTGGACTTCGAAAGAGAGGTGCCATAGCCTCCCATATCTTGTGTGTCAATCTCAGCAAGGTGCTGGAATGTGTCCTCAGACAATGCACCCCATCAGTCAGAGTTTCCAGTGAAATAACCTGATGGCGAGGAGCACGAGATCGTGGAAGTGTATGAAGGCATCGGCTTAACACCTCCCGCACAGCAGCAACATGTGGTGGAAGACGCTTTTGGTGATCTTCTGATGAATCATTATAATCCTGAAAGCAAACAACATAGGATGAGAACAGGTTTTCTGAGACATGTTATCAAACCACCCTGATTTCATTTAGTCACAACTTAAAATATCACTCTATACAAAGTTCCATTATCAACAGAGAAAGCCTCTTGGATTTTAACACCACAAAACTGTGAGTCAGAAAACAATAATACATTTAGTAGACATTACATGCAGTTTCTAGTCCAAAAATTGACTTAATGCAAAAAACAACATGTAATACAACAGGTTGAAAACCAATGGAAAAAAGAAGTGAACTACACTCTTCTTAGAGTTATGAAGTGTAATTAGCTCACTGAAGATGTCACTACAATTAAATGAGATTATTCAGGGCAATGCCTTGAATGAGAGAAACTGGCACAGGACAAAAGTAAAATAAAATTTTATATGCCAGCAATAAACAATATTTAAAGATGAATTTGATGAAAACTGAGAAGTCAGTTGTAAGGAATGAACATATAGATGCATAAATGAGACAAAAATAGGTATAAACAGAGAAAAGTAAAACCGAAAGAATAAAATTATAGAGAAGCAGTAGCCAATTAAGAGACAAGACGCCTCCAGCTACTCATACAATGCTGCACACAATTATGTAGGAAAATAAAATATTAATCCAAATCCCCCACATTGAAATTTTAGGTTTCAGGAGAATCAAAAGAATTTTTTTTCTTGTTAGATGCACTATCTAAGTAACTTCTGGCAACATTCAAGTCATCAAACACAGTGGCCAGTGTACAGAACAGTAAGATCAAACATTTTGATTTTTATTGTATCAAGAATCCAAAATGACCACTGCCTCATGTCATTTATTATGCCTTTGACCAAATGAGCTGCCATCAACAGAGAAATCAAGATGATGCTAGAATCATAGAAAGATATGACTTTCCTTACAACCATCCATTGGAAATTCTGAGTAAAAAGGACACCAATATACCTCTTGTCAATGGTTCCAACACTATGGACAGGACCAACAATGAGGCACAGCAGAAGAAATTAAGAAACATAAGATAAACTAGGAAGCAAGGGGAGAAGAAAAGGAAATTGAAAAAGAGACTTGAATTATGCAACTGTAACAGATATTCCAGGTGTATTCTGTGATTTCAACAAAGTAAATATCTGGAATCAAACAACGGCACTAATTGCATTTTTATTTTCAATCACCAGACCAGTTTTGGCCACAGAGGCCATTTTCTAGAGGTTATATGAACTTTATTGAGGTTGAGGGTGGGGGGCAGCAGAGTGTAATAAGTTGTACAATACGAAAAAGAAAGTAACAAAAAACATTCTCAGAACAAGCATTGTGAAACAAATAATGTATAACAACTCATCTACAAACATCATGAAAATGGCATGGTAAAATAAATAATCTTGTATAATAACTTGGCCACAATTAAGTTAGTAACACATATAACAAGAACTTAAGAGCCTATCTTCACGGGAGTAAAGAGACTATTATTATTATTATTATTATTATTATTATTATTATTATGTGACGAGCTTGGAAAGCCAGCGATGCCGAACAAGAGGAATCAGCAAACACATTCTTGAATAGAGGCATGGTGTTTAAACGATATGAGGTCCTGCCATTTACAGGCAGTCCTGTAACCTACCCCTCCCCTGTTTAAGCACTGCCTCTTCACATGTCTCACCTGTGCTTTCTATGAGAAAGTGGGTCAATCCCACAGTTGGCTCATCCTGGAACTGGGCCACCAACAACACCGCGGGCTGAAAACATGTTGGCTGGACTTGTTATGAAATAATTTTCTCTGCAGCAGCCTGAAGGCAATATCTACACATCACCTGAGCCCAATCCAACGAGTCAAGCAATCGTAACATCATAGCAAGAGATTCAACAGGAATAAAATTTTGATGTTTAGCCTGCACATATGCTGAGCAAGAAATACTCACCAGATAAGCATGATGTCTCACCAGTCCGTCTGTGCACTTCCATGACGCTAGGTTTGTCAGTTCATGTTACATATAAGGCATATTCCGAAACTGAGGTCCATTTGGTCAAAAAAAAAAAAAAAAAAAAAAAAAAAAAAAAAAAAAAAAAAAAAAAATAAGCTCATGAGAAAAGGTTTTACTGACAGTAATATTTTTCTAAATATATACTTCTCCATCAATTGCCATTCACATCTATATTATATGTAATACTGCACCAGCTTCTTTAACCCCTCTGCATAGAAGTCTGCTGCATGGGAACTGAACCAGTTGGTAATGTCGGTCTTGAGTTCACCATCATTTTGAAATCATTGTCCCCCCAGCCACTTCTTCAAAGGAAAGACGAGGAAATAGCTGCTTGCTGCAAGGTTGGGACTGTATGGACAGTGCTCAAATCATTCACAATGAAAATCATGAATATTCTTGGTTTTGACAGCGTTGCCATGAATGAGGACAATGCTAGACCACAGTTTCCCATGGCATCAAGTTTAGACGGCATGTCTCAGTCTGATTAGCATTCCACAGTGTACGTCACCTGAAAATGTTGACCCATGGTCCATGAAATCAATCAAAAGGACACTCTTTTCATCCCCAAAACTGGTACCATCATTTTTCACATCAAGAACAGAGATCACTTAAGCTTTTTTGGTTTGGATGAACTTGAATGGCACCACTGCATTGACTGTTGTTTTGATCCCGCACTGGTGTACGATACCTGTGTCTCGTCACCTGTAACAATATGGGAAAACAACTCTTCTCCATCTTCTCTATAGCAGTCCAAACACTGTTGTGCAGTATGCATCCTTTGCTCTTTGTGCTGATCAGTGAGCATTTTTGGAATCCACCTCACACACAGTTTCTGATATCCAAGCTGTTAAGTGCCAAATGTGTACATCGAGGGTCCAGCAACATTTTGGAATTTGTTTGCCAGACCACTAATCGTCAATCACTGATCACTTTGAATTTTTTGCTTCACTTGAGCAATGACATTGTCAGAATTTATACTGGGTCTGCCACTCTGCTGTTCATCGTGAATATTTGTACAGCCATTTTGAAAATCTCGACACCATTTTCAAACTTTTTTGTCACTCATTTTTCAGGGCCACAAAAGGCATAACTCACAATGGATTTCAAGCAGCTGAAGATCCTTTTGCTGGCAAAAATACAATCACACCACACTCTTCACAACTGGTGGGATCTACTATTGTATCAGCCATTTTGATCTGCTTTCACTGATTGGCAAACAACTACTGAATCAAACCAATGCTGCAGTAGTTTCCGAAATATTCGGTAGACACTGCTGCACGCATGAAACCCCATTCATGCTTACCATCAGTTAAATATTGGTCACCAGACCTTAGTTTAGGAATACGCCTCGTATGTCACATTCTTAATTGTGGAAGAGTTGTTATACAACATTATTTATTTACCATGATTGGTCTGACAATGTTCACTGTTAGTTTCTTTTTCATATAACTTATAGCACCATACCTTGTTTTTCAATATTGTCCAGACAACCACTTGAAAATGGTCTTGGTGGCCGGAACCAATTATGGTAACAGAAAATAAAAGTATGAATGGTGCTCTTATTCGATTCCAAGTAATTACTACAGATGTGGATTTCGCATCATCATGTTCCACGTGCCACACAAAAAATTATAAAGCAAATATTAATCAGCATTTTGGTCACTGTTGCTGGTGGGCTACATCAGAGCATATAATACTAATGGGGCAATGTACTGATTTCTCTCCCATCTTTATAACTGCTTAACAGGATGTAATAATAACCATTCTTTGATTGGATGTTAGAAATAGGGCAGAGTGAAACAAAGGTTGTATACATAATTTTACAGGCGCATACTGGCAAATTAGGAAGGAGTTGCTGTTATGACGTTGTCCTACTTCGCAATTTGGTGATGGTTAAGATGTGTTATTGCAATGGGTTTCTTACTATGGTTTGAAACCAAACTTTATGAGGCAGTTTCGTAGGTGCAGTCTGTCCTTTAGCCAGCTACTGCTGGTACCCAAGATGACTAAAGCTTGCAATCATCATCATGATTAATTTTGGCGGACTGTCCAACTATTTTTATTTCCTCTCATAACTTCCTTAGGAAGGTAAGTGGTAGCTTAGCTAGGACATGGGCTGTCTTACGTTAAGAGATCCATATGTGTTGCTTGTGCTTTCTTAGGCCTGTATCAACGGGTCTCCAACATAAACTTATCTGTACTTACAAACAACCTCAGTGTGCGCAACATATTGACAGCATCTTTGGGTCCCAATGCTATTATTCCTACAAAGGATGTGCTTAATGTCCACATAGTGAACAACACTGGTCACAGGGAGAGTGACACTCTAAACATACTGTAGAAGAACAGTGTGGGGCTGTTCCATCTACAAATCTCAGACGTATTTTTTATGATTGCTTTCTTTGTAAACTGAAGGTGGTATAAAGCTTCTGCAGCTCTCTTACAACATACAGGTATCAATTGTAAACAGGGTCAAAATCATATTAAAAATGTAATAGTGAAAAAACTCTAAAGTGTGGTTAACACATGAAGATATGATGAATGATGCATGATAAATACAGCTGTGATCACTAACAGAACTGTACAAAATTTAGAAAAATAGTGCAGATGTACCTGTTTCGAATTTATGCTATAAGAGGCTTTCAAAAAGTTTCCTTTTGAAGGCCGTACAATCCAGAATCAGTATGCCAAGCAGGCAAAATTGTTATCAGCATTGAAGCAATCATCCCACCAGTAAGCCATGTTGAATATAAGAACTTGTTAAAATACCACGACCTGTTGCGTGAAGAAGTCTTCGACCATTCATGGCCTTTTTTAAGGGACTGAAAGAAGTGATAATCACATGGAGAGAGTTCAGGACTATAAGGCAGGTGCTCAAGTGTCTCCTACTTGTCTTGGCACAACTTCTGTGTTATAACATTTGGTATATGGGAAGGTGTGTTACCACCAAACTTGGCGCACCATGCCAAAACAGTCGTTTTTAACAGACATGCTCCCCCACACAAATTCTACATTTTCCAATGGATGTCTATCACTGCCTGTCCTTACACAACCCAGAAAAGAATAACAGCACACTGGTCTATTTGGAAGCATTTGGTAATAACATTGGCATAGTTCACATCTACACATGTATCACACATACATCAGAAAGACGTTATACCCCACTAATCCCTCTACCTACATGTCGGTGATTATATACAGGCGTTGAAGTTACATTATGTTGCATATATGCTACAACAACACGCACAAATTAAAATTTATTGATCGTCCTTTATTGTCTGCTGCAGTTGCAATTGTTGTTGTTGATGATGATGTTGTTGTTGTTGTTTTCAGTCCAGAGACTGGTTTGATGCAGCACTCCAAGCATGCTACTCTACCCTGTGCAAGCTTCCTCATCCCCCAAACCTACATCCTGCAGCCTACATCCTTCGGAATCTGCTTAGTGTATTCATCTCTTGATTTCTGCAATTTTTATCCTCCACGCTTCCCTCCAGTGCTAAACTGGTGATCCCTTGATGCCTCAAGATGTGCCATACCAACCAATCCCTTCTTCTAGTCAAGTTGTGCCACAAATTCCTCTTCTCCCCAATTCTATTCAGTACTTCTACATCTACATCCATACTCCACAAGCCACCTGATGGTGTGTGGCGGAGGGTACCTTGAGTACCTCTATCGGTTCTCCCTTCTATTCGTCTCGTAATTGTTGGTGGAAAGGAGGATTGCCTCTGTGTGGGCTTTAATCTCTCTGATTTTATCCTCATGGTCTCTTCGCGAGATATACGTAGCAGGGAGCAATATACTGCTTGACTCCTTGGTGAAACTTCAACAAAAACCAGTACCGAGCTACTGAGCGTCTCTCCTGCAGAGTCTTCCACTGGAGTTTATCTATCATCTCCATAACACTTTCGCGGTTACTAAATGATCCTGTAACAAAGCACGCTGCTCTCCATTGGATCTTCTCTACCTCTTCTATCAACCCCATCCAGTACGGATCCCACACTGCTGAGCAGTATTCAAGCAGTGGGCGAACAAGTGTACTGTAACCTACTTCCTTTGTTTTCGGATTGCATTTCCTTAGGAGTCTTCCAATGAATCTCAGTCTGGCATCTGATTTACTGACGATCAACTTTATATGATCATTCCATTTTAAATCACTCCTAATGCGTACTCCCAGATCATTTATGGAATTAACTGCATCCAGTTGCTGACCTGCTATATTATAGCTAAATGATAAGGGATCTTTCTTTCTATGTATTTGCAGCACATTACACTTGACGTCATAAGCGCATGACTGCGTGTGAGATTGCCCTCTAAGTGTTCATCTATTTTTAGGTTTCAGATGTATATTTTAATGGTTTTTGTGATAATATTTACTATGTAAGTGACTTATTAGTGGTTTCTTCATTCACCTCTGTCTTTCTTGTGTTGTGACCTGATATTTCTGAGTGTTTCATATCGAGCAACTTAACCTCTTACCCGTGTTTACATTCTGTGCTGATCAGTTGCAGCTGTAGCGGCGCATCGAAAGCTAAGTACTAATTAATTGTTTGTGTATAGTAGTTTATTTAGGAACTTTAGTAGTCTTCAACCGGTGTTCTTAGTGTTTACCGGTGAAATAACTTCAGAAGAAATTTTTGCGAACTGCTTTCAGTTTCGTTACTGTGTCATTAGACGTTTGATTTTTTTTCTGTGTTAGTATTTTGTTATATTCTCATTTGTTGTTGATTAATACTGTCAATAACAGTAGTTACTTCCCTTGTAGAGCAAGTTTGTGATTATTGTAGTCAGTTTTTAACATCATCTTATTGTAGTAGCGGAACTTAGATAAAGTTGTTTTCTTGTTTCAATAACTGTAAAATTTTACCATGAGTGAGAAGTGTAGGCTTTGCCGTAGGTTCGTGAGTAGTGGATTGCGGTGTGAGACTTGTTCGAAGTATTTTCACTGGGGGGAATGCAGTGGGGAAGCCAGTGGGCATTCTGGTGAGATCCCCTCCTGGAACTGCAGGTTATGTAGCAAGAGTAAGTTGATAGAGGAGCAGGAGTGTACGATCTGTGCCCTTCAGGTGCAGTTGAAAAACGCACAAGAGGAGCTAGATAGGATGAGGAGGGAGAAGGGGGTTGGGGAATGGGAGCTAGCTGTTGGCAAGAGATCTGCTAGGAGGAGGAGATTTTCGGATAGTTTTACTATTGGTGTTTGTAATAGATATGACCAGCTGTCAGAGTGTAATGGAGAGGAATCTCTAGTAGTTGTACATGTAGGAAGTATACAGCAGACCTCAACAGTCACGGTGGCTAGGACAGTTGCGAAGTTTAAGAGAAAGAAGAAGGTTCTGCTGTTAGGTAGTTCTCATGGCAGAGGTGTAGGCCAGCAGTTGCAGGAAGTTTTGGGGAGTGAGTACCAGGTCACCAGCATTGTGACGCCTAATTCAGGATTGGCTCAGGTGACTGTTAACATAGGGGGGTTATGTAGGGATTTTACTAAAGAGGATCAGGTAGCGATTGTGGGTGGGGCTGGTAATAGTATTGATAGGGATGGGGAGTATGACATAGATGGTGACCTGGAAAAGATAGCCACTCAGACTGGCAACACGAATCTGCATTTCGTGGAACTGTTTCAGTGTCACGATCGGCCTCATCTTAATACAGCCGTCAGGCGTAATAACATGAGACTTGGGGGTGCGCTGATGACAGAAGGCATGAGTCACATTTCAGTGGTGTCGGCGGAGTCTATCAGCAGGACGGGTTTCACTAGATGTGGCCTGCACCTCAACAGGTATGGAAAGGGGAGGTTGGCAAAACTTATAGGTGCCAGCATAGGTGGGGGTGGTGGGATCACTCATGGGAAAATTCCGGTAGTTGTGGGTGTTAGAGCTGTACCTTTTTTAGATTGAAGTCAGCTGATAGGTATTCCTGCTTAAGGGAAGTCTTTCTAACAAAGAAATCACTTTCGACAAAGCTTTCGTATCCGATTAATGAGGGTATTAGTATATTTCATCAAAGTATACAGGGTATTAGAGATAAAGTCTGTGAACTGCTTATAGATGTTGACTCTGAAATTATTGGTATATCTGAACACTGCTTAAATAAGGAGATAATTCAGAGGCTTCCTTTACCAGGATACAGGCTGGCTGGCAGCTTTTCTAGGAGCTCTTTGCGGTGTGGGGGAGTAGCCATGTATGTGAAAAACGGTATCCCATTTGAGTCAATTGATGTTTCAAAGTACTGCACTGAAAAGGTGTTTGATGTTGTGCAGGTGTGGTTAAATTTAGTGGAGCTAAACTTCTTACTGTTGTTATTTATAGATCCCCAGACTCCAATTTCACAACATTTTTGCTAAAGCTAGAGGAGGTTCTTGGTTCACTTTATAGGAAATACAAAAAGTTAGTTATATGTGGTGACTTTAATATTAATTGTATAAGTGATTGTGCAAGGAAAAGAATGCTGGTAGACCTCCTTAATTCATATAATCTTATGCAAACCGTATTCATTCCAACGAGGGTGCAAGGGAACAGTAGAACAACCACAGACAACATTTTTGTTCATTCCTCATTACTAGAAGGGCATTCTGTTAGCAAAAAGGTGAATGGCCCTTCAGATCATGATGCACAAATTTTAAGTCTAAAAGATTTTTGTGCTGCAACACATGTTAAATATAGTTACCAACATTTTAGGAAAGCTGATCCAGTTGCTGTAGAGACTTTTGTAAACCTTATCAAGGAACAAGAGTGGCAAGATGTTTATAGTGCTGATACAGTAGACGATAAATATAATGCTTTCCTCAAGACTTTTGTCGTGCTCTTTGAAAGTTGCTTTCCGTTAGAACAATCTAAACAGGGTACTAGCACAAACAGGCAGCCTGGGTGGCTGACTAAAGGGATAAGAATATCTTGTAGAACAAAGTGGCAATTATATCAAAACGTTAGAAACAGTCACAATCTAAATCAGCCCATTACAAACCGTATTGTAAGGTGCTTAAAAAAGTTATTAGGAAGGCAAAAAGTATGTGGTATGCAGATAGAATAGCTAAGTCTCAGGATAAAATTAAAACCATATGGTCAGTCGTAAAGGAAGTGGCTGGTCTGCAGAGACAGGTCGAGGATATAGAATCAGTGCATAGTGGGAATGTCCGTGTTACTGATAAGTCGCATATATGTACAGTATTTAATATTCACTTTCTGAATATAGCAGGTGAACTAAATAGAAACCTAGTCCCAACAGGGAATCATATAGCGCTCGTAGAAAAAAGTGTTCCGAGACTGTTACCTGAAATGCTCCTCCATGATACTGACAAGAGGGAGACTGAGTTAATAATTAAATCACTAAAGATCAAGAACTCTCATGGATATGATGGGGTATCTAGCAGAATACTGAAGTATTGTTCCATGTATGTTAGCCCAGTACTTAGCCATATCTGTAACTTTTCCTTTAGGAGTGGTTGGTTTCCTGACCGATTAAAGTACTCTGTAGTGAAGCCACTTTATAAAAAGGGAGACAGGGATAATGTTGACAATTATAGACCTATTTCTATGCCATTGGTGTTTGCTAAAGTTATCGAGAGGGTTGTATATACAAGGTTACTGGAGCATTTAAATTCACATAATTTGCTGTCAAATGTACAGTTTGGTTTTAGAAATGGCTTAACAATTGAAAATGCTATAGTCTCTTTTCTCTGTGAGGTTTTGGACGGATTAAATAAAAGGTTGCGAACGTTAGGTGTTTTCTTTGATTTAACGAAGGCTTTCGACTGTGTTGACCACAAAATATTACTGCAGAAGTTGGACCATTATGGAGTAAGGGGAGTAGCTTACAATTGGTTCACCTCTTACTTTAAGAACAGAAAGCAGAAGGTAATTCTCCGCAATATTGAGAGTGGTAGTGACGTTCAGTCCCAATGGGGCACTCTTAAATGGGGCGTTCCCCAAGGGTCGGTGCTGGGATCACTGCTGTTTCTTATTTACATAAATGATATGCCTTCTAGTGTTACAGGTGATTCAAAAATATTTCTGTTTGCTGATGACACCAGCTTGGTAGTGAAGGATTTTGTGTGTAATATTGAAACATTATCAAATAATGTAGTTTATGAAATAAGTTCGTGGCTTGTGGAAAATAATTTGATGCTAAATCAAACTGGGATATCCCGGTTAAAAAATATACTTTTTCCTGGGCGAAAATACATTTTTTCTGTGCTAAGTGACAGTGGGCTTTCTGTAGATTTTCCCTTGGAACCATAAAACTTATCAATCCTTTGAATGGGTATTGTTTTATACACTGACATAGAGCTTCCTAGAACTTTGGGGGGGGGGGGGGAGGAGTAGGAAGAGAAGTTTTGGAAAGGCCTTTGATGAAAAAATGGAGAGTAGTTTTTGAAAGACCTTTGATGCATAGCAACATATATGCTGCATATTATTGTATTATGAAAGTATAAATTCGAATTCCACCAAACACAGCATGGCAGTTTCTGGGGTGTTGAAATCGAGATTGGAGTGCCCTTTTGTAGGTCAATTACTTCTTGCCAGCTGATATTCAGAACATAGGACATGTTTTGTAGTCAGCCAATAGCAAGAGCACTCTGAAGCAGTGCTAACACGCAAAGTACATAGTGTAGCTACAAGAAAAGCTAAGCTTTCAAATGTAATATCTATCGTTTTCTTTGTGTGTGTTATACTTTCAGATACATCATACAAATGTGTCAGTAAATTTAAAATAATGACATAAATGTCTGGCCTTCTGGACTTGAAATTCTTCTAAGTGGCTTGTCCTCAAAGTATTAAGTTTTGTTTGTCAAACACTCTGTGATTTAAGAAATTCATCCCACATTATCACAAATAATGTAAGTTGTCTTGAATAAATGGAAATTTACTATTGAAAGTAATGCTTTTCAAACCACCATTCGCAATACTTTCCCGAGACTGTTAGAAATAGGTTCATTTCTGCAGATGCCACAGAGTACCAGAAAACAGGCATTATGCACATGCACAGCTGGGGTGAAGTAAGAAGCCCGCATGTTCATATGTATAATGCATTAAGAGATCTTTCATTATACCACAAAAGAAACAAGGGAATAAGAGGATACTCCAATTTCGTAAACCAAACTAAAATGCATAATTCGGCTTGAAGTGCATATTGGTTTGTCCAGATTCACAATGAAGTAGGCCCCACCTGATACTAAGCTTTTCAGTGTGATGCCTGGGATGTACATTTTCTTGCAGTACCAGTACTGCACTATCTCTTGTTTGGTTCTTTATTATCACGTAATGCCACACACGGCAGAAGATGGAAATGTGCACTTGAAATTCAGCGAACAATTGGAACTAGGCAATACTGTGGAATGAAGCACTTCTGTTTCGAATAAATTAAGTGTCTCAGCAGAAAAGATTAGTAAACCAAATTTCAGCAATAAACTGACAAAAATCATTCCACTGTTCTGCAAGGCGATTAATGCTTGACTGCCAAAAATGTGGAATTAAAACAAAATCAGAAAATTGAAAACTAATAACGTATTTTTGCCTTTCTTAATTATGTGAATCTATTTTAATTCAGTTGATAGCTCGTGGCCACAGAAATCTGTTTTGTTATCATTTGACATGGGAGCTGTAAATGCAGAGGAAACAGTGAAATCACTTAATGTAAACACGGGTCACGTGGAGACTAGCCCCCTCCCCTCCCATCCCCACTACAACCCAGACAACTCTGTGCATGCGTGAATCTGGCATCTAGGGCATGCCAGAAAAAAAATTTTCTTGTTAGCATCTGGCTGCTTGCTGTTATTGCCGATACAGCTAACATCCACACCTCAATTAGCCAGAAGCGGGATAAGGTACTGCTCATATGTGAGTCAACTGTGCATGCGCATGAGCCCACGGGCAACTGCTCAAACAAACCTAATGTAAACAGTTGTGATACCATGCCCATAGAAAGCAATTCATTGTTATGCAATATTACAGTCTTCACCCTATGGCTGTTGACATGTTTTTGCTGTTTGTAAACACTTGTGCGCAAAATAGTATTTTGTTGTAACTGGCACATTTCCTTTGCAACTGAAGTTTTATTAATTTTTTTTTTTTGTTTCGTTTATGTTTTGTTTGCCAGTATTATTCCCCAGTAGCAGGATACAGTAAAAGTCTTTGCTACAGGATCAGGTATTACCAGTCAAAATTACAAAAATTTAACTGAAAACAGAAACAACGAAAAATTCCTGGAATTTCAAAAAATTCTCGTGTTTTTCCCGGTTTTCTCCCAGATGAAAAAATTCTGGGTTTTTCCTGGATTTCCCAGGTTGTATACACCCTGTTATAATACCACATTCACCTGACCAGAAGTCTTGTTCCTCCTGCCACCGAACTTCATTAATTCACGCTATAACTAACTTTGTCTATCCTTTTCCCTTTTTAAACTTTCTAATCTACCTGCCCAATTAAGGAATCTAACATTCCATGGTCTGATCCTTAGAACCCCAGTTTTCTTTCTCCTAGTAACGAAGTCCTCCTGAGCAGTCCGCGCCCGGAGATCTGAATGGGGAACTATTTTACCTCCGGAATATTTTATCCAAGAGGACACCATCAACATTTAACCATATAGTAAAGCTGCATGCCCTTGGAAAAAAATTACGGCTGTAGTTTCCCCTTGCTTCCAGCTGTTCACAGTACCAGCACAGCAAGGTCATTTTGGTTAATGTTGCTAGACCTGATCAATCATCCCGGCTGTTGCCCCTGCAACTACTGAAAAGGCTGCTGCCCCTCTTCAGGACCCACACGTTTGTCTCGCTCGCAACAGATACCCCTACACTGTGGATGTACCTACAGTACATCTATCTGTATCGCCGAGGCACACAAGCCTCCCCACCAGTGGCAAGGACCGTGGTTCATGGGGGAGGGGGGAGGGGGGGGGGAGGTGTCAGTTGCAATTATATGTTTTGTTAATAAAAAGGAACACTGGAACCATGTTCAACTATGCTGTCAGAATCCAGATCCTATTCCTGACCTCTAATTAATGTTGCAGAGTCCTAATTACCCATGTATTTAATAACAGATGGTTGTGGTTGTTCAAGATAAGCTTTACTATTCTTCATTTAATGTGAGCTCTGACATGTAGATGCAGCACTGCTACTTACCTCTTGTTCTTGAGATGCTGTTGCTTCTGCAGCAAATCTTTTTCCTATTTCATCCATGCTGAGGGTCTCTGGTTCTTCTTCTAGGCATTGGTGCTTGTTCTGTTTGTATTCCAGCAGTTCTGTTACAAGGCTCACAGGCTTTAGTCTCTTTCGATCAGAGGGAATTTCTTCCCTTTGGGCCAACGGTTGCTTTTGACTCAACCAACTCCGTACACAACCAACAAATGCTCTCATCACATGTAGCTGGGCTAAAGAATGCTCGTCATCCTGATGTTCAGTCTGAGATATTACCTGTAAACACAACCAGCCTAATTTTAATTAACAATGAAACATAAAATATGAGATTCTGTTGTATTTATTTGATACATCAATGAGAATGTATCAGTTTGTTAACATTTTTCAAGATATAATCACATCTCTCTACTAATTAAATGATGTTTCATTTTAACTGTATTTTTATGTAGTAATGAAACTGCTTCCCCCACTACTTTCTGTTTTTCAACATGAACATTAGAAACAAATGTAGTAAAAACATCTAAAATATACACATTTATGAAGCAATTCATACTCGCATTCACATTTTATAGCCTCTTTCAGTATGGTATGTTTCTGGCCATGTTCTTGTGAACTCCCAGGGCATCCAGATCTTCCCTGACTCTATCTTGTCACTTCAACTCTGTGGTCTTCTAAGGTTTCTCCTTTTTATGGCTTTCCTACTATTTTTAATATCCTTCTTCCCTTTTCAGTACATGTGCCACCCATTCAGTTTTCCTGCTCCTTATTTCTCACAATCACATCATTTTCTGAAACTTTCATGCCGAGATATTGGTAAAATTTTCTTCCTTAATACCCTGGCTTCAAAGGAAATAATATTACTCTCCACCTTCTTGTTCAGTGTCAATGTCTCAGCTCTCCACATATTAAGACCAGTCACATAATTGTCTTATAAATCGGAGTTTGAATATTCTGGTTACCAGATTATTGGTAAATAGTGTATTCATTGCAAACATCCATCTCTGTTCAGACTATTATCAACTCTTCCATTTTATTATTCCAATTAACAATGATATCCATATATTTGAAGGACCCAACAGCTGTGATTCTCTCTACAACCCTACTCAGTAATGTTCTCCATACAAATATTAATATCTGAGAAAATTTTACAGAGCGTAAAGGTTGCAAACGTAAAATAATCCAGTCTCAAACCTCTGTGAAAGAAAATTATTTAAAAATATATATGAAACTCTCACCAATGTTGACAGTCATGTTTGAAAGTAGCAGTCAGCTCTTATGTACCGTATTTACTCGAATCTAAGCCGCACTTTTTTTCCGGTTTTTGTAATCCAAAAAACTGCTTGTGACTTAGAATCGAGTGCAAAGCAAGGGAAAGTTCTGAAAATGTTGATAGGTGCCGCCACAACTAACTTCTGCCATCGAATATATGCAGCGCTACACAGGCATGCTTTGTAGGCACAAAGATAAATACTGGCACCAAAACCTCTGCGTCAGCAAAAAAATTAAAAAAAAAAAAAAAGTGGGAGACGAGCTTTTTTTCTCCGCCCTGAGTTTCAACCACTGCATTTTCATACATTATCCAATGAAGTAAATACAAATTCCATATTGTTCATCTTCAAATGTAGCAGAATTTCAATGTACTATGAAAATCCGACTGGCAGAACTGCTTAGGATGTTTGTCAATATGGCCAACTCTACGTTCTGAATTTTTTCCTACCTGTGAGAAGAAATGGTTGCTAATAGGAACCTGATGAAATGTGAATCATATGCAGTATTCTCTTCACCATAAGAATAATACAAATATAAACATTTTTCCAAAAAAGATACGAATCAGTAATACAGCAGTACAAGTTTATATGCCAACTAGCTCTGCAGATGTCGAAGAAATTGAACAAATGTATAATGAAATAAAAGAAATTATTCAGATAGTGAAGGGAGATGAAAATTTAATAGTCATGGGTGACTGGAATTCGGTAGTAGGAAAAGGGAGAGAAGGAAACATAGTAGGTGAATATGGACTGGAGCTAAGAAATGAAAGAGGATCCTGCCTGGTAGAATTTTGCACAGAGCACAACTTAATCATAGCTAACACTTGGTTCAAGAATCATAAAAGAAGGTTGTACACATGTAAGAAGCCTGAAGATATGGACAGGTTTCAGATAGCTTATATAATGGTAAGACAGAGATTTAGAAACAAGGTTTTAAATTATAAGACATTTCCAGGGGCAGATGTGGACACTGGCCACAATCTATTGGTTATGACTTGTAGATTAAAACTGAAGAAACTGCAAAAAGGTGGGAATTTAAGGCGATGGGACCTGGATAAACTAAAAGAACCAGAGGTTGTACACAGTTTCAGGGAGAGCATAAGGGAACAATTGACAGGAATGGGGGAAAGAAATACAGTGGAAGAAGAATGGGTAGCTTTGAGGGATGAAGTAGTGAAGGCAGCAGACGATCAAGTAGGTAAAAGGACGAGGGATAGTAGAAATCCTTGGGTAGCAGAAGAAATGTTGAATTTAATTGATGAAAGGAGAAAATATAAAAATGCAGCAAATGAAGCAGGCAAAAAGGAATACAGACGTCTCAAAAATGAGTTCGACAGGAAGTACAAAATGGCTAAGCAGGGATGGCTAGAGGACAAATGTAAGGATGTAGAGGCTTATCTCACTAGGGGTAAGATAGATACTGCCTACAGGAAAATTAAAGAGACCTTTGGAGATAAGAGAACCACTTGTATGAACATCAAGAGCACAGATGGAAACCCAGTTCTAAGCAAAGAAGGGAAAGCAGAAAGGTCGAAGGAGTATATAGAGGGTCTATACAAGGGCGATGTACTTGAGGACAATATTATGGAAATGGAAGAGGATGTAGATGAAGATGAAATGGGAGATACAATACTGCATGAAGAGTTTGACAGAGCACTGAAAGACCTGAGTCGAAACAAGGCCCCAGGAGTAGACAACAATCCATTGGAACCACTGACAGCCTTGGGAGAACCAGTCCTGACAAAACTCTACCATCTGGTGAGCAAGTTGTATGAGACAGGAGAAATACCCTCGGATCCCAAAGAAAGCAGGTGTTGACAGGTGAGAAAATTACAGAACTATTAGGTTAATAAGTCACAGCTGCAAAATATTAACGCGAATTCTTTACAGACGAATGGAGAAACTAGTAGAAGCCGACCTCGGGGAAGATCAGTTTGGATTCCATAGAAATGTTGGGCAATACTGACCCTACGACATATCTTAGAAACTAGATTAAGGAAGGGCAAACCTACATTTCTAGCATTTGTAGACTTAGAAAGCTTTTGACAATGTTGACTGGAATACTCTCTTTCAAATTCTGAAGGTGGCAGGGGTAAAATACAGGGAGCGAAAGGCTATTTACAATTTGTACAGAAACCAGATGGCAGTTATAAGAGTCGAGGGACATGAAAGGGAAGCAGTGATGGGGAAGGGAGTGAGACAGGGCTGTAGTCTATCCCCGATGTTATTCAATCTGTATATTGAGCAAGCAGTGACGGAAACAAAAGAAAAATTCGCAGTAGATATTAAAATCAATGGAGAAGAAATAAAAACTTTGAGGTTCACCGATGACATCGTAATTCTGTCAGAGACAGCAAAGGACTTGGAAGAGCAGTTGAACGAAGTGGATAGTGTCTTGAAAGGAGGATATAAGATGAACATCAACAAAAGCAAAACGAGGATAATGGAATGTAGTCAAATTAAGTCGGGTGATGCTGAGGGAATTAGATTAGGAAATGAAACACTTAAAGTAGTAAATGAGTTTTTTCTATTTGGGGAGCAAAATAACTGATGATGTTCGAAGTAGAGAGGATATAAAATGTAAACTGGCAATGGCAAGGTAAGCAGTTCTAAAGAAGAGGAATTTGTTAACATTGAATATAGACTTAAGTGTCAGGAAGATTAGATGGGTAGATCACATAACTAATGAGGAAGTATTGAATAGAATTGGGTAGAAGAGAAGTTTGTGGCACAACTTGACCAGAAGAAGGGATTGGTTGGTAGTACATGTTCTGAGGCATCAAAGGATCAACAATTTAGTATTGGAGGGCAGCGTGGAGGGTAAAAATCATAGAGGGAGACCAAGAGATGACTACACTAAGCAGATTCAGAAGGATGTAGGTTGCAGTAGGTACTGGGAGATGAAGAAGCTTTCACAGGTTAGAGTTGCATGGAGAGCTGCATCAAACCAGTCTCAGGACTGAAGACCACAACAACAACAACAGCAACAACAACAAACATTTTTCCATGTATTCTTTCATGTCTGCTGCTATCTCATTTAAATCCTGTCTGCCTAATAAATTACGAAACTAGAGTGAGACAACAGCAAACGCAGGAGAATATAAGTACCGTGTCATGTTTATATTCGTATCATTCTTATGCCTAATAGTGATACAGTCAGAAATGAAGCACGGCAACTGACTAGATTTTTAAATCTAAGATGACTCTAATTTCTGTGCAGAATTTGATGTACTAAAGAAGCGGACGCAAAGATTTTCAAATGGTGAAACATTTTCGCCTAACTTTCGTTCAGAGCATGTTCCATCATATGTAGTTCTTGTTGATCATTATCAAAGAAAGCAGCAGTGTAAGTAACAACAAATAGCAGTCTCTTGCCATTGCTTCGCTAATGAGATGATTCCTCTCTCTCTCTCTCTCTCTCTTTCTCTCTCTCTCTCTCTCTCTCTCTCTTTTTTAATTGTAAGCGACGGTAGCGCACACAAAAGCAAGCCATGCCGCGAGCGGCGCCAGGCCGTAAACACTCATTATTATAATGCAATAAACAATGCACAACACAGTCCAATAATGCATTTTGAGCTTAGAGTGACGGAAGCACCTATAACAAAGAGAATGGCACTTATCAGATCAAAGAAAAATAAGCAATTGATTCAAACCAGACAAAGCATGTGAAAAATGAAGTGTACCCATATAAATACGGACGGAGTGCCTGACACATAGCAATGGCTACTTGGTAAAGCATAACTGCTAAGCTTACGACTCGAACCAAACTACTGTAGCTGTATCGTCATTCATTCGACCTAAATTGTATCTCATATTACAATGGACCAACTTTGTTTCAATTTGGAGGTGATGCCTAAAACTTTTCTCTCCCCTTGAATTTCGAGTCTCAAATTTCAGGTGCGGCTTAGATTCAGGAATTTTTTTTTCCTTTATTTCGAGTCTCATTTTTCAGGTGCGGCTTAGATTCGAATGCGGCTTAGATTCAAGTAAATACGGTACTCAGTTTGATCTAGGTGCAAGATTCAGTTTTGTACCCACAAAAGACCACACTCCCACTGCTAAGTTCATGGGCATGGTGTGGAGAAGGGAGCAGGGATAGGAGGTGTCTCCTGTCCTGAGCATTGGAGCATCACTCCGACGTGCATCCGTCATAGCATCCGCTTCTCCTCCAGATGCTGAACCTTGGTTAAGCATGGTTTCTCTTACTCCCTGAGTGTTCCAGCACAATGTATAAATAGCAGATTTTGAATCTAATTCACATCCATGCTACTCTGTAACCTACATGGTCCAATCACATTAACATGACTACCACCTATGTCTGAGGTCAACAAGCAATACTCCACTCACAGACGGCAGGTGGCGCCACTAACAATGAAGCATATTTAAAGTATGTCATAAAGGGCATGATCATTGACTTTCGGGCCAAGGGTGGAAGCATTTCCAAAACCACTAAGCCTGCAAATTGTTTGCTGCTGCTGTGGTTAAAATATACCATGGATGGAAAAATTGCACTATCCAAAATTAGCACTGAGGCAACTGCGGTGCACTGCAGGTCGCAAATGACAGAATGAGCAGTGGCTGTGGAGTTGTGTCTAGGTGAATAGTCACGCAACTGTTGAGCAACTAATCATGCAGACAAACTAAGGGGTTACCAACAGAGTCTCCTCAACGACCATTCACCAAACATTGTCGTGTATGGGTGTCTGCAGCAGGCACCTGGTTCACACACCCATGCGAATACCACAACTGGAAATCCACTGAGGGGTGAAAGGTGGCCTTTTCAGATCAATCATGTTTCATGTTTCATCAGACAGATGACTGTTGGCCTGTATGGCAAGAAACTTCTGAAAGCAAATGGTCCAGACAAGAGGAGAGAGAGTTATGGTCGGAGGAGTGTTTTTGTGCATTCCCTGGGTGATCTTGTCTTTCTGTAAGGCACAATGGATCAGCACAAGTATGTATCTATCCTTGGGGACTATGTTCACCCCTACATGCAGTTTGTTTTTCCTTGGCACAATGGCATCTTCCAGCAGGACAACTCCCTAATGTGTCACACAGCTCGCATTATATCAAGTGTTTCTAAGAGCCCCAGGATGAGTTTACCATACTTCCCTGGCCATCAAACTCCCTGGATTCAAACCCTTTAAACAGATTTGGGAATCTGTGGGACGACCTTGATCTGTCTGTGTTGTGGATCCTTAAAAGAGAAATCTAGTGCAGCTGGTCACAGCACTGGAGTCGGCATGGCTCCACATCCCTGTTGGTACCTTCCAGAACCTCACTGCACTCTTCCTGCATGTCTTGCAGCAGCCTGCACTGCAAAAGGTGGTTATTCAAGCTTTTGACAGGTGGGCACATTAATGTGACTGGCTATTCTATAATATCTGTTGTGTCATTGAGCTCTACGAGCTATTGTATTTACGAAGCTGCAACAAAGCACGAGTCAGTGTGTGTGAAATTTTATGGGACTTAACTGCTAAGGTCATCAGTCCCTAAGCTTACACACTACTTAACCTAATTTATCCTAAGAACAAACACACACACCCATCCCCAAGGGAGGACTCGAACCTCCGCTGGGATCAGCCGCACAGTCCATGACTACAGCGCCTTAGACCGCTCAGCTAATCCCACGCGCGGCCAAAGCACGAGTCTAGTCTGCAACAATAACCAGGAGTTCTCTTTTTCATGTTGCAGTTAAGTTACCAATACCATGACCAGCTTTCACTGTTTGTCATGCAGGAGGACTTGGTGTGCAGTTGTGAGTTTGAAGACATGAGTTCTATGGCACACAGTATCTGCAGTGTGAAGTCAGTATGTGTGATAATTCAGTGCAGAGGTTTAGGTAAACTAATTTCTCTTCTTTGTTATTTTAAGATAAGGTCCTTACAAAGGACCTAGGAAGACTGATGCCAGGAATCAAGTTAGTGAACAAAAGTAAAAATAAAAGCAAGGAAATTTTTAGAATTGTAAGATCTGATGTTTACCAGAAAGTAGACTGGACATTTGGGTGTGATATCCCAAAGAAATTATACTGCTTTCTATGTTTGATGTTTGCAAAAGAAAAATGCTTTGGGACTCACAGATGTTGACAATCTTGGACATTTATCACAGAAAATACAGCAGCACAGATGGTCTAACACACATATGGCTGCACAGCTGGACCACAGTCTACGAGATGGCCCACTGTGACAGTATAAAACGATCAGTTAAAATACCATTGTTGATCTCCACTTCTTAGGTGGCTGTTTAAAAGCATTTTTTAATTTAAAGCACAACAATCACCAATAATATCTCCACCTGCTCCTGTCACCTCCTCCATGTAGAAATTTATTAACGCACAGATTGAGCACCTGTGGATAATGGATTTACAATGAAAACATGAGTTATATCGAGAAACGTAATGGACAAACAATAGCTGGCCCAGCTACTCCAAGATGAGATTTTCCATGACTTTTCTTCCTGTGATACTAACAGGCCCACATCACCGAATCGCACCAGCCTTATCAACCAGACCTTGAAACATACAACCACGTCCTTTGAAAAGGCTTAGAACGGCTTTTGTATATACAGTCACTGGACAAAACATTAGCCACCTCTTGAGAAATCATTATAAGTGTCATTTAATTCCACCCCTGGACTTGCTAACCTGGATTCAATTAGGAAGTGCACGAACAAGTTTGAGCAGGTATGTCACATCCAGGCTAACCCATTCACTATGGATTTGATCTGCAATTCCATCAGTTTGAGGGGATATTGATGTCAGCATTTTACCCACTGTTCCTAAAGGGTTCTAATTGAGGGAATATTGATTTCAACGTTTTACCACTGTTCCTAAAGGGTTCAAGTCTGGTGATTTTGCAAACCAATTGAGATATAATAGGAAGATGGGGAGTGTTCAGAAAAACTACTCACATAATCTTCCAGCCTGATGATACTTGGTGTTGCTGTCTTGAAAAATACGGGTGTCAACAGCATACTGATCATGCAGATGTTGACTGAAAGGCAACACCTGATCATTCAGAATGTTTATTGAAACATGCTGACTCATGTTACAGGTCACCACAGTGAGTGGCCCAGTTCTTGATAAGGAAACAACCCCAAAAGATCAAGCCCCATCTTCAGCTTGCACCTGAACTTGCACACATTCAGGATAGAATTGCTTCATTTGGCCTTTGATGCACTTTATGATGTGCATCATTTGAATAATGGCAAAAATATGATTCGTCAGCCCATTTTATTTTCCACCAGTCAGCTACAATCCACATTTTATGATTTCTAGCCCACTGACGATGCACAGCTTTATTTGCCTATGTGAGCAATGACCACTTACAAAGTGACTGACTCCAAATGTTCATTGCATACAGTTCCCGAAGCAGGTTGGCCTGAGCCTTCACTATCAAGAGTGCTCAATTACTGTCAGGTCTGGAAGCAATTTTGATTCACAAGCTCTGGAACACATCTCTAGCCCCTCTCAGTCAGTATCTTTTTCTGACAACAATTCTTAAGTTGTGTCTCTTTGTCACATGTCACACCACTGCTTGCAGATATACTGGACAGTCTGCCACAAAACACCTACATAATCAGTAACTTCAAGGCCTAACACAATTACCCCTATTTGCCACTCTGTCATATCATTCATTTTGCCCAATGTGTACAATGTTCACTTGGAACATAAATGTTTCACTGATCATTACTTCCTTATACTCACTTAGAGGCAGCACATGCATGGTTTGGCACATGACTCGATCAACATGCCATTTGTAAAGGCTTAGTGATGCATCTGTGAATGTGCACTGGGGTGACTCAGTTTTTATCCAGTGAGCTCAGGTATGTTGCAATACCAGAAGACTTTAGTAAAATGCAGACTGACTTGCAAAGGACTGATGAATGGTGCAGCAATTAGCAGTTGACCCTGGACATAAAGAAATGTAACATATTGTACGTAAATAGGCAAACAGATCAACTACTGTTCAATTATGCTACCGGTGAAAAATCACTGAAAACCTAAGAGTAACCATCCTAAAGTTGGATGATCACATAAAAAATTGTAAGAAAAGCAGCTGCCAGCCTCAGAGTCCTTGGAAGAAACTTAGACATAAGTAACTCTTGTTCAACCGATTCTTGAATATTGTTCATCAGTCCACGGCATGTTGGTACATTTCATCGCAGGATCGTTTAAAGCATGAGAATGTTATGGAGATGCTAAACTTCAGTAGCAGCAGGCACAAACAGGGCATTGTGAGCACAGAAAAAGTTAGCGTTGAAATCCCAAGAGCTTACATTCAAAGATGAGCTGGGCAACATATTACTTTCTCTTATACATCTCATGAAATGACCATGATGGAAGAAAAAAAAGCAGAAAACTTAAAGTTCATTCAGAATTTTATAAAAAGTTGTTCTTCCCACACACCATTCAACAACTGAACAGAGAAGGGGACAAATGATAGTGTTACCAAAGGTACCCACAGCCATACACCTTATGATAGGGCCAGCCACAGCATGCCAAACTTCACGTGTGCAATGTGCAGCCACAGCATGCCAAACTTCACGTGTGCAATGTGCACAGGCCACGTACGGGCCAAGTCACAGCCTGTCACTCAGCTTTGCTCAATCCTTCTCAGAAGTACTCAGAACAGAGGAACATTTCATCATCATTGCAGTGTGGCATTTTGCAGTTGGCACAACTAAGATCACCAGAACTGTATTGTCAGCGCTGTTTACCCTTCACTATTTGTTCGTGGTATGAAGGATGTTCACAGGTCCAGTGGCTGTTTGCACAACAAGAGACAGTCTAGTGATCTACCATCACAATCCTTTAAAATGAATGGGAATGACAGAAGAGATGGATTAGAATTCCCAGTTCGCGTAAGCGCCTAGTACTGCTTGTTTGCTATGAAATGACATTGTGGAACCATGCAGAAAGAACTGAAACTTTTAGATGACAATGAAAGAACAAAAAAGTACAATGACCAATAGACTGTTCTGTACATCAAGATGCACTTTGTGCCAAATCTGCAGGTGTGTAGCACGTGATGCAATTGATGGTATGAACAGTAATTTTTTTCTGAAGTGTCACCCATTATTTCACTTACAGTTGCAACAATTTTCAACAGAAATGAACAAAAAGTATGAAGACTTCATATATTACTGCAAAGTACTTTGTCTGAGTCAAGGGTAATGCCTCAAACAATTTACTGATTTAAAATTCCCTACTGTTTAATTTATGAACAGAACAGCTGTTTTGAAGGAACAAAAATTAGAACACCAGGAATTTATTGCAGACTTCGCATTTTAAGTAGACTTGACTGCCCACATTAAGTCAGTGCAAGGTACCTTCTTTCTTATTTCATAGGGATGCATTTGAAAAGAAAATCGCTTTGTAGAAGGGTCACATTCTTACAAAGAAAAAACAGTTAGCTAAGCTCACTGGCATTATATAAAGTGCGAGGTTCAAAGAATTCATTGTGGCCTTGCAAGAATTACATTGATAGTTTTATGAAGGTTTTGAGGACACTGTAAATGTCACATCTGTTTTCGAGATATTCTCTGTTTCAATTGAAGGTTCCCCTGTGCGTACGCAGATGCAATCGATTGATGAGCAAGGTAATTGCAGTTTCAGTGACAAATCTTTTTACACTAAATCTGTCCAGGATGTCTACATTGCTTTCCTCTGGCAGATTTTCCAAGTCTCTATAGTGAGGTAGCAAAAAGCTACAGTATGTCAATTAACATATTTGTGTGGAAGACCTTTTTGCAATTATGAAACTAAATAAGTTACAATTAGGTGGCAACTTGACTGTGAAACTCTGTGAAATTGTCTGTATCTGTCCATATACCAACAGTTTGTACCAGATAAAATTTATTTTATGTCTTCAAAACATCGAAAATAATCAATTAATGTTGAAAACTTGTTTTGTTTGTGATCTGTATTGTTGAGAAATCTGAAATATAAAACCAAGTCGTCTGTGATATGACTGTACTGTCATTTAAATCTGGCATGCCCATGTACTACAAACTGAACAATCAAGTGACTGAATATGATACTGACCATAATACCAATGACTCCAAATGTTGCTTATCACCTGTGTGTATCTATTCCTTCACTGAATACTTTCCCCCTCCGTCCCACCTCTCTCTCTCTCTCTCTCTCTCTCTCTCTCTCTCTCTCTCTCTCTCTCTCTCACACACACACACACACACACACACACACACACACACACACGAACATATATGGATTCTCTGAACTGCTGGAGATGTGTGTAGTAGTTTGAACAACATACTGAACAGATGAGAAATTTCCTTTCATGAATATATTTGATCTGCCCCATTCCCTTCATGATCAAATGTGATTCTGCTCTGAATACACTGAACTCATTAAGTAAGTGAAACTTGAGTGTACCATCAGAGAACATCAAATATCGGAAAAGGGAGCACCTTGCTTAGATCGAGTTTAAACTACAGTAAAGGTGAGATCAGTTAAAAATATTATAAGATTTCAGCTTAAAATCAATTTAGAGTTCATTTCTTTCTGTACCATGATACATTTAAAATGGTTCTGGGTGTCTTTATCAACTGCAAACACTCAGTTAAATACTGTATTATGACATTTTCGTAGTGCCACTAAATCTTGTTCAGTTCAAGTGTCAAATAACACCACAACTCAAAATTGATTAAAGAGATCCATATTACCGAAGGACAAGCAATGGTACCAAATGCAAGCGACTGTGGGGTTAATAACAGGATACACATGGTGTGTATGAGTAGGAGTTGCTGCCAGTCTCAATACAGGGGCTGAGTGTTCGGGTGGCATACAGTTATACCAGCTTATTCCCTTCAAGGTCAACAGTTTAATCAGTATGATATTCGGATACAATGAGTTAGCTAGGCGATAAACTGTACATCCAAAGAAAATCTGGGACTGTACAAAATCCGGCAGAACTGGTGCAGTTGCATCCAAACACGTCCCAATTACCTGTAACCGACTAATTTTAATTATTTAGTATATTTACATATGTCTGCTTGTGTCTGTATATGTGGGGATGGATGTGTGTGTGTGTGTGTGTGTGTGTGTGTGTGTGTGTGTGTGTGTGTGTGTGTGTGTGTGTGTGTATACTTATCCCTTTTTCCCCCTAAGGTAAGTATTTCCACTCCCGGGATTGGAATGACTCCTTACCCTCTCCCTTAAAACCCACATCCTCTCGCCTTTCCCTCTCCTTCCTCTTTCCTGATGAAGTAACCATGGGTTGTGAAAGCTTGAATTTTGTGTGTTTGTGATTTTTAGTGTCTCTATCAACATACCAACACTTTTGTTTGGTAAGTTACATCATCTTTATTTTTAGATATATTCAGTATATTTAGATTTTCAAATCCTCACAGTGCAGCAAAAGGTGAGTACTAAAATAACACCTATGGACTGTAACTGTGTCCCTTATTTAGATTAATGTTAAGATAAAAAACAAGGACAGTGGTTAAAATTTATCCACCTAAATTTCTTTGCCAAAAATTTAAAACTTGTGTTACTTGCAAATTGCTCCACTTGCTTTCATCCTAAGATGTACTTGACAAATAACTTTTGTAAGGGTGAAGGAGCAAGCAGAATATCCACAAACAATATACACTGAATGAGAGGGCGAGCCACAGATGATGTTATAAACAACCTTGGCAGACAATATTTTCTTACTTAAGTGTTTGTGGTGGATTATCAACAATTAGTACTCAAAAGTTAGGCGGTATATGAGTGTGGAGTGATAGCCAAACCCCTTACTCCTCCCCAGTCCCTGGAATTGGAGTTGTCCAAGTGGTTGTGTCACCATATAGTGTAACAGGTCAGCACAAGGTAGAAACAGTACTTATAAAAAGAGTACCGTGTTGCTGCTTCCAATAGTGTTTGGTTGTTCTGAATGGATCAGTGTCTCCTGAATTTACCTCAGAAGTGACTTAACCCTTTCACTGCCGCAGAGTGTATATACATCTTGCTACGCTGTTCCCCAGATGTCATGGACATGAACATGTGCACCACTCATGCTGGACATCTCTATGACACTCCAATTTTCTACATTCTTCTGCATATCTTACTGGACTGCACTTCTTGGAGAAAGACTGAAAAAAATCTTAGACTGCAAATAAGCCATACTCCATAGCATTATTTTGTGGAGTTTAATCAGTATGAATATGGAAACACGGTGGGGTGGTGGTGGGGGAGGGGGGTTGATGGGGGGGGGGGAGGACATGAAACTAGCATTACAGATGAAAAATTTCTACAATGTGCTGAGCAGAAGTAAGATACAGAAGAAATTAAATAACTTGTAAATTTCTGTTTATAAGCCAAGCTACAAGAATAAAATGTCTTGAAAATGAAGCACGTTCCCTCACAGTGGCCCCCAACACCACACACACACACACACACACACACACACACACAACACACACACACACACACACACACACACACACACACACACACACACAGAGAGAGAGAGAGAGAGAGAGAGAGAGAGAGAGAGAGAGAGAGAGAGAGGGGGGGGGGGGGGGGGGGGGGAAGCATGTATGCAGACATGCACACAACAAATATCAAAAAGAGGAGGAACAAATGAAGATGCCAAACAGAGTCAACCCACTTATTAATATAGCAAATAGAGTAGATGACGGATGGTGACTGTCATAGTATAAGCAGTATGAACAAATCAAACATTAACTGAAAAGCTAGTTGTATGATTATGATACATAACTAATAAATGTACAATGATCTGTAACCAATCTAACTGGCTTTAATACTACACAATTATATAACTGCTCATCAATTAGTCCATTAAAAATCTTCATCCTTGGTCGTGATATATGACAAAACAATTTTAATGACATTTCCATGATTTAATTCAGCTTCAATTATCTAAGAAGATTATATACTAAGCAGTGAAGTCCCACATGCAGATGAACATAACCTCACCAGTCCAACCATGTCCCTGAGTTGTGGCAAGTTTTCCAAATGGCTATGCCTCAAAAGGACTCCAAGTACAGCGAGAGCTCCGTGCTGCCTCTCAGGTAGTCTCAAGTTGCGAGCCGTATGGAATGCCAAGTAGTCAGCATTGCTCCAGACGAGAGAAGATACATCTCCACCCGACATAGCTCTGGCTGCTGCCATCCCAGCATCTGACAATACCTGTTTCGATAATGTGTTTATTTAGACTATGCCTCAATAACAAAACAAATCATAAATATTATACATTTATAAGTTAATTTACTATTAAACAAGCATATACATTATAATTATGCATGGGGGGAAAAAACTTTCAATGTCAGACAAAATGACCATAGCCAAAGCACAGCAGGCATACCTAAGAGAAGAAACCAAATGTCAGAAATTTCTCATTCACAGTTTTGTCTACACTTGCTTCCCTATCATTAACTCTTATAAATGATTAAGTGTGTGATGTGTCAATGATTATAAAAGGCATCCTGTGACCACTAAAGAACAGTGCTGCAACCTGTTTACTCAGGTTAGGGGGAAAATTCAGCTGATACATCAGATGTGTCCAAAGGAAGTGTGTTGTGGCCTTGCTGTTAATGTTTTACATTAACAACCTGGAACACAATACTAACTTCCACATTTTTCCAGATGATGTAGTTGTCTATAATGCAGCACTCTTTGAGAAATGCTGCACAGATATTCAGTCAGGTCATGATAAAATTTCAAAGTAGTATCAAATTGAATGACTTGCTTTAAACATTCCAATGCACATTTTGCCATTGTGTCATTCCCTGTCAAGTCAACATAGTGATTTTTCTTCCCATCTTAGATTTGGACAAAACTTGGCACAGGGATAGCCTACATACAGATTTTAAAAAAACTCAATTTTTATTAAAATATGTCAGCTATTTTGAAAATATGGTAATGTGAAGCTGTAAAAAATTGCAAAAAAATGCCCCACAGCCATAATTTCAAATTGCTGTAGCAAACTCTCCTAATAAAGCTAAAATGATGTGAGATGTATCATTTTGCAGTATTTTTCATGAGCTATCCTAAACACAATTTGTTTTTTTTTTTTCAAATTTTGATAAATATTTAATTTTTTAATTTATCAAAAAGGACATCTCCGATTTTTTTTAAAATTATATACAGCAATTCACATTATTTTTAAACAATTTTCCAAGTATGAAAGTGGGACTGTCATGGGTTCACACTTGGGTAAAATTTCAAAAATACATATTTCACTAAAAATTACATTTTTGTAAAATCTGTAGATTTAAGCAGAAATATACTTGATTTCTTTCTTAATGTGTTTATGTACATATTCAAATTTACTGTTGACACATGCCTTTGAACTGTTACTTGTGAAACCCGATAAAAACAGAATGTGCTTTAAGATTTCACTTCTTTTTAATTGCTCCATTTGTTTTTACGGTATCATCCCCAGAAATTTGATATATTTCTCCGATTGGTGTTACTGGCTTTACTTTACAAAGAACACCATTCACAAATACAAAGTTTTGCAGGATAAGCATAAGACAGTGATGGGTCAGTTGGGTGAAAAAAGGTGACTAACTTCATCAAGGCTTTTGTCTTTTGTTAAAACACAAGCTAACCACCATTTATTATTGCAGATGGCACTAACATATCCATGAATATCTCTCAAAGTCAGTTTTTCAAGAGATTTTGCAACTGTTTCAACAGTAGATTCTGTTGTGTACTTTTGATGTACTTAACACTATGGGTATAAAGGCACGTAACCTCTGTGTCCCTTTGATGGTAACAGGTAATAGACTGACAGAAGCACTCTTCTAGGAATCTTTCAGTTTCATTGTACTCTTCTTGTGCTAAAAATTCAATGTGTTCAGATGTAGTGTTTCAACTGCCCAGTCAAAAAGTTGTGGAATAAGAATTTCATTATCATACAAACTCTGTAGACTTGGTTTTGTTGCTAATCTTTTAGCAGGGCCACCAACATTATCGCTTCCAGGTTGATATGGAGGGGGAACCAGACACTAATGACATTGGTACAAACCAAAGTGCAGATTCCTCGCGACACTACTCCGGGGCCGGCACAGTTCCAAAAGAACACCTGATAACCATGAAACGTTGGAGAGTGGTCATCACGGAAGTGTCATCACGGAAGTGTGTTTCTTGAAGAGCAAGACACAATGCAGTATAGGAGGAAACAAGGCGTTGTATTTCCAGTAGCTGACAATAATATCCGTTGCAATTACACTGGATTATCATGTGGTGAGAGTCCAGGTGAGACATAAAGAAGCAGAGGGGAGGTAATGTCATTCGGTCTGTGATCATCACCAATGAGGATGGGGTGACTGACATCCATAAAAACTGGGTCTGATTCAGGATAAGGAGGAAGGGGGTGACCCCCCCTCCAGAAGCTGGAGAAGCCTTGTCCTTTGACTTGCGGCTGCTTCTTCTTCTCCCTTAGAGGAAGGGAGGAGGTGTTATCAGTAAGGGATCGGACAGAGAGCGAGTGGCTTTGGGGCCCTCAGAGCACGGATCTCTCATCTGACCTGAGTGTGCAATCTTCCTAGCCTGAGAACACCAAGGAGGGGTTTTCCGAGAGGGAGCCCACCCCTATCAAGAGCCAGAGAAGAAGATGTCTTCCCTGGCCGAAGAGGAAGAGCGGTTCCTGGAGGGGAAGCGCCAAGAACTGCCACGGGTGAAGAAAGGGATGAGGAGCAGGATGGAGATAAGGGAGATGGCTGAGGAGGGGAAGACATAACTGAGGCAAAGTAGAGGAGAGATTTACGGGATGAAGTCTGTCAAACTGCTTCTGGACTTCAAAGCAGCTGAGATGGTCAAAGATCTTTATTTCCTGAATTATTTTTTCCTTCATGTACAATTGACACACCGGTGAGTGGGGAGAATAGAGACCAGAGCAGTTTAACCAGTTAGGTGCTGGGATGCAGGGGCTCCCCACATGAAGAGGGCAGCCAAAGTCACCACAGAAGCGAGTGGCATCACATCACAAGGACATGTGGCCGAACTTGAGGCAATGGAAGCAATGCATGGGAAGTGGAATGTATAGTTTCATGTCACATCTGTACCTTGATCTTCTCAGGCAGGGTATCCCCCTCAAATGCCAGGATGAAAGTGCCAGTGCCTACATGGTGGCCCTTAGGACCTCTCTGGACAGGCCAGACAAAATGAATGCCATGTTATTCCAGATTAGCCCTAAGTGAACTGGAGGAGAAAGTCCATATAGAAAATTATACCCTGTGTCATATTGAGTGACTTGTGAGGAGTGATAGTCAAGGAGACATTTCCTTAACAGTTCCAAGTACAGAGGGAGACTCACAGATGGCAGAAGTTGTCTTTAGGAGGAGAGAACCAGATCTTATCTTATCGTGCTTAATGATTCAACTTCACCGAACTTGCCCTCAGTATGTACCACAAAGTAAAGAGGTTTGGTGGTGGCAGAAGTCACGCCATCAGTCCTGATACAGACCAGGAATTGTAGATAGAGTTTTTCCCCAAGCCACCAGGTTTGGCCCTCCTCCCTGGGTGTAACCAAGGAGGGTAAGACCGGGAAAGCGAAACAGGAACTGAGACAGAACTTTGTCCACCCTGGTACCACCCACTCCGAACAGGGGCTCGCCTTGTGGGCGCCATCCAGCCATAGCGGCGGCCACGTGGCAGGACAGTCATTGCCAGGAGTTCTGATGCCCCGAAAATGTGGGCAACCACTCCTGTGCTTGCACAAGCCGTTCACAGTGCAGGTACTAGCACAGCCAAATTAGTACATAACAGCTCCACCACACGGACTGGCTACCGAGCTGGTGACCTAGCAAGGATTCGAAAGGGCTATGGCAGGAAGGGAGGGGAATGGGGAAAAAGAGAGAAGAAGGGGAAGAAGGGGAGAGGAACTCAGGCCAAAGACACTAGGGAGGGAGTTCCCCATTTGGCTCACACTACAGATTTCAAATTTAGATATGGAGGCCAAACCCCTGAGGAAACCCAAAATAGAAAAGCAAAAACGGAGGAGGAAAAGCAACCAACTGAAACCACAAGACAAATCAAAGTCATGAGAATAGCTGGGATAACAAAGAACACCAAGAGGGGGAAAGGAAGGGGTAAAGGGAAAGCCTCCTCCATACCCCCATCATCTACAGTTGCTTGCAGTCCGGCCTCAGTGGCCAGAGACAGTGGTCTTGTGTGTGCGAGTTGTTCTTGCACGAATATGTGTGTACTGTCTACTTCAGAAGAGGCCTTCCAGCCAAAAGTTCACATGTTTATCGGTATTTTTGTGGTACCTGTCTGCAATGCAATGTCTCCTCTATATTATGTTAAAGTTTGTGATATGTAAGAAGGTGGTCCAATTTTCAGCCATTTTGTGCATCCCCCTCCACTAGCCACTGGCGGCCAATAATATTCATTCTCTTTCCGAGCGGCTAGCAGATAGTTAAAGCTGGAGAGCGAGAATCTCTCTCCTACATGCTGCACTGTAGCCACACTTCGTGACAACCGAATTATTTATTCAACCATCCATTTTTCTTCTTTCCTTTTTTTTTTCTTGCAGCAGTATTGCTGGGAATGTGAATCTTATAAATGTTTAAGTGTGATTAAAAAAAAGTCAGGTGAAGGCAATAAATGTGGACTGCTTCACAAACAGGCGAGGCAGATTATTTACCACATTTATACATTTTCAAACGTGAATTTAAAAGCAGATATCCTACTGCTGTCATTGGAAAACATAAGAATGGACTCTAGAACAATGTGGTGTCAGAAAGAGAACTGTAAAGAGAATTGTAATCGAAAAAAGTGTCAGAGCTGTAGGAACTGTAGAAACAGTTGATTTCGTGTTGCCTGGAAAGCATCAAAATCACAAGGAACCTGTAACACAATTGGATAGTTTTAACAACGATGTTTTAAAGTTCTCCATGTTAATGATGAATGCCCGACATAACAAAAACATGTTACAGTTATGGTAAGTGCTTTACCAAGGTAAAGAATTTTTAAAAACATTGGTTCCAGATACATTAAGAAGAGTTATTAGTTCAAAGAAGTGAACTAAGTGCAAGATGAACTATATCCCATATAAAGATTCACGATACAAGAGGAGGAGGTAGTTAAACAGTGTATTACCTTGATGAAACATAGGTCAATTAGAATCATTCCAAGATCTACTGGGAAATGAGTGATGGTACTGGCGGTTTTCAAGTTCTCTTAGGGATAGGTTCTCGGATAATTATTCTGCATGCTGACTCTTCTTCTGGTTTTATTTTTGAGAATAAACTTGTATTTATGTGCAAGAAAAATAGCAGTGATTACCATTCGGGAATGAACACTGTCAGTTTTGTGACGTGATTCACAATTCTTTTCATACCTTGCTTCGAAGTCGGTCTTTGCCATTTATAATTCAACTCTTATAGATAAGTAAAATCAAGTACAAACACCAGAAAATCGGATATTTTTCCCTGGCTTAAAAATAAAAATGTTAAGCACCATATAAAACAGATTCGTGCCGATCTCCTGCAGCTCGTTAATTTATACTGTACATGTCACATGACAGAATGTATAAACTTGACTTCCTTGCACGTGAATGGGATCACACAGTTTTGTGTTTACCCACATGTCACTGTCATTGTAGCCCCATTGAATTAATTTGGGCAAAGGGTTTTAAGGCTATGTGTGTGTGTGAGAGAGAGAGAGAGAGAGAGAGAAAAAAACAAAAAAAAGACATTCAAGATAACTTACAGTGAATCGCTTGTGCATGAGGCAATAGACAATGAGGCAACAGACATCATCTCATCTGTAGCGTGGGCACAGACTCTGTGGTATGCTGGAAGCTTCAGAAAGAAAAATTTGGCAGGGAAGTGATGATGGATGTAAGCCTTGAACCTATCATCATAAATTTAGAATCAGTTTGTTCAGAAACAATCAAATAGGAGAGATGATGATATTGTGATGTAGACTTTGGAACAAAGTAATAATATTTCTTAGTTTTAAGGACTTGTGGTTTAAAAACTGTTTTTGTCAACATATCAGTTGCATACATAATAATGAGAACTTCCTAGAATTTTAGATTGGAACTTTGTATCCTTTTAATTAAGCAGAGTATAATGTTCAACATATTGCCCAAGGAGAAGTTAAGCTTCTCCAACCATGTTGTAAACCTCTGTCATTTTCAAGGCATGAGCTTAATAAGGCCCTAAAATGACAGTAACTGTTAATTGTCGAGACATCGGTGGTGAGTTATTCGCAGATTACAGTTAATTGTTTACTTGTTTAATGGATTATAAATGCAGTCTCTCACTGTAATATCTAACATGTCCTGATTACATTTAACTGTTGTCAAACACACACACACACACACACACACACACACACACACACACACACACACACACACACCTTCCACATCTTTAAAAATTCTATTGAGCAGAAGCAGTAGTCAAGCAAATATAATGATTTCGGTTTGCTCTTGAAGTTAATTTTGTTGTGTATTAAATTTTTACTTATAATGCAATTCAAATCACAATAAGTGGTAATTATTGCACGCAGTTTAAATGTTGTTTTGAGAAAAAATGTACTTCATGTCTCCACAAAGTTGTGTCTGCTGTTCTTGCCTCCCGACGTCACGCAGAATAAATCTGTGGAGCAATGGATGTGAATTAATAACATGAATTAATATATCTCTCATGACGATTGATCAAAATTGGTTTTAATATTTATTATTCCACTCATATATTTGAACGTACAATACAATGTACCATACGCAAACAAGCCTGACTGTTATCTGCAGCAAAACAATTCGGCAACATGGACTTTGTTTGCCCACTCTCTGCTGCCGCGCATGCGATGTTTTCAACACCCCCCCCACCCCCCCATGCTTTCTTTCTGCTCCGCCTCTATGCGCAGAAGCGCCATCCTAGGTGACACGGGCTTTAGTAGTCAGTTGCTTTCAATATGTGAAGAAATGATGTAAATGAAGAAACTGAAGATGGTGGCAACCCCAAGACACAGGTAAACTGTAAATATGCAAACACTCTGAGATATGCTACCAACAATTATCAACAAAAAAGTTGATTATTTCCAGCCCTCCACCAATGCATCTGCCCATCTTTTCCAGCTCCTCTCCTATTTTGCTCCTTTTTTCCCCACCTCCCTTTCCCACAACCTCCTTACACTGCACCTGTTGGCATTCTAGTCCCTGCATATTCCACCAGACAGTGTTCGTCTCTCTCCCCATCCATACACAACTATCCCTCCCATTCCCCATCTCCTCCAGATTGATGCTTGTATCCACATGATAGCTGCATTCTATTCACATGATAGCTGCATTCTGGCCCAAGATGCTGGAGTTGACAGTCATGCATGCATGAGGTGTGCTCCTCTTTACTGAAGATGGCTGTGGCCGAAAGCTCTATGTAAGCATCTTTTAATCGTACCTGTTTGCAACGTAATGTGCCTTCTTTACAGTAAGAAGCAATATGTCTTTTCCTATGCTGTTAACTGTAAAAACAAGTTGACATGAAAAAAATGCACTACTATATTATCCTTCCATATTGTGCTGATGGTACTAAACTTAATCCAATGATCATTTTCAACACAATGGCGAAACATTCTGGAATACCATCAGGTGGTGGTGTTAATGTACATGACAAGGGTTGGATAGTTCAGTCTGGTATTAAATTATGGATTAACAGAGTGCGGGACAGAATGGATGGTGCTTTACTGAAGAAAAGTTCTCTTCTTGTGCTAGATCAGTTTAGCAGTCATTTGAAAAATTCTGTGAAGGAAAATTGAGATAGGGAAATAAAGAACTTGCTGTTATGGCAGGAGCACTTACTTCACAATTGCAACCTCTTGATGTCTCAATAAATAACCATTTAAAGTGTGAATGAAAAAGGAATTGAACCAATGGATAATGGATGAAACCCAAAGTGAATTCACACCAAAGGGAGCTTTAAAAGGACTTACAATCGAACAAGTGTGTTAGTGGATAAAACAGTCTTGGTCTAGAGTGAAAGAAGACATTTTGTTAAATCTTACAAAAAATGCGGCGTAAGTAACACTCTCGATGGCAGTGAAGGTATGGATGGATGATGATGATGATGATGATGATGATGATGATGATGATGATGATGTAGAAAAAGATGATAATTTTCAGGGATTTTGAAGGTCAGTTTAGTTTTATAAACTAAGATTTTTTAAAATCTGGGTTTGCAATCTAATAACAAAAATGGTAAAAATGTTAAACGGTAGGAAATCCTGGATGGACTGTAACAATATTATGAAAAGAGAAGTTGCTACTCACAAAATAATAGAGACGCTGAGTCACATATAGGCACAATAAAAAAGACTGTCTCAAATATAGCTTTCAGCCAGTAAGGCCTTCATCAAAATTAGACGACAGACACACACATACTCACTCACGCAAACACAACTCACACATACATGATTGTAGTCTCGGGCAACTGATCCTAACCCAATGCTGCTTTCCTTTGTTACTATTTTCTAATGTATCACTTTACTTAATGCCCATCCTTCTTTCTCTTCTATCGTGTATTTCTCTTGTCACCTTACAGACCAGTGTGGCTTCAGTTGCCTGAGACTGCAGTCGTGTGTGAGTTGCATATTTGTGTGAGTGTGTATGTATGTGTCTGTCATCTAATTTTGATGAAGGCCTTACTGGCCGAAAGCTATGTTTGAGACAGTCATTTTATTCTGTCTATCTGCGACTCAGCATCTCCAGTATATTGTGAGTAGCAACTTTCCTTTTCATAATATTGGTAAAAATGTTATCTTTTTAAAAGCTACTTAAAACTTAAGTTGTGACTTATGGTCCATAGTTTCTTGTAGTCCCTAAAAAATGGTAACAAGTGCTATGACAGTACACGAATTACCTCGTTCTATGGAAAGTCTTAGTAATACCTTACAACTGGGTTCCCTACTCCTATGCCTAGATTTCAATTTACACATATTTTATGACAAGGCACCACCTACTCAAACCACTTACCTTGTGTGGGGAGCCAACTCGTTCCAGTGTAAGAAACAGTGTTCTCAATAGGTACTGAGGCACACTGTCTTCAGGCACCTTCTCATACATGATACCCACACCCTCAACAAGTATGCAAGCATGCATCAAGTTGGTTTGGGCTGCTCCCAAGGGAACAGACTTTGTTACAGACAGGGGGCGGTACCACACAGCTGGTTCCAGATAAATATCAAGGATGCTCCTCACTACAGGCCAAACTGATTGGTGTTCCTTTGACACCCCTGTGGAATAATGGGTACTGATGAGCTATGAGAATTTGGCCATAAGAGAAAATAAAATTGTTGTTACTCATTCACAGCTTTGCATGAGGTTCCACTTAAAACTGAAGTGTTATATATCTTCTATGAGATTTTAAAGCTAAGTGTAAATAAATTACAGCTTAACACAATTAGGTAACATGTTATTCTCAGGATTTGCTTCACTTAAATGGAACCCACTGAGACATAATGCTGTCCTTTGCCTAGTGTATATCAAGCAGGAAAAAAACTTAACTTATATGAATTATTACTTCTGTACCTCACTTTAAGTTGAATTTTGTTTTTGTTGTCTTCAGTATGAAGACTGTAGGTAGCTCTCCACAGTAGTATATTCTTAGCGTAACTACAGTACCCTACAGCCATTTGGAGCAGTTTTGGACTCCAACAATATTTATCCACCACAATTATCTCCATTACTAGGGCCACGAAATAAATCATTTTAATTTGTGACGAAATTTAGTGCTGTTTTTGGCCAAATTCAGGATTGTTTCCTTGCCAGTATTGGTGTTGTTTCCTAGCCAGAATCAGTGTTGTATCTCTTGCCAAAATTGGTGTTGTTTTTGTAAAATTTGGCATTATTTCTTGCCAAATTCTATGTTTCTTGCCAAAATGTGGGTTGTTTTTGCACAATTTTGTGTTCCTTTGGGAAATGAAACACAAAGTTTGTCAAAATTCAGTGTTATCTTTTAAGCAAATTCGGTGTTTTTTGGCCAATTCAATGTTGTCTTTTAAACAAATCCAATCTGTCCATTTTTTTAACCAAATTCAATGTTGGTGGTTTTTTGCCAAATTTGATGGGGTTTTTGCCAAATACAGTGTTTCTTTTTGCCCAAATTAGAGGCCCTATTCGTCAAATTTTTGACACATTCCTGCCTTTAAGCTTTGAGCAGATCAGATGCCAAAAAGCACTTTTAACATTCAATAACTATCAGTTACTAATTTCAGTAAATTGCCATCCTCGTTTTTATAACCAATACATCATAAAAGTTGCCGATTTCATGCTATTTCACTAAAAACTGTGAATTTCATGTTATTGTTTCTGCAACATTTTCCTGTCCCTACCCATTACCTAATGCAACTATTCATTGGTGTCTCCAGATGGATCTTAGCCATCTACCACTTCTTTAAGTCAGTCAGTGCCATTGATTACTATTTTTCCTAATTCAGTTTGGCACCTCTTCACTAGTTACTTGATCTACCTATTGACGATCTTTTGTAACATAACATTTCAAAAGCTTCTATTCTCATCTTTCCTGTACTGTTAACTATCATTTGTCTTCTGTACAATGTCACACTCCAGACAAATATTTCAAAAAAGGCTTCGTAACACTTAAATTTGTTTTTGGTGTTAGCATATTTCAATTTTCCAAGAAAGCTTTTCTTGCTATTGCGAGCGGACATTTTATAGACGAGGTCTGTTTAAAAAATTCCCAACCATTCATAATTTCGCGCCAATGGTGTGTTGGAACAAAATGCAGCTGGCATCCCTGCACACTCCTGTGTTTAATGTGTAACTGACAGAAGTTCTACTGTTGTATGTATTTTAGTTATTATTCATTGATGTATTGAGTAGAATGTTGTGTCATACAGTTTGCGAATTTCGCGATGCCAGAGTTAGAGAAGCAATGCATCTGCATTAAATTTTGTGTGAAACTCGAGAAAACCTTTACAGGGATACATCAAATGATGCAGGAAGCCTACAATGAGCGCTTAAACCATATTTGGTGTTACAAATGGTTCACATGGTTTAAAAATGGCCGGACGGAAGTTAAAGATGACCCTCATTCAGGACACCTGTCAACGTCTACCGACGATGCTCACGCCAGGAACGTCAACGAAATTGTATGTGCCAACTAAAGACTGACTGTCTGAGAGATTGCAGAAGAATGTAAAATTTCAGTTGGTTCATGTCATGAAATCCTGACACAGCGTCTTGGAATACATCGTGTTCCTGCCAAGTTTGTCCTACAGCTCATAAGTCAAGACCAGAAAGACCTTCGCCTTGCAATCTGTGAAGAGCTTTCAGATCACACAAATGAGACAAGACATTCCTTAAGAGAATCATAACTGGTGATGAGACATCAGTTTATGGTTATGATGTTGAGACCAATGTTCAATCTTCACAACTGGTCAGGAAAGGTTCTCCAAGACCAAGATTGGCTCGTCAGGTCAGGTCAAATGTCAAAGCCATGCTGATAGTTTTCTTTGACTTTGAAAGATTAATCCATCACAAATTCATGCCAGAGGGACAAACTGTTAATCGATGATGCTATCAGGATGTGTTGCAATGCCTGTGAGAAAATGTGAGAAGGATACAGTCTGAAATGCGGTGAGACAATTCATGGCTGTTGCATCACAAAAACACACCCACACATTTATTCCTGTTGGTGGATGGCTACTGCACAAAAAAACGATATCACTGTGTCCCTCACACTCTAAACTCTTCAGACCTGGCCGCTGCACACACTTTTTTCTTACCCCCCCCCCCCCCCCCCCCCCCGAAAAAAAAAAAATTGTTAGCGACATTGGAAGTATGAAGATTTGGAACACTAGATGAGATAAGAGAAAATTCACAGACGACACTTCGCGCGATACAGCATTCCATGCTAAGCATAGCTTTTTCGTCGCTGTACTCGCCAAATGCTGCTACCTGTGATGAGAGACAACATTCTGGTTGCTATGAAAAACTTAGCATCCAATTTTAAGAAAACCAATTGGCAAAAACATTTGATTTTTGCACATTTTACAGTCTGGTATCTTTGTTCAATGAAAGACTACATTTATTCTCATGATTTGTGATAGTTAATACACCACATCAAATAAAGTAATCCACTGCATGAAATTTTAAAGAGTTTGCACAGGTAAGAGCACATAGCATAAATTTTTCATGTTGTTGATTTTAGTTCATACAATTTTGTGTACGAAATTTAGATAAGATATCAAAATTTAGTTTAAAATTGAGGGCAGATAAATTTCTCATTCCATTTGTAAGTTACTTAATTTTATATCATTTTTACAAATGATTGAAGATATCAAAGCAAGATTTTTTGCAAATGATAGCATGCAAAATAGCACAATGCTGTGTGAATAAATACTCAAAATTTTTTATTTCTGCAAAATATGGAAGTAGGTTGCCCAAAGCAGAAAGAGGTCAGCAGAATGGGACATGTAAACACATCAATAGCACTTAAGGATAATTCAAGGCTTGTGTTTAAACAAGTCCTCAGCACTGCGCAAGCAGTGGAGCAGGATGAGTTAACTCAACCAAAGCAGTCAAAGGATTAAAATTTAAAAGTAAGGTATGTGCACACAGGAAACATTTTTCCGAGGTAGTAACGACCTGGAACTTACAACTGGAATCTGGAGACACCAATTCAAATTTCTCCATATTGCAAGTACTTGTTTAACAGATAATAATAGCTAATACTGGAATATGTGATAAATTGTTATCCTTTCATATACTTTTTGTCATGTAACAATGCAGCCATATATCTTAGGATGGGAATTTGCACTGCTGAGTATTTTTTCTGATTTTAGGCTTTCTTGGTGCATGATGGTTTTGAAATATTCTCAAGGCGATCCAAGTCATTTGATATTTAGGCAAGTTGATTTGTTGCAATTTTCTGGAATTCCTGATGACTATCTTCTGCAGGAAGATAGCATACAGCAGAAGATAATCAGCCCTCAGTATCACCTGAAGATGACGACAAGTCAGCTTGTTGAAATATGGCACCATTTGGACAATGCTATCTGGCTGAATAGCTGAGCACGTTTCATCAGCCGATCATGTTTCAAAATGGGTATTACTGTTGTTGTACAAAGCATCAGCCCACTATGACAGGATGTACGATCTCAAAACCAAACAGCAAAAGTTCAGAATCTCTTCAAGATTGGGCCCCAGATTAAATTATCTATTTTGCACACAAAATATGTACAACCTCATTGAATATAATCAATTTTGATGTTAAGTAACTAAGTCAAATTCTAGCAGGTCACTTCAAGAAATTAATGCCATGTACTTCAGCAAGTTGTGTGTTTTCAAGCAATTACAATGTTAAAGAAGCTGCAGAGTCCTTTCCAAGCCGCTTTTTTCCACAGTAGCCTACTTAAAACATTTCTTCCCAATTTGTTGTTTACAAATTTACAGTAGATACAAAGAGTATGTTTTTCTATTCTTTGGTAGATACACTCCCTAATGACACCCATGATTAATAAGGAGAGCAAATTTAGGATGAATTGTGAAAAATACACAACCAAAGTATCAAAAGTAATATTAGTTTCCTTATACACAATGCATCACTACCTGGGGATTCAGAATGGATTTTTGTGCTTTGGTGTGGAATTCTGTAACAGACTACCAATATACATCAAATAGGAAATGGAAAATAGCATGAAAACTGAAAAAAGCTTCTACAGTTTATTACAATATTTTGAATCAGGGATGGAAATTCTGAATAACTTAAATTTTTATTAAACAGAGCTTGATTTTCTTCAGTGACAGATAGCTGATAGTGGACTGTGTACAGTTACATGAACATAATGTTTGAGAGATATTAGGCAAAAACAACACCTGAGTAGTGTAAGAGGAGGCACAGTCAATTTTTAAAAGTAGTTTTTTTTTCTTTTATAGTAATCCAAAATCCAAATGTAATTGTTATGATCATCAGTGTGATCAGATTAGCAGTAGTCAGTTTCTTATAAATGTAATCTACAGAAGTAGCCTCTAGTGATCAGACACCCAATATTAACACAATTTCTCAGTTTTAAAAATAGTTCGAACTAACTTCAGAAACACAAAGTCAAATCAGATTAAAACTTTGAATAGAAAAAAAAAGAGGGAGACAACAACCGAATGCAAAGAAAAAGTTGTTAACTATAGAAAACATACCTGCAATTACCATATTTAAGATCAAAGCAGCTTCTGTTTTCTCAAAGACCAGTTGCAGCAATGTGTCAGCTACTGTATCCAAATGTCCACAACTTCCAAGGAGCTTGCAAACCTTTTCCAGAGCAGCAACAGCAGAAGGTGCAAACAGATGATGCATACTTCGCCACGGGACCCTTGTAATGGGAGCATCGTCATCTGCAGGTAATCATTAATGGATCAATGTACAAAGTTCTTTCTATCATACACATTTTGGATTAAATGACAGCATCACTGGGGTAAGTGTGGTAGACAAATAATATATACAAAATAAGTTACAAGACGGGAGCAGAATGGTGTACTGCATGCTGTCATTAAATGGTTGTTTACTGTATTTTCACATCAGACTAATGATAAAGGAAAAACATTTTTCAAAGGATTATAATTTATTTGTGAAGTGTTCTTTAATCAAATATTGCTTTTCCCCAAATCTGTTCTACAGCATAGCTACCACAAATTTATTACATGTAGTCATGTTCCCCACATGCTGCCTGTGTTTGTGATGTCTTCCTGTGATTGGCATATGTAAACTTGCACTTTGAAGAGAGTTTAGGAAAACCAGAGTACTCTGTTACATGCTGTCACACTGTTTATTATAGTTCCTTGTGTTATATATTTAATAAACATTTAGTGAGGAGCATTACTAACATATGTCTTTACTGCTCACAATTACAGTAATGGTCAAGCAAAAACTGTTTCTACTTTACTTTGAATGTATTTAACGTCAGTATGCATTATAAGTAAGAAGTCATGAAACTTCCCCAGCAGATTAAAACTGTGAGCAGACTGGGACTTGATCCTGGGACTTTTGCCTTCTGCGGGCAAGTACTCTAATGACTGAACTATGCAAGTACAACCCAGAAACTGCCCTCACAGCTTTACTCCCATCAGTACCTTATCTCCTACCTTCCAAATCAACACTCCACTGCAAACTGAAAATTCATTCTCGATGAAGGCACATGGAAAGAGTACAGTGGTTTCATCAGTTACTTTTTAAGCCAAGTCATTTATATACAGCAAAAATAGGACACTTCTCAGAACTGACCCCTGTGGAACTTTGTACTTTACTTTTTTTGCTCAAGGCTGTAAAAACCAGAAATTCTCAATGTTTCACTGCTTTCGTAAGGGAGTTAGAATGAAAGAGAATGTCATGGCCACTAACATCAAAGGCTTTACTAAGATCAAGAAGTATACTAGATACATACACTGAAGGACCAAAGAAACACCTGCCTCATATAGTGTAAGGCCCCAGTGAGCACTCAGAAGTGCTTCAACACAACGTGGCATGGACTTGACTAATGTCTGAAGTAGTGGTGGAGGGAACTGACACCATGAATTCTGCAGGGCTGTTCATAATCAGTAAGAGTACGAGGGGGTGGAGATCTCTACTGAACAGCAGACTGCAAGGCATCCCAGATACATCCAATAATGTTCATGTCTCAGGAGTTTGGTGGCCAGTGGAAGTGTTTAAACTCAGAAGAGTGTTTCTGGAGGCACTCTGTAGCAACTCTGGATGTGCGGGGTGTTGCATTGTCCAGCTGGAATTGCCCAAGTCCGTCAGAATGCACAATGGACATGAACGGATGCAAGTGACCAGACACGTTGCTTACGTACATGTTACCTATCAGAGTCATATCTAGATGTATCAGGGGTCCCGTATCACTCGAACTGCACATGCCCCACACCATTACAGAGCCTCCACCAGCATCAACAGCCCCTGCTGACATGCAGGGTTCATGGATTTATGAGGTTGTCTCCATCTACCTGCTCGATACAATTTGAAATGAGACTCATCCAACCAGGCAACATGTTTCCAGTCATCAACACTCCAATGACGGTGATGACAGGCCCAGCGAAGCATAAAGCTTTGTGTCATGCAGTTATCAAGGGTATATGGGTGGGCCTTCAGCTACGAGGGGAGACCCAAAAGAAACCGGACTCAGAGGGCGCTGCCACTCGTAGACGTAGCGCAGGGTTCTCACGATATATGGTGTTAGTAGAGACCTTCATGGAAAAGCTATGCAGACGGCAGCAGTGTAGAGCTGAACGTGCAAGTGTGGTATTGTGTTTCTCTCTGACTGTTGGCGGGTTACCTCTGCAAAGTCGTTATGACAACTTTAAAAGAACAAAGAGTGTGTATGAAATTTTGTTTCCTGCTTATAAAAACTGCAATGGAGACACACCAAATGCTTCAGGAAGCTGCACACAGGTTTTCGAGTGGTTCGGGTGCTTTAAACGTGGTGAGATGTGTGTTGAAGACCAAGCTCGTTCTGGACACCCTTCAACATCGCAAAATGAGGAGAATATTGAAAGGTCCGCCAAAAGATCAACGAGGATCGTCGCCAAATGGTTGACCAAATTTCAGCAGAGGATTTTGAGTGAGGATTTGCACATGAGATGTGTTGCTGCTAAATTTGTTCTGCACCTTCTCACACAGGAGAAAAAAACCATCCGCATGAATGTGTGTCAGGACTTGAAAACAGAGACTGCACGTGATCCAAACTTCTTGAACAAAGTCGTTACAGGGGATGAGTGTTGGTATTACGGGTATGACCCAGAAACCAAGCAAGCGTCAAGCCAGTGGAGGACTCTCAACTCTCCCAGACCAAAAATAGCAAAGAAAGTGAGGTCAAATGTGAAGACAAGGTCAAATGTGAAGACAATGATCATTGTCTTTTTTGATGTTCGTGGAATTGTGCATTGGGAATGCATACCCCCTGGCCAGACTGTTAACCAGCTCTTTTACTGGGATGTTTTAAGGCGTCTGCGAGAGGATGTGAGGAGGAAACACCTGGAACTTTGGCGATCAGGCGACTGGTTTCTGCATCACGACAACGCACCAGCACACACGACCTTACAAGTGACCCACTATTTGGCATCTCAGAGGTGGTCTGTCATTCCCCACACTCCATATTCGCCGGTCCTATCCCCGTGCGACTTTTTCCTATTTCCATGAATGAAAAAAAATGCTAAAAGGGGAGTGTTATGACCATATGGAGGCGGTAAAAACAGCTTCGCGAAGTGCACTGGACAATATCAAACTTGAAGAGTTCCAAAAATGTTCCAACAGTGGGAAAAGAGACTTGACTAGTGCATCGCATGTAATGGAGGGTATTTTGAAGGTGACTGAAGTAATTTTGTAAAAAGGTTCATCAATAAATTTTGTATGACAGCAATCCAGTTTCTTTTGGGTCCCCCCTCGTATGGGCAGCGAGATATGGCCCATATCGATGATGTTTCATTCAATGGTTCGCATGCTGACACTTGTTGATGGCAAAGCATTGAAATCTGCAAAAAATTGCTGAAATATTGCACTTCTGTCACATTTGGATCCCATTCTTGCAGGATCTTTTTCCAGCCACAGCTATGTCAAGAGATTTGACTAGAGCTCTGATATTCACAGTACACTTGTGAAATGGTCATGCAGGAAAATTCCCACTTCATCGCTACCTCGGAGATGTTGGGTCCCATCGTTCTTGCGCCGACTATATCACCACATTCAAACTCACTTAAATCTTGATAACCTGCCATTGTAGCAACAGTAACCAATCTAACAACTGCGCCAGACACTTGTCTCATATAGACGTTGCCAACCGTAGTGCCTATTATGACTGTTTACATATCTCTGTATTTGAATACACATCCCTATACCAGTTTCTTTGGCACTTCAGTGTACGTTTATCAGCTACTGCCATCAGTATCTCATTTAAAAAGTCCAAAATTTCTGATTTGTTGGATTATCCAGTTCTGAATCCCTACTGTGAGTCATTTATCAGCATTCCTTTTCTTAATAAAGCTATTAAATCTCCTAAAGAACATTTTTTCCCATAATTTTGCTGAAACCTGACAAACCTGATACTGGCATGCAGTTAGCAATTTCACATTTGGTACCTTTCTTATGCAGAGGTGTTATTTTTGCCATTTGTAGTCTATTTGGAAATACACCGCTCTCGAACAATTAGTTTACAATGTCCATTTGTGGTTGTACAATAAATGTTGCAGTAGCTTTGATGATAGCGTCAGGTATCTCATGAGCATCCAGGAATATATTACGTATAGCATTTATAATTTTACACAGCTTTTTAAGTGTTGCTGCAAACATGAATAATGTCTTTGGATGATTTTTTTTATCTAACTGTATTCTCATGTTGTAGGGATGCTAATCATGACATCAACTGCTGTACTATTTTTGAGAAATAACAGTTGAAAGCACTAGCTTCATGTCTGTAGTCTGGTAGTTTGTTGTTATTCTTGATTCGTACTACAGCACTGTGATTTAACAACCTTCAGCTACATAATTAGAAATAATTTGTGTTCATACTCATTTGTATCTTTTGAAGTAGGTAATGAAAGTAGTACTAGTATTTTCTTTGAGAACTTCTACACACTCATCTTATTCTGACGTGATGTGTTTATCCCTTATGTGATACATTTGTTTGTTTTTTGACAGAGTTAAATGTAGCTGTTTTCTGGGAAGAGCTATTTTTAAAAAATGATTAAAATGTCCATAAACTTATAATTTTCACTCGTATAATTACAGTAGTATACTCAATTACAGTTTGCTCCACTCAAGAGAAAACAAAACATTCCTCATTTTCAATACTGAAATTCCTTACAGTATTTATTATTGCATGAAATTTTGAACCTCTTACAACATTCATTGTAAAAATCTGAACATAGTGATCACTGAAACCTGTGTTACAACTGTAACAAACCTATAATACTGTCTTTAAATTTCCTGGCTTTCAGGAAGTCAGTAATGAAGTCACTACATATGCTTACATTTTGTGTGAGAGTTTATTTCTTCTGAAAGTTCCCCCTAATGGTGATAAAAGTTTTTTGTACCCATCTGGTGACCTCATACGCAAACAATAATTCTATTTTGCATTGATAATTCAACTATAGTAAGTCCTATAACTCTTTCATTTTGCAAATTAATACAATTAGTTACAATATAGTGCAAACAGTGAAAAGTCTCTCATATTTTTCAACTGCCCTTTCAGAATATAGAACAATTTAATCAAGAACAGCCCCATACTCGAAATATTGTTGGAAATTGGGAACCTGAAGACTTTATTAATGTAAGGAATATAGGATAATATACATAAAAAACAGATATCTGCTAAGAACTGAAAAATACAAGTGTGTAGGTCACTAACATGACACTTGTTATTACCTCTAAGACCACAGTCCTCCAGTAACGAGATCCCTGAAGTGTCCAACTCAGCAGCATCCAGCAACACATCAACTAATTTGCGACAATGTACAGGTGACTGAGACAAGCGCAACAAATGAGCAGGAGCCAGCAACTGCAGATAACCTTTCAACTGATGCAAGGCAGATAGTTGTTGTTCTTCATCTACAAAAAAACATAGCAAGTAGTTACAACTTTTCAACAGTTATTAAACAAGACACAAAGGGATTATGGATATTAGCTGCCAGTGGGCATTGATTTATATCAACGGGACATGTTGAAAATTTGTGCTGGATCAGGATTCAAACCCGGTCTCCTGCTTACAAGGCAGATGCGCTGACCACTATGGCATGCAGACACAGTGGTCACCACAACCACATGGCCTACCCTAACAACCGTTCCTGTCAGATCCAAGTTCTCAACTTATACTAGAAACTAATCATTAGTCTCATTACTTGTGGCGTCCCACCAATTCCTGCAGGCGTTCAAGGCTGGTGTGCATTTGCACTGAAGGGATCACTGAGCATCAGACACGACACACATTTAGGATAGGGCAAACAAAGGTGGCTCAGAAAACAGAGTTCCAGGGTACAAAGTAACACAGCACAGGAAAGGAAATACAGTACTAACCTGACTATAGCAGGTGTTGATAGTGACCGCCACTCATCTCTTGGCACTTTTGTGCCCTGGTTAGCAAGTTATTGAAGGTGGATTGAAGCTCGTCTCCTGGAATTGCTTCAATCTCATCTGAAATGTTCTGCCGTAGTTCTTGAAGACTACAACGGTTGTTCTGATACAAGCAGCCAGCTAGGGCCGCAACCAGACTGAGCTCTGCTGACAACTCTGTCAGGGGTGAAGATTGTGTAAACATGCTCCAAGGTTCACTCAGCTGTATCAGCAGTTGCTCCATCTTGTTGGGTGTGGTTATATGCATACTTTCATGACTAATCACATCCACTCATCTGGACCACTTTTTTTGCCCCATCTTGTGCATAATTATTATATAGCACGTAATTAGGAGGAAAAATTGAATAAAATGCTCCAGCAAGTAACAAATCCACATCATTGTTTGTGAGCTAAGAATCATTTAGTGTTAACATGTTATATCACTGAACAAATAACCACCTGGATATAAGTTGTTTATTCATGTAACTTAGGACAAGGATCATCATAGTATGTCTGGACCTGACATAATAAATGACCTTAAAATCCCAAACTTACCAAAACACACATTAAACTGCAAGAAAACTAGCATTCACACTGCCACTCCAATAAAGAAGATTGCATAGGGAATGGCGTGTACACATTTTTTTCATAAGAATTTGAATCTTGTGTAGTTTTCATTAGCACTCCAACTTTTTTTTAAATTGTAATTTTTTATGTGGCAATAAACGAACCCCCCCCCCCCCCCCACACACACACACACACAAACAAACAAAAATTTAACAAAAATTCTACGAAGGAATCATGGAAACAATATTTTCATATCAACTGTTTTGCATCAAGCACACCATATCAATACTGATACTGCTGTGAAGTATTAAAAAAAACTGCTGATAGTGGGTCTAAATGTACATTGATTGCAAATTTAGTGCACTGAACATTTAATTTCTGGATGACACTCAGAAAAACTAAACTTTGTTTGTCAGGACAGTGTACAATTTGTTACAGGATTATTTCAAAACCCCCATTTCAGACCTGATCATTCTGAGACTGACAGGCAGCATAACTTGGGGTTGCATACAGACTTACAAATCCATTTGTAGAAAAATACTTTGCCAACTACTCATCAAAATACTAAAGTTTGAAAATGGAATTATCAACCTATCTGAACATACAAAATCACACTGTCTAATTTACATACTTCTTGTTATAAACCCTATACTCCACTTATACATACAGTTAATATTTTTGGCTCATAAATGATTCAATTTCGATTATTAGGAATATCACACTGATATAAAAAATTCAAATAAAGCAACAACAAAGAACTCCACTGTGAGGAGAACTTACCTTGTCGGCAGTGGAGCAGCTCTGGGAGGGCCTCTACGAGTGAGTGCAACCTATTTTCTACAACAGTGATCAATGATCCTCCATCTGATGACAGCCTTTCAGAGAAATTAGATACAGCAGTTGTTGCACATTTAGACACTGGTGCATCAGAATCTTCTGAGAGTACCACAACAGTATCTATCAGGCTTGGTATAGCACCGGACAAAATTCTAAACAAGAAAAACACTTCAATCATAAAAATGATCAAATTGTCCATATTACAGATAAATATTATTCCAGTTTGTGCCACATAAAAGAGTGACAATATACAGGTTGTCTATGAATAGTAAACATCATTTGTCATATAACATAGTAACTTCATCCTAGGAGACAGCTTGCTACCTTTTGGACCCAATATGTTGCCTACCTTCAAGTTTCAGAGCTTCCACAGAAACAAGTGAAAAAAAAAAATATTTTCAATCATCATGTAATGTGACACAACTCCCATTGTGTCTGGCATACAAATACACAAGAACACATCCTTGTTTGTATACATGCTGTTATTTGTTGTACACCGTGATTCTACAGTGTCACTGAGTTGGATTTTTCTTGAACTTAGGATAATAAAATGGACTTTTACCCCTTCGCTGGCAATTTGTTAGCAGCAAATGATGAAGTAACTGAATTAAGTTATGTTGAGCATGATGTGAAAGCAGAAGAATCATTGGTTCAAATAACCAAATTATTGAACAGACGGTGAAAATGTCCAAGAAAATAGCTCTTTTGACTGAAAGACTACCGTACTAATGCAGGTAGGCGAAGTTCATAAGTGCAAACTACAATATCAGGTCAAGTTTCTGAAATTACCCACGCACAGACAGATGTAACAAAAACTGTCAACAAATTATCAGTTCTAGTAAATAATAGTTCAGTTGAGCAACACAGACTTTTAAAAGAGCAGTTTGGTGCACATAGACATCAAATGGTTTATGATTTATCTAAATGGGACAAATTAACTGGCAAAATAATAAACTTATTGAATGAGAAGTAAAAACTAATGAACAACTGAAAAGTCATATAAAGTACAAACTGAAAACAAAATGAAAGAAACAGGTATGGGTGACTAGATCACCATTTTGGAACAGATAAAAGAAGAGATAAAAGTCAATTAAAAAGATCATTGCTTACATGTGTGTGTGTGTGTGTGTGTGTGTGTGTGAGAGAGAGAGAGAGAGAGAGAGAGAGAGAAGCAGTTACAATAGAACATATCAGCTGCAATAGGAGCTAGCAGTTCAAGTTCCCATCAAACAAATATATGGCATGGTGGCTGCACCAATAATTAATGTCAACACTAATACGACAGAGGCAATTCCAGATTTTGTTACCTAATAAGCATAGCATACATCCAGTTGTATTTATATACCCTTTCAGATGGAATGCCACACTCACGGACTGACATACAGTGGATCAGATTTGTTAGTGGGACGTCCAAAGTGATACTGTTCTTTGGGCCACTAAGGCAGCAGAATATTGTAATAGTTAAGAATATTATGAACATGCTTTTCTTGTGAAGTACTGGTCCAATGGTATTAAGGAGGACAATATGTAAAATTTGGGAAAGGCAACCACTCACCTATAGTGGACAATGCATGGAGCACAATAACATATAATAGAAAACAGCACTCAGACTAGCTTTCAAGCACTTGATCTTTTTTAGCAATGCTGAACTATCTTGCACCGTTTGAAGAAATCGTGAACAGTTTACCACACATTTCTACTAACAGCTCCTCATGAGAGCTGTCCGTCCTTGGTAGCTGAGTGGTCAGTGTGACGGAATGTCATACCTAATGGGCTGGGTTCAATTCCTGGCTGGGTCGAAGATTTTCTTCACTTAGGGACTGGGTGTTGTGTTGTCCTTATCATCATCAGTTCATTCCCATCGACATGCAAGTCGCCGAAGTGGCATCAACTCAAAAGACTTGCACCAGGCAAACAATCTAACCGACAGTAGGCCCTAGTCACACGGCATTTCCATACCATGAGAGTTACTCTTAAATAAATCTGAGGATAATTTATGGGTGAATCCACTACCAAAATTGCCTATAAATGAAACCATTTGGGAGGAGAAGATATTGTCATCCTTACAGATAAGGTAAAACACAGAAAACGTCAGACCAACATTAAGATCTCTGGAGAAAAGAAATTCTCTGTAGGAGATACCTCACTCTGGTGTGAGTAATGGCTGGTATGTATCTAAAATAATCAGAAAGAATTTTTCCAATTAAGAGGAAGCAGTTACTGGAATTACACATATATATGTGGTTTCCTGGGTTTTGTGAACTAAGAACTTCTTTGATGATAGTAAATGATTTGCAGTTGCTGGAAAAAAAAAATCACATCCTGTTTCTGACTCAGCGAGTGGTAACATTTTAGCATCTAGGTTTTTTTTTATGTTGTTCATGTTCACAAAAAAAAGGATAAGCCAAGAGAAATAAGCTCATCAGAAATGCATGTATTAGAAAGCAACTGGCTGAATTTTGAACACTGCAACTCCTGCACGTTAGCTTGTGTTTAGGTATATGTAATTAAATTTCTTGCCTGTGGTAATTATGGGTTAATCAGTTTAATACTTGTTACAAGATGTCACTATTGCTGAGTCCTGGTGCATGTCTTTCACATAAGACTTGGTACAAGTACTTACAGGTATGTAAATGCACGCTGTGAATGCCTAAACTCAGCAAGTACAAACTTTCATGAAACTGACAGGCAAGAGTGTCAGAAAGGTGTAATTCTGAATAATGAGATGTACTGTTTACTAATTTAGTTTGGTTGTAAGTTATTATGATGATACTTTGTATTACAGTTGGATAGTTGTACATGCAGCCTGAGTTTTGTGTGATTTGGAGGCTGTGATCTCAAATGCGTTGTATTATGATGATGTTGTATTCAATGATTGAAAACACACACAAATGCGTCATTGACTGATCAGAATTAGTGAGACGGCTGTTGTCCTCATGAACACAAATTTTGGCGGCGTCAAGTAGAACTGGTACGAACATTTCATACTAGCACTTGGAAAAGTATAATGAAACTACAAATATTTCTGCTGCAGGGTCAACAATCAGATACTGATAAACTGCATTATTGGTGTTCAAATGGGTGGGACAGATGGCACACTGTGTGAATGCAGCAATGCACATGACAAACTGCAAAGACACTTTATCAATGTACTTGCAGGCTGTTATGAATGGAGTATGGAAGTGCTAATGGCCTGTGGTTAGAATGATGACATCCCTATCATGCCAGAAAATGAACTTGGGTGAGAATTTAAAAACATAGAAGCTGATGGCAAGTATCATGATGATTAGTCTACTCCCTCCTGAATCCTTATGATTTCAATTTGTAAGGTCACAATAATGATGCTTGTGAAACCTGTGAACCCCCGTCTTCTTCAATTGTCAGTGCAAAACTAAATTTTTTGGTGTATGATCTGAAATCTAGGAGGATAATTATGTTAAATTTCTAAATATGTTATACAACTGTTATATATGTTGCTGCAATCTGATGTCCTGGATGGCTGTTAATGGACCTGACATCACCACTGAGGGTCATTTCATATGCCAGATCCTGAAGCAAACAAGACTACCCCTTGATTGACTTTTTGATAATACTTTGAGACTCCAGATCAATAATGACTGAACATATTTAAATTTACCTTGATAATTCAGTCCTCCACACTGTAAGACTTCATAATTTGCTGGCCTTGATCCATCCTAAAGTTGTTTCTCTATGTATAGCCTAGTCTATGTAATCCTGTAAAATCATGTGCATATCTGCATAAATTCTATCCACTACATCATATATGAAACCATACTTGTCTAATCCTCTCTACTGTTCTATGTAAGATGATAATTTCATCTGTAAATCCATATTCCATGTAGAATTTTTTTCCAAATGTTAAATATCAGTCATTTACGACATGAAACTGAAGACTCTGGTTACTGCTTTCCCAGCTTTTCCATATGACATGACCGACTGGTGAAGCAAAGAGATAACACATGGAATCTCAGCCTCATGCCATTCAATGACTTATAAAACATTAAAATAAAAAGTTATTTGTGCTCATCAAATTAAAAACAATAAGCAATGACACATACTGTATTTATCTGACTAAATGACAAAGTTTTTCCCTAATTTGTTTAAAAATGCAAATGTAAAATGACATTCACAGATTAAACCATTATTCCTGAGGTCAACATTTTTACATTGTGTAATAGGTCAATTTATGACAAGTGGGTAGCAAATTTCGTCCTGCTACCAACCATGGGAATGTATAGCATATATCTTGGCTTTATATGGACATCTACCTTGATTAAATCACAGTTTACTTGAACCCAGTCGTACTTGGAATTGAAAGGACATTAAAATTGGACAAATACTCAACAACAGTATATGCTGCTGCAGAAGACAAATTAATGCGAACAAAAATATGTTCACACAGAATATTTGAATCTTGAGCTTCAACAATGGTTCTAAGGTTGCTATTACTCTACAGCTCTGGTGATTTTCATGGTTCTCTACAGTGTTAACACACAATGATACGATTTCTGCCAATTCAGCTGTAAGGAGCCAGAGAGGACAATGTACTGCTGTCATTCAGTTTGCTTATATGACCAGCTCTGTAAGAACTGTGAATTACAGCAAAGGATAATGGATTCAACTCACAGCCATGACTGTTCCATGAGATCGTGACCACAATTTGTTCACGTGCACTGTACAATGATAATTTATGAAGTAGAGACCACAGACAACTTTACAGCTGGAAGAAAATTTGGTGTCAAACAAGCTAATGTTAATAGGTGGTGTCAGATGAAGAATAAATTAAAGAATGCCAGTTCTACACACCAATTTTTCAGGGGACTGAGCCAGGAAATGTTTCATGAATTTGAGCACTAGGTTGATCAGCATGTGTGAGAAAAACACTGAATACTTCCCAATTAGTCACGAAATTATCCATATGAAGAAAATTATCCATATGAAGAAGCTGGAGTTAAAAAGCAATCTTAACATTACTGTCAACATCAAGGGTGTCGAAAATGTTCTGAAACCAATTCAGTAACAGGCCAGAATAACAGTAATGCTAGTGGGTGCTAATAGGTTGAAGGAAGTTCCTGCCATATATGATTCTTCACAGGAAAACCATACAATAAGAAAAACTGCATGTAAGGCTTATCTTACAAAATGTGATGGATGACGAATGACCTTATGCTCCATAAATTAAGACAACATTTGCCATCAAGACAGTGATCTGGTGCTATAATTTGGTTGAAACAACAGTCGAGATCGCAATAACATTAGTTTGTTAAGACTGGTTTCAGCTTATGTTAAAGTCATCCTCAGATTTTTTGGGGCCCCTATGGCTGGTGCTGGCAGCTCTTCAGTTTGTCACAATGGCATGGTATCATGTGAAAAACTGAGGAAGTGCCAGCACGAGCCATAGGGGTTCCAAAAAATCTGAGGATGGCTTTAAGGGGGGTAGAACATCAAACAGACCAACTTGGAGCAGGAGAGGCGCCACAGGACATTTTAATTTCCACTGTCTATACTTTTACAAAAAAATTCATAAAAGTTTGTCAGCATGACCAGGAAGGATTCAGAATTCACACTCATAGCAGTGGAAGTTCGAAAATATAATGAAATAATTTTTTTCACTATTGAAATTTCATCTTTTTTTCACTTACTAATGGCAGTATTTGTTGCTATAGCTACACTTTTCTTCATAAGTAAGAGAGATTCTTCAATGAATTGTGCACAGCATACAAACAATACTTAAATGTGTATGAAACTCTAGAATTTTTGAAATCTATTAAAAACTGTGGTAAAAATTGAGGTAATTAACTATAAAACTTGTGTTTTTCCTAAACATGGAAGTTTAAAATATAACAGTTCATTCGTTTTCTTTCACAAATTAAACAAATTCTAGAGTTTCATACACCTGTGAGTATGGTATGTATGATGTGCAAAATTCATCGAAGAATCTCTCTAACTTATGAAGAAAAGTGTACCTATAGCGACGAATGTAGCCATTAGTAAGTGAAAAAATGATGAAATTTCACACCTAAAAAATATTTTTTTTTGTTATGTTTTCAAACTTCCACTGCAATGAGCGTGAATCCTGAATCCTTCCTGGTGATGCTGAAAGTTTTATGAATTTATTTGTAAAAGTATAGACACTGGAAACTAAAATGTCCTGTGATGCCTCTCTTGCTCCAAGTCGGGCCGTTTGATGTCCTACCCCCCTTAACAGAAGCCGAAACTGGTCATAATAAGCAAATGTTATTGCAATCACAACTGTTGTTTTAACCAAATGGCCTTAAACTAGATTGGTTGGAGGTTGTTTGGAACAGAATACCACTCTCTTTGCTTAACATACAGAAAATTTTTGTACTGAATTCTTTCAGCAGACACCTCATCCATGAAAGTAAGGATCTCATATCAAAGAACAACACAGACCTGACGATAATTCTTGGTCACATGAACTTACAATTCAAGTAATGGATGTTGTTTGAATAAACCGTTTTTGTGGGTTGGCCTACAGCAGCTTTACAGTGAGTGTGGCCTAAGCACCTTTACAGTGAGTGCTTTCTTCAAGGAGACTATGCCATCACTCCAGAGGGAAGATGAAGAAATTTCAAATATTTGTTCTGGGCTACTGGGAACTTACTGCCCGGGGTAGAATCTAAAATAAGCTATAAGAAAAGGATTCAGTAATTGTTACATATCCAATGCTATGAATGGCTCAGATGACTTAATATGGAAATAGTGCCAGAAAGGAAGAAATGAAGATGATACAGGTGTGTTATGTTGGTGGTGTTGAAGACAATTAAAAATAGCATTAACATAGACTACTCACTTGATAGGCAGCAAAAAAGGAAGTGAAGATAAAAATCAATGTACATTTTTGTTTACTTTATTTCTCTTTGTATTACCAAACTCTAGACTACCAATAAATGACATAAGTTTAGAATGGATAAAATGTTAACTCTTTAGGCACATACTTTATATCAATTAAACAGTTTGTAATTCTAATTAGCCAGAATATGAACCATGGACCTTGCCGTTGGTGGGGAGGCTTGCGTGCCTCAGCGATACAGATAGCCGTACCGTAGGTGCATCCACATCGGAGGGGTATCTGTTGAGAGCCAGACAAACGTGTGGTTCCTGAAGAGGGGCAGCAGCCTTTTCAGTAGTTGTAGGGGCAACAGTCTGGATGATTGACTGATCTGGCAATCTCCGGGCGGGGACTACTCAAGAGGAATCGTTATCAGGAGAAAGAAAACTGGCGTTCTACAGGTTGGAGCATGGAATGTCAGATCCCTTAATCGGGCAGGTAGGTTAGAAAATTTAAAAAGGGAAATGTATAGGTTAAAGTTAGATATAGTGGGAATTAGTGACGTTCAGTGGCAGGAGGAACAAGACTTTTGGTCAGGCGAATACAGGGTCATAAATACGAAGTCAAATATGGGTAATGCAGGAGTAGGTTTAATAATGAATAAAAAAAATAGTAATGCGGGTAAGCTACTACAAACAGCATAGCGAAAGCATTATTGAAGCCAAGATAGACACGAAGCCCATGCCTACTACAGTAGTACAAGTTTATATAGCTCTGCAAGTGACGAAGAAATTGAAGAAATGAATGATGAAATAAAAGAAGTTATTCAGATAGTGAAGTGAGACGAAAATTTAATAGTCATGGGTGACTGGAATTCAATAGTAGGAAAAGGAAGGGAAGGAAACATAGTAGGTGAATATGGATTGGGGGTAAGAAATGAAAGAGGAAGCCGCCTGGTAGAATTTTGCACAGAGCACAACTTAATCATAACTAACACTTGGTTCAAGAATCACAAAAGAAGGTTGTATACATGGAAGAAGCCTGGAGATACTGACAGGTTTCAGATAGATTATATAATGGTAAGACAGAGATTTAGGAACCAGGTGTTAAATTGTAAGACATTTCCAGGGGCAGATGTGGACTCTGACCACAATCTATTGGTTATGAATTGTAGATTAAAATGTAAGAAACTGCAAAAAGGTGGCGATTTAAGGAGATGGGACCTGGATAAACTGACTAAACCAGAGGTTGCACACAGTTTCAAGGAGAGCATAAGGGAACAATTGACAGGAATTGGGGAAAGAAATACAGTAGAAGAAGAATGGGTAGCTTTGAGGAATGAAACAGTGAAGGCAGCTGAGGATCAAGTAGGTAAAAAGACGAGGGCTAGTAGAAATCCTTGGGTAACAGAAGAAATATTGAATTTAATTGATGAAAGGAGAAAATATAAAAATGCAGTAAATGAAGCAGGCAAAAAGGAATACAAACATCCCAAAAATGAGATCGACAGGAAGTGCAAAATGGCTAAGCAAGGATGGCTAGAGGACAAATGTAACGATGTAGAGGCTCATCTCACTAGGGGTAAGATAGATACAGCTTACAGGAAAATTAAAGAGACCTTTGGAGAAAAGAGAACCACTTGTATGAATATCAAAAGCTCAGATGGAAACCCAGTTCTAAGCAAAGAAGGGAAAGCAGAAAGGTGGAAGGACTATATAGAGGGTCTATACAAGGGTGATGTACTTGAGGACAATTTTATGGAAATGGAAGAGGAGTCAGATGAAGATGAAATGGGATAAATGATACTGCGTGAAGAGTCTGACAGAGTACTGAAAGACCTGAGTCGAAACATGGCCTCGAGAGTAGATAACATTCCATTAGAACTACTGACAGCCTTGGGAGAGCCAGTCCTGACAAAACTCTACCATCTGGTGAGCAAGATGTATGAGACAGGCAAAATACCATCAGACTTCAAGAAGAATGTAATAATTTCAATCCCAAAGAAAGCAGGTGTTGACAGATGTGAAAATTACTGAACTATCAGTTTAATAAGTCATGGCTGCAAAATACTACCGCGAATTCTTCACAGACGAATGGAAAAACTAGTAGAAGCTGACCTCGGCGAAGATCAGTTTGGATTCCATAGAAATATTGGAACATATTGGAACACGTAAGGCAATACTGATCTTACAACTTATCTTAGAAGCTAGATTAAGGAAAAGGCAAACCTACATTTCTAGCATTTGTAGACTTGGAGAAAGCTTTTGACAAGGTTGACTGGAATACTCTCTTTCAAATTCTGAAGGTGGCAGGGGTAAAATACTGGGAGCGAAAGGCTATTTACAATTTATATACAAACCAAATGGCAGTTATAAGAGTTGAGGGGCATGAAAGGGAAGCAGTGGTTGGGAAGGGAGTGAGACAGTGTTGTAGCCTCTCCTCGATGTTATTCAATCTGTATATTGAGCAAGCAATAAAGGAAACAAAAGAAAAGTTCAGAGTAGGTATTAAAATCCATGGAGAAGAAATAACTTTGGGGTTCGCCGATGACATCGTAATTCTGTCAGAGACAGCAAAGGACTTGGAAGAGCAGTTGAACGAAATGGATAGTGTCTTGAAAGGAGGGTATAAGATGAACATCAACAAAAGCAAAACGAGGATAATGGAATGTAGTCGAATTAAGTCAGGTGGTGCAGAGGGTATTAGATTAGGAAATGAGACACTTAAAGTAGTAAAGGAGTTTTGCTATTTAGGGAGCAAACTAACCGATGATGGTCGAAGTAGAGAGGATATAAAATGTAGACTGGCAATGGCGAGGAAAGTGTTTACGAAGAAGAGAAATTTGTTAACATCGAGTATAGATTTAAGTGACAGGAAGTCTTCTGATTGTATTTGTATGGAGTGCAGCCATGTTTGGAAGTGAAACATGGACGATAAATAGTTTAGACAAGAAGAGAATAGAAGCTTTCAAAATGTGGTACTACAGAGGAATGCTGAAGATTAGATGGGTAGATCACATAAGTAATGAGGAGGTATTGAATGGGATTGGGGGGGGGGGGGGGGGGGGGGAAGAGGAGTTTGTGGCACAACTTGACTAGAAGAAGCGATTAATTGGTAGGACATGTTCTGAGGCATCAAGGGATCACCAATTTAGTATTTGAGGGCAGCATGGAGGGTAAAAATCATAGAGGGAGACCAAAAGATGAATACACCAAGCAGATTCAGAAGGATGTATGTTGGAGTAGGTACTGGGAGATGAAGAAGCTTGCACAGGACAGAGTAGCATGGAGAGCTGCATCAAATCAGTCTCAGGACTGAAGACCACAACAACAACAACATCACATTAAAAATGAAAATTTCTTACGGTGCTTCTTCAAAAAAAGAGGTCATCCTTTGGTTACTTCATCTTAAAGACCTGAAACGGCGGTCACTTAAGGGTTTAAGTATTTTAAAATGTCTTAACCACAGTACATGGGGAGCTGACAGGACTTGTCTGCTCCAGTTTTACAGGGCGTTTGTGTGATCTCGGCTTGATTATGGGTGCACGGTGTATGGGTCTGCGAGACCTTCTTACTTAAAGATGTTGGACATTGTGCACCATGAAGGGCTTCGGTTGGCCACTGGGACATTCCGAACTAGCCCCAAAGCGAGCCTCTGTGCAGAGGCTGGTGAACCGCCACTTCATATGCGGCGACGGCTACTTACAGTGCGCCAGGCGTATAAAACTTTGTCCACACCATACACCCCTGCATACCATACCGTTGCTCAGCCTCCTCTGGCACAGTTATTTCATAACCGGCAACGTGCGACGCAGCCCTATGGGATTCGCGCATAGGATTGCCTCACTGAGATGTCTATGGCTGGTCTTCGTGTTTTGCGTAGCGGTTGGAGCAGACCTCCACCGTGGCTCCTCCGGAGACCCAAACTTATTTTATATTTGACTAATTTTAAGAAAGATCGCACACCAGATTTTACATTCCAATCTCTGTTTTTTAACATTTTAGATGTGCATCACAGTTTCACTGTCGTTTACACTGATGGCTCCAAACAGGAGAATTTCCTTGGCTGTTTTGTAGTGTTGCCTGATCAAGTTACCCGGATTCGCCTCCCTGCTGAATATACCGTTTTCGCAGCGGAGGTCCACGCGATCCTGAAGGTACTGGAGCAGATGAATCGTGTCCGGGGCGATCGATTTCTTCTCTTATCCGATTCTCTTAGTGCCTTACAATCACTGCAGAACCTGTACCCGAGTGAGGAGATGGTCCAGCTGATACATGACCAACTGTACTTGCTCCAACGGCGGGGTACAGAAGTATCCTTCTGCTGGGTGCCTGGTCATGTCGGCATATGGGGCAATGAACAGGCCGATCGGGCTGACAAGGAGGCCTGCAGAGAGCAGGATGTGGTCCAGTGTCCTATTCCCTTGCAGTCAGTCATCGCTGCACTCCACAGGAAGTGCATGGAGTTGTGGGAGGATAAATGGCTGGTGGTGACGGCCAATAAACTTCGGTTGATAAAGTCAACCACTCGGCCGTGGCGTTCCTCCTGCCGGTTGCTCAGGCGGGAGGAGGTGGCCCTCACACGTCCTCTCACACATAGCTTTTTATTACGGCGGGAGGATCCTCCGTTTTGTGATGCTTGTGGTGTGCACATCTTTGTCCGGCACATTTTAACAGACTGCATTTTATACCGTGATGCACGGGCAGAAGCACAAGTTGATGGGGATCTGCCTTCTGTTTTAGCTAATGATGAGACGTGTGTGTCTAGGGTTTTTAAGTTTTGTGATGTGTCTGGACTCTGGCCTAAACTTTTAGGCTGGAGGTTTTAGTGTATTGCAGAGTGGCCGACTCCTCCCATTTTTTCCTTGCCGTCAGCCAGCCACTTCCATCTGCTACATTGTTTTAGCTCCCTCTAACATTTTCTTCCTGTGTTGTCCATGTTTTACTGCTGACGCTCTGCTTCATCCCACGCTTTGGTGTGGGTGAGCACATGTTTTTCAACGATTGTTATCCATGTTTTCTCTTTCGTTTTATATTCCTGTTCTGGGATTTTTCTTGACACCCGTCTCACTATGTTACTGAATGGGCGCTGAAGACCTTGCTGTCTTGCGCCCAAAACCCCTCTACTACTACTACTACTACTACTACTACTGCTAATACTATTTCACAGTCATCTTATAGCTGAGTAAATTGTATTCAGCCATTTCTTTCTGCACATTTGAATTGTATTCTTTATGATAATACTCGTACCTAAAGTTTCACTTGAAAAAAATCACTCCCTTTTATTGACATAGCTTTATTCAGTTTAACTGCGCATATGGAACTGTTCTTTACTGAACCAGCTTAACTTGTGATACATAAATCAGTTCTGACAGACATTTTTCTGTGTAGATCCAGAGATGCAGTCAAATACTGATACCAAAGAAGCATAATACCCTGTCTCAAAAAAATAAAAATATATTATAAATAAAAAACCTGAAATTAAAATGTGGCTGGGGCCTTCAGCCACAGACATGCTTTAAAAGGAAATAATTTTAAAGCTAATAATGATGAGAAGCAAGTAAAACCAGAAAGGTGTCAGCGAAGTTTACCAGCAGAAATGACTTTCCTCATTCGAAAGTCCACATTAGAACAACAATAATATGAAAAGGATACACTGTTATTTATGCAATGAGGCAGAGACAGGCACAAAAAAATCTTCCTTCTGTGTGTGTGTGTGTGTGTGTGTGTGTGTGTGTGTGTGTGTGTGTGTGTGTGTGTGTGTGTGTGTGTGTGTGTACGTCTACATCTACATCTACGTTTATAATCCGCAAGCCACCCAACGGTGTGTGGCGGAGGGCACTTTACATGCCACTGTCATTACCTCCCTTTCCTGTTCCAGTCGCGTATGGTTCGCGGGAAGAACGACTGTCTGAAAGCCTCCGTGAGCGCTCTAATCTCTCTAATTTTGCACTCGTGATCTCCTCGGGAGGTATAAGTAGGGGGAAGCAATATATTCAATACCTCATCCAGAAACGCACCCTCTCGAAACCTGGCGAGCAAGCTACACCACGATGCAGAGCGCCTCTCTTGCAGAGTCTGCCACTTGAGTTTGCAAAACATCTCCATAACGCTATCACGGTTTCCAAATAACCCTGTGACGAAACGCGCTGCTCATCTTTGGATCTTCTCTATCTCCTCCGTCAACCTGATCTGGTACGGATCCCACACTGATGAGCAATACTCAAGTATAGGTCGAACGAGTGTTTTGTAAACCACCTCCTTTGTTGATGGACTATATTTTCTAAGGACTCTCCCAACGAATCTCAACCTGGTACCCGCCTTACCAACAATTAATTTTATATGATCCTTCCACTTCAAATCGTTCCGCACGCATACTCCCAGATATTTTACAGAAGTAACTGCTACCAGTGTTTGTTCCGCTATCATATAATCATACAATAAAGGATCCTTCTTTCTATTTATTCGCAATACATTACATTTGTCTATGTTAAGGGTCAGTTGCCACTCCCTGCACAAAGTGCCTATCCGCTGCAGATCTTCCTGCATTTCGCTACAATTTTCTAACGCTGCAACTTCTCTGTATACTACAGCAGCATCCACGACACTATCTACTAGGTCATTTGTATATATTGTGAAAAGCAATGGTCCCATAACACTCCCCTGAGGCACACCATAAGTTACTTTAACGTCTGTAGACGTCTCTCCATTGATAACAACATGCTGCGTTCTGTTTGCTAAAAACTCTTCAATCCAGCCACACAGCTGGTCTGATATTCCGTAGGCTCTTACTTTGTTTATCAGGCGACAGTGCGGAACTGTACCGAACGCCTTCCGGAAGTCAAGAAAAATAGCATCTACCTGGGAGCCTGTATCTAATATTTTCTGGGTCTCATGAACAAATAAAGCGAGTTGGGTCTCACACAATTGCTGTTTCCGGAATCCATGTTGATTCCTTCAGAGTAGATACTGGGTTTCCAAAAACAACATGATACTCGAGCAAAAAACATGTTCTAAAATTCTACAACTGATCAACGTCAGAGATATAGATCTATAGTTATGTGCATCTGCTCGACGACCCTTCTTCAAGACTGGGACTACCTGCGCTCTTTTCCAATCGTTTGGAACCTTCCGTTCCTCTAGAGACTTGCGGTACATGGCTGTTAGAAGGGGGGGCAAGTTCTTTCGCGTACTCTGTGTAGAATTGAATTGGTATCCCATCAGGTCCAGTGGACTTTCCTCTGTTGAGTGATTCCAGTTGCTTTTCTATTCCTTGGACACAATACTTACTGCACTCGCCATTAACAACCAAGAATTGTCATAAGAGTAAACAAAAGCAGTATTCTTAAGAACAGCACAACTTAAAACATCTGTCAGAGCTATGGCAACACTATATAAAGTGGGTGCCAGAGTACGTATTGCTCCAGTTTACTGAATAATGGTGTAAACAGAGTTATGTCCTCCCTCCCATCATGTAGTCAACTGAAAGTATGTAAGGGAGTGAGACTCAAACATGGGTTGCACACATTCTTAATCCATCAAGAAGTTTCAAAACAGCACAAACTCTGCTTCTTCAGGGTGAAATATGCATTTTTGAAACAAACAATCACTCAATCTATCTACAGAGAGATTGTTATATAAGAAAGCTTTTAAACTACTGTTTTATTAAATTTGGGCTTAACTTTGTCTTTGTATCCACCTGTACCTTGCACTGTTCTCCAATAAATGCTGACAGGCTACAGCTAGGCTTTTCCGGACTGACGGGTGTCCATGTTTCCGCAGACTTTCAGCCACCAAAATAATGGGCCGTTCAACTTTGCTGGCTGCTGCTCTCTGCCACTCCACTGTCCTACCATGAGCATTCTTCAGGACTGCCTCTATATCCTGCGTAGCACTCTCAGTTCGAGATTGTTTGTATCTCACTGTGGCACTATGGACAAGTTCCGCCAGAGACTTTGGAACTGCCATGTTATCAGGCATTGAGCTGTCTCCCAACAACAAAACCAACAGTTTCCACCATGCTTCAAGAGCTACCTATTGAGATAAAACACAATGTTTCCATTCATTAATAAATTCTCACATAAAAAAGCAAATGTGTACTATATAATACAACAAAACATGTTTGTTTGGTAAAGATATTGGTAGCTAAAGATAAACTCTGCAAGATACTATAAAAAGTATGGCAGAAGATATTTGTCAGACATTCCCTCCATTCCAGACCTAACTGAAAGAGAGGAAAGGACTGATGCATGTGTACATAACAATTAACTAATTTTTGTCATTTTGCATTTTTTCCATTGTTCCTTAGTTGCTTTTATATTTACAAAGATGTATCCCGTACTTGCAGCTAAATGAAAGGTAGGTTGTTTGTGCCACATGTGTGCTTCTTTTATTTGTTAAGCATTTTCAGTGGTCTGTAATATATATTTGTTTTATGCTTCTAATAATTGCATTATACAGTAATTGGTTGTTTAGGGGAAGGCCAATACTTTTTTCTTGTTATTCTTTGGCTTTCTTAGGCCAGAAAAACTTTTTCAGCACAAGTTTCATCATGTTAAAATACCATTTAGTGTTACTTCAATTTCTGATGTTATAAATCACAGTTGTATTCAGTTGGTCCGCATACTCCAGATGGCTGATTTACAGCATATTTTCAAACACATTTATTTGAACATGTCACCTCCACTTCTCAATGTGTGTGTGTGTGTGTGTGTGTGTGTGTGTGTGTGTGTGTGTGTGAGAGAGAGAGAGAGAGAGAGAGAGAGAGAGAGAGAGAGAGAGAGAGAGAGAAAGAGAGAGATATTAATGTATTATTTATTTTGGTTATGTTTTCCGTTGTTGATTATGTTTATTTGGTCATTTATTACTTTCTTGTTCATTCCAATTGGGGGGGGGGGGCCTCATTTTATGTGAAAGTTTTCCTGTAATGTTAGGAGTTTTCTTCTGTAATTGTTCACTCTCATAATTTTCATATCCTGTTCCATGTTAGATGGTTCATGTCCATACTTTATCAGATGTTCAGCAGATAACAGCTATTCTTATGTGTTTTTTAAATCTAGTTTTTAAATTTCTGCCTGTCATTCCCAGACACACTGATTCGTATTCTTGATGTCCTCACAGGTATATATCAGCAGTATGCACAAACATCCAGAATAGTAACACTCATGACATGGCTAACAAAAAGAAATGATACACTTTACTATACAAACACAAATCAACACACACAGTAGCAAATATACTGAAGAAACAAGGATTACACATTGATTACAGAACAAGAAACACACTCCATTCACATTTGCAAACACTAACAGACAAAACAGACAAATGCCACAGTGACGGTATATATCTTGCAATGAATAAGAAAATAACATATGGTCAAATCAATATAAACAACAACTCAATGAAAATGTTAGCCAATAAAACAATAACAAACAGGGTTGTAAAACATAACCAGACTAAATAATAAATTAATCTCCCTCTCGTTCCCCCCTCCTTCCCCCCCCCCCCCCTTCCCCACACACACACTCACAAAATATCAAACTACACAAAAACACAACACAAACAAAAAGATTAATGATAAACACACAATGACAGCTGTCAACACTACACATTGTAAACACTTACAATCAACATATTTTGGAAAGTGGATGTGGAGTGTACAAATAAATTAGTTCAAAAATATGTTTTTGAAAAAATGTTTTCAAAAAATGTGTTAAAAGAATGACAAAAATCGGACATCTTTTGGGTGCAGACAGACTAAATAAAACTTCAAGATGACACACATGCTTTAACTACATCAGAAATATCACTGATCTAGTTCAATATTTATTTAGAAGCACAGGACCGTCCTCAGGAAAAATTAATTTAACACTAAGCTGTTGGCAAATGTAAACAATTTTCTGTGTGGCGCGGCATTCTTAACCGTAGATGAGAAACAATAAACATTGTCTTGGGGTTTGATAATAACAATCAATAATGAGGTATGAAAAAGCATGTTAAAAAGATGATGGTATAAATTTTATCAGAGGAGAAAAGAAGAAGACAAATGGGAGTGGTGGAAAGGGGAGTGGTAAAAAATAATAGTTTTAAGCATTTAAAGTAGAACACAGTTACCAAAGAGGCAAAAACAACAGCAGCAATTGCAAAACAAACTTCAGAAAAAGGAAAACTTTCTTTGGCCATGTGGATGAGCAGTTCAGGAGATGATTGGTGAAGTGTTTCATACAAAGCACAGTTTTACAAGGGTTGGAACTTAAATAGTGGCAACTATTTATTCACAACAAAAGAGGTACATGTTTGCACCTGTTACTGTCCTTCAAAGTAGTCACCAGCATTGTGTAGAACCCATTGCCAGTGATGTGGAAGGCGTAGTATACCATTAGCAGAGCCTGTTCTGTTGACGGTGCAAATGGAGCGGTCTACTGCCTTTCGAATCCCTGGAACAGTTCTGAAGCGAACGCTTCCTTCATCTTCAGAATCAAATAAAAGTCAGAAGGACTTAAGTCTGGGGAGTATGGTGGATGGTACAGTACTTCCTAGTCCCATTGACCAAACAGAGCAGCCACAGCTTGCGCTGCATGCTCACATACACTGTTGTGCAACACGATGGGTGGTTTGCGCAGAAAGCGACGCCACTTTTTTCGCAAAGCTCGTCGCAACCCACCCATCACTTTGCATGGCAATGCGTGGCCGCATATAAAGCAAGCTGTGGCTGCTTTCTTCGGTCGATGAGAATGGGGAGTACTTTACCATCCACCATACTCCCCGGACTTAAGTCCTTGTGACTGATTTGATTCCAAAGATGAAGGAATCACTTTGTGGCATTCGCTTCATAACTGTTCCAGAGATTCGACAGTCATTTGCACCATCAACAGAACATGCTCTGCTATTGGTATACTATGGCTTCCATATCACTGGCAACGGGTTCTACTCAACATTGGTGACTACTTTGAAGGACAGTAACAGGTGCAAACATGTAACTATTTTTTATCAGTTGTGAATAAATAGTTGCCAGTATTTAAGTTCCAACCCTCATATATGATGCTGATGCAGACACACACACACACACACACACACACACACACACACACAGCAAGCACAGAACAAAATTTAGAATTTTTTACAGTTGCTCTGGGAGAATATTGTACGGTACCCATGAATTGTTCGGCAAAATAATATTGATATTAAAATCACAGTTCACTTGAGAAAATTGTAAAATTACAGGCAGGCATAATGACGGACCATTACTTACTTTCAGGTGGTGAAATTTAAAGTTCTGCCAATAGACGCACGTAAAAGTAGAAAAGAGACTGTTCTAGCTTTCAGCACTATTGGTTACTTTCTCCAGGAGAAAAGACAGATAAGTTGGGGGTGACTGGGAGGAGGGGCAGGTCACAGTGACCCCACGATGAGAGGAAGAAATGAGAGGTAAACTGAATACTGCAATTAAGAACTAGGAGGAAATGGAAAAGGAGACAGTAAAAAAAAGAGACAGAGAAAGAGAGAGAACCAAAGACAAATAGGAAAAACTTTGAGATAATAGAGTAATTCTTTATCTGCTCTTTTCCAATTACTTTTTTATTTTATTTTTTCCTTTTCTCTCTCTTTTTAGTTTTTCTAATTTTCCTCTTATTTATTAGTTCTTAACTGCACAACTAATTTCACTTCACAGTTCTCTTTCTCCTAACACTTCTTTACTTTTCCGGTCCTATTGTCTCTGAGCTGAGGCTAGTACAGTGTTTATGAAACTATCACCTTCACCTCCTGATGATTGTCCACTCATCTTTGCCTCCCTTTGTCCGCCTAACAGATGTGTCCATCTCAAAATAGGATTTGTGTAACCTGATATTCAACCCTCTGCCCCCCCTTCCAATCTCCCCCAATTTATTCCTCTTAGAATGAGCAAACAGTTCTGAGAACAAAGATAGTATTTCTACTTTTATATGTATGTACTGGCAGTACTAGACATTTTTTCTTCTACAGGTTAGTGCTAAACAACCACTCATCTTTTTGGAATTTTTAAAATAAACTATGCAAAAAGGAAAATGTTAAGCACAATCAGAAAAAAGGGGAAATGTTGGGGGATGGGAGTGGGGGGTGGGTGGAGGGGGGAGGGGGACTTCTGCAGTACAACAAATACATAATGAATAAAGTTAGTCAGAACAGTGGATGTACAGAAGGTTATAGTAAAAAGACAACTAGCAGATGATAGATACTTTCACATAATATCAAATATGTGTGTGTGTGTGTGTGTGTGTGTGTGTGTGTGGAGATACTTACATTTGCTTAATGGTGAGGTAATCAGTGCCCTTACGCACATGAAAAGAAATGAATGTGGATAAAATTACTTAAAATTTTATCAAAGTGAGGAGAAAATGTAGAAAATGACACTCATACATTCACCCCATCTCACTCATGCTGACCCACACAATCACTCTATCTCACACACCTTGAGGAAACGGAGAAAGGTGTTATACCTGGGATTAAAACAGAAGCAAAACAAAAGAGGAGCTAAAATAGAGACACAGGGAACTTACAAAAAATATAGGTGGGCCAGTCACCCTGTAAACACTTTAAGAAAATCTCCCTAAAATTTGAGGAAACAAGTGGGACACATCGCAAAACCTTATAACTCTCATGAAATTTGTTTGAACATTACTTCAAATAGAGGGCAGATCTGCTGGCAAATCTGCTGCTGCCCTCTGATTGAAAAATAAAACACAGTTTAATAAAATGTGGTGCACAGTGATCTGTATGCCACAAGCACCATACACTGGAAGGTCCTCTCACTGGAGCAAGAACCCATGTGTCATAGGGCTGTGGTCTAGACGAAGACAAGTACTTTGTCCCACCTGCATGGCTAGAAATAGAAACACCATGACTGCATTGTGCACTTTACTAGACAAAGCCTGTTTTCTGACATTTCCAGCCACTCATGTTTGCATTGACACATGACTCTGTACCTTAACAGTGAGACAATGGCTTGCAGGGAGATGGTACACTGAACTAACTGAGGAACATGACACATCTTGGCTGCTGCATTTGCCCTTTCGTTACCCGCAGTACCCATTTGCGCTGGCACCCAGCAGGAGGACATCTACTTCCTTAATCGTTACAGCTGGACGAGGGTGTCCCGCATATCTTGAACTACTTTATCAGCTGGATGCAAGTGCTGCAGAGACTGAAGGATACTCATGAAGTTGGAACAAACATGAAATTTGGCAGGTAAGGCACATCTCATCTGCTCCAGCATCCTCAAGATTGCAAGTAGTTCCACATCAAATATACTGAACTCCAGAGGCAACCAATTCTTGAGGACAAGACATGGGAAAATGATAGAGCAACCATCGAAGTCCCGCTGTTTAGATCCATCCATGAATACAGCTACACGGTCAGGGTGCCCATTAAAAATTTCAGAAAATAGTGTATTAAAAACAGAAGGTGGAGTGCAATCTTTCCTCTACTGTACTAAATCTAAAATTGCTCTGAGCCTCTGCATTAACCAGTGTGTCAGTCAGTTGAAACCCCAGATTTAAGCCTGTACATGCCCCACACCAATGGACTCCAACACACACTTCACAAGGATCCCAAATGGACTCGTTGCCCATGGACAGTTTGTTACGAAGCAATCGATAGCTGAATGAGCACTGGTACAGTACGCAGGGGAAGTGGGAGTAGCAAGCAACTGACACACTGTGAGAAGCTGCCACCAGATGGTAAGTAGCAGTTCCCCACCCCCAACACAAAGACTGGGTATGGAGCTTCACCTGTAAGTGTCAGTGGCCAGCCTGATCCCTTCATGGTGTACAGTGTTAATCACTTTCTGGTACCAAGGTCTCGCTGATCCATATATTATGCACCCACCGTCCAGCCACAATCACACGGAAGCCCCGTAAAACTGGAGCAAAACCACCCTGTCCACTCCCCAAGACCTGTGGCTAAGAGACTTCAAAATGTTCAGTGCCTTCAGGGACCTTGCCATCACATCCTTCAGGGATGGTAACCAAGACAGCTTGGAATTAAAAAAATGAAGCTCATAAACTGCACTGAGTCTTCAAAAGGGAGAATGGTGTTCCATATATGCATTTCAGGTAAATTAAAAATTCTGCATCCCCTCCGGTAAGTCTCGTCTGACACGGGATTCTCCACCAGAAGAAGGAGCCATTGGCTCTGAAAGTTTATGAAAGTTAATTCCTTTTGTGTGTGTGTGTGGGGGGGGGGGGGGGGGGCGTGCGTGCGTGTGTCGCCAGTTTGTGAGTAGATTTTTTTTCCCTGTCAATTTACATTATATTAAAAATGTGACAAGGCTGATTAAAATGAACACACACAATCTTTGCAGCCCACTCCTCCAGACACTCTGTAAGTTTCAACTGTCGAATTGTTGTTGCAACACTTAGGAGGAACAGAAAACTGCAAAACTGTCACAAATAAGGAGCAATGTAGGGGACTACTCACTGTAGACGTGATATTATATACAGCTATGGCAAAGAGGGTATCACTTAAAACACTGCCCTGAGGAACACCTTTTTCCTGCTCGAAACTATTTGACAGCACGCCATCTACTTGGTACCACAAAAGCACTTTGATAAGAAGGATCGAATAAAGATGGGGATATCACCACAGAAGCCCCATTGGTGGAGCTGCCACAGAATACTGTGTCTCCAAGTACAGTCATATGCCTTACTGATATAAAAAAATATATGTCCATAAAATGCCATTTACATTGGAAAGCCTGCTGAACAGCCTCCTCTAGCGAGGGCCAGTTGTTGACAGAGGATCGAAATCTCCAGAGTCCACATTTCAAGTGACTTAGGAGCCTCCTGGTCTCTAATATCCAGACTACATGAAGGATAGCCATATGCTCCAAGGTCTTTCATACACAGTTTGTTAAGGCATAACTCTGGTTGCTACTCTGGGACACATTCGGTCCTTTCCCAGTTTGAGAAGAGGTACTAAAATTGCCTCTTTCCACCAACTGGGAAAGTTGCCTGTCTGCCATTGAATTAAAACACTGTAAGAGGACTTCTTTGATCCTAGTTGCAAGTTCCGCAGCATGCTGTATTGGATTTGCTCATGATCAGGGTATCACGAGCTGCACAGACAGTGCCAAATCCAGCTCTCACATGGAAACTGGGCTGTTGTTACATCTGAAATCCAACTCATCCCTTTCCATGGTGGCACAGTAATGACAAAACACTGGATCCTAGCTGGCAATGGCAGTAGTCAGCACAAAATGTTCTGCCACTGTGTGTGTGATATCTCCAAGTGTTGTTTGGAGACAGCTCTGATTCAGCAGTAACCAACTGCCTTTGATGGAAATCCTCCTGATAGGTTCCCATACAGTAGTACAAAAAGTGGAATGGTTGATGGAGTCCAGGAACACTTGGCATGACCTTTTCTTGTTCTCCTTGATGATGCATCAAGTCTTTGGCCTGGCTAATCAAAAGGCTGTGAGGTGTTCCGCCATTGTGAAGCACCTTAAACCGTCACAGAGCTGTACACCATATCCATATGACTGAATGGTACTCATCAGCCCAATGAGAGGCAGGTGGCCTACTAGGATGATGAGAGGAATATTGGGATGGAAAAGTCAGCAGCATGGTGGATTACTCGTGTGACATGGTCCATCCACTCCTAGATGCTGTCACAGCATTCAAACACGCTAGTGGGCTGAGCAGCATCCAGTTGCTTCTGCTGATTCTCCATCGTGGTTGCATCCTTTCAGGGAAAGCTCAATCCAGTAGATGAATGCAGAGTGGGAAGTGGTTAAAAGAGGGTTCAAATGGCTCTGAGCACTATGGGACTTAACATCTGAGGTCATCAGTCCCCTAGAACTTAAATCTACTTAAACCTAACTAACCTAAAGACATCACATACATCCATGCCCAAGGCAGGATTCGAACCTTCGACCGTAGGGGTCGCGCGGTTTCAGACTGAAGGACCTAGAACTGCTCAGTCACACCGGCCAGCTAGTGGGAAGTGGTCACTGGAATGAAGGTCTTCAATGACTTCCCATTAAACAGTGTCTGCAAGAGTAGTACAGGGGCATCAGATGCTTTAAAATGCATCTCCTGTAAGCACAAGCACAGGCGGCATTCTGTGCTAACGGTTTCACAGTTCCTCCACATTTATCCTGAACCCATTATGTTCCTCTGTAATATGGGAGTCATCAATTATGGAGGTTGCACTTTATCCTATCTTTCTGCCATGGAGGTGAGCCCATAGTGGGTGGAGATGTTCAGAGTTGGAGCAAGATGTGTGTCACAGGCCAACATCAAGATGCACTGGCTCTGTAGGTGAGTGATGAGAGATGTTATAGGGAGGAATGTTAACATCATCATACTGCATGGTTTGTGTCTCCATTAGCAGCTGATTCTTTGTCTTAGACTTCAGTTTCTTTGCCTGGGGAGGTTTTGGGGCCACAGCTTGGAGTTGGTAGCAGCAGTGCTGGATGGTGGACCTGTCTGAAGCTTTGTAGGAGTAGTTCCACAACATCGGCAACACAGCCTTGTCTCATGTTTTGTGAGGAGATATGTGCTTGGAAGTGATTGCAGTAGCACAAGTGCATTGAAAAACACAGGTGCTAGTGCTAACACTAGCAACTTCCATTTGTGTAGCAGCATCGGTCTTCTCAACTTGCTGTTCAACAACACACACACACACAGGAGGCGGTGATCATTGGGGGCTGCATGTTTTGATCTCTTGTATCTTCCTTTCTTTTAGGTAGACACTGCAGTCCCCACTCCAGACAGGGTGATCCCCAGAACAGTTTACACTTTTCAGAGGAAGGAGATGAACAACGAACTCCATAATAGGTGGCCTTGCAACATTTTTCATAAATGGCTTCTCCCTTACAACATCAGCTGGTGCGCCCAAAGCACAGGCATGTAAAACAGCACGTATGGAGACATAAGGCCACATGCTGAGGTGAAGGAAACCTGCCTTAATGTGCTCTGGAAGTTTAATGCTGCTGAAAGTCAGTATAAATGAGTCAGATTGGATAAGATCATCATCCACCCTTTTCATGATATTCTGCATGTCAACTACTCCTTCTTGGGGCCACACAACTTTCAGTTCTTCTTTGGAATGTCCAGCAGATCCATGCATGTCACAATGTCTTTGCTGCAATCCAATGTGGTGTGGAACTCAGTTTCAATGGCGTATTCCACAGAGCATTACACTTCCTGCAGGTTTGTTGTCTGTTGGGAATTAAGAGGTTTCGACCAATAGTGTCCCATTGCTTAACTGCTTGATTGATTTTAATGTCCCTACGATTCCCTCTAAACCCTTTCAAACGCAAAAAGGAGAGATTTTCTCAAACATTCCTTCTCTTCTTTTAATTATCAAATATAAATTCTGTTCTTCAGCATGCATTCTGTTACTAAATGTTAACTCCAGAATCTGGAGGGCACGTTACATGAGGACTCTTGAGCGATTGGGAATTGGTAGCCACCAGTGGTCCACCCAATGAGAGGGAGGAGAAGAAGATTTCAAGAGGTCCATCTTGGTACCATGAGCACCTACAGAAATAAAGAAGGCCATATAGACAGAGCCCTGCATGCCTAGGTAAGCCTTATAGAACTGAGGTGTGACAGGTTCCCCAGAGGCTGTCCACCCATGACTGTTCCCCTCAACAGCTACGCATCTCATCAGCGTGCAGCACACCTTGAGATTGAGGGTTTCTTTTTTTTTTTGAGAAGTTTACACCATCTTCACAATGCAAGCAATCAAGCCAAGATCCCCATTCCCTACAACACAAAACGTTCCACACTGCACAATACAGTAGTCACTGAAGCATGCCCTGAGCTTACAGTGACATGAGACTGGTCGTGATTACCAGTCCCCAGCTCAGGAACTCAAGGGTCACCAAGCCCGTACCCAGCAAACAAATGCTGGGCCCCTGAGGCTTACAGTACCAATGCAACCATCCGTTGCCATGACCAAATGAATCATTTATATCTAAAATAAAAAACAGTCTGCAGCTCACAAAAACAGCAGGACCATCCAGCAGGGCTTGAGCAGTGATGGACTTAACTGGAAACGATTCTTCTTGTCTCCAGCTGTTGTAGCAAATTCGATGTTCTCGATGGTCTTGTAGACTGTCTGTTTAGAACGGCGGCGGTATCTTCTGTACGGCATCTTGGCAGCGTTCAACGCAGTTGCCTGTGCAGCAGCAGCAGCGCGATATAGCCGCTGCGCAGCGCTCGCTCGCTTATATACAAGTCCAAACGCGCGTGACCTTGCGTCGGACTTAGAATATTTCTGCCTGCTGGCGGTGCGTTATCCCGGACGCGAGCACTAGTGTTGGCACAAAACAGGAAATTCTGTGCATTGCTGAGCTTGCAATCAGAGACCTGTTTTTCATTAGGACAGGTGAAAGCAATTCTACATAGTGTTGTTAATAGGGTAAATGATACTTTCCTTGGTAATTGCAACTTACTGAATTTTCATTTTGGACAATTATTTGGCACACCTTCCATTTTCCTTACAATAAGTGGAAGTACACTCAGAATATTTTAGAAGTTAAAATAACTGAAAATATTTGGCGTAAGACTTGGTTTCATTCTCTATTAAATTTATCATCCATCTGCCCACTGTTTTACAAATTCCATTACTAAGGAGCATCTCGAGAAATATAAAAAGAGGAAATGTTTATATTAACCGAGAAAAAAATTCGTCTGAAATTATTTCTGCAAGCTGTGTGAATAAACTGCTTGTAGTTTCGGCTGACTGTGCTCGTTATGAAACAAAACTAATTATTTAGGAATGACTGTGTACAAGCGCAATCACACAGTAATGTGATAATACCAAATGTGGTACATGGATTGTATTAAAGAAATGGACAGATCTATGATGATAAAACCAATCTCAAACATGATGAAAAATGTGAGTTCCTAAAATGTAAAAATAATAAAAATCAGACAGCAAAAACATTGGTGCCCATAACCAAAAGAGTTTATATTGGTACTTTTGTAAGGAGGTGTGCGGGTGGAAAGAGGGGAAGCACTGTCAGAGCAAAGAAAATCCTTAACTCATCCAAAATATAATGTACAAAATGCTAAAATTTGTTTAAAAAACTGAGACTTCTTGATAATTAATAATTAAATAATGACTATCATATTTTGTAATGTGTAAGTTACATCAAAACTAACATTTCTATTATATTTGTCACATTTATTTCGATAAAATCAGAACAAAACAAGTGCTTTAGCCAAAAATAAACAATCTCATTATAATTAAATGTTAAAAGGTAAGCTACATTTTTAATCAAAATTGTGTTCTGATTTTCTTTCATGTTACGGGAGGTGCAAATGATCTATAAAATTAAAGGTGCAATCTAGTTTTCGGGAATAATGTGATGAGGAGCAATAATTACATTAAGATAACTAAGTTATTACTTTTTACAAATGTTGGCTGAGGATTACATTTGTTTTTAGGAAACATCTATAATTATATCTTCCAAATTAGGCTCTTTTTATTCCCTCTGTATGAGCACTTAATAAACAAAAACTTGAAAGATAATGATTATTAATTTTGCTCTTCACCCATACTTCCACTTCCCTGTGGTGCTAAATGTTCCTAAAGTAGTGCAAGTTAGTGATGGAATTGTCACATAATTCAGGAGAGCCCTCTTAAAAAGACGGAAAAAAAATGAGTTTCCAAAAAGAAATCATTTCGTTTACTCAACACAGTCCCTGTTTCGCCATAAAGCATAACATCATCTGCTTTACATGTCAACATTTTCAATACCATAAAATTCAGGCAGATCCTCAGTAGCTTTGAGAAAAAATAGTTTTATTTATATTTTTCATAACATCTGTGTGAACAAAAATTGATTTGAAAGTTGTCTCATTTTCTTTAAAGTCTTTATTCAAGTGACATTAATCAAAGACTCTAAGCAAAGAATTAACTGATCTTTAATAAATGCGTTGATCGTATCCAGAATGTTCAAATTATGAGTTTGTCATCTCAGTTTCCAGAAAATCACACGTATGTTTCCTTCCATGATAATCACAGCAAATTCATCATAGGATTTGACTTTGCTTGAGAAAAAAGTCCAAAGTTCCTTTTTTTACATGCTGGTGTACACAATGCGAGTCATAATCTACAGATTGCAATTCATTCATGAACAGCAACTGGCATGAAGAGTTCTTTGATATGACTGGGATGTACAATGAAGATACAGAAGAAAGACTGGACATCTAATTCTGAAGTTTATGACCATACTTCTGTATTTGCTTCATAATGAACAGAAAGGACTACCTTAATGATTACAAAATGTTTGGAAAACAGTCCTACCATATATAAATTTATTTTTCAGACCATATTGCTTCACACAAATCCGGAAAGTTTGTGACTTTCTAAGTATAAGCACCACTGGGGCACAACACGTGAGGTGTAAGACACGTGTGACTTGTATCATTTGAGAGGAGTTCATTTGCTGATCAGCATCAACAGTGCCACATTCTCTTAAAGTAGGGTTTTGGTAGAAGAAAATTAACCATGAGGACAATTTTCTGTGATATTGCCAAGGCTTTCATAAATTCTACTAGAAAAAAGAAATCGCATGGCATTAAAGTCAGTCCACTCTCTTGGAGGAAGTAGTGTCTTAACAACAGAAAACAGAAGGCAAGTTAACAAACAGTGAGCCTAAATTTGGAGTAGACAAACATTAATTAAATATGGAAAATTGTAAGAACCGGTGCCTGGTCCATTCCTATTCTTGGCCAACATTAATTATTTACCCAGGACATAGGAGAAGTCTTAAGAAACCAATATTTGCTGCTGATGAAATTAATACAGAGACCAAAAATTAAAAAAGAATACAGTCAGGTGAATAATGAAACAAGTGTACAGCTGGTTCAAAGCAAACAGTTTACTCCTTTATCTTACACAGATTCATATTATGCAATTCCAAAGAAATTAAATTAACTTAGCAGGTATCAAAAGTAAGGATCAATAGGCACACAATGGATAAGGCACCATGTATGGTGTTTCTAGGCATCCAGAACAGAGACAGCACCTGCCTGTGGATATGTTAACCAATAAGCTCAGTTGTTCAGGCTCTGCACAGAAATCTATCTCACTGTGCTGTCCTACCAACAAGATTGCTAGCATTCCTTCACCCACTACCGTCCTATGGAAAAATCTTTTGGAGCAATGCAGTGAAGGTCAAAACATGAATTCATTCTACAGAAGGGGGCAGTAAGGGTATTTTGCAACAGCTAAAATACTATAGTTCAATTCTTTTATCTTGGCGGCTCGCACATGCCCGCACAGGCGTGGGAGATTTCTGCGTTGCCAGTAGCAAACGACGCACACGCCATGAGAAGCAGCGCCATAGTATAGTATAGTTTGCAAACTTTCTTTTAGGCGGAGAACGCAGTTTATGAAGTAAAGCCACCACGGCCGCATTAACCCTTTCGCTGCTACAGAGACGTGCTCCCCGCATTCCTCCTGTAGCCTTTGTGCATGCCGAACACATTCAGCCCATGCTGAAGGAGTAATTCTGCCAAGTGCTTCGTGCAAAAGCCTTTCTGTATCGGCAATTTTAAATGTCAACGTTTCGTTCTGCAACATACCCTTTCACTTCCACCCAAATTAACTCTATTGGATTGTACTGACAATGATACAGTGGCAAACGAAAAACTTTGTGTCCATGTTCCTGTGCAGTACAATCAATTTCATAAACTTTTGTGCGAGGCTTATGGAGTGCTACAAGATTCAACATTTCAGCACGAGTTTGGTTGGCAGTGTGTGGTATATTTTTACTTACAAGCCACAACATGATATCGGCTTTTTTGTACTTGTTGTGGGTGTCTTGTCAACAACAATAGAGTGATAACTCACATTGTCCATTACAATCACCAAGTTTGCAAGCAAGTAGGGGAGAAACTGATTTCTAAACCACAATTTAAATGTCTCCGAGTTCATTTCAGAATGATAAACCCCTGAATTGCTCTTTTTTGCCTGGAGCTCTAATTTGCTCTCTGGAATGAATCCGGAAGCAGAGCCAGCGTGAAGCACAATTATTCGTCCACCTTTACCAACTGGTACTTTAAACACACCCGAACAATCACTCATTTTCCAACACGACACTTTCCTTGTGTGATTTTGGTTTACCCATGTTTCGTCCAAGAAAAAAAGTTCTTATTCCTGGATTTTCTTACTTCAATAATACGTCTTAAAAACTGTGCCCTTGAAGCAGCGATATCACTACGTTCCATTAAAAACTTTCTTCCGTCATTTCTATGTACATATTTGAATCCAATGTTTTTAAGTATTCTATTCACTGAAGTCATGCTACCTTCAAAATTTATGGTTTCACGAATTTTCACAGTGATTTGTCTGTGTTGTACATGTTGAGCACTTCTCATCTTAGAAATATTTGGCAATCCGCTGAACGGTTCTCAAGCTAACGCCTGTCACTTCTGCAGTGCGTTCCTTTGATCTGGGAACGTCTGTGATAGGTCCACCGTTTTCTGCTTCGGGCTTGAAAAAAGCATGTATCCTGTAAATTATGTCCCTGCCTGTTTATGGAGAGTTTGTCGCTTACCACCACCATCAGCCATGACAACTTTAAACAAATGCAATAAAAATTCACCAAATAATAACTACAATCATATTTAACACTCACATTCACCAAGACAGTCACAGCAGACCGCTCAGAAAACTGCTGAACACTTATTGGCTGTCAGCAGATGCGCGATGTCAGGTGAGTAGAACGAGCCTTAAATCGACTTCAGTCATTCATGGTTCCAACTATACAGAGTGTTCATTTTAATTGGAGACATTGAAATATCTGAAAATCTACACATTGGATCAAACAAATTTATAACTAAAATTTGTTTGTCTCTGAGGGGGACAACCAATGATACCAAATCCGACGAATTTGTGGTCAAATTTGTTATAATTGGATGTCTCCTTCTGAGAGGAACCAATTTTCATTAGGATTTCTTTGGGCTCTATGTGTCGTTTTCAAGAGATTTCAATGTCCCCAGTTTAAATGAACACCCTTTATAACACAAACAGTGTTTATAAATTGAGAAATATTCCATCTTTGGCGACTGTAATAAAACTTTTATTTATACCAGAGTCATTTTGCTTTTTTCTAAAACATTCTGACTAAAACAAAGTTGGCGAAGTTCACAAACCGAATTGTGGACATAATAAAACATAGAAACTAAAATATATAGTCAGTGAGGCGCAGTGCGCAAACAATTTGTGTTTGTCACAACAGACAGCAAATACTTGCCAAAACATAGATCAGTCGACGAACACATTGAATATGATGTTGCCAAAGCAGCAAAGCAAAGAATTGCGTCAGACAATCAAGTAGCTTGGCAACGTACGAGCCGAAATTCTGCTCTTAATAATACTTTTAATACTGCCGCAAAAGAATATATCTCAATATGAACAGTAAAACAGTGATTGTGGAAGAGAAGATATACAAACAAAAAAGATAACATGAATATTGTATGTGCGCCTTTTCATTGTTTTTAATTGCTGTGAAAAGAAATATTGGAAGTCAAAATTAGAAAAACCGAAAACCTATTATGATTATAATGAAGGGACAAAGCACTAGAAATTTCAAAAAACTACATTCAAACAAATAAAATTCATGAAGTAAGACTCTTTGATATTGTTTTTAAATAAAGTAAATATTAAGTACCAAACAAGGTTTGAATGCAGAACCTTTCACTTAGCAGTCAAACACCTTAACCATTACGCTAACGCAACATGTCATTGATTCTAAAATATCACGCAAAATACTGACAAACACTGTTGGTATGACTATGATTACTCATGTTTCATCAAAGTACAACAGGAAATAAACAATTACCGCTGTTCTTTATTATGAAAAAGCGGTTTGTGAGAATGATACAAACACCTTTCCTTGCTATCGCCTGAATTAGGAGGCTTATTGCTTGTTTAGTTTAATTAATTAATAGAATATGAAGCAATTGGTATAAAGAACGCTTTTTCCAAACTTTCTATAAAAGAAAGTCTGAAACTTCCTGGCAGATTAAAACTGTGTGCCCGACAGAGACTCGAACTTGGGACCTTTGCCTTTCGCGGGCACGTGCTCTACCATCTGAGCTACCGAAGCACGACTCACGGCCGGTACTCACAGCTTTACTTCTGCCAGTACCTCGTCTCCTACCTTCCAAACTTTACAGAAGCTCTCCTCCGAAACTTGCAGAATTAGCACTCCTGAAAGAAAGGATACTGCGGAGACATGGCTTAGCCGCACCCTTGGGGATGTTTCCAGAATGAGATTTTCACTCTGCAGCGGCTTTTGTTAAAAACTACAGACACAACAGTGAAAATCACAGGTTATTAAACAACACAGTAAGAGAATGGCTCATTGGTCACTCCTCCCACAATTTATCAGAATGTTTGGACTCAAGAGGTACAAATTCCATGTAAATCTTATGGTTACATTACAATATTATTAATTATTAATATTATTAAACATTTCTTGACTTTTCCAATATATAGATCACTGGGTAAAGTTATGTAAATGCTATATAAGTATAAATGACAGCCAAGTAGTAGAAGAGGAGAAGCAGTGTCTTTCTTTCTTTCTTTTTTTTTATTTTTTTTTTATTTTTTTTTTAATTTTAAATAGTGTTTCATCTAATATACATGAATAAGAATAAACTGCTACTCATAATACAGTGGAGATGTTCAGTTGCAGTCACACGCAACAAAAAGACTGCTAAATAAGCAAGCTTTTGGCCAAAATGTCTTCTTCTCTATTGGACAACATATGCACACACATTCATGCAAACAAAACTCACGTACACATGACCACTGTCTCTGGCTGCTGAAGCTAGACTGAGTCTGGCCTTGGCAGCCAGAGACAGTGGTCATGTGTGCGTGGGTTGTGTTTGCATGAATGTATGTGTGCATGTTGTCTCACTCGGAAGAAGGTCTTTTGGTCGAAAGCTTAGTTGTTTAGCACTCTTTGTGTTGTGTCTGTCTGTGATTCAACATCTCCACTATATGGTGAGTAGCAATCTATCCTTTTCATAATACTGTCATTATTTCATCCTGGATTTCCCACTTTGTGAATATGTATAAAGTAATGGTCATAATTATCAGTCTGAACAGATTACTACCAGTTATAATTTTTCGTTAGTACACTTAACGGCAGCAGGCTGTCGTGGTTGCTTCTGCCTGTTAAAGTGTAACTTGACTCATTCCACATCTCTGAAGGGTCTCCTCCATGATGGGATTTTATGGAATGCAAGCAATGAATGAATGGATGAATGAATGGATGAAGCTGAACATGATGATTCATCTGTTGCTACAGTACTGTTTGATAGTGAAGAAATAAGTAACAGTTGTGTTGTGATGGCAACTGGAACAGTTGCAGGGTTGTAGTGACAGAAAACGCCGTAGGACCCGCGGAGCGGCCCGCGAACAACAACACGAGAGAGGACGGACACGACCAATGAAGGACCTTACGACAACAACAAGAATGAAACTACAGGGACAAGAAAACCTAACTAGCCAACCAAGTCCACTCGTAAACAAAACACAAAAGTAAAAACGCTGTCTAAGGCGAGGCGATATGTCCTGAGATGTATGCAAGGTTAGACTGGCAGGCTGAGCGACAGGCAGGCACTTAAGTACTCTATCGGGGATGCTGCTATTGGCCACTGCAACCACGTGTTCCACTGTGGCGCCCTTTCTCTAAATGCGGGCCAGGAGACGCACGCCGCCACAGCTTATGGCACAATGGTGCAGAGACCTTTAGGGGTCTTCGATGTCCATGACGTCTGACGGCGATTCAAATTCCGTGGCATGCGGCAGCAGAAATTGTGAAATTAATGTTGCTTGTATGCTGCTGGTTGAAGTGAAAAAGAAAAGACAATGCAACAATATAGACATGACAGACTGCTACTCACCACATAGAGGACAGCAAGCCACTGACAGAAATGAGAAAGAATACCAGAAGCTTTTGGATGAAGTGCTTCCAGAAATCTCAAAAACACACACACACACACACACACACACACACACACACACACACACACACACACGGTCACTGCCCCAGGTGCTAAGGCCTGACTGGCCTGCTTCTGAGGAACATCAGCTTGTTCTTTTTCATTCCGCCCTCTGGGACTCAATGCCTCCTCCAAGTGGTGACCAGCGATCTACCCTTTCCATATCATTATTATTCCATCCTGTGCTTTCCATTGTTTGAAAAGACAACATAAAATATTCTAGCACAACATCTATAGCAAATGATGCAATCATGGAGAGTTTCATTCTCTGTTTCTGAAAGACGACATGATAGAAAATATGATTTGTGCCCATAGTAAGAGCATACCTGAGACCCAGTGAAAATGCACCTTAAGATTACTCTCTATTTAAAAAAAATCATCACTTGATTCACAATTCCAACTGTGTTCTGTCATTTAGCATATTAATGAGATCAGCATCCACTAGGTTCAACAAATGAGAAGCACAATGAAAATACTTCACTATCGTAAATTTATTTTTGATTGTATGTTGAACACTGTTAACATTAGCAGCCACTACGGAGTACCCATCAAAACCTTAAGTCAATAAACTGAACCACTTGCAAATCTTCATTTTCTGTGGATTGCAAAATAGCATTTACAATATTTCTTTCATCCAGCTTATCATGCGCATCAAAATGTATGCATTTCTTTTCCGTTGTACAGCCAACACTAGCATCATCTTTAATACGGTTCAAGAGATGATTGCTCCATGGCACTAATGTCAGTATAATCAGCGAAGTATGAAAATGCTTCACTTTCACTGACCTCTTTCACAATTGAATTATAGATTGTTTTACTCTAAGAGAAGTATATTAGGATTCTACTGGATGTGTCCTTCAATGGTCTTCAGGAATCTTATCTTCCGCATCAATGCAGAACTGAATTATGTCAAAATTTGAGCCTGCATAGGGTTTTCTCATGAAGTGAACAATGAGGGGAAAAAAATTATTGTTTTGAAAACAGACTTGACTTTGGTTCTGTTGACCTCAGTAAATTCAGCCTTAGTTGAGTTTGATCGTTCAATTACATTTCTTCTTTTCATCCCCACACTATCACAAAACATTTCACATCAGTCACAACTTATTGGAGGCAATCAGATTTGGAATCTGTCCTTGCACCTTCATAGTAACGGTGCTTCTTCATGGAAATATTTTATGTCCTCCTGAGTATTAACCTCAAAAGCAGCAGCTTAATTTGCTTCCAAATACTGAATATCAGTCACTAACCATAAATTCACACCCACACAGAGAATCACGTGCTTTAGCACGTTCCCGCCCCCCCCCCCCCCCCCCCCCCCCCCCCCGAGATTCAGGCAGTCGCATCTGCCACAGATCGAATACACCTGGTGGGTTAATGAGGAGGGCCAATATGCTAACTAACATGGATGTGGTTTTTAGACAGTTTCCCACATCCAACTAGGTGAACAGCGGTCTGGTACCCCAGCCGTTCCGCCTCAGGTACACGATTTGCAAACATTTGGAAGACATGCATAGACTTTCGCCTGGGTAACACTACATGCAAACGGTATGGGGTATACAAATTCCATCCCAAGAAGTGAAGGGGTGGTTACAGGAAGGGCATCTGCCCACCTTCTAACATTAACTTAAATGTGATTCTACCATATGTAATATATTTGTTGATTGTTTTAATACAAATCAATGAATGTTCCAAAAACACTAGCAATTCATCAAAATATTTACAAATGATGCATGTTGTATACAAGTTTTCCATTAAGATATACAAACTAGTTACGCACCACAATGACCGCATGCCCTTGTTTAGGATCTCCCATGAGAGTTGCCGTGATTCCAGCCAACACCCCTGGGAGCATTGCAGCAAAAACATCTGCCACCTTCTCTTGTATTTCAATGCTGGACCGTTGGACGTTGTCATGTGTTTGGTTCAGCAGCATCAGGCATTCAATTGCAGTGATCCTGAACCAACAGGTGCAAAAAATTCAAAACTTTGATACTGTCTTTATTTCTGGTAAAACACACTAGTGTAAGAAAGACAGACAAATGAAAAGAAATATCATGTTTTATTAAGTTTTTGCAGAATGCTTAAAAGAAAATATATAAATGGATTTCCATAAAGGTTGAAAGACCCTTTGTTTGCACAGTATTTCAATTACTGATCTAGTTAACATGTAAAACTAAACTAATCAAACTTATTAGATACCAAGATATACACTGAGGTGACTAACGTCTTGGGATACCTCCTAATATTGTGTCAGACATCCTTTTGTCTGGCATAGTGCAAAACCTTAACATGACACAGGCTCAATAAGTTGTTGGAGGTCCTCTGAAAAAAAAAATTGGCCCCTGCTGCCTCTGTAATAATCGCAAAAATGTTGCCAATGTAGGATATTGTGCATGAACTGTCCTCTCAATTGCATTCCATAAGCGTTCGATGCGATTCATGTCAGGCAATCTGGGTGACCAAATCATTTGCCTGAATTGTCCTCAATGTTCTCCTTGTCATCCACAAAAAATCCATTCTTGTTTGGCAACATGAAGTCCATGAATAACCATTACAGGAGAACCCAGTACACTCCACATAAACAGAGTGCATACCGAAACTTCCTTGCAGACTAAAACTGTGTGCCGGACTGAGCCTCAAACTCGGGACCATTGCCTTTCGTGGGCAAGTGCTCTACCAACTGAGCTACCCAAGCACAACTTATTCCCTATCCTCACTGCTTTAATTCCACCAGTACCTTGTCTCCTATGTTCCAAACTTCACAGAAGCTCTCCTGCGAACCTTGCAGAGCTAGCACTCCTCGAAGAAAGGATACTGCGGAGAGCACTTGCCCGCGAAAGGCAAACGTCCCGAGTTTGAGTCTCAGTGCGTCAAGACAGTTTTAATCTGCCAGGAAGTTTCATATCAGTGCACACTCCGCTGTAGAGTGAAAATTTCATTCCAGAGTGCATACCATTATGGAGCCACTACCAGTTTGCACAGTACCTTGCTGATAACTTGGGTCCATGATTTCGTGAGGTCTGCTCCACACTCAAATCCTACCATTAACTCTTACCAAATGAAACTGGGACTCATCTGACCAGACCATGGTTTTCAGGTCATGCTGTTAGCAAAGGCACTGGTGTTTGTCATCTGCTGCCATAGCCCATTAATGCCAAATTTTACCATACTGTCCTCAAAGATCTATTCGTTTTAAGTTCCACATTGATTTCTGTGGTTACTTCACACAGTGTTTGTACAATCCTAAGGCACTGACTGCACACTGACCAACACAGCACTGTGAAACGGTATCAAGAAGGTGTTGGCCCACATGCCGCTCGAAGGAATGGGCAACACCACTCCTCCAGGAAGACGAGGGTCCAGTGCCCCCTTTCAATGCTGATTGAACCAGCCACCCATTGTTGATTGACCAGTACTGAGTAATAGGAAGACGTTATTTAGCCTGCATCCTGCAAGTAGCAATAGCAAGTAAAGTACTTGTATGTAGGAGCCACTGGAAGCATAGGAATCAAGTTATATTTATTTTCTTTTCGGAAATAAAGTGTTCAGTTAATCTTTTTGGATTCCTGCCACTGGCCATCACAACTTCCCTCCTCCCTTGTTTTTGTGGGTGCCGATTTCCACAGTAGCCGACACATCTGGCGACGAGAATTTCAGAACCAATGCTGCCTTTGCTGTACATCTCTCTGTCACAGCGCATCAGTAATACTTCCATCTTTTCTTTCAGAGCCACATTACTACTAATTATGTGCTTTCTTTTACTTTGCTTCTACTTATAATTTGTTGTGCCACTCCTCTCATTAAAATAGTCCCCAAATCCACCTCCTACACCACCTGCGCGTATGCCTCCAGTTGCTGCTGACTTTGATCTAATGCAGTTTATTCAGTTTCAGAACCAACAAATGTCAGAACTAACGATGCCGAGCTGGTCCCACCAAATGTAGAGCATGATCTTGGAACTGGGAATATTCAGTTTGGCCATCGATGTGGAAGCATGGCTGAGTTATCCCCATGATTTGTTACATTTAGGGTTATCGTAATGAACCCATTTTTCATCCCCAGTCACAATGCGATGCAGAAATCCCTTCCATTTCTGCCTCTGAAGCAACTGTTCCCAAACACACAAATGCCATTCAACGTCTCTTGGTTTCTATTCACACAGGACCCAAGTTCCTTCTTTCTGAATCATTCCCATAGCCTTGAGACATTTTGAAATGGCTTGCTGTGTCACGCCCACTAATCATCCCAATTCTTATTGAGTTTGACACGAGTCTTCACTCAGCAATGTCTTCAATTTTGCATCTTCGAAAACATTCTCTCTTCACAACTATGCCGGTCTACAATGTTAAAATCACCATTCTTGAAGCATTGAAACCACTGACGACTCGTTCTTTCACTAATAGTGTCCTTACCATACGTACTTGAGAGCATTCAATGAGACTCAGTCGCTGTTTTCTTCATATTGGACAAAACAGTAACACCTCCCACAAATGACAAAAATTAGGCTCGTAAACTGACATTTACAATCAAGAACAACTTTATGAAGCAGACAAAAATCATCTAATGTTTGAATGAGGTTATGTTGATCAAGGTCCAAGCTAACTGCTTGATGTCTGAGATCTGTTTCTTTTGACTGCTACTTACCGTTGTTGCCACCTATTGGCAAACGGTGGAAGTAAAGCTGTACACCCTTTATATTTTTTTTTCTCTAAAACCCCCACCATGTACTTTCTAAAAATTGCATGGTATAATAGTTTGTTACTGTACTTATGGAATGTACACTCAGAGTGGCAATATCTTGAAGTGTAAAATTTGAGAAGGTTTTATGTTAGACCTAGCTACTCTCAAGGTCAAAAAATCCTGGGCACTTAAAAATTTAAATTGATTGCTGATATTGAGTAAAAGTAAATAAAAATTGGTCATTTTAGTCAAAATAATTGTTTTACAGCCTTATAAGTGAGATAGAAAACAGTTTTTTATTCTTTCAAGCAAGCAATTAATAAAAAATTAAATATAGAAAATAGCTTCATATACAATTTGTTCTGTTTCTGATATTATTCACAAATTTTTAGTTTTCTGCCATGATTTTACTTTTTTATGACATTCCACAAATTAAAATTGCCTACTCTGTAACAATGGACAGGATAACCCAACAAGAGAAGTACTTGGGAAATTCGATCTGCACACTGATCTGTTGATGATGGTCATTTGAAAGAATCGGCCAGACCATGAGGTGTCATAAAGAAGGCAGCTACATCTTCCAGCTCATGGAAAACACTAATTATTTGTCCCATCCACCACTGATTGTCAAACACACAAGAATTGAAGTTTCTCACAACAAAGTCTTCTGAAGTTTCCTAAGGTCTATGCATTTCACACAAAGAATTTTGCGGAGAACTGTTGTTGCAATGTATATGCCACTCCAGGATACTACACAGTGTTTACAGAGACGACATACACCATCACATACACTTTTTTTGGCCTGTTGTTGAAAATATCCATTTTTTTGTTTCGTTCCTGTACAATGGCTTCCAAGCTCATAAAGCTAAAAGCAGTTTTTAAAGTGAAATGCTACAACATCAGTCACATACATGTGCTTATGAAACGTATGGCCTCTAGATGCTATGTCATCAATCACCATGCTGACTGCTCAGCCTACATGGCCCTGTCATGAATGAGATCATCACTAACTAAAGCAAAACAGTGTGATGTTCAAAGGAAGTGAGCAACAAATGTGAACACTGACACTTGTGATGTGTGCTAGTAGTAACTTTGAACATTGTTCTGTAAAGAAACAGACCAGTCCTCAGCAAGGTCGAAATGAAGATTTAATGTATCAGTGTTGTGGGATGTGGCTGATTTTACTTCTGCTATGGCCTGTCTCTGATCCTGTGGATATGGTGGTGAGCTACTCCTAAAAATGACCCAATGCCTAACCTCTGTTACAAACTTCCCTAGTACCACTGTCTTCTTCACCAACTGTCCTCCCTTCTAAATGCATAGGTTACGTCACTGTCAGTATCCTGAAAGTGTAGTGGTTCAACAGGCATCCGTTAAGCACCTGGACACCTTGCAATCTCCTGCAACCAACATTTATCTTGTAGTTAAACATATACACAGAAGTATCAGGTCCATCTCTGTGTATTTCTTCTGTGTGCCACTACTTATGGTGAAGCAAATGAGCTTGAAATTAGTACATTCAATACATGTGCATACTGCCTTCACTATCTGGTATTTTACCCATTCTGGTCGTAAAGAGCAGAATTTTATGACACCAGTTTTTAAATTTGGGTTCTCCTGTTTTGTTAGGAGATACGCTTCACTTACTAATCTCGTTTTTGCCTTTTTAATTTTTTCACAATTCTCACTAACAGAGATAACATCAGCCTGATTAGGACTTTGCCTGTTGCAATCTTTGTCATCACTTAGGTAATATCCCAGAGCAACATTAAGCATATCACCTTGCAATGAATGCCCACAACAGGAATCTGGGCATGCCCAAATACCTATTTCATTCTTTATTTATGAGAATTGAAATTAAATAATGTGAAGAAGAGGGTATGTATTTCTGTATCAACTGCTTGAAGTAGCTATATGGAATCAGTAAATGCACCTTCTCAGTACAGATGGCTGCTGAGATAGCAATATTTATGTTTTGAAACCACACATCACATTGGGTGCACATGTCACTATCTTCAGGTTCTGCACCAAGTGCATCTACATTATACATGTCACAAAGTTTTGAAGATGTTGGCTGTGTAAAACTTGTTTCAAGTTCTTCCACTTTTCTTTGTACATCCCGTTTTCTTCTTGGGCTCCTTATCTTGTCTGAGCATTTATGGGAGGGGGATATTAGGGACTAAAACTGAAATGCTAACATTCAAGGCATCAACAATCTCACACTCAGGAATATAAACATCTGCATCTGTCTTTCATAATTTCACATTCTGGTGACTGATTGTTCAGGTGGGTTATCATTAAATTTCTTGTTATAGCAAGTATAGCAATTCCTGCACAATGGATGTGATGGTAACACAGTTATTTCAGGACCAAGGTATTTCTGCAATACCTCTTACAGATTTCCAAGAATTGCGATAAACAGAAGAGAGCTGGAAACAGTTTTGCAACATGCGTATTTTACACCAGAAATTCAGTTATGTGAAATATGCAGAATGATGAAAAATTTCTAACACTTTAAACAGAAAAGTTTTGTTGACTTTGTAGTTACTATTAAGGGGGGGGGGGGTGTAGGATGTCAAATGGGCCAACTTGAAGCAGGAGTGAGGCACCACGACATTTCAATTTGTTTAATTTTCATTGCCTACACTTTTACAAATAAATTCAAAAAACTTTGTCAGTGTGACCAGCAAGGATTCAGGATTCACAACCACAGCAGTGGAAGTTAAAAAACATAATGAAATAATTTTCTTTTACATGTGAAATTTCATCATTTCTTCATTTACTATTGGCTGCATTTGTTGCTATAGGTACACTTTTCTTCATAAGAAAGAGAGATTGTTCGATGAATTTTGTACAGCATACAAACCTTACTTTCTGGGTATGAAACTCTAAATTTATTTTATTTATGAAAAAATGAATGAGCTGTTACATTTTAAACTTCATGTTTGGAAAAAAGCTCAATTTTATAGTTAATTATCTCAATTTTTACCACAGTTTTTAATAGATTTGGAAAATTCTAGCGTTTCATACACCTGTATGTATGTTTTGTATGCTGTGCAAAATTCATCGAAGAATCTCTCTTACTTATGAAGAAAAATGTACCTATAGCAACAAATGTAGCCAACAGTAAATGAAAAAAATGATGAAATTTCACATAGAAAAAAATTATTCTGTTATGTTTTTGAACTTCTACTGCTATGAGTGTAAATCCTGAATCCTTTCTGGTCACGCTGACAAAGTTTTATGAATTTATTTGTAAAAGTATAGAAATGAAAATTAAAATGTCCTTTGGTGACACTCCTGCTCCAAGTCAGCCCATTTGAATTTTTACAAGTTTTGTGAAGGGGTTTCCAAGTAAATAATTCCTAAAAACTCATAAAAATGCGATTTTTAAAAATTTTTAGTAATAAATATTTCCAAAATACACACAGCTAGAGCAGAGAGAAGATATTGTTTATAATTATATATTGTTTATAATCAATTTTTTTGTATTTTCTTCTTAAATTTGTAAGTTACGAGAAAGCCCATAAGTGTGTGTGTGTGTGTGTGTATGTGTGTGTGTGTGTGTGTGAGTGAGTGAGAGAGAGAGAGAGATATCTTAATTTGAACATATAAAGTGGGAGCTTCAAAGAGAAACATCTGCCAGGCCTCCAGTACTTTTGGTTTATTAGTTGTAATTTTTTTTAGTTCTCCACTGTTTTAAAAGTTATTTACAGAATATACAGTTTTCAAATGACTGTATCATTTACAATGAAAATATTTTATTTTTAAACACGTTTTATATAGAGATCTAACACACATTTTTTTCAAAGTAATTCGTGATCATGAACTGTCATGTCCTGTATGGTTTGAGATGAAATTGCCCGAACGAGTACTAACTGCAAAGGTATTTCCTTCAAACATAAACATGCTACTTGTGATGCATGAACAGAATTATAAATAAGAAATGTTGAAATGAAATCAAATTATTTGTAATTCATGTAATATTGTACTTTGAAACATAGGATAACTACAAAGGATTATAACACTGCTTTTCCTTTATCAACTGAAGCTGCTTTCAACTGCATTTTGCACACATTAGCAAACAGTAAAAACACTCAATGAGCATCTGTTTAACTGCCTATCAGTTAACAACACTTTCCAAGCACAAGAAAAATATCTACAATAATTACAGATTTTAAAGAAACAGTAAATGGCAAAATTTTGAACATGTTAGTTATGAAGATACGGTAAGAGAAAACATCATAAATTCAAGTTGCAGTGTACACTCTACCTGAGAGGCCTATACTTTTCATGCTGCTGTATCTGGACACACACATACACACCCTGACTCAGCCAAGGAATGTTCTTAACTTCATACACCTGCTTCTTTACATGGATTGGAGTTTTCTTCAACAGCTCACATGCACAGTCTAACAAAGATGCCTTCAGCTCTTCATTTATGGGTGATACTGGGAAAAAAAAAAAAATTCAAAGGTCAGATTAACTCCAACCCCCCCCCCCTCCCCCCCACACACACACAGGTTGCCAAGATAAACAGTTTCATTACATTTCACACAGTAATGAATTCTATGAAACTGTTTTATAATGAATTGTATTCTCTTCCCAATTATGTCACCTTGACACAATTGTAATTAAGAATTCATAAAGCAAAGGTAAGTTTACTATGTTACAAAATAAGTAACTTCTGTAACTACAACAAAACTGGCAGGAAAATACTTATGGGCCTCTATCCTTAGTTAACAATATTTATATCTGAACCAAAGTGATCACCGAAGTGCCTCACATTAGGGAGCTCTGAATAATACAGCAACTAACTTTGCCTACACATTTACTTACAATGTAAATAAAAAAAATGCTTAAACTGATTCTGGTGTTTGTTTACCTTTTTAGTTCAGTGTCAGACATAGTTTGATGCAGAATATTCAGTTGGAGATGGATAAAAACATTCAATTAAACTTAAAAGAAAAGCACTACTATGTTACAACAGTGAGTCACATTATCTTACATCAACCTTACATCTATTTTCTACAAATCACTGTACGGGACATGAAAGGGCTGCTTTTTATTGTGCCATGTATGAGTGTTTCCTCTCAGTCAATGAGCAAGTGGGGGATGGGAAGAATGATAGATTATATGTCTCTGTGGCTGCTATTGCAATTATGGCTGTATCTTCAAACAGTCTGAAAGAGCAGTGCTAAGGAAACTGAAGAATATTTTATAATTCAGATTCCAACCTAAAATAATTTCTTAGAATTTGCTAAACACATTTTCACAAGTTATTCAAACTCATTCATTGAAGTCTGACACATGGACTTCTCAGCAAGTTTCTAACACACTACTGACAGGCAAATTATCCTAAGAACATTCATACTGCCCTTGTTTGTACACAGCATAATGGCTGCTGTCCATTGAAAATGTCACTGTGAGCTAGAGCAATGTTATTCCATGGTCTGAACGTTGTTTAGTAAGCAAACTCTTTTGGAAACAACTGCAGATGTCCAGTATCATACCAATGCCTTGGGACATAGGATCATTTTACTTAATATCCTCCAAGGACTGTTACACTCGTGTTCTATGTCCTAGCTGACTCCAGTTGTGAGCCAATAATCCTGTAAATCTACATCTACATCCACATCCATACTCCGCAAGCCACCTGACAGTGTGTGGCGGAGGGTACCTCTATCACTTCTCCTTTCTATTCCAGTCTTGTATTGTTCATGGAAAGAAGGATTGTCGGTATGCCTCTGTGTAGGCTCTAATCTCTCTGATTTTATCCTCATGGTCTCTTCGCGAGATCTACATAGAAGGGAGCAATATACTGCTTGACTCTTTGGTGAAGGTATGTTCTCGAAACTTCAACAAAAGCTCGTACCGAGCTACTGAGCGTCTCTCCTGCAGAGTCTTCCACTGGAGTTTATCTATCATCTCTGTAACGCTTTCACAATTACTAAATGATCCTGTAACGAAGCACACTGCTGCTCTCCGTTGGATCTTCTCTATCTCTTCTATCAACCCTATCAGGTACGGATCCTACACTGCTGAGCAGTATTCAAACAGTGGGCAAACAAGCGTACTGTAACCTACTTCCTTTGTTTTCGGATTGCATTTCCTTAGGATTCTTCCAATGAATCTCAGTCTGGCATCTGCTGGGCCGACAATCAACTTTATTTGATCATTCCATTTTAAATCACTCCTAATGCGTACTCCCAGATCATTTATGGAATTAACTGGTTCCAGTTGCTGACTTGCTATATTGTAGCTAAATGATAAGGGATCTTTCTTTCTATGTATTCGCAGCACATTACACTTGTCTACATTGAGATTCAATTGCTATTCCCTGCACCATGCATCAATTCGCTGCACACCCTCCTGCATTTCAGTATAATTTTCCATTGTTACAACCTCTTGATATACCACAGCATCATCCGCATAGAGCCTCAGTGAACTTCCGATGGCATCCACAAGGTCATTTATGTATATTGTGAATAGCAATGGTCCTATGACACTCCCCTGTGGCACACCTGAAATCACTCTTACTTCGGAAGACTTCTCTCCATTGAGAATGACATGCTGCATTCTGTTATCCAGGTACTCTTCAATCCAATCACACAATTGGTCTGATAGTCCATGTGCTCTTACTTTGTTCATTAAACGACTGTGGGAAACTGTATCGAACTCCTTGCAGAAGTCAAGAAACACGGCATCTACCTGGGAACCTGTGTCTATGACCCTCTGAGTCTCATGGACGAATAGGGCGAGCTCGGTTTCACATGATCATCTTTTTCGAAACCCATGCTGATTCATACAGAGTAGATTTCTAGTCTCCAGAAAAGTCATTATACTCGAACATAATACATGTTCCAAAATTCTACAACTGATCGACGTTAGAGATATAGGTCTATAGTTCTGCACATCTGTTCGATGTCCCTTCTTGAAAACGGGGATGACCTGTGCCCTTTCCCAATCCTTTGGAACGCTACGCTCTTATAGAGACCTATGGTACACCGCTGCAAGAAGGGGGGCAATGCCTACTAAAGTCAATAACAAACAAAAATATCTCAATGAAAAATACTGTCAAGAAAATAAAAGATCATTACACTTTCACGTTTCATGAAGTAGACAAGTATGGATTCATCTAAATTAAGAAACAATTTCCAGTCTTTATACAGTGTTTGCATTTTATCCAGATCTGACAGGATATCGCCACAATTTCAATCAGAGAACACTTTCAAAAAGGTAACTACATCATCTGCACACTGTATGTGGATGCTACTATTATGATCCACTTTGTCATTAATACCTGACTGCTCTGTTTGTTTAAACATGCCAAAGGTTGTAGGTGGCAGAGACCAACTTATTATTATTATTTCTTTCTTATCTCAGACATTATGTCTGGTCAGAAGTAGAAAGTGACGCGGACCTCGATCAAGCGTGACTTCCTTTTAACTGTACGGTATATGTTATATTGCATTTAGGAACTTTCGGGTAATTGAACATGTATCAATAATTACGGATTTCTGTAGTTGTATATATAAGTTTGGATGTAGCTGTATTGCATTGATGTTGTTGTTGTTGTTGTTGTTGTTGTTGTCTTCAGTCCTGAGACTGGTTTGATGCAGCTCTCCATGCTACTCTACCCTGTGCAAGCTGCTTCATCTCCCAGTACCTACTGCAACCTACATCCTTCTGAATCTGCTTAGTGTATTCATCTCTTGGTCTCCCTCTACGATTTTTACCCTCCACGCTGCCCTCTAATGCTAAATTTGTGATCCCTTGATGCCTCAAAACATGTCCTACCAACCGATCCCTTCTTCTAGTCAAGTTGTGCCACAAACTTCTCTTCTCCCCAATCCTATTCAATACCTCCTCATTAGTTACGTGATCTACCCATCTAATCTTCAGCATTCTTCTGTAGCACCACATTTCGAAAGCTTCTATTCTCTTCTTGTCCAAACTAGTTATCGTCCATGTTTCACTTCCATACACAGCTACACTCCATACAAATACTTTCAGAAATGACTTCCTGACACTTAAATCTCTACTCGATGTTAACAAATTTCTCTTTTTCAGAAACGCTTTCCTTGCCATTGCCAGTCTACATTTTATATCCTCTCTACTTCGACCATCATCAGTTATTTTACTTCCTAAATAGCAAAACTCCTTTACTACTTTAAGTGTCCTCCTGCCACCGAACTTCACTAATTTCCACTATATCTAACTTTAACCTATCCATTTCCCTTTTTAAATTTTCTAACCTACCTGCCCGATTAAGGGATCTGACATTCCATGCTCCGATCCGTAGAATGCCTGGTGGATATTGTGTGGTATGACTCCTGTAGTTGATAGTATAATTGGTATAATGTCAACTTTATCCTGATGCCACGTATCTTTGACTTCCTCAGCCAGTTGGATGTATTTTTCAATTTTTTCTCCTGTTTTCTTTTGTATATTTGTATTGGGTATGGATATTTCGATTAGTTTGTTAATTTCTTCTTTTTATTGGTGAGTATGATGTCAGGTTTGTTATGTGGTGTTGTTTTATCTGTTACAATGGTTCTGTTCCAGTCTAATTTGTATTCATCATTCTCCAGTACATTTTGTGGTGCATACTTGTATGTGGGAATGTGTTGTTTTATAAGCTTATGTTGTAAGGCAAGCTGCTGATGTATTATTTTTGCTACATTTTCATGTCTTCTGGGGTATCCTGTATTTGCTAGTATTGTACATCCGCTTGTGATGTGATCTACTGTTTCTATTTGTTGTTTGTAAAGTCTGCATTTATCTGTTGTGGTATTGGGATCTTTAATAATATGCTTGCTGTAATGTCTGGTGTTTATTGTTTGATCCTGTATTGCAATCATGAATCCTTCCGTCTCACTGTATATATTGCCTTTTCTTAGCCATGTGTTGGATGTGTCTTGATCGATGTGTGGCTGTGTTAGATGATACTGGTGCTTACCATGTAGTGTTTTCTTTTTCCAATTTACTTTCTTCGTATCTGTTGATGTTATGTGATCTAAAGGGTTGTAGAAGTGGTTATGAAATTGCAGTGGTGTAGCCGACATATTTATATGAGTGATTGCTTTGTGTATTTTGCTAGTTTCTGCTCGTTCTAGAAAGAATTTTCTTAAATTGTCTACCTGTCCATAATGTAGGTTTTTTATGTCGATAAATCCACTTCCTCCTTCCTTTCTGCCTAACGTGAATCTTTCTGTTGCTGAATGTATGTGATTTATTCTATATTTGTGGCATTGTGATTGTGCAAGTGTATTGAGTGCTTCTAGGTCTGTGTTACTCCATTTCACTACTCCAAATGAGTAGGTCAATATTGGTATAGCATCAGTATTTATAGCTTTTGTTTTGTTTCTTGCTGTCAATTCTGTTTTCAGTATTTTTGTTAGTCTTTGTCTATATTTGTCTTTTAGTTCTTCTTTAATATTTGTATTATCTATTCCTATTTTTTTGTCTGTATCCTAGATATTTATAGGCATCTGTTTTCTCCATCGCTTCTATGCGGTCGCTGTGGTTATCCAATATGTAATCTTCTTGTTTAGTGTGTTTTCCTTTGACTATGCTATTTTTCTTACATTTGTCTGTTCCAGAAGCCATATTTATATCATTGCTGAATACTTCTGTTATCTTTAGTAATTGGTTGAGTTGCTGATTTGTTGCTGCCAGTAGTTTTAGATCATCCATGTATAGCAAATGTGTGATTTTGTGTGGGTATGTTCCAGTAATATTGTATCTATAATTTGTATTATTTAGCATGTTGGATAGTGGGTTCAGAGCAAGGCAGAACCAGAAAGGACTTAATGAGTCTCCTTGGTATATTCCACGCTTAATCTGTATTGGCTGTGATGTGATATTATTTGAATTTGTTTGGATATTAAGTGTGGTTTTCCAATTTTTCATTACTATGTTTAGGAACTGTATCAATTTAGGATCTACTTTGTATATTTCCAGTATTTGTAGTAACCATGAGTGGGGTACACCATCAAAAGCTTTTCGGTAATCAATGTATGCGTAGTGTAGCGACCTTTGTTTAGTTTTAGCTTGATATGTCACCTCTGCATCTATTATCAGTTGCTCTTTACATCCTCGTGCTCCTCTGCAACAGCCTTTTTGTTCTTCATTAATAATTTTGTTCTGTGTTGTATGTGTCATTAATTTCTGTGTAATGACTGAAGTTAATATTTTGTATATTGTTGGTAGGCATGTTATGGGGCAGTATTTAGCTGGGTTTGCTGTGTGTGCTTGACCTTTAGGTTTCATATAAGTTATTCCATGCGTAAGTGTATCAGGGAATGTGTATGGGTCTGCAATGTAACTGTTAAATAATTTAGTTAGATGTGAATGTGTTGAGGTGAACTTCTTTAGCCAGAAATTTGCTATTTTATCTTTTCCAGGGGCTTTCCAATTGTGAGTAGAATTAATTGCTTTGGTGACTTCATGTTGCAAAATTATCACTTCAGGCATTTGTGGTATCATCTTGTATGTGTCTGTTTCTGCTTCTATCCACCGTGCATGCCTGTTATGTTGTACCGGGTTTGACCATATGTTGCTCCAGAAGTGTTCCATGTCTGTTATGTTTGGTGGATTGTCTATTTTAATGTGTGTGTTATCTATTGTCTGGTAAAACTTCTTTTGGTATGTGTTAAAAGTTTGGTTTTGTTTCCTTCTATTTTCACTTTTTTTGTATCTTCTTAGTCGTTTGGCCAATGCTTGTAATTTCTGCTTCTTTTCATCTAATTGCTCTAGCACTTCTTGTTGTGAGATTTTACCTAACCTTTTTCGTTTTGTTTTTTTTCTGACATTTGATGTCTTATAAATTGTGTTAGCTGTCCAATGTCTTTTCTCAGTTTTTCTATTCTGATCTGTAGCCTGTGTTGTCATGCTGGTTTTGTGGGTTTCTTCTGTGTGTTGGTTGGTTCTGATCTCTGCCTAGTGTGTATATTTAGTGTAGTGAGTGCTCCTATATAAACCAGTAGTTGTAACTCTTCCATAGTTGTGTTTTCATTTATTTTGTTGTGTATGATTGTGTTGATAGTTTTTATTGTTGTTTCGACTTGTGGGTTAAATGGCAGTCTATGCAAGAATGGTCTAATGTCTGTATTTGTGTCTTTGTATTCTATATATGTCAGCTGAAATTTTCTTCTATATCTAACATGTGTGTCACTTCGTGTTCTATTTGTACTTGTTCTGATGGCAGTTTTTGTTTTCCTCTGATTGTTTAATTGATGTGTGTTGTTCTTTGTTTGTTTGCTCTGGGATGTTTGAGTCCATTATTGTATTTTGTTCTTCTTCTGATTGCACATTATTTGTTCCAGTATTTGTTGTACTTCTTGTTTGATGTTTTCTAATTCTGACTGGGGTATCCTGTTATTTTTGATTATTACACGGATCTGATCAGCTAGTCGTTGTTCTGTTAAAAAATTTTAATTCTGGGTATCTGGTAATAAGTTGTGTATACTTGTGTTCTGTATCCAGTTGTGTTGGTTCCTAGGTTTGTTGCTTGGTAATAACAGAACATGAGGTGTCGATTAACTTCATCTGACCATCTCATCATCTGTCTTTGTTTTCCTTCTAGGGTGGTTGCAGGAAGCATATCCTGCAGAACACCTCTATTTGGATTTAAATCATTTTCCAGTTGGCTAGCAGTGTCGTTACCATTGTGGGTGGGCATAGGGTTCAAGCGTCGTCCCCGACCATGACAGCGTTTATCTGAGGCTTCTTTAGTTGTGTCCTGAACCAACTAATCACACTAAAAGGGGGGTTAGCCCTATTAGTAGTTTGTTCTTTTCGTCGCCTTTTACGACTGGCAGAACATACCGGAAGCCTATTCTTTTCCCAGGCCTCCACGGGGATTATTATTATTATTATTGTTATTATTATGATCATTATAAGGAAAACTGCAGCAACTATGGAATCAGACTGAAGACTTATTAGCAAACAAAAAATTAGCTTGCCTTTCTTAATGGGGAGACAGTGTCAGAAGTGAGAGTAATATCCAGCACACCTCTAGGAACAGCAATAACATTGTTATTGTTCATGATACTGGTATAAATAACCTAACGGATAACATCTATGGTTCCCAGAACAGTTTGTAGATGGCAATTCTGTACAGGGAACTCATCCAACTAGATAAGAGTTTTTAAATATGACAAACTTCTAGACGGTCAACATTTGTTGCAAAGAAGGACAGTTGACTTTTATCATAAAATTTGATCTACTGTAGTGGTAGGAAATAAATGAAGAGAACAAATACTGTATGGCTACATGACCAAAGAGCAGATAAGTATCAAAATTTTATTCACATCATTTGTTAGTGTTGGCACTTCAGTGCAGAGGGGAGGGTAATGTTGTTACCAGTACACAATAAGTGTATCACACAGAACAGAAGCCACATACAGAATGCTGTGCAGAAACTGCAGCACGGTTGATTCATGGGGTATCCCTGGGAGAATAGTCCATACTCAGCGATATGACAGGAACATCCATTCAAAGTAAAAACAGTCTAGTAAGCATAGGCTTTAAAATACATACCGTAAGAGCCATGAGTACTTAGTCATCTTTTGATACTGTGAAACACATCACTTCTACTCCCAGCTCTTTGTTTTTCATATTTCGAGAGGTGGTGGTATAGATCAAAACAAGAACAAAAGTCCAGAAAACATGAGCGTGCACTTGTTCATCTTCACTACTGTGAAGCACATATCTTACACTGAACAAGTGCTCAAAAACCCCCCTTAAGTTATATATTTTAGAGCCCAAGTTTACTAGACCATTTTTCTTGTTTTGGTTCATAACACTTCCTTCCAAAACATGGAAAGGAAAGAGCTTGGAGTAGGTGTTTCATAGTGCCGAAGATGAAGAAGTGCTCATAGACCTTAAGAAACACATCTTAGAGCCAATGATTAGTAGACATTTCCTCTTTGTATGATTGTTCTTGTCACATCCTTGAATACTGATGGTCCCTCCTGGGACACCTTGGATAAGTTGGCTGCTTTCCCCACATTGCCCTGCCTTTTATTGGGTAGGAAATGCCTGTGACTGGACTGTGGTAGGAGGTGGTGGGTGAACATTTCAATAACTCCTGCTTTCGAATGCAGATATGGCATCCAGGTTGTAAGGAAAAGACTTTTTGGCATGGAACAGGTGACAATTGTCAAAGTGGAAGTACCGCTTGTGATTGGTTTGCTTTAAATGAACAGATGTATTCATGGAGCCATCTGAGAGGTGGAGACTGACATCTAGGAAGGTAGCTCGTTGACTTGATCAGGACCAGATGAAGTAGATTTGAGAGAAGGTGTTGAGGTTATGGAGGAAAAAGTAAAGGCTCTCCTTGCCAGGAGTCTAGATCCTGGAAATGTTATCAGTCAATGTGAACCAGTTAAGAGGTATACGTGTTGACTTGATTGGAAGGATAGCTCTGCGAGGTCCATTATAAGATGACATAGGTTTGGTGAGATGCGAGTATTCATATCAATACAAAGAATTAGTTTATAGATTTGGCCTTCATACGGGAAATAACTGGGGATCCCTCCGAACGTGGTTGGCTTGGAGGATCAGCAAACAGGTGGTGGGTTCAGTAACAGGGCACTGAAGGAGGTCGTGTTCCATGACTACGAAGACACAGAACACTTCCTTTGATGACCAACGCCTCCAAACTATTGTCTGTAACCTCTCATCCTACACTAACGACACTGCCCACTTCCTTTGCCACCTCTCCACCACACATTCTGTCCTGTTACTACCTGAATCCTTGTTGGTCACGGTGGATGCAACGTCCTTTTACATCAATATAATTAAAGACCATGGCTTTGTGTCCACAGCAACAGTTAACAATAAACCAAACAAAATTTTGGTGGTGCATGACAGGAATCAACTTGTCATTGGCATCACTAGAATAATGGTGCAACTATCTGATACGCTACAGATAAAAGGACACAAGTTACTTCATACATGCTGTAGGTGGAACTATGCCAAGTAATGTTGTTCATTACAGAGTTTTATCCTCAGTTGTTGACTAAGTAAATAGTTGGCAAGCTTTTACAGACTTCATTCTATATGTGCATGAGCACAATATGACAAACATAATAATAATAATAATAATACTCACGGTCAAACAATGGAAAGTCCAGAATTGAATGTAAAAATATTATGAAAAGGATAGTTATAGTTGCTACTCACCATATAACGGAGTTGCTGAGTTGCAGATAGACACAACAAAAAGACTGATACAAAATTAACTTTACACACACACACACACACACACACACACACACACACACACACAAATATGCAACTCACACACCCGGAAGCACAGTCTCTGGCTGCCATGGCTGCCAAGGCTAGAATGCAAGCAGCAGCACATGCTGGGCAAAACAAACTATGTGGTGGTGGTAAGGAGGAGGCTGGGGTGGGGAGGGTGAGGGATAGCATGGTAGGGATGGGGAACGGTAACAGTGGATGGGGAAGGGGGGGGGGGAGCAGAAAAGGAGACAAGTAAAAAGACTGTGGGAGCACTGGTGGTATAGAGGGCTGTGCAGTGCTGGAATGGACACAGGGAAGAGGATAGGTGAGCAAAAGACAACAAAGGTTGAGGCCATGAGAGTTACGGGAACGTATGAGATATTGTATGGAGAGTTCCCACTTCTGCAATTAAGCAAAGCTGGTGTTAGTGGGAAGGATCAAGATGGCACAGACTGTGAAGCAGTCATTGAAATGGAGAACGTCTTGTTGGGTAACGTGCTCAGCAAATCGGTGATTCAGCTGTCTCTCGGCCATGGTTTGTTGGCAGCCACTGATGTGGACAGACAGCTTGTTTGTTGTCATGCCCATGACGAATGCATCAGAGTGGTTGCAGTTTAGCTTGTAGATCACATGACTCGTTTCAAGGGTAGTCCTGCCTTTGATGGGATAGGTGATGCTAATGACTGGACTGGAGTAGATAGTGGTGGGAGGAGGTATGGGACCTGTCTAGCATCTAGGTCTATTACAGAGATATTAGCCATGAGGCCAGAGGTTGGGAGCAAGGGTTGTGTAGGGATGGCAAAGATATAGTGTAGGTTCAGTGAGTAGCAGATTACTACTGTGATAGGGGTAGGAAGGATAGTGGGTAACACATTTCTCATTTCAGGGCACAACAAGAGCTAGTTGAAAACCTGGTGGAGAAAGTGATTCAGTTTCACCAGTCCTAGGTGGTACTGAGTCATGAGGGGAATGCTCTCCCGTGGCCAGACAGTAGGATTTTGGGACATGGTGCGTGACTGGAGATATAAGGCACAGGAGATGTGCTTTTGTACAAGGCTGGGAGGGTATTATGATCTGTGAATGCCTCAGTGACACCCTTGGTATATTTCAAGAGGGCCAGATTGTGACTACAGATGTGATGGCCACAGCTGCCTAGGCTGTATGGAAGAGACTTTTTGGTATGAAACGGATGGTAGCTGTTGAACCCCTTGTCTCATGGCTCACATCCCTGTAATATGACCTAGGAAGACGAATGGAATATTCCAGAATTTGAAACACGAACATCTGCTAGCATGAGTTTCTTAGAAGTAGATACCTTAGGGGTTGCGAAGCAACTCAAATCGCTTGATACGGGCAAGTCTTCAGGTCCAGATTGTATACCGATTAGGTTCCTTTCAGATTACGCTGATACTATAGCTCCCTACTTAGCACTCATATACAACCGCTCGCTCACCGATAGATCTGTACCTACAGATTGGAAAATTGCGCAGGTCGCACCAGTGTTCAAGAAGGGTAGTAGGAGTAATCCATTTAACTACAGACCTATATCATTGACGTCGGTTTGCAGTAGGGTTTTGGAGCATATACTGTATTCAAACATTATGAATCACCTCGAAGGGAACGATCTATTGACACGTAATCAGCATGGCTTCAGAAAACATCGCTCTTGTGCAACGCAGCTAGCTCTTTATTCGCACGAAGTAATGGCCGCTATCGACAGGGGATCTCAAGTTGATTCCGTATTTCTAGATTTCCGGAAAGCTTTTGACACCGTTCCTCACAAGCGACTTCTAATCAAGCTGCGGAGCTATGGGGTATCGTCTCAGTTGTGCGACTGGATTCGTGATTTCCTGTCAGGAAGGTCGCAGTTCGTAGTAATAGACAGCAAATCGTCGAGTAAAACTGAAGTGATATCAGGTGTTCCCCAGGGAAGCGTCCTGGGACCTCTACTGTTCCTGATCTATACTGTATAAATGACCTGGGTGACAATCTGAGCAGTTCTCTTAGACTGTTCGCAGATGATGCTGTAATTTACCGTCTAGTAAGGTCATCCGAAGACCAGTATCAGCTGCAAAGCGATTTAGAAAAGATTGCTGTATGGTGTGTCAGGTGGCAGTTGACGCTAAATAACGAAAAGTGTGAGATGATCCACATGAGTTCCAAAAGAAATCCGTTGGAATTCGATTACTCGATAAATAGTACAATTCTCAAGGCTGTCAATTCAACTAAGTACCTGGGTGTTAAAATTACGAACAACTTCAGTTGGAAGGACCACATAGATAATATTGTCGGGAAGGCGAGCCAAAGGTTGCGTTTCATTGGCAGGACACTTAGAAGATGCAACTAGTCCAAGTACACTACACTCGTTCGTCCTCTGTTAGAATATTGCTGCGCGGTGTGGGATCCTTACCAGGTGGGATTGACGGAGGACATCGAGAGGGTGCAAAGAAGGGCAGCTCGTTTTGTATTATCGCGTTATAGGGGAGAGAGTGTGGCAGATATGATACACGAGTTGGGATGGAAGTCATTACAGCATAGACGTTTTTCGTCGCGGTGAGAGCTTTTTACGAAATTTCAGTCACCAACTTTCTCTTCCGAATGCGAAAATATTTTGTTGAGCCCAACCTACATAGGTAGGAATGATCATCAAAATAAAATAAGAGAAATCAGAGCTCGAACAGAAAGGTTTAGGTGTTCGTTTTTCCCGCTCGCTGTTCGGGAGTGGAATAGTAGAGAGATAGTATGATTGTGGTTCGATGAACCCTCTGCCAAGCACTTAAATGTGAATTGCAGAGTAGTCATGTAGATGTAGATGCACGACCTGTCCCATACATCCCCCCACCACTACCTACGCCAGACTGGTCACAAACATCACCTATCCCATCAAAGGCAGGGCTACCTGTGAAACCAGTTATGTGATCTACAAGCTAAGCTATAACCACTATGCTGCATTCCACGTGGGCATGACAACAAATAAGCTGTCTGTCCACATGAATAGCCACAGTCAAACTGCAGCTAAGTAACAGCTGGACCACCCCGTTGCTCAGCATGCTGCCAAACACAATGTTCTTCATTTCAATGACTGCTTCACAGCCTGTGCCATCTTGATCCATCCCACCAACACCAACTTTTCTGAATTGTGCTGGTGGGAACTCTCCCTGCAATATATCCTACCTTCTTGTAACCCTCCTGCCCTCAACCTCCATTAGTCATTGTTATTACCAATCTAGCCCCTTCCCTGTTTCCATTCCAGCACTACATTGTCCTCTATCCCACCAACATACCCAGTCTCTTCACATCTCTCCTTTTCTGCTAACCTCCCCTCTCCCCCACTCTCTAACCAACCTCCCAACTGTACCTAACTGCCCTATCCTCTCCCTGCACACTCTCACTACCAGAATAATGTGCTGCTGCTCGCAGTCTGGCCTTGGTAGCCAGAGACTTAAGTCTAGTGTGTGTGTGTGTGTGTGTGTGTGTGTGTGTGTGTGTGTGTGTGTGTGTGTGTGTGTGTGTTTTTCTGATGAAGGCCTGTTTGGCTGAAAGCTTTGATTGACAGTCTTTTATTGTGCCTATCTGCAACTCAACCTCTCCACTATATGGTAATTAGAACTGTTGTCTTTAAATAATAACACTGCATCACAGTAAAAGTCTTATCAGCTAATGTCGCTATCTTAAGAAAAGAGTTAGAAATTAAATCCTTGGGCTTTCTGTTTTCAACACCAAGTTTTCTTTTCTTATGACCTCTTAAAGATAACTTGGCTTCAAATTTTTCTTACCTAAGGAATTATTCCTAAGTATTACTTCACATTCAATCACTATTTCTATTTCTGATGCCTAAAGTAAAAAATTCATTGCAAAGTCTTGATTAAAATACTTACTTAAATTCTCTTGATCTTTGTCATACAAATGATTAAATATCAGTGTATATATTCTGAAAAATGTGTTGATGTTGTCAGCCTCCGTTGCTTTCAGAAGAATCTTTAAAGAATCAACAAGGGCCTGTCGTGTTTTCAACCTGAAACAATAAATTTGGAAGTACGACATTGCCATTTTTTCTACAGCATATCTCATAAAAACAACAATGTCGTTAATCTTACCACATGATTTCATGGTTTAGCTGCATGATACTTCTATGCCTAAGTACATGTATTATCTATATACTGTTATAAATGCTTTGACTTACCTCATAATCTCATATTTAAATATTACTAAATATTTTTGAAGAAAAAATCAAAATAATGAAAAATTAGCTAAAAGTAATCAAATGCAAGGCAGGACTGAAAATCAGAACAACTGAAACAGTAACTAGTAATATAAAAACCAATACATAATATGCTGTTACTCTCCTGTTAAAAATAGTGCTTCAGTATTTATTTACATCTATGCTCTACAAACACATGTACCGTGACTGGTTTGTAGCATCTCAATCAAATAATGATGTTGTTGTTCTTGTTGTGGTCTTCAGTCCAAAGACTGGTTTGATGTAGCTCTCCTTGCTACTCTATCCTGTGAAGCCTCTTCATCTCCGAAGAACTACTCCAACCTACATCCTTCTGAATCTGCTTACTGTATTCATTTCTTTGTCTCTGGCTACGATTTTTACCCCTCACATTTCCTTTCAGTACTAAACTGGTGATCCTTTGATGTCTCAGAATGTGTCCTATGAACTGATCCCTTCTTCTAATCAGATTGTCCCACAAACTCCCCCCCCCCCCTTCCCCCTAATTCTATTCAGTGCCTCCTCATTAGTTACATGAGCTACGCATCTGATCTTTAGCATTCTTCTGTAGCACCTCATTTTGGAAGCTTCTATTCTCTTTTTATTTAAATTGTGTATTGTCCATATTTCACTTCCATGCATGGCTACACTCCAAACAAATACTTTCAGAAAAGATTTCCTGATGCTTAAATCTAGACTTGATGTTAACAAATTTCTCTTCAGAAATGGCTTTTCTGCCTTTGCCAGTCTACATTTTGTATCATCAGTTATTTTGCTGCCCAAATAGCAAAACTCATCTATTTTAAGAGTCTCATTTCCTAATCTAATTCCCTCACCATCACCTGATTTACTTCGTCTACATTCCATTATCCTAGTTTTCCTTTTGTTGATGTTCATCTTATATTCTCCTTTCAAGACTCTGTCCATTCTGTTAATATGCTGTTCTAAATCCTTTGCTGTCTCCGACAGAATTACAATGTCATCAGCAAACCTCAGATTAGATTAGATTCGGTTTTTGTTCCATAGACCCAAAAAATGAGATTATTCTCGTGGGTGTGGAACATCCCAGAAAGTATAACAAAAACATAAAACATTTGAATATAACACTTACTACCCTGATCATTTGTCCGGAGATTCTCGAAATAGGTGAATACAATGCGGTAAATTGGAACAGCTAATATTTACAGAATTAACACACTGTCAGAATGAAACATTGTTATGCACTATTAATAAATAGTTCATACACAAAATACCCTAATCTTGACTGTTGTGACCAAGTGCTGTCAAAACTAATAGACATTGTTACTTAAGCTGGCTTAACAGTCTCTTAAGATATTCATGTATAAAGTAGAAAGTTTTTATTTCTCCTCCCTGAACTTTAGTTCCTTCTCCAAATTTTTCTTTTGTTTCCTTTACTACTCACTCAATACACAGATTGAATAACATCAGGGATAGGCCCTGTCCCACTCCCTTCTCAACCACTGCTTCCCTATCATGCCCCTCCACTCTTCTAAATGCCATCTGGTTTCTGTACAAATTGTAAATAGCCTTACGCTCCCTATATTTTACCACTTCCACCTTTAGAATGTGAAAGAGAGCACACCAGTCAACACTGTCAAAAGCTTTCTCTACATTTACAAATGCTTGCCTTTCCTTAACCTATCTTCTATGAGAAGTCGTAGAGTCAGCATTGACTCATGTTCCTACATTCCTAAAGAATCCAAAATGATCTTTCCCAAGGTCAGCTTGCATCAGTTTTTCCATCTTTCAAATAATATAAAATCCTAAAACTGAGGTGTGACATTTCCCAGCTCTTACCACAAACTATTTCCCCTATCACCCACCAACCCCATCAGCTCATAGCACACTTTTAAGACTGAGTACTTTTTTTCTTTGTGCACTATTCTAGTCATGCCAAACAGTATTCACTGAGGAATACTCAAAACTGATAAGTTATGGAAGATTTGTGGTACTGATCTGCTCCTAGTTCAAGAATCTCTTGTTGAACTAAGCCATCAAAGGAAGATTCTTTCCATTTAGTGGCACCATCCATTACTACTAGCGGTAAATACTAAACAACCTTAACCCTAATTTAAACCATATGGCATAGGGACTCCTACTTTTATACAGTCCACTAACATCAACCATATTCACTATAGACTCTATGATAAACAGGTATTTAAGCAATGAAACATCACAAATTGTTATTGATGAGGTTTCTTCTATCCTACTCCCTCCAAATTTGATCGTTTTTCTGTTATGAGACTGGTTCTCTAAGGATTCCACCAAATATACTGCTAATAATTCAGATCACAGGCATTGTCATTATTTGTGTGTCTTGTGAAGCAATGATGACCAGCAAATGCCATTTGAAGTGATAGAAACATAAACAAGTGTGTCTACAGCTGTTTTAAAGTGCCCAATGAGAAAGCTGCACACAGGTGTTTAGTTTCAGAGCTAGGAGTTGAAGTAATTGCGTCAAATCCTGAAATGAATACAACCATAGAATTTGCAATGTATCTGGAAAAACAATAGCTTTCATCCTCAAAGTTAACAAGATACTATTCATAATAATAAAATAATTATTCGTCACATGATATACAGCCCAAATGATGATTTTTAACTGTTCAGTAATTGTAATGAATTTGTTCCTTACATCACTTTCACTGGCTTCCAAAACTCGCAATCAATCTATTATCTTCCAACCTAACCTAGACCTCAGGCTATGCTTACACCACAACCTCTCCAGGATGAGATTTTCACTCTGCAGCAGAATGTGCACCGATATGAAACTTCCTGGCAGATTAAAACTGTGTGCTGGACCAAGACTCGAACTCGGGACCTTTGCCTTTCGCGGGCAAGTGCTCTACCAACTCAGCTACCCAAGCACAAACCACACCCCGTCCTCACAGATACTGGCAGAAGTAAAGCTGTGAGGAAGGGGTGTGAGTTGTGCTTGGGTAGCTCAGTTGGTAGAGCATTTGCCCACGAAAGGCAAAGGTCCCAAGTTCGAGTCTCGGTTCAGCACACAGTTTTAATCTGCGAGGAAGTTTCATCGCAACTTCTCTCAAAAGACTTGCTTTCAGTCAGGTCATATCTGCTGGCTTCATCAACTCACACCTACACAACCTAAACATTTAACATAGAATTACTTTACTTAAAACATAAGTTGCTCTTTACGAGTTCATTTGCACTGTGTCCATTTTGCTGAGAATGAAAAAGTAAGAAAGGTTCCATATGTAATCCATGGCCGATCACTATACTTACACCTATTAATCATGAAATAGCAGCAGTAATAAATGTTACTGACTGGAATGTTTTTGCATCATAATAAATTAACATACAGTCAGAGAAATAGCTTTCACGAAACAATGTGTGTAAAAAAAGCCAGTAAAATCTTGAAAAGATTTCAAAGTGTCGCAAAGCTTGCCAATTTAGTTTAAATATTCAGAAATATTACACTGTATATTTTGGACTATGACTACAATATCAATAAGTCACAACAGGAATCAGCAAACACATACGGCTGTAACAATTTGTAGGAATATGAAATGGAACAAAAAATAAGGCTCAGTCATAGGTAAAGCGGGTGGTAGACTTCGGTTCATATGTTGGATACTAGGAAAATGTAATCAGTCTATAAATGGGCTTGCTTACAGAACATACGTGTGACCCGTCTTAGAATATTGCTCAGTGCAAGGGCCCCATACCAAATACGACTTGCAGGGGACATTGAATATATACAAACAAGTGCACAACAAATAGTCACAGGTTTGTCTGATACACAAGTGATTGTCACAGAGATGCAGAGGCAACGGAAATGACATATGTTTAAAGACAGATGCAAATTACCACATGCAAACTTATTTACATAATTTCAAGAACCAAGACAATCTTCAGCATGTATGTATACTGAAGACAAAATTGGACTACTTAACAGCATGCACAGTGCTACTTAAGTAATCACATGTGAATGCCCAAACAGAATACGAAGAAGCTCTAATAAGTTTCATGCACTACCCATTGGTTTGCAGAGTATAGATGTAGAAATAGATCTGGAGCAATGATTGGCCATATACTCTCAAAGCATGATTGACTATGTATTCTCAAAACAGGAAAAACAAAACTACATTCTACCTTGTCTGTGGTGCGCGGAGATGAGCTTCCAATGGAAACATCACATATGCCTGTAGGGCCTGCAATGCTTCCCGTGGGCAGCAGGATAAGACAGTGTTCAGTTTCATTATATTGTCTAATGTTGGATCCTTCATAACAGCTGTGCAGAGTGGCCGCAAGCGGCTGAACTCTGCTGCAGCTGCCGCTTCTGCTGACTGCATCTGAATGCTTTCCTTTATTCATGAAACAACAATGAAAATCACAATATAAAAAAATGCAAGTGGGAGTAATAAAAGCTTGAAATCACAAAACAAGTTCACATTATAGCAAATGTATAGAAGGGTTGTAATTTATCATCACTGTTGATTAGCTTTTTTGAGAAACAATGAAGCAGCTGGATAAAATATAGAAAGAGAATAAAATTGTAATGGGATACAGATACCAAAGCCATGGTAAAAAATAAATAAATGACATAACCCTTTTTGCCAAATAGACTGACAAAGCATTCAGTCCTCAAAGCACTCTGATAACTAGGAGTCTAACACTGTGAACAGTGGAAAAACAAAGACACCTATCAAACCTGGTACTTCACAGTACGATGTAAAGCATCATGGAAATAAATAAAACATAAAACAAGAATATATTAAAACATTTGTGACTTCACATTATAGGCCAATTTACTTCCACAGTGTTCAATACTTGTATGAGGTACACTGTATCACTGATCCACAATTTATATAATTTTGAACTACAGAGTCCACCAGAAAAATGTATACATTCTTTGTCAGGCTCTATCAAGATATCTATATTGTCATTCAATTTGAGTTACGAGTGTGGTGTAGTATGGTCTTTGGCTCAACCAGCTGTTAGTACTTTCATCTCGGTATTGACAAAACAAAATGGCTGGAGCACGCTTGACATATGAACAACGAAAATGTATTGTGGAGTGGTTTTTCAATTTTGATAACACCGTTGAATTGCAACATCAGTGGAGGCGGGTTTTTGAAACAGAACCACCAACCCACCTAACAATTAAATGCATCATTGACAAGTTTGAATTGCATGGAACAAGTTGTGATATTCACAAAGGAAGATCAGGAAGACAGCATACAGCTACAAGTCCTGCTTCATCAGCTCTCATGTTGGAAAAATTTGTTAATTCTCCACAGAAGTCTGCTTTGCACTGTGCGCGTGAAGTGGGGGTTAGCAGTAAAAGTGTACAAAGAATTCTGAAAGCTGCAAAGTGGAAAGTTGACATTCCACGATTACTGCACACGATTAATGACGATGATCCTGATCGCCAAATGCAATTTTGTGCAAATTGTAACTGATGACGAACAATTTGTGACAAAGGTAGTGTGGAGTGACAAGGCACAATGTAAACTTATTGGAACCATTAATTGACATAACAGTGTGTACCAGGCACTGGGAAATCCGCATGTTTATGTGGATAAAGTGATCAATCTACCAGAGGTTCATGTGTGGTGCGGACTATCATATAGGGGCTTAGTAGGACCCTTCACCTTTGACGCTACTGTCACTAGAGAAGTGTACCTGAAAATGATACATACATCAATTTTTCCAGGTATACATGCGCTTTATGGAGCTGATGAAGAGGTCTTCTACGAACTGGACAGGACATCACCACCCTACCACCTAGCCATACGAGCTTTTCTGGGTGACAATTTTCTGGGGCACTGAATTGGTCAAAGCGAGCCCATTGAGTTCCGTCCACCATCACCAGATCTAACACCTATGGACTTTTACTTGTGGATAACTGTGAAAGATAATATCTATCGACGTAAGCCATGCATGCTGGAGGAATTTCGCTAGGAGATTTCAGTGACACATTCAGCGATCTTCACTTTAAAACTGACTGACATAGCCGTGGCCATAGTCTTGTTCATGAAGGAAGGGACATTCCATGGTAAACAGTCATGATAAAGGAAGTTTTAAGAAAACAAGATTATTGCCTAATAGACATAAAACAAGGGTTAATGTTATAGACAGAGAGATGGTAAATGAAATGTGTTTCGTTGTCGAGAGGGTACTGCATGAAGCCTTCAACAACTAAACCATAGCAGAACATTATCGTAGCATCTCTCTCAAAACCAGAGAAAATTCTGATCATATGTAAAGGCTGTTAGTAGTATCAAAGATAGCGCCCAGAAACTCACTCACGGATGAGAAAGGAATTGAAACTGAAGGTACAAAGCAAAAGCATAACTGCTTAACTCTGTTTTCAAATGTTTCTTTCCAAAGGGAAACCCATGAGTACTGCGCCCCAATTTAATTCTCGTACTTCTGCAAGAAAAAGTGAAATTAATATTAGTGTCAGTGACATTGAGAGACAACTGAGATATGTAAAACAAAACAAAGCTCCAGGGCCTGATGGGATCTCTATCAGATTCTATACTGAACTGCAGCTGAGTTAGCCATTTTGTTAAACATAACACACCAAAAATCAGTCAAACAAAACACTGTGCCCAGTAGTTGGAAGACAGCACAGGTCATGTGTATCTACAACAATGGCGCCAAAAGTGATCCACAAAACCACCACCCAATATCCTTGACAATCATTTGTTGCAGAATCTTAGAACATATTCTGAGCTTAAATGTGAAGAAGTATCTTGAACAGAATGACTTCCTCCATGCGAACTAGCATGTATTCCGAAACCATTCATGATGTAAAACTAAACTTGTGCTTTTCTCCCACGATATACTGAAAGTTATGGATCAAGCCAGTCAAGTAGGCTAAATACTGTGTTTCTTGACTTCCAAAAGGAATTCGACTCAGTACCACAAGTACACTTACTATCCAAAGCCTCACGTTGGTGTACAAATGTGTATCATTTTTCCATAAATTTAATAAACAGAACACATACACATAACAGAGACTTCAGTCATCAATAATACATTCTCCTTCACTATTCACAATAGTCTGTCAGAACTAGGGTAACTTTTCAATTCTGCGACAATAGAAATCATGTGGTTTCGAGGCAAAGAACTCATCAAGCCATGTTCAGAACGCATTTTGTCCCGAAAAGGAAGTTCCTTGAAGGATGTTTGAGAGAAACTGGAAAAGGTGAAGATCTGAGGGCACAAGTTCAGGTGAATAAGGTGGGTGTGGAATAACTTCACAAACCATATCCTGTACAGTATTTTTTGTCACTCCAGTAGGATGCAGGCGGGCATTATCATGGAGTTGCGTCACTTCACGCAGACTTCTGGTCATTGTTCTTGGGGTGCACTACAAGATGTCTCACTTGTTGCTTGTTGACAATAAATATCAGCAGTGATGATTACACCTTGGGGAAGCTATTCATAGCACACCACACCATTACTGTTCCACCAAGTGTGTGTGTGTGTGTGTGTGTGTGTGTGTGTGTGAGGATTTTTTTGTTTGAGGTTACGGGCGCTCACAGGCGAGCTTTTCAGCACCCTTATGCACATTAAATGATATGAATATGGATAAAATAACGAATATATTGTCATACAGTAAGGAGGAAACCTACTCTCACCTCACTCGAATTGACCACACAATCGCTCTATCTCACATGCAGTAAGACAGCAGAAAAAGAGCGAACGGCGCTACATATGAGATTACAACCCACGTACAATGACAAATGAACTATAAAAGGACACAAGAAAATGTCACTGACAGACCACTTACAAAAAACGTGTGAGCCAGCCAACCTGTTAACATATTAAAATCATCTCTCTAATATGTTGGGAAAAATATTGGGCAATTCACGAAACTTTAAAACTCTTAAGTCCATTCATTTGAATGTTTCCTAAAATAGAGGGCAAATACATTAGCAAATCCACTGCGCCCTACTGGTCAGAAAATAAAACACAGTCCAATAAAATGTGGCGCACAGTGATCTGTAGACTACAAGCACCACACACTGGAGTGTTCTCAGACTGGAGCAAGAAGTTATGCATTTAGAGCTCTGGCCTATGCACAAACAAGTAAGGAGGACCTCGTCCTGCCAATGTGGCTGGAAGGAGGTATGCCACGGCCGTATCGTGGGCTTTACTAAACAGAGCTTATTCTCTGTCACTTCCAGCCACTCATCCTCCCATCAATGAAAGACTCTATATATCAACAGAAAGATTAGAGCATGCAGGGAGATGGCAAACTAAAATAACTGAGGATCATGATACACCACTTTCACTGTTAAACCTGTCCTTTCATTCCCCCGCAGTACGCATGTGTCCTGGTACCCAGCAGTAAGACACCGCCTTCTGCAGTCATTGTAATGGGAGGTGGGCATCCTGGGCAATCTGTGCTACTTTATGTGCTGGGTACAAATGTTGTAGAGAGTTAAGGGCACTCAGAGAATTGGAACAGACAAGAAATTTAGTACTGGAAGAACATCCCATCTCCTCCAGAGCCCAAAAGTTCGCATTTAATTCTGGGTCGAAGACAGTAAAGTCTTGAGACAGCCGGACCCTGACAACACGATTCAGGAAAACAACAGAGTACCCTGTTTAGACCCATCTGTAATGTCAGGTACACACTTGTGGTGCTCACACAAAATATCAGGAAATATTGCATTAAAAACAGAAGCAGGAGGTTAATCCCACCTGTACTGCACTAAATCTAAAATTATACTGGGCCGCTGCAGTGACCACAGTGGCAAGCAGTTAAAACCCTGGATTTGGGGTGGACATGCTCCACACACCGAGTGACTCCAGCACTTGTTGCACTCAGGTCCTAAACAGCATTGTTGCTCATGCATGGTTGGGGAAAAGATGTGAGGAACTTGCAAGTCTGCTGCAACACAAGGAGCTGTCGCCGGATGGTGAGTGGTGGTTCCCCAGCCTCAGCATAGAAACTGGGGGTGGGGCTGGTCTTCCAAGCGCCTGTGACCACCCAAATCCCTTCATGGTGGATGGCATCAATAATCTTCAGGTAGAAAGGCCTCACTGACAGATAAACTGTGTATTCACAGTATAGCTGTGAATGCACAAAAGCCCTATAAAACTGTCTGCTCTCCAAGGCCTGTGGCTAAGGCACTTTATGATATTCGGCACCTTCTGGGCTCTGGCTTTCAGTTCCTTTGGGTGTGGCAACTATGATAATTTGGAGTAAAAAATGAGGCCCAGAAACCTCACTGAGTCTTTAAATTGTAGAACGGTGTCCCTCAGCAGTAAGTTGAATGCTTAGACAGAAAGGACTGTGTGAAAACGGGGAACTGGCCACAAAAGCCCCACTGATGGAGTGGGACCAGAATACTGTGTCTCCAAGTAGTGTTCAACACCTTACCGATATCAAAGAATATGCCAGGACAGTGAAAGCCTGCTGAATAGCTGCCTCTAGTAGGGTCGGGTTGTCAACAGGGGACCAAAATCTCCGGAATCCACACTGAGAGCAGCTAAGGAGTTGCCTGGTCTCTAAAAATAACCAGACAAGGTAATGGGTAACCATGTGCTCCAGGGTCTTTCCTAGACAGCTTTTTAAGGCAATGTTCCAACAACTACCGGGACACGTGGTACTTTCCTGGTTTGAGGAGAGGTATCAGAATTGTCTGTCTCTAGGAATCAGGGAAGTTGGCTGTTGGCCATGTAAGATAAATTTGATTGTGACTTGTTGCAGTGTCACGATTATCAGACACTGCTGACTCCAGCTCGCAAATGGAGAAAGGGGAGTTGTAAGATGCTCTGCCATCATCTGAGCTTTGTTTGGAGACACCTGTTTCAGCACTGCTGCTATTGGTTAACTGGCTGTGTTTACCAAAAATCCTGCAGATCGCTTCTCATATTTTCGTAGAACAAGTGGAACGGTTGATGAAGGCCAGGAACACTTGACATGGCCTTTTCTTGTTTTCCTTCATTACGTGTCAAGCCTTGGCTCTTGCGACATGAAATGCTGTGAGGTTCTCTGCTGTCAGGCAGCACTTAAACCATAGAAAAGACACGCACCTGCCCAGATTGCTAGGTGACACTCACCAGTTGCCCCCGAAGATCAGCTGAAGCTTTGGGATGAATAAGTCAGTGGTATGATGGCTCACTCATGTAATGTGGTCCGCCCATTCCTGGATACTGTCACAGTGTTCAAATACAGCCCACTGGCTGAACGGCACCCAGTTGGCCCTACTGACCATCCATTTTTGTGGCTTCTCTTCAGGTACTTCCCCCCCCCCCCCCCCCCCAGCGGGTGAATGTGGAGTAGGAACTGGTTGCTGGAACGAAGGTCATCAGTGACTTCCCGCTGCACAGTCTACAAGGGCTGGAGAGCAGAAAGAAGAGGCTGATGGCTGGCAATGACCCAGTAGCAGCACAAAATAGGTGGAAGTACCTGTGCTGAGGATGCACAGCTCATGAGGCTCTCCAAAACCTGACGCCAAGGACAATTAGAAGTCGAGCCGCACAAAACATGATGGGCTTTGAAGTCTCCCAGTAGGAGAAATGGCAAAGGAAGTTGTTCCATAAGATATGTGACAGCCTCAGAGGCTATCACATCATGCAGAATTAGATACAGGGAGCAAACTGTCATCTTCCAACACACGTTTTTTAATGGTAACTTCTTACAGGTCAGTAGGCAGGAGGAGAGCAGAGGAGTGGTGTGCATTATTGCAGTCAGGTAATTTTTGCAATAGAGCGTAAAGTCTCACAGTGTCTTCAGACACTTTAAAATGCGTTTCCTGCAGATACAAGCACAGGGGGCATTCCTGTGCTAGGATTTTCCTCCACTAAACTTCCACTGTAATATGGGAACCATCTATCACAGGGGTAGCACTTTCGTCCTGGCTTTGTCGGGGAGGGGAGCTCAGAGTGGGTGGTAGCTCAGTCCGACATCAAGGTCCATCACCTCTGAAGAAGATTCAAGATATGCATCACACAGGATGACATCAACATCATCAGACACTATACATCCTTTCTTCTTCAGTGGATGATTATTCACCTTTGACTTCAAGCTTCAGAGCCACATCCACAGAAGTGGTAGTGCAGTGCTAGACAGTGGACGAGACTTGATCTTTGGAGGAACAGGAAGTCCCACAATGTCAGCAACCAAGGCCTTTTCTGAAGTTCTGGAGGGGAAGGTGCTTCAAAATGCCTGCAGCAGCACAAGTGCATTGACAAATGCAGGTACTAGTGATGACACTGACACTAGCAACCTCCGTTTGTGTAGCATCGACTTGCTGCACTGGCTCGTTTCAGTACTGAAGCAAAGGATGTGGCGAATGTTGGTGGCAGCATGGCTTTATACAACTTTTTGGCTCTTGGATCTTCCATTCTTCAAGATTTACACTGCAGTCTCGACTCCAGGCAGGATGAGCTCCAGAGGAACTATCACACTTCAATGGTGATCAACAAGCGACTTCTTCGTGAGTGACCTTACCACATTTGCCACACCCATTAGTAGTATGCACAAAGCACTGGCATTTGAAAAAGTGCATTGGGTTGGAGACATAAGGCCGCACGCTGAGGCAAAGGAAACCTGCCTTAACATGCTCTGGAAGTTTTGTGCTGCTGAAAGTCAGGATAAAGGAGTCAGATTTGAAAAAGATAGCCATCCATCCTTTCCTTGATATTCTGCATATCAACTGTTCCCCATTGGACCAATTCAACTTGCAGATCTTCTCTAGGAATGTTCAAAAATTCTCGCATGCCCCAACACCTCTGCTGTAATTCAATGCGTTGTGGAACTCCGTTCCAATGGAATACTCCCAAGGCTTTTTGCTTTCTGCAGTTTTGTTGTTTGCTGGGAATTAGAGTTTTGACTAACAGTGTCCCATCTTGTCACTGCTTGACTGATTTTAATGTCACTGTGATACCTTCTAAATCCTTTGGAATGTAAAAAGAGGAGAATTTCTCAAATGTTTCCTCTCACCTCTTAACAGTCCAAAGTCTACATAGTACATAGTATGCCCACACCGAGGTGCGGCAGATTCCTCAGAGATTGCCCGCTAACAACTGTTCCACCTCAACAGCCATGCATCTCATCCGCACACAGCACACCTTGAGACTGAGGGTTGGCTCTCTCTCTCTCTCTCTCTCTCTCTCTCTCTCTCTCTCTCTCTCTCTCTCTTTTTTTTTTTTTTTTTTTTTTTTTTTTTTTTTTTTTTTTTTTTTTTTTTTACTATCCTCGTGGTCTGTGTCCCTGACACACAAAGTTCCACTGCCACATCATACAGTGGTTGCTCAAGCATGCCCAGAGCTTAAGATGACAGGGGACATGCAGTGCTTACCAATCCCCAGCTTAGGAACCCCGGGGTCACCAAGCCCATACTCAGCAAACAAATGCAGAGCATCTAAGGGCTCCCCCAGATGCGTAACACTACCCTTCGTGAATGCGCATCATCTTTGTATGGGGGTTGCTGCTTTTTTTTGGGCTCAACCATTCCTACCTTTTCCTTATGTTAGCATAAAGAGGCAATTTCTTGTCACCAATAAAGATACAGAACAGGAATATGTGGGGTTGTTCATGAAAGAACTGATGACGAGCAAGCAGAGATGCACATACGGCTACCCACTGATTTTTGGGCTTAGAGCATAAGTTAGCCATAAACCCGACTTGTTAACCTTCTCCACTGCACACAAATGTCACACAATGCTGGAACAATCGCAGTTAATTACATTTGACAGTTCTCCACTACAGTGATGTGGATGATTTTGGACAAATGCATTTAAATGATCTTTATCAAACCCAGAATGTAAAGAATCACTAATTTCAGAATGATTCTCCTTAAAGTGAGAAAACCATTTTATTGCCATGTTCTGTCCAATAGTACTATCATTATACATGGTGCAAATGTTTCTGGCTGCCTCCACTGCTGTCACCATTCTATTGAATTCAAACAGAAGAATTTGTTGGGAATGTTCCGATTTCTCCATTTTCTAGCATCCACAGCCTGACTCATTATCTCCAAATGACAAAATAACAATATGTAAACTCAAACAGCAACAGTGAACTACAAATAAAAAATGATAATCAATAAATAAGCCCATAGCAAGTGGAATACCAACATGCAAAACAAAAATGCTACTAACTTATGTATCTAATTAATACAATCATATGTTGTATCAAGCTAGGTTTGTGACAGGACTGAGAAATGTAGAATCAACTTCAGGTGCCCCATGGAAGTAGGTTGGGGCCGTTGCTGTTCACATTGTATTTAATGAACTTGTCAACAATATCAATAATAACCTCAAATTTCTTGAAGATGATGCAATTATCTACATATAATGAACTACTGTCTGAAAGAAACTGCACAAATATTTAGTCAGATGTTGACGAGATCTCAACTTGTTGACAAAGGTTAGTAGCTTGCTTTCAGTGTCCAAAAATGTAAAATTTTTCACTTTATAAATGAAAAAAAAAAATAGTATCCTATCACTACAATACCAATGAGTCACAGTTTGAATCAGTCAACTCATAAAACACCTGGTGTAACCACTGTGGAGATGCGAAATGGAATGATCACATAAGATCAGTCATAGGAATAGCAGGTGGCAGGCTGTGCTTAACTGGAACAACTCTTGGAAAATGCAACTGTCTACAAAGGCAACTCCATACAAAACACTTGTGTGGCCCATCTTACAATATTGCTCGAGTTTGTGGGGCACGTATTTAATGGATTAACAGGAGAAGCTGAACATATAGAATCGCAGCATGAATGGCCTCAGTATTGTTTAACCTGCAAGAGTCATGGAGATGCTGAGAGAACCGAATTGGCATACATTTGAAATTAAAAACAGTTACTCACAAAACGTCTAGAACCAACTTTACACGATGAATCTTGGAATATATAGCAACCCTTTACATATTGCTCCCATAGGGCCTGCAAAGGCAAGATTAGACTAAATACAGAATGCACAGAGGTGTTTAAGAAATCATTCCTCCCACAGTCCATAAGTGAATGGAATGGGAGGAAGCCCGGTATAATGGGAAGTATTTCTCCGACGCACTTCACAGTGGTTTGAAAAGTACAGATTTAGACAGGTGAGCATTATAAGCAAGTTTCTGAAACAGCTGAAGCACAATTACAGTATCAGCAGCTGTTATGTTGCATACTGATGTTGGAAATTCGCTGACACTGCTCGTAGCTAATTGGGTCATAGTTTACAGTAGCCTATGAAAATCACTGAATGTAACGATTTCTTTTGGTAGAAGATATGACTTAATCACATTTGCTTTAGGTATAGAGACATGAATTTTAAAGTTGGTTACTGACTTTTGTATTTATTTGGTGACAGGAAAGAAACTAGATGCACTAATAAACTCAGTTATAGCGAAGCCTGAGGCCTAGGTAAGGTTGGAATGTGGCCGCTTGATTATCAATTGGCAAAGTTAGTGATTATAAGTAGAAGAAAAGACGTTAGTTTACAATTTGGAAATTAGTGATTATGAATAGAAGAAAAGAAGTTATGCTGTCAGAATGGACTTTGTGGTCCAACACCTAGATTAAGTTGGTGTGGGATAACAGACTTGTGAGTTGGCAAAACCAATGAATCTCAACAGCAAAATATGACTGTCACAATAGACTGATGAGTAGCATGGTCCAAGATGTACATTCCCCGTTGCAACAACAACTTGAATGCCTTATTCTCATTTTACTGAAAACTCTGATGGTGTAGTTATTTCCAAAATAATAGAACATAATTGCTGCTAACTTTACACATGAACCATAGGAAATTACGAATGGGCATTCCAACTGCCCACCAACAACTGAGTCATGATTTGTTTATCTCAGTTCCCATCATTCAACACACCAGTTGTTGCCAACATCAGCACAAAACAGAGAAGCCGTAGACACTGTAAGAGCACTTTTACCTTCTACAACATTTGGTGTAGCAATATTGCCACAGCTGGTTCATTACTCTCTACACATAATCAACAGTGAGAAACATCTCATATGGATGTTAAACATCACATGAACAAAATGAAACCATTCATACTCTCCAATAGGATAGATAGGCTAAGATTTAATGTATACTCCATTAATATTAAGTGAAATGGACTTCAGCGTACAAAACAAGTGAAAAGCATCAGACGCATTTACTTTTCACCACGGAAAAGGTATATAAAGTAATGGACATACCAGAATTCACGGGACACTGTAGCCATAAGTCACTAAGTGAATAAGGAGTTAAAAAGTTTATTTATATTAATAACGTTACAGTGTGTACACAATTTGAACACTACATAAAAATCTCATTATGTGGAACTATAAATAATATACACATCATATAGCTAGCGGGTAGTGTAATGAATGGGGAATTTTAAAAGAGGTTCTTGCATGAATCTGTTGAGCATGCTGCACTGCTCTTACAGCTCTTTTTTTTAAGTTAAGAAAATGAACTAGGTGATGTGTCAACCCAGAATATAATTTTGTACTGAAGGATGCTATGGAATTGGAAAAATAGGCAATCTGAACACAAAGCAAAGATGTAATATACTTAAGTAATATATTTATTTCATTTATGTGTGTACACAATTTGAAGTCAATATTTGAAAATTTTGATTTCCAGAGACGGTCAATTCTGCTGAAGTTTGGTGCTGCATGTATCATTTTATAATCAGAGGTTTAGAAATGTTGCCATTTCACATTGATCATTAGCCCCTGTTCACCTGAAACCAACCATTTAGTTGGGTTGAAGTTTTGCTTACAGTTGATTCAAGAAAGAATTTATTTATTATTATTATTATTATTTTCATCTGAGGAATACATCTTAGCACTTAACTTTAATACATGTATCACCTCTGTTACCTCTTTGTATAGTTCACAAGGAACGATTTTAATTCTGTGCCTCTAACAGTTTATTGCTTCTCTGAAAATATTTTGTAGTTCAGTCCTCCCCTACCACCCCCCCCCCCCCCACTTCCCTGTTTCCAGAGTATTTTGTAGAAAAATCATAGATGGCAGTAGTTTCACATTTACTTTCCTGAAGCCATGCTGGGCATCAATAAGAATTTTATTTTTATTCAAAAATTTCATTACCGTGTTACACATTATATTTTCTACATTTTTAGTTAAGTCTGTAAATAAAGTGCTTGGTCTACAGTTTCCTGATTTGTCTCCTTTCTTATGAAGGGCACCACTGTGGCAATTGGTAGATAGATAGATAGATAACGTGTCTGTCAGAAAAGATTTGTTTACTGTGGCTGGCAGGCGTACAGAAATATCCGTAATGAATTTCTTTATGACCTAATCAGGAACACCATCAATTTTTGAAGACTTTTCTTAAACATATGGAGTTCTTTTGAAAATATAGAGTGAATCAAGGCAATAATGTACTTAGATTAGATTAGTGCTTGTTCCATAGATCATGAATATGACACTTCATAATGATGTGGAACATGTCAGGGTAATAAAAGGTGTCTATACAAGATATTACATTACACAAAATATTATACGAAACTTAATATTTTTGATTTTTTAGGGGGTTGGGGAAATTGCCAACTTATTATATTCAAAAATTCATCTAATGAGTAGAAGGAGTTGCCATTCATAAATTCTTTTAATTTCCTTTTTAATGCTATATGGCTATCTGTCAAACTTTTGATGCTATTAAGTAAGTGACCAAAGACTTGTGTGGCAGCATAATTTACCCCCTGCTGAGCCAAAGTTAGAGTTAACCTTGAGTAGTGAAGATCATCCTTTCTCCTAGTGTTGTAGCCATGTACACTGCTATTACTTTTGAATTCGTTCGGATTGTTAATAACAAATTTCGTAAGTGAATGGCCTATATATATTGTGAGGCTACAGTGAAGATCGCTAGCTCTTTAAATATGCGTCTGCGGGATGATTTAGGATGAGCTCCAGCACGTATCATTACTTTGTTTTCAACGTTTGTATTACACTGTATCACGAACTATCACCTAATTTGTGGTACCTACACTACACAACTTGAAAAAATGAGATTTCTTGGGGATTAGAAACTCTGATAATGATGTTACTACTCACAGTGACACTTTTCTTTCGAAAGGGCGCTTTATTTGCTCTCTTCTTTGCTGAGTTCAAGATTGCTTGGGGTTCTTTTACCGATATTAGCTCATCATTAGCATTTTTTTTCTTTTTTACGTAGGAAAAATATTACAGTACATAATCTTATGGTGGAGTACACGCGCTATCTCATATGATAATAACAATTCACCACAAAAAAATTACACCAAATACATACCGTACGTCAAATGTACATGCAGATTCACATTTGACAATAATTAGAGGCTCGAATTTGGTCTCGTCCGAACCGAAGCATACTTGCACTTCAGGACGCTAAATTCACATCATAATATAATAATGACGACTGGCTGTCAAACACTTGTTGTAAACAAACCGCACATTCACAACATTTCATAATCTCTCTGCAACCCGCGCAACGCAAAGATCCTCAATTACAATTCAGAGACATAATAAAGATCAATGATTGAAGCATAGAACACCCTTCGACCATAGATACTTATATTTATGGTCGAAGAGAACACCCCACTGGGTCGATACACACTGGATGCCATGGAACGAAACATTGAAACATTTTACATTGCATTCCAAATGGCGGAAATTACACAAATCTAAAATACTTCAGAATATTGCTGATACTCAAATCTAAAAACTTCAGTGTAAAATATTCCGTTCTCCCAAACAATCCGTTTGGTTTTCAAGGGAAAACCACTGTGGTGGCATTAATACTTGGCCGCAAAGTAGTTGCTAAAAAAGTAAGAATAGTGCTTTACAGCGTGAAGGAACTTGTATGTTTTATGATCAGTTTATCTTGCTAATTCTTTTGTTGTTTAATTGTTGCTATGTGTATGTAAAATAAAGTAGCATACTGCCACTCTCGTGTATGGTCATCCCGTCTTATTGTGATTAGAAGAAAGTAACAACCAAAGTGATGACCCCGATGTGATTCGTTGCTAACGAAATTTTTTTTTCAAGCGAATGATCGACGCAACCGCGCAAACAAACCACGACGAAAATCGAAAGAGAACCATCTGCAGCCACAGCTACGTCGCAGCGCACCGACATCGACTTCATTCATCAAGATGCAAGTCCGATGAATCGTCTAGGGCTTTTCAAGTTTCCGCCGTTTTAGCCCAACGTCTTGTTTACGCACAATAAGTTTATTTTTCAACAGCACGGCGTACTTACAAATGAAAAAGATGGCACATATAGAAGGCGCTGTGATAGAGGCAATAGAAGATGTCATATCCTTAAGTTGCTACGTCACATTAAAGGAGGCACTTACGCAACGATAGACTTTGTCGCCGAAGCTCGGACTACAGAGAGCCTTTAACAAAGGGAAACCGATCTCGTCTAGAGTTATAGGAATCTTTGCGTAGGCCGGATCAGATTTGTTGCCTGAACAGTCATTACACATACTTTGGCTGAGCGAGTTGCCTGTGAACATTCGAGCAGCAACAGCCGCATGTAAAGGTTTGTCACTGTGAGAACTAGCGCAGAAGGGAGACGTTTTAGTGAATAACCTGACGAAAGATTCCTTATGCGCCGCCATCGATAATAAGAGTAATAACGATCAAGGAAGAGGCTTGTCATATAGATACCGTACGGAGGTGCCGATGCGAGAACACTTATGACTCTAAAATTATCGGAACAGCGGCACAATGTATGACGCCACTGTGAGCGTATTCTAGAGAAGCAAATCAATCACAAGAAAAATCGACCGACGCACATCTAAGACGGATATGGGTCAGTGCTGCTGGTATCACAGGCGTTTTCTGGAAGCCGCACGTTGCTGTACTATATCCTGCTGTTATCCAAGTGCGATGGGTGGATGTTAAAGGAAGCTAACGTCCGCACCAACAACTTGTGCATCCACGGATGAAGTTGCTAAGACATATGGGAATATCAATGCTGACTGAAGGGCACAAGTCACAGAGGTTTAGTTGTACGTGCATTTCCAGCAAGAATTTTTGGGAGATTCTGGCTCTGAAATGAGCATCTATCCCAAACACTTAACGTCAGGCCTATCACTCCGATGCAACATCGACTAACGTCAGAAAATGAGTTAGCCATCGAAACCTCTGGAGAATAGAGACAGACTTTGGACTTGAGTCTTTCATTAGAGTGCTCTTGAACGTTCATAGTCACAAAAATGTCGCCGATTGTTTATCGCATTTTCACCTGTTGCCAGACCTAGTCAACAGGAAGTTCATTATACTGAATCTCAGTTCTGATGCGAGGAATGTGTCGTCCATGCTAGGAGGTGTAGAGGCACACATTCAACTGGGTAAAAACCAATTCACCACAATACACAATAGGATGTCTGACAGATTGAAGGCTTTTCAGTCGTCGGGAACCGATACCACAGCATATGAGGATGAGCACTTAGGCCAGACAATACAAGAGTTCCCATTGCTCACCTGCAGATTCAGAAACAAGAGGAGACGCAGACACTCTACAAGGTACCACATTTACATGACGCTGGGCCAGCCCATTGCAGCTTGTCCGAGAAGACTGCCACTAGACAAACTCTTGGCGGTGCAGGCTTGGTTTTACAAACTCCTGAAAACAAGTATTGTAGACAGATTGGATAGTCCTTGTGCATCTGCCTTACACATGGCTATAAAGATAGATGGACCATGGCGATTATGTAGACACTATACTGCACTCAATACCGACCCCTAACGTAACAGACTATAACAGTGCTCATGCTCAATTGTTTAGCGTAATTGATTGTGCAAAAACATATTTGCACATTCCTGTAGCAGTGGGGGATGTATCAAAACCCACAGTAACAACACCTTTCAGGTGTATTTATGAAACGTCCCCTTAGAAGAATTTTACAAGGCTGTGCTTAAACTGACACACAATAATTTTTTTTGCGCAACGAAATCTGACTTTCAGTAATCCCTACAAGAGAATGGCCCTGACTAACATTAATCTATATGTTTCACAAATCACTTACCTCACAAAAATCTTGGTTACTCGAACTACTGCAATACAGTGAGCGCCACTACTGCCAGCTAACTAAAAGATTCAAACTACGGAAGTCACTAACTACTGATAGGCACAGTTAGCAAATGAAAGATTTTAATACAGAACAGACAATGTATTTACCTTAATAGTCATAATATATGTATCAGTTCATGACATCCAGTCTTACAAATTTCAAAACTCCGCCATCTCTCTCCCCACATCCACCACTGCTGGCGGCTCACCTCCAACTGCGCAATGCTACGCGCTGTTAGCATCCAGCTGCCGCTGCCCAACACTACAATGGCAGACAACAATGCAAACCAGCCACAGACTGCACACGGCACAGCCAGTGATTTTTCATACAGAGCGCTACGTGGCGTTACCAATAATAAAACGTAAACAGCCTACTTACATAGCCCCCATGCTCCCCACAAAAAAATTTACAAATTGTTTTGGGCAGTGGCCAATACAGATTTGAAAATTTTTTTCATAATTACAATAACAAAGAAATGAAATGCACACACATATCGATACAATGTTGGTCAAAAGCTAAAATTTTCTCACAGTCCATAAAGACAGTCCTGATCATTCATCAAAGTAAAATTGCAGTGTTTCTCTCAAAGTCTGAGTAGTAAAAGAAAATGCACACGGAAGTAATGGATTTCCATGCAGTCTTCAAGAAGTAGCATTGTCCTTCCAACGGAAAGACAGTGCTGACTCTTGACATGCAGACAGGTAATGGGCCACAACAGAGCAAACCCATCGCAGAGTCAGTAGAAGTTTTAAAGAATATTGGTAGGTAGGTTGTCACAGAGTAGACCCATTCTAGTCCTGGTAGAGATTACGGTATTGGTGGGCCACCAGAGGTGCAGACCCACTGCAGTCCTTGTAGAAATAATGGTATTAGTGGGTCATCAAAGGTGTAGACCCACTGTAGTCCTTGTAGAGATGGCCAGCAGCCATCTGTTTGACTGTGCAGGTGCACAGTCACCACTGAAGAGTCTTGCGAATAACATAGCAAGTCCATAACCCACCACTTGTGCACTCACAAAGTTTTTTTTAATTGTCCTTAGAACAAGCAATGCTGTTATCTAGTCTCTTGCTGAATTATTAACACACGTGCAAACACTATCAGTCCCTACTTCTCACATATTGTCTATATACTATGACCAACAGAAACGTGTGCAGTGAAATGTAATTTACAAGTTACTTAATTTGATGAACTGGTGTCAATTACAATTTTATAACATAAGAATACAATAACAAAGGTACAAAATATATCATTAAAGAACATAACAATACAGATAACATTTGTAGTAGTAGAGGCTTTACAAAAGAATCGAAATAGCAAACACATCAGTGTTACAAAAATTACGACATAAGTACATATATAAAAGATCAGAATAACTTTTGAAACATCAACTTCACACATGAGTATTAGAACAAAACAGAATAAATAATGTGTAAACATCTTTACAAAGTAAATAACATGTTATTAATGCAAATTATATTTGAGGATAACAGTATTCCTCATCATAGTGAATGTAGCTTAGTACTAGAAAAATTCTGCAACATTATTCTTATCAGATAAACATATAAAGACAGGAAGAACATAAATACACAAGGGTACACAAACACATAGTGGGATAACACAAGGAAAGGGCAGGGTTTGTTTTACTGCAGTATTTTGCAAACAAAACTTTCTTTACATCTCGGAGATCTCCTTATTTCTTCATTATTTCCAAAAAGTCCTATCTATACCTGCTTTCTGTACTTTTCTCATATAACCTCTCAGTGCATTTCTTCAAATCCATCGCAACTCATTCTCTTATATAGGCTACCCCCTCTTAAGCTAACTTAAATCTACTGAGCTCAGATGCTTAACTAAGGGACGAGGCAATGCAGTGGCACCAAACAAATAATACAAACAGCAATGACAAAAAAAATGCAAGTAAGCATAGCGAGCAGCAATAAATGTAATAATTTATATCTAAACATGACAAAGCTGAAGCAGAAAAAATATTACAGTAAAAATGTTTAATACCTATGTCACATCTTAACACTAGAGTGATGCATCAAGAGAACATACGTTAGCAAATAAGTTACCAAAACGTAAAAAAATTATTTTTGCAATTCCTGTGAAGGGAAATGTCTATTTGTGCTCTCTTTTCCAAGAAAGTACATCATAAAATGATTCTTTACTGGGTCTGTAAACAGAAAATAGTGATATTAGTACATCTATTAAATTTTACTTTAACCAATGCTGCAGTGCAGATAGAAACTGGATATTAAACAAAATGAGCAATCTCTCAGCTAGAAAGACAATAGATATAAAATGTTTCTCATCATTTCATTTCAATAAATGTCATAAATTAAGAACTCTACAGTGTACTCATGTTTTCAAGTTTGAGGGTGTCGTATTTACGATGCTTTCTGCAAAGAAATTTCAATAGCGAGGATAATGGCTTTCCTTTTTTTTACCTGTGCCTCTGAAAGGCACATACTAATGGCTTTTTTCCCAGGCGACTGTCGCACAGCTGGGTGCCCACGACGCATTACGTGCAGGTGGTCACTTACCTTTCTTACTGAAGAAATTACGACAGCAGTTTCCGCTACAGTGACAGTCTCATATAAAAATATTTTCACAGGTTAAGAATTTGCGTTACAAATCTGTAGAAACAAAACCCTTTAAATATAATAGTGTCCAAAATATTTTCGCCAGCATAGTGATACATTCACGCCTATACACACATTTCATAACTCTTAAAGTACGATTGTCTATTTCCAATATCCTTTTTCACAAACCAGAGTCCCTAACCACTATTCTTTATTCCTTACCTTATTCGTCGACACTTCTTCAATATTTCATCAAAACAGATATGTAGCATAACCAAATAACTCATATAGCATCAGCTTAAACATACCTCAGCAGCATAATTCACATCGTCGTCGTAATAATAACATCATAACACCTCAGTCAAATCTCAAAACCGTCATAGCTTTCTGAAATAATTTCAAAACCTAAAAAAAAATTCTCTGCTCATGTCAAGTGTCATCTGCCTCAAACGTACTTTAAAAATCATGATCTCATACCAAATATGTCATTCAAAGCTCCTATAGTATCACAATGGTTCTGAAAAAACATGAACAGTTCACAAAGTACAGACAAAATACAATTTCGTAAGTGTGAAGTTATCCAAGTGTGTAATTACGTAAACATCTGTCACTGATGTAGTAAAATGAATGTTTGCCTCTCCCAGTTAAATGATCAGATAGCTGTGTAATTAATGTGTTAGAGAAATACGGTACCGATGTGTAAAGTTGTATAAACAAATACCATATTAGCTAGGGCTCCTTGTGCTTGCCACACACATGGTACACAAAGTAGGCGTGTACCCCCCTGAGGATTAATGTAATTATATCCTCAGGTGTTACAGAATACAGCAATGGAATGAAATGTATCACGGGAAACCTTTGTATCATTGTACTTCAAATATCTTTAAAAATAAATGTTTTAAGTACAAAATTAATCACTCAAATACGTGTACTGTAGCGCTAAACTGTGCGTCTTGTTGTAAGATAATCTCTGTGCTGTGGAAGTGTCGTAGTTATCGTCCTCCGAAAGCTAAGTTCTGCAGAAGTCAATGTACTTACCTCATGATAAACAAAAGTGAAATGCTTTGCGTATAGATATCGTAGTTACTACGCTTATTGCCGTGATGAAGTAAGTACTGTACTGTAACGTATTGTTGTGTTACAGAAAAGGCTTCTCATTGTAGCTATACCACAAAGTTACTACTAAAACATGTTTTCCTTTCCAGAAGAATTCAGAAAAACTGCGCAGATATAAAACAGATACACCGCAAAAGCACAATGTAAATTGTGTCACACGTTAGTAGCTTCGTGATATAATCGTGTAGCTATCAAAAAAACCAAATGCTAAGTCATCTTTAATCTCACAGAAAGTACTTCAAATAAAGAATGTCTTTTCAACTAAACCAAAATGTTGCATTAAAACCTCATTAACAGTATATGTTCTAAGTATGTAAGCCTTATAGTCGTTACGTAATCGTGCAACTAACAAGTAAGAACGTACAAATAACAACAATGTGTCGTCTGTCCACTATAACCATGCATTCGTAATTTCTGTTTAAAAATATTCCCTAGGTTCTAGACTGGATAGTTAACTTCAAAACATTGTTGCATGTTAACAGTTTCTCAGTGTGACAAAGCATACTAGAAATGTGAAGTGAAATGTTTTATGGCAAAGACAAAGTTAAAAAGCTGATTATATTTCAATAAACGGTGTTACATGTGAAATGTGGTGTAAACCTTTACTCTTCCTAGTGCGCAGACTGTCAACTGAAAAGCAATTATCATGTGATTACGTCGGTAAGGAACACTGGAATTCTGCTCAAGGTTAACTTATGTTATTTTTCTCTGAGCCAGCCGGCGCATGCAGCTACCTGCGGTGCGAGTCATTGTCTGTTTCTTTGTTGGCGCGCGTCGTTATTGGGATTAGGAGACCTAACTTCTACCAATTCACCTTGCCGAGAGGGCCCTGCTCTGTTTGAATCCCGCCAGTTCTGATGCAATTCAGGTCTGTCGTTACGATCATATCGTCTGTCGTCATGTCGGTAATTGCTGTAATTAATTTCTTGTCGGTCACGTGGTGGAGAATTTCTCCCTGAATCGTAACTGCGCGCTGGACCGTTGCGTCTTAAGTTATTCCGTCTCCCTTGATAATAATTATTTTGGTTCCCGTATTGTCTGTTTCTCTGATTGTCTCTGTGATATTCATTACTACGGAAATGCGATCTTTCTCTGTAACTATTACTCTGCCAGTGGTTGTCATATGGGTGGTGTCTGTTTTGGTCACGATTTGTGTTGTGAGAATGGCCTTGTCGTGTCCAGTTATTGTTTCTTTCATCGCGGAATTGCGACGTATGTGACCTGTAGTGATTGTTTTCCTGTTTTCGCATCCCGCGACTGTCTGTGTCAATTTCTAATTCTTGTAAGAGCCCATGAAAAGCTTAAATGTCGTCTTTGCAACGGCCTGCCAAAATAATATGCCATAAATGTTCAGGCAATTTGATTAAGCAAATGCGGATGAGTTCTGAGGGGCTGTATGGGTTTGAAAGATACTGATTCTTATGTAACATGTCTTCAAAATATTTCACAAGACTTGAAAATTCAGATTGTTCGAAATTTTTCATCATTATGATGCCATGTTTTACTCGGTCTTGTGTGGCTTGAGACCAGTGGCTTGAGACCAATATGCTGAGAGGAAGGCATGGTAAAATTCTCCTTCACTGTGGCAATCGTGAATGACCGATCGCATTCTTACAGCTGGTTCATTCTCCAAGCAGCTCTAATGACCAGTTGGGAGGAAAACAATGAGAGAATTGATGAAGCCACGCTTGTGGATGAATTTCGTTGCCAGAATTCTTAAATGTTTTGAATTTACGTGCCCTGTGTTATTATTTTGTGGCAGTTCCGTATTTTTATGTCCCTCTTCCCATATTGGAGTGCGAGTGTCCTCTGAAATACGTAAATCTTGTATTACCTGTGTCAGCTGATCTTGTACTTCCCGGATTTCTCTCTGGTTTTGCGTATTAATTTGATTCTGATTTTGTTAAAAATTTCCTAATTTATTCGAACTCTTCTGTGTCATTAAAGACTACCGGTTTTGTGTCATTCAGATTATCATCTACCTTCGTAGATAAATTATTTAGCTGATCCGAAAGTTCAACTACTTTCTCTGATAATGAACTAATGTCCTCCATTTGTCTTTCTGAACCAATTTTCAGAGTATCTACTGTGTCCTTTAAGTTCGCTTGAGTTTTTGTAAGTTGCGTAACCGAATCGGTAGATGCAACTGAGTCAATTTTAGCTTGCAAGGTCTCATGATTTTCATGAACAATAGTTTGCAGTTCTTTTATGGCTGCTTCGTGATTCTGTAATGCATTTTCATGCCGCGAAAAAATAGGTTGGAACTGCTCACAAATTTGTGTTTTTACGTCATTACAGACTTTTTGACATTTCGATTCGATTTTATGTAATTCAGTAGTTAAATCTTCACGTGTTTGTTCAAGCGTATGTTCCACTGAGTCTAACTTTTGAAGCTTTTGTTCCATTGCATCTAACTTTTGAAGATTTTGTTCCATTGTGCCTAACTTTTGAAGCTTTTGCTGTGTTTGACTCTGATTTTGTTCCATTGTGTCTAACTTTTGAAGCTTTTGCTGTGTTTGTCTCTGATTTTGTTCCATTGTGTCTAACTTTTGAAGATTTTGCCCATTTGTTTCTGATTTTGTTCCATTTGTTGCATTAATTGCAATAATAATGTGTTAGTGTCTGGAATCTGTTTTTCTATGCTTTTTGGCAGTTCCTTTTCACCGGCAACATTTACATTTTGACACGCAGAAAATGTGTCTTGACTTATTTGAGAAAACGGCGAGGACGCAAAATCTGAATCTACAGTATTTGCAAGATTGTGTCCTGTCATTTCGGAATCCTGAGGCGAGCTGTTGCCGACCGATCGATCGATAAGGCTTCCCTGTTCACTAATTGTTTCACTGCCTACACCATAATTTGCAGCCCGCTCCATTTCCCTATGCACAATTACCAAATTACTACTTCGAATGTCTGTTAATTCACTACACAGTGCTGCTGATAAGCAACACTCGTCGTCACTATTATTTCTCAGTTTACTTTGGGGCCTAGTGTTACGTTTTTCACACGCCATTATTGTCACAATATTTCACACGATAACACATAAAAGCACAATTTGAAGAGCAAAAATAAGAGAACACATTAACACAGCACTGAAAATAATATCTAGTTAATTGCAAGCGAAGCTGCGAAATGCTTGGTGCAAATCTACATGCATGCCACAACTGTTTTACTGTACAACAATGAAAGACTGCAACTACAAAGGAAATTCTCTCTATGATTACGCGCTAGCAATAAACAAAGGCTACACTAACCACACAAACTACAAGAAAAAATCAGAAGATTCCAGTGAGGTATCCTTGGACAAGGGTCGACATATGAAATGTCCCCTTAGAAGAATTATACAAGGCTGTGTTTAAACTGACACACAGTATTTTTTTTGCGCAACGCAATCTGACTTTCAGTAATCCCTACAAGAGAATGGCCCTGACTAACATTAATCTATATGTTTCACAAATCACTTACCTCACAAAAATCTTGGTTACTCGAACTACTGCAATACAGTGAGCGCCACTACTGCCAGCTAACTAAAAGATTCAAACTACGGAAGTCACTAACTACTGATAGGCACAGTTAGCAAATGAAAGATTTTAATAGAGAACAAACAATATATTTACCTTAATAGTCATAATATATGTATCAGTTCATGACATCCAGTCTTACAAATTTAACTCCACCATCTCTCTCCCCACATTCACCACTGCTGGCAGCTCACCTCCAACTGCGCAATGCTACGCGCTGTTAGCATCCAGCTGCCGCTGCCCAACACTACAATGGCAGACAACAATGCAAACCAGCCACAGACTGCACACGGCACAGCCAGTGATTTTTCATACAGAGCGCTACGTGGCGTTACCAATAATAAAACGTAAACAGCCTACTTACATATTTAGTACAAATTTATGCCCTGTGGTTTGAGGGTCGCTACACAGACATAGCAGCATTTCATGCACGATGTGTTACAGGTTCTGCTATTTCTCTGCTGTTACAAGGAATTTTCACCAACTGCAAAGAACACTCGTCCCATTTATGGTAGCCTTTTCAGTGTCTGTAAGAATGTAGCACAATAGTTAATCCTGATAAATTCAAATGATTCAGATGGCTCTGAGCACTAAGGGACTTAACATCTGAGGTCATCAGCGCCCTAGAACGTAGAACTACTTAAACCTAAGAACATCACACACATCCATGCCTGAGGCAGGATTCGAACATGTAACCATACCAGTAGCGCGGTTCTGAAGTGAAGCGCTTACAACCGCTCAGCCACTGCGGCTGGCTCCTGATAAGTGTCTATTCAGCCAACGAAAATTTTATATCCTTACTAGGCTGGTACTGCTGTTGGAACAGTTCGAGGCAGTACAGAATACACCCATAAGAACAACGTATAAGTAATTACCTCAAGTTCTTAGGTATAGTAAACTTCTATCAACAACATTTTCCAGGGCTGGCAAGGCAGCATAAACCACTCACCACACTGCTCGCACCCAAATACATCGCTGGCAGTAGAAAAGTACCTGGACTGCATTACTCGTAATCAAGCACTGTTTGGCGCAAGTGGCACAATTGGCTCATCCACAAATTAATGTTCGATTGGCTAGTATGGTGAATGCAAGTCAAAATGCCATAGACGCAGCATTGAAACAAAAGGTGTATGACAGATGCCAACTGCTCACCTTTTATTCAGATAGCTTCACATTGTAACAAAGGAAATAGAACATCACTTATCAGGATTTATTAGCAATCTATGCAGCTGTTTAACACTTTCAGTCACGAGTAGAGGGCAGACATTTCACAATCTTTACAGAACACAAACCACAAAAATCACTCTTCCAGTGTGCCACAGATTATGGCTCAGCCAGAGCATACAGCACAATATAAACCGACGCGTAGCACGTTTCCCATGAGGAAAACATCATTGCATATTGTCTGCTAAGTGCCACCTGTTCCGAAACAAAATCCGGGCTAAGGGCCTGTGCTGTTGTTTTTAGTTTGAGGTTCGTTTGGGTTCAAGTTGCAATGATTAGCCCTATCTATTATGGTTCATGTGATGTATGAAACAAGAAAACGTCGGAAAGGGGGTGAAGATAGTGTTTCCCAAATAAATAAGAAGCTAAGAGCCGAGGGAAAACCATATGAGAACAATAAGAAAGTTGCTGTACCTCAAAAACAACGTGCACCTGGTCAGGTGAGTGTATATGATAACTTTAACGACTTAGGACTAAGGTGTTTTTGAAGAACTTCGCTTGATTATGATTTTTCTGTGGCGTTTTAAGCTAAACTATGTTTAGATTATGCAGACCACGTTAGGTTACATTTGACTTGGTTCCTGGACTATAGTAGACCTACTAGCTGTGCAAAGTAGCAAACATACAGGTTATTCGTGGCAGTCACAAATTATTTACTGCCTCTAATTCCCATGTTTGTTTGTTGTAGGTTTCATGCTGGTGCCGCTATCAATGTAGAGACAGTTCCTGATCACGAAGGTGGACACGCAACATTTTTCAAAACAAACAATTCTGGAAATACATTAAATTACCAAGCAAAGAGTGGAAACCTTGGTAAAAGCAAAAAAGAGTGGTGATGTTATCTACATTGAATGTAGGGGAAATAAAAACAAAGAAAGAAAATATACAGCTAATTATGTAAAACCCATTGTTGAACATATCAAAAGTCTCCCCGAGGAGAAGGCTATAAGCTCCCTTCCATTTTTAAGACAAGATTTAAATTACAGCAGAATGTATGAGGCTTTTGTTATGCTTTATCCAAACACAAACATTAGATATTTGTATTACAAAAAAATATTGAAGAACACTTTCACAAACTGAGATTCACCACCCAAGGAAAGACATCGGTAACACAAGTGATCTGCTTAAAAGTAAAATGTTGAATGACTCAACCAATAGAGTTGTACATTGTACTTCACTAGAAGTTCCTCATAGACATACTGAAAAAGCTAGAGAAAAGATGAACATGATCATGTATATTCTACCACTCCTACAAGTGATACATGTACAGTATCCATAAATTTACTACAGGTTTTCTCTTTGCCAACATTGTCACAATGCCAAATGTATTATTTATGTCAACTTTCTTGTTACAATTGGGGATTGCATATAGCAGATAATAATAAAGGTTTTATGTTTCTTTGGCACAGGGGCATGAGTGGCAGGGGAGGCAACGAAATAGCGAGCTGTGTGTTAAGAGGGATTAAAAGTAAAATTACTCAGAAAAAGTAAATACTGTGATTTGAGAACATGTGTGGCCAAAACAAAAATCAAATGGTATTGTTCCTATGGATATACTTGGTCTGTAATGATTTCTTTGATGAAGTTCACCACAAGTATGTTGTCTCTGGACACTCATACTTAACCTGTGACCGAGATTTTGCTCTGATTGAAGAAAGAAATAGAGTAGAAAAATGGGAAGTCCTTCGAATCTTATGAGAGTTTTGTGTAATTCCAATAAAAAAATTCCTTTTCTAACCACTATGATGAATGACGATGATTTTTATGACTTCTCCAAAGTAGCTAAAGAACACCTAATCACAAAAAAGTTAGAATTTTCCAAGGCCATTCGGCCCAAAGTTTAAAAACCTAGGAAAAATGCTGACAAAAAAAATCAGTGAAGTTGAAACTTGGACACAAACGAATGTATTGAAAAAGGGCGTGCAGATGGAAACCATAAAAGGATTAGGTATACTCCAGCTTGAACTAACAGCTAGATTGAAAACTGTGAAGGAGGACTTAAAAAAGATGATACCTTACCTCAACTGTTTTACCAGATCTGAGAGCGTAAACACAGCAGCTGTTTATAGAATGTAACACTGTAATATTTTGTTTATAGAATAGTGGTAAATTAATATAAAATGTAACTTTTTAAACATTGTAAAAGACATTTGTTTTGTAACAAAACTTGTAAGAACACAGTAAAGTGCTTGATTTTGTCTTTGTTCTTTAACGAGTTTGTCTGCTAACGCAGCACTTCCGTAGGCCTAACTGACTTTTCATAATAATATAATTATTATAGAAAAACTGTAAACAGTAGTATCCAGGTTTTTATAATAGTAAAATTATTATTATTATTATTCCCAAAAAAATGGTTCAAATGGCTCTGAGCACTATGGGACTTAACATCTATGGTCATCAGTCCCCTAGAACTTAGAACTACTTAAATCTAATTAACCTAAGGACATCACACAACACCCAGTCATCACGAGGCAGAGAATATCATTCCCACTCCCCTTTATTTACAGATATAAGTGATAGACTTAGCCTGGTTTTTATGTTCAAGAGGTTGACACATAGCACTGTTCTTGTTTTGTTCTGTCAACAATTTTTGTTGTTGTTGTTAAATGTTTTACAGTAGCTTTACTTTAAAAATGTTTCTAGATTAACTGTCTTCATTTGTTTAAGCTATAAAAAAATAACGATATCAGAAAGGAATACTTTCTGGAAGGTTTTTTTTTCGATTTCCTCAAAACAGCAGTTGTGGCACTTACCATGGATTTTATGATTAGCCGACAATTCAAAAATTCGTGGATGTGAAGTTCCCAGAAAAAAAATTTTGACGTTGACCTTGGTAGGGGGACAGTGAGGACGTTTGTTTTTGGATAGTCTATGATTCCTGTTGAGTGGATATGATCAGAACTATTTAGTTACATTCCCTGTAAAGTCACAGTGTTCCAGTTTACTTAAAATGAAATTGCAATGTCACAGTCAAATGTCTATGACACATCAAGAAATATAACAATGTCTTGAACTAAGTATATTGCCTTGTATTAAGTAAATTTTCACTGTATGTGCACATAGCTAACTCTAAATATGAACTCATCAGAAATGTGAACTGCGACTTTGACAATATATTATTAATAGTCAGATGGTTGAGAAGCTATCTATATTTTCACTTTTCCAAAATTTTCAAGAAGGCTGACGAAAGTGAAACTGGGCAGAAGTTTGGTAGTATTTCATTATCTCTTTTCTTACACAGATGCTTAACTTCAGCAGATTTCAGTCAATCAGGAAATGTTGCAGTGATAAACGACTGGTTACGCAAATACTTTAATATATTACTTAACTCAGAGGCACCACTTTAACAAACTTTCTTGACATTTTAAGATAACTACAATTTTTTTATTTTAAAGATTTGATGGTGATGACTGCTTGTCTTGGTGCAATGAGGGTCATATTCATGTTACTGAACTTGTTTTTAATGACTGGTCTGAGATGCTCGATGGCAGCATCTACTGAACCTGGCAAACCCATCTTCTCAGTAAGTTTTTCAACAGCACAAATATCTGGGTTTTTTTTGTCATCAGTCTTGTGACTGGTTTGATGTGGCCCACCATGAATTCCTCTCCTGCCAAACCTAGTCTGCTTTTGATGTCCTCCTTGCTCCATCCATCAATGGTTATTTTACTGCCTACTTTTCATGACCATCAATCCTGATGTTAAGTTTCTCGCTGTTCTTATTTGTACTACTTCTCATTACCTTCTTCTTTCTTTGATTTACTCTCAATCCATACTGTGCACTCATTAGCCTGTTCATTCCATTCAGCAGATCATGTAATTCTTCTCCACTTTCACTCGGGATAGCAATGTCATCAGCAAATCGTATCACTGATATCCTTTCACCCTGAATTTTATTTCCACTTCTGAACCTTTCTTTTATTTCTATCTCTGTTTCCCCAATGTACAAATTGAACAGTAGGGGCGAAAGGCTGCTTCCTTGTCTTACACCCTTTTTAATACATGCACTTCGTTCTTGTTCATCCAGTCTTATTATTCCATCTTGCCTGTCATACATATTGTATATGACCTGTCTCTCCCTGTAGCTTACCCCTAATTTTTTCAGAATTTCAAATATCTTGCACCGTTTTACATTGTTGAACGCTTTTTCCAGGTCGACAAATCCTATGAAAGTGTCTCGAGTTTTCTTTAGTCTTGCTTCCATTACTAACGGCAAACATCAGAATTGCCTCTCTCATGCCTTTACTTTTCCTAAAGCCAGACTAATCGTCATCTAGCGCTTCATCAATTTTCTTTTCCATTCTTCTGTATATTATTCTTGTAAGCACCTTGGTTGCATGAGCTGTTATGCTGATTGTGCGATAATTCTCGCACTTGTCAGCTCTTGCCATCTTTGGAATTGTATGGTTGATGCTTTTCCCAAAGTAAGATGGTATGTCACCTGACTCATACATTCTCCACACCGACGTGAATAGTCGTTTGTTATCATTTTCCCCAATGATTTAAGAAATTCTGATGGAAATGGAAATGAGCAATTGGCGTCATTGCCCGAGAGGCCCCTTGTGGGGCAGGTCAGACCGTCTTGGTGCAAGTCTTATTACATTCGACTCCACATTGGGCGACCTGCGAGCCAGATGGGGATGAAATGATGATGAAGAGAACACAACACACAGTCCCTAAGCGGAGAAAATCTCCTACCTAGCCGGCAATCGAGCCCAGGCCCTTAGAGCAACAATCCGTCACACTGGCCACTCAGCTATCAGGGCGGACACATATTCTGATGGAATGTTATCTATCCCTTCTGCCTTATTTGACCTTAAGTCCTCCAAAGCTCTTTTAAAATCTGGTTCTAATACTGGATCCCCTATCTCTTCTAAATTGACTCCTGTTTATTCTTCTATCACATCAGACAAATCTTCCCCCTCATAGAGGCTTTCAATGTATTCTTTCTATGTATGTGCTCTCTCCTCTGCATTTAACAGTGGAATTCCCACTGCTCTCTTAATGTTACCACCCTTGATTTTGTTGTAACAAAAGGTTGTTTTGACTTTCCTGTATGCTGAGTCTATCCTTCAGACAATCATTTCTTTTTCGATATATTCACATCTTTTCCTGTGGACATTTCGTCTTAGCTTCCCTGCACTTCCTATTTATGTCATTCCTCAGCGACTTGTACTTCTCTATTCCTGAGTTTCACAGGACATTTTTGTACTCCCTCCTTTCTTCAAAAAATGGTTCAAATGGCTCTGAGCACTATGGGACTTAACATATTTGGTCATTAGTCCCCTATAACTTAGAGCTACTTAAACCTAACTAACCTAATGACATCACACACATCCATACCCGAGGCAGGATTTCGAACCTGCGACTGCAGCAGTCACGCGGTTCCGGACTGAAGCGCCTAGAACTGCACAGCCACACTGGCCAGCTCCTTTTATCAATCAACTGAAATATTTCTTCTCTTACCCACGGTTTCTTCACAGTTATCTTTTTTGCACCTATGTTTCCCTTCCCATCTTCAGTGATGGCCCTTTTTAGAGGTGTCCATTCCTCTTCAACTGTACTGCCTACTGAGATATTCTTTATTGCTGTATCTGTAGCCTTAGAGAACTTCAAGTATATCTCATTCTTTGGTAATTCCGTATCCCACTTCTGTGTATACTGATTCTTCCTGAATCAGTCTACTCTGCATCCCTACTAGATTGTGGTCTGAGTTTGTATCTGCTCCTTGGTACACCTTACAATCCAGTATCTGTTTTGGAATCTCTGTCCGACCATGATATAACCTGACTGAAATCTTCCCATATCATCCGGCCTTTTCCAAGTATACCTCCTCCTCTTGTGATTCTTGAACAAGATATTCGCTATTACTAGCTGAAATGTGTTACAGAACTCAATTAGTCCTTTCTCATTCCTTGTTCCAAGCTCATATTCTCTTGTAACCTACTCCTTCCCCTACAAATGCATTCCAGTCGCCGTGACTAATAGATTTTCACCCACCTTCACATACTGTATTAACCTTTCAGTATCATCATACACTTTCTCTATCTCTTCATCTTCATCTTGCAACTTCTGCACGTATATCTGAACTATCGTTGTCATTGTTGGTTTGCTGTCGATTCTGATAAGAACGACCCTGTCACTGAACTGTTCACAGAAACACACTCTCTGCCCTACCTTCCTATTCAAAACGAATCCTTCTCCTGTTAAACCATTTTCTGCTGCTGTTGATATTACCCCAAACTCATCTGACCAGAAATCCTCGTCTTCTTTCCACTTCACTTCCACTGACCCCTACTATATCTAGAATGAGCCTTTGCATTTCCCATTTCAGATTTTCTAGTTTCCCTACCACGTTCAAGGTTCTGAGATTCCACGCTCTGACTCGTAGAAAGTTATCCATCCATTGATTATTCAATCTTTTTCTTTGCCCTTGGCAATCCCCTCCCAGGGATCCCCATGGGGGACTATTCCGGAATCTTTTGCCAATGGAGAGATCATTATGACTCTTCTTCAATTACAGGCCATGTGTCCTGTTTATACCTGTTATGTGTCTTTAATGCAGTGGTTTCCATTGTCTCTGGTTGCACTGGCCTCCATCTTCAAGATATCCCATACTGTCTTTATTTTGTTTCCAGATCTGAGTGTCTTTTGCTCATAATGCATTTGTTTTCATGTGTGTATTATTGTATTCAATATTTTGCAGTTTGCCTTGCAGTGAGCTATAGCGTCAACATCAGATCTGTTACATGAAGTTAAATAATTATATATATGAAACAGAAGCCATGCTTATTTATCTTAAAACAGCTACTTCAAACAATGAATACTGGTACATAGAAATGTATTTATCATACTTTAAACTATCTGAAAAAATCTTCGTATTTTTACAACTACAAATGAACACATTACTTTAATATTAGCTTGAAGATATTCTTTAATACTATATGGACAAATTTTAATCAAGTAAGAATTTAATTTACTTTCGAAAACAGCCATTTATATCTTCTTTACACAACTGTTGTATAGAAGTCATTCTGGGTTTACAGGTTCTTTGTTAACTAATCCAAGCAAGTTTCTTTCAATGTGATTACCATTTTAGTCGATGTGTTAAATGATACAGCTTAGTTAGTTCTTACATATATAATTGCTTCATATATGTATAGTGATGATTCTGTTAATATGTTTGGTTACCTGAATTTGTTCCTGAAGGTATGTCTAGGAGTCAGCTTTGCAATACACTGTACAGCTTTCTTTAGCAGTTTAGTAATCTCTGCACTGGGCATTTGGAGCACTTCCCCAGCCCAAGATACCATATGATATTTGTGAGTTGACTAGCATATAGTAACTCATTAGTAGTGTTCATTTCCTCACAATAGACATGCTCGAACACATTTCATGACATGTTATTTAGATGATTCTTCCATGTCAAGTACATCTCCACCTTACACCCAGAATTTATAACTATCTGTCTTTATTAGATTTAAATCACGAAACTTGCTAATAATGTGTTCAATTTATATATTTTGATTGCTAGTGTTTGTAAACATTTATAAAATGATTTTTGTTTCAATTTTTTCATATTTAAAGAAGATGTGTTTTGTAAGTTTTCTGTTGAAACACTATTCATTACAAATAAAGTGTCATCCACATACATGGCAGCATGTCCACCTCCTATTTTGAGAGTATTATTTACACACAAAATGAAAAGCAGTGGACCAAGCACTGAGGATACGAAAATTAATAAATTCAATCAGAAATTTGTAACAGTATTGTTTAATTTATGTTTTATTTCTAAATCTTGTTCTATATTCTCCATTAATGATTTTATGATACTGGTGGGGGACTATGTTTATTCACATATATGACATACCATAAGTCACATGTATATTATGGGTGGTGCTAAAGAACAGTCACTTCAAGGCAAACATCTAAAGCCAAGAGCAGGGGCAGCGAGATAATCTCAAAGATGTTCTTGCTAAAATGAATTTGTCACAAAACATGGTTCTTATCAAGACCCTCCAGCTACAAACTATGGACCTATCATCGAGATTTGTCAAATCAACATTGAGGGCATAATTAAATCAAAATGCATAGATAAGATTTTATCAAAATATAACATCGATGTTGTTGTTGTTCAGGAAACACACTGAAAATGAAGAGCAAATGAATCAGAGAGGAAAAATTCCTGGCTGTGAACTACTAGGAACAATGTACCACCATGCATATAGAGTGGCAACATATGTACAATTGTCAATCAAGAATGCACATCTATGCTCTGTATTTGATCTGTATTACATGTATGAAGTTACAGTAAAAATAGAATAACTAACAGTAATTAACGTATACAAAGCCCCAGCTATCTGTTAGCCTCCAGTCATCTCAGTCTCACAATACTCCGATGTATACCCCAGAGATTTTAACAACCATCGTACTCAATGGTTGTATGAGGAAAATAACGGAAAGGAAGAAGCCATTGTAAATTGGGCAGAAGACAATAGTTCATATCTGACATTTGGTGCAAAGGATAAAGGAACATTCATATCAGAAGCTTCGAGACAGGAGTATAGTGCTGATCTATGGTTTGCAACAACTAATGAAAGTAAATTACCTCTTCAAAGTTCACAGTTTATATTACAAGACTTCCCACACAGCCAACACCATCCAATATTAAGTGAATTAGGGTCAAATAACCCATTCGTTTCACCCTTTCCATTACCTAGATAGAAGTCAGAAAAGCAAAGTGGGGTATATTTGCTAAAAATCTGGACAAATGTCTTGATTGGATTCCCCCCGCCCCCCCCCCCCCAAAAAAAAGACTATGAGAGGTTTGTTGGAGCTGTGATAAGTACAGTGAAGAAGGCAATCCCTAGTGATCACCAGAAGGAATATATTCCAGGTTGGAATTAAATTACTGAGAAACAATACGATGATTTTCTAAAAAGCGAGAATCTGGAAATAGTGGATAAACTACTCCATTACGCCAATAGAGCCAGGTGAATTAGGTGGATAGAGAATGTCGAGTAATGCAGTTTTGTAACATTAAGTGAAACATGGTCGTTACTGAGAACTGGATGGAAAAAAAGTTAAAATATGGAATAACACTCATACATCAGCTAACAGCATTGCATCACATTTACTCTCCACATCAAGAGCACCATGAGATAAAACTGATACAAGATACATCAGACGCTAACTTACATTGCTCAAAAAGAAAACGAATGAACAATCTGGCTTCTCAAGAAATTTCTCTATACCTAAATTTCTGCTGCCTTCAAAACTCTGAAATCTGGAAAGGCACCAGGAAGTGACGTTATCCACCCAGAACGTCTTCTGCATAGTGGAAACTATGCAGAAAAATGGCTGACAGACTTCTTCAATGACATGATATCTAGTTCAGTTGCACAAAAAATGAAGCTGTCAAAAATCATAGCAACACTCAAGCCCAGCAGGGCACCAGACCAACTATCGCAGAATACCACTACTGAGTACTATTTGTAAGTTCCTTGAAATAATTCTCTGCAAATGGTTTAGTCCGGTAATCTTTCAAAACACTATTGAGCAAGCTGGATTTCGTCCTGGACAGAGCTGTGCTCATTAAGTCTTATCTTTAACACCATTTATTGAAGATAGGATACCAAATGAAGCAGAATACCAAATGAAGCAGAATACATCAGTTGCTTTTGTGTACCACATGACACAGTTTGGAGGCATGGACTGCTATATAAATTATTGCAACATATCCCACACAAACGGGCAACAAAACTAATTGACAACATGTTAACTGGAAAGACATTTACTTTAACTACAGAAAGAGACACTAGCTGCCCAAAAGTATTGAATAATTGAATAATGGCTTACCACAGGAATCCATCCTTACTCCTCTCTTCTTTAATTTATATGTATATATATAAACTTCTAGTCTAGACATCTTCAGTCACTACTTCCATAAATAGAGGTTACAACCAAACTCAAATAAAAACAGAAGTTTCTTGTTTTTATTTGCCCAATAGATTGGCACAATTTATTTTGAAGGAAACAAACTTCATCATAATATGCATACTAAATACCTTGGGAGCAAGTTATACAGGACTCTCTCTTTTAATGAGCACCTGACAAGAACACCTGCTAAACTCCAAAACAGAAACAACATTCTCCATAAGCTCTGGGTTGCCATTGGGGATCTTCAGCAGACACTCTGGGTATCACACTCGGTTTGATGTACTCAGCAGCAGAGTACTGTTCGCCTATCTGGCTTAATAGTCCACACATAAAGAAGATAGATGTACAACTTAATGAGGCCATGTACATTGTTAGTGGATCAATACAATCTACTGCCACATATTGGCTACCTATCTTGAGCCACATTCCATCTTTTGATATCAGACAGAACAGCACACTGCTGTATGAATATCAAGATTGTTAATAACACCAATCTTCCAACAATGGGCTATGTATTCTGTGCAGAGCGAGAAAGGCTAAGATCAGGACATCCCACTCTCATCACAGCCATGACTCTGATGGAAACTAAATTCAGTACCGTCAGTGAATGGAAACGCTGCTGGCAACAAAACTGTTCCCTACAATGCTTGAAGCTGCCTTGCATCCAGAAGGAAATCCCAGAATTTGACCAGCCTTTGGTGATTTGAACTACCTTGAACTCCATCCAGACATGCCATAGACGATGTGCAAACACTCTCTACAAGTGGAGCAAACCTGAAATATGACTGTGGTGCGAAATGATATACAGTTGCTCATGTTGTGTCAATATGTCTGCCATGTGCCTACAAGGGTCTTTTCGAAGATTTCCTGACAGTGACAAGTGATGTTATAAAATACATGAAAGACCTTGATATCCATATGTTGTTATTTTTGTTATTTTATGCTGGAGAGCGGTGCTTAAATGTTAATGTGTACTAGTTTTGTAATCTTTGGGTTGCTTTCCCACTTAAACCATAGCACTGAAGTATGTTATGGCATACACAATGAAAGGCTTTTGAAAGGTCAAGAAAAGCACCACAACTTTCTTCTATTTATCTGGTGCCTTAGTTAAAAAGGCTAAAATCTCAGCTCTTGTTGGTTTGGAGACCTACCCTGCCTAAGCCTGTTCTGTGCATCTTTCGAAATATTGCAATTTTCTTTAAAACGTGCCTTCAACTACACCTTGTGTTTTTTTTTTATAAGATGGGTGTAATTATTGGTCTGTATTCTCCTGGACATTCCCTGGTGCCTGTCTTGGGGTATAGGGATCACTTTGCTCTTTTTTAAACATATTGGAAATTTTCCTTCTGCCATAGCTACATTTATAAGAAAAATCAGAGGCTTTATCACCCACTGCAAGCAGCATTTAACTGGTCTAATATATATACCATTTTGCCTTTCAGTATTTGTTTTTAAACTGAGTATTATTTTCACTAATTCAGATTCGTTCGTTGGGAGGAAGAAAACACGTTTTGTCTCTTAAGGCGTTCTTTATATGCATTGTCTAAGAAGAGACTTCTTGAGAATCCATGATTTCGTCTTGTTAGCTAGTTTCTCACTGTCTTTCATGTCTGCTCCTTCCCAGTCTTTCTTTATGTAGTACAATATGGTCTATGTGAGACTTGTAGAAGCAGCATTTTTTGTAGTAAATGGATCTGGTTTATTTTATCAGCTTTTTAATCGATCTCTTCTTGTGTCCATAAGCACCATAAGCCACAAAGATGCAATTGAACTTTCATAGCTGCTACCATCTCTGACCCCATCATAAGAGTGGATTTTTCAGCTGAGGTTCACAATCGTCACTTGATTATAATGGCTCTCCAGCATAAAATCCCTGCTCATACGACGAAAGGTCGACCATCACTGCCACAAAGGATAAAGCTCCATCTCAGCAACTTCTGCGAAATTACCCACACTTATTCACAACAACCACACACCAAAAAGAAGCACAGCACTAAACAGTGCTCTTCAGTCAGACAGTACCTGAATTGTGTGCCTCTGTCTGCACTTTTTGTTTAGCTCTGGAATACCATACAGCAGAGAAACATCATTTCGACAAGTGGTTAGATGAAGGTATTTTACATAGATTTTACAGCCCCTGGTCTTCACTGCTTTATTTGTTCAGCATAAACCACGGTACTGATCGACCTTGTAGCGATTTTAGGGCCTTGATTGGTTAGGACTGTCACAGATCGTTACGCCATTCCCAATGTACAGGATTTTACCAGTGAATTTCATGATGCCTCAGTTTTCTATGTAATTGATTGCGACAAGGCCTACACACACATTCCCAAGGCAGATGTTATTACCCCTTCTGGGTGGTTTGAGTTTCAATTTATAAAATGCAGCCCACACATGCCAGCACTTTTTAGGAGAAGTTTTGAGAGGTCTAAATTTTTGTTTTGTGTGTATAAATGAAATAATAGTTTTTTCTTGTAATGAAGAAGAGCACAGAGAGTACTTACAGGTGTCGTTTCACACCTTCAGGAGTATGAGGTTCTTCTAAACGCAAACAAGTGTACTTTAGGGAACCTGTCTATTAAATTTTTAGGCTATAAAGTGTCAGCAGAGGGTATCAGACCCAACATCGACCATATGTAGGCGGTCCACAATATGCCCCAACCGAAAAATCACGAAGAGTTAAGAAATTTTTGAGCATAATAAACATTTGTTCATGGCACTGGCCAATGTTATCACAAATCCAGACACCTCTCAATGTCATTCTTGAAGGAAGAAACTCCATTGGCAAATGCATACTACTATGGACATATGTTGTGATGGACGCTTCTACCAAACTTACGCATGCGTTACAGCTCACATTTAACCTTCGCAGTAGTCGAACAGTCACCAGCGCAGAGCCTATATGGAACTTGCGTGTTTTTCTCGCAAACTTACATTGGTTCAGATTGATTGGGTGGCAATAAACTGAGAACTACTCGTAATGTACGAAGCAGTAGAATATTTCTCCAGTGAACTTGCGACAAAGACTTCCACCATCTTCACTGATCATCATCCTCTCATCACTGCCTTCCAGAAAATTATTCACTAAAGCCTGCACGTTGTATAGACACCTAGAATATGTATGACAGTTTACCTGGGACATCCGCCATGTAAGCGATTTTAAAAGCAATGTCGAGTATTGTCTCTTGTAGGCTTGCAATACAATCAGTGGCATATCATGGCGAGATATTGCGAACATTCAGCGTACAGATTCGAAGTAACAAATGTTATCACACACAGCATTTGTGGTTCTGAATGTACTGCGACTCATCGTTTCACATGAGCAGGAGCTGACAAACAGTGCCACCAGCTGACAAGAGCTTGTTTACACTGTCAACAAAACAAATTCATTCAGCACTCTTTCACACATATTTGCGACATAGTTAACACCGCAACAAGATTTGTGCACATGCAGCTGGACATAGTAGGACAATTTCCCTAGCCCAACAGGTACAAATAATTGTTAATATTTAAAAGAGTTCTACACATGTTGGCCAGGAGCTACACAAATTCAGCAGAAATGGTGACTAAAGAATTCGCCTGCATGAGGATCATCATATTCTGGGTATTGGCCACAGAGATCATGGTCGACAATTAGACCACCTACTTTTTATCAATATCATCTCAAACCTAAGTTATTCTGGTTCTGAAGGACTGAGATATCTGTGTTCAGCATCTGCCTGCTATAGGATACTGTCATCCTATGAAACGTCAGGCAGATGTTGAAGCACCTAGCGGTCGAAAAGTTCCCTCCCCACAAGAAACAGAATGATAGAATTGCTGCCCAGAACACTGAAAGCACCGCTCAGGTATTACGGAAGTAACTGGAACAGTGAATTTCCTACTGTATTATTGGGTTTCATAATGGCTGTAAAAACAGGTATTGACTTGGCCCTGAGTCGACTGGGCTACAGACAACAAACATATGTTCCTGCAGACCTTGAAGAGAGCCAAGGAGTGACAACATATTCAGCCCATGCACTGCAGAAGTTCATAAAAGCACTGCGGCACACAATACACTGCCTCATTCAATGTATCATGGGGACGAGCAAATACTTTTTCACAAGAACCTCTAGAACTGTTCACATATTTGCCTCTTATGTTGGGCCATCAGTTACTACAATGCAGCTTTCACAACTTCGTAGTACTTTAAGATGGCACAACGCCATAACAGTTTCCAGACAGAGAGAGAGAGAGAGAGAGAGAGAGAGAGAGAGACGGAAATCTGCTTATGTATTGACAAAGGGCACAGATGTCACATGCAGTGCCTCCAAAACAAACCCCTCCAGAGGGTGTATCTCTTAGAGGACATCAGTAACACCTGCAAGATGCAACTTAACAACATCCGATGATCCACCTCTGTCAGGTTTTGTTACTCAGGCCGGTCAAAAAGCGAAACATACTAAAACATAACCAGGTCCAGAAGCCCAGTTCCAACATCAAATCTAACATAACATCTCATACCAGTTCCATTGACCAAATCTAACGTAGCAAACCCATAAATTCAGATTTAACATAGTACAGCTAATTGTACCATGTTTTACATTTTTTGGGGATGATAACTTCGTTGCAGTAACTCTTGGGTCACTATCATATGTACACCAATTAATCTGTTGACAACACTCCTTTATTACACACATATATTTGCAACAGCTGACTGTTATTATATTATTTCATATTTGATGTTACAATTGCAAATCCAGCAAAAACTGATAGTACAGAATTTTAGTACAATGATAATGCATATTTCCGAAGTTAATTATCTTTTACAAGTGCAATTTTGAAACATACATCTATTTAACAATTAAGTTCTTCTTATTCAATCCAGAACATTCTCAAATATCTTTACATAATTTAATTAATTATGGGATTTTATGAAATAATTTTGAGCTGGTAATATTTCTACAGCATCAAAATTACAATTCAAACATTCAAAGGAATAATTATATACATCACAAAATCTTTAAAACATGTTTCAAAAAATTTATGAATCGTTCTTCTAACATTATGTATGATATAAATTGTCCTTCTGAATCAGGTTATGTCACCAGTTTAAACGAATATTCTCTAGTTTTCGTAATATGTGGACATAGCACTAAATTTCTCTATTGAATGTTCCAGAAACATTTATTACGAATTTCATTACAGATTTTTTGTTGGTGATTTCCACAAGAATATGCCATCCTGATTTACAAAGATACTTAAATGTTAAGCTTTACCGAAATTAATGGTTTACGCAGTTAATTTGTGTTATGGTAAACAATGAATTTTACTAATTGAATTATAATTACAAAACTGAATGAAAAAGGTTACTAACATCTCCAAACTATTAGCAGTGATTGCAGAACTTGTTCTTTCTCTTCAAAACATCCCGAAATTCATATCAAAGTGAATGAATGAATTAACTGTACATTACTTTACTTGATTTAGGACATACATCAATTGGTCTGTGACACAGTTTAACATTTTCGTTACCACTATTTCACACTGTTGCACTAAGTGACCTTATTCACTAAGTGTTCTTATACACTACCCACATCTGTTTTAGCATGTATCGTGTACTACAAAACCTGCTGTATTGGGCACTCCACATGACCCAATGCAGCCTGTTTCGTTACAATACCGACCTGTACATACCGAGCACACCATTCCTTTACCCAGCAAGAACGTATTTTCGACACACACCCAGAGGAACCGCTTGTAGGGTCACCTCCTTCAGCATTTTCGTCACCAATCCCAGCAACCTCCTCCAACAGTGAAGTTAAAACTAAAATTCCTGAACCTTCTGGAGATTTGCTAACTTGAGCAGGTGGTGAGTACATCCCACATCTCCTTCCATTCCCTGCGTCCCCAGATTCCACAAACAAACTATTAGTCAGCGATAAATAAACTGCACAGCTGTTGCCCTGCATTCAAAGAGGTCAATAGCACAGCTGGTAACGTCACTTAGACGCAGAAAGGCCCAATCTGTGCTCTACCGTTGACAGAATTGTATGGCTGGTTACTCACCATTCTACACCCAAGGGAGGGAGGCTATTACGATTTTGTATCATTCATCACACATCGATAGTGCGACAAGTCGACACAACTGCTAGAGAGTTTGTTTTTCATCTCAGAATGACAGTAGTTTATGATTCTGTGACAACAAAGTGCATTTGAATATCTCTCTCATGTAATGCTATTTCAATAAAGCATTTTGTTTTGTTGCTGTTTGTCTGTCTGTCATTGTCGAGTAAAGTGAGTAACAACAGCTTGCCTACACACACACTTGTACCTTCACCAACCATGTAATCAATGGAGATCTGTGGACATAGATACCTACCATCATTGTTGCCACCGCCAAACACTTGCCCTGCTCTTATACCACCATCAACATCATAAGTAAGAGTAATAAGCGAACCACAGTTCTTTCTCTATGTCAGAGAAAAGAAAAAGAGAAAAGGCATTTAGCAGCAGAACAGGGACACCAAAGACAGATAACCTCTACTGATGTCATGAGTGCAGTTTTTTTTACTCATTTCTATTTTGCTGTTGGTGATCCAGGTGGGTAGTGTTGGGGAATGGAAGGTCCAGGCAAAGCATCAGGCACTGTGGAAGGTCCAGTCTGAACAGTGAGTTGTTGTTTTGCTCCAGCTGAAAGAAATGTAACTGAATGATTTATGTTGTAATAGATAAAAAATTGATTAACAAAGATTCATATGGTTGGAAAATATTACATGAATTGATACCTTCTCTCTCCTCAGCTGTTTAAGACATTGGTACTGCAAGAGGCTTATGCAAGTAGTCTTCATCTTCTGTGTCAAAACTGTTGTCGGTCTTGAAGCTTGACCCTTCACATAGCTGTCACAGTTTCGTGCAGAACAAGCTGAACAGAAACTGAATTTGGCAGTCTGTCTTGCATCTGGAAGATACAAGCTGGAGAGCCCTCTCGGGTGTCAGATTACTCAGAGTAGTAGTGGGAGTCAACCCAGCTTTTTGTCAGATTCCAACCCCCTTTTCTGGATCCAGGTAGTATTGTTTATTTGATTGAGGGGGGTCTTTTGTTGCAGAGATTCATATGGTGGAGTGGGCACGCATTTTTACAAATTTGCGACTAATACAAGCTTTAAGTAAGGATTAAGTACAACCAAAGTGCAACAAGTGTGTTCGAAGGATACTCAGGTTGAGTCCACGGAGCGCTTGAGGAGCTTCAGAGACTCTACTTTTTCACTGTAAAAAAACTATTCATCCATTTATGTTCTTATTTAGATAAAGTGAATGCTTTTTCTCGGTCCAGTTATTGTGAAATCTAACTCATTTTTCGCTTTCAGATATCAGTCTTTCTTGTGGTGTAACATTCAATGCAAAAATATCCAACATTTGCAGTGTGACATGAAAACAAATCAAAATAGCAAAATAAAGACTAAGAAAACACAAAAGCACTGCTATAACATGAGTGAGCGTAGCAAAAATGGGTTAGCTTACAATGTTAGCGGTCGATGAAATGGTCCCCTCCCCTCCCCCCCCCCCCCAATCAATGTCTCCATCAAAACTTTCTTCCTGAGAATCCTTCACCTTGACTCTCTGGTGCAAAAGTTGTTACCGTTTGACAGCTGGAGCGATACTGGTGCTCCAAGCGATGAGAAAGCGGATGGTCACACACAGCGTAAGATTGGTGAGTTTTTTAAAATTATATTTTTGCTTTCCAAGCGTTAGTAAATTACCAAGAGACATGAATTATCGTGAAATAATATAAAAACAGCTGAATCACAGTGATTCAGTGACATAAGCTATAACTGATTCATGAAGAAATACTTTCCAATATTTGTAGCTTATTCCATCACGAAAGTAAGAGAGTATAAACGCATTTCAGGCACGATATGCATATATTTCTGTTGTCTTATCTTAGGCACTTTCCTAGACACTTAGAAATGACTAGCCCATTCTTACACTTCACTGGACTTTCTAAAACATAAATAATTTTGTAAATGTAGTTACTCCTGCTTCAAAAGAGAAGATGTTGAAAATTCTTGCCGTTTGTTGCTCAGATTTAACAACAATTGTGCAATTGGTTTCTCATGTTTTGGGAAACAGTTTTATTACTGTCGACAATTTATTATCATATATGAGTGGCTTTTCCCCTCAAGGTACAGTTGTGGTTGCTTATTTGTTACAATAAATAATACAGGTATTACATCCCATATAGGTTTCCTATGTTCCACATTTACTGATTTGGCTGAATGTGTACTAATGAAAACTCTGTTTTGCTGGATGGATATATGAATTCTTTCGATAAAGTAACAAGTCTTCTGGTGTTTACTAGCAATCTTTTGTTAATAAAGGAAAATGACATTATTCAGTAAATGTCTGTATGTTGCAAGAGAATCATAAATAAGCTATCCTGTGGTGTACCGTGTCGTGTCTCCCATGGTTCTTTGGAAACTAAATAATCACAAATGTGGGGGTAACAAAACGAGTAGTGTCGCGACTGTTATGTTAGGTTGTGCCTTGGCGTCCTGTTCGGTCTCGTCTAGTTCTGTTCAACTGACGGTCTGTGTCAATACCACCACTGAAATATATTGTGGAATTTTATGATGTGCCATTCCATCCTTTCAAGGGTGAATCGCTCTGTAGTTGAGGAACATCTGTAGTCATGGAATATACAAAAGAAGCTGAGATTGTTACAGCTAACGAAACAACTGCACAAATTGTCTGTACTAAAAGACCCCTAAAGAGACCGACACATAAACACCGATTAATCGTCAGACCTAGCAACTGACCAACTTTGTGGCAACCTCCACAAAGCCTTACCAGTTGTACACATTGATCTCAGCCCGACCTCCTTCGTATTACTGCTGCTTGTTCGTTATATGAGGTTAATTGAGGTTATGTTGTACGATGTGCTTCATGGTATTACGAGAAAGACACAAATACTTGAATTTACCTTGAGTGTCTTAGAACTGACAAAAGAAAGCTGTGGGAAAAAATTTACCAACGCTTCATTCACTGGAGCATTATTCTATTTCTGACATTATTTAAGAACGGACGAGAAACGCTTTTCTGAGCTGCTACAACTCGTAAAGCCACATTCGGTGAAAAACAATATCTGTACTGTGATAAGTGCAGTCGTAAGTTGTGAGGGGAGGCTGTTAGCCACGTTAAGGTTTCTGGCTGCTCACAGAACTTATCAGGAACTCTGATTCACCGCAGGTATGTCTCCACAACTGTTTCGTAAAATTAATCCTGGAACGTGCGACGTTATTCACAGGTACTAGAAGAAATATATCATGGTAAAACAAAAAAGAAATAAAACAAATGATATTCATACGAAATTTATCTACTTTTTTGTGCAGGTAGCATAAATAACCCCCCAGAGCTTTCTGTAGTCTCCCATCTTTTCTAGCAGGCAGGGCTTTGTCATGTCACAGCAATAAAGCAGTTAGTACCCAGTGCACAAGGCAGCAGTGGGCCAGACTCGATCCAGTGCGCATATAATGTATAAGAATCATGAAGCATAAATAGCAAAGTTGAGTTATAAAGCCGGCCGGGGTGACTGAGCGGTTCTAGGCACTGCCGTCTAGAACCGCGTGACCGCTACGGTCGCAGGTTCGTATCCTGCCTTGGGCATGGATGTGTGTGATCTCCTGAGGTCAGTTAGGTTTATGTAGGTCTAGGTTCTAGGGGACTGATGACCTCAGAAGTTAAGTCCCATAGTGCTCAGAGCCATTTGAACCATTTTTTTGAGTTATAAAGTGTTTAGTAGCGCACTGAGGGAAATATTTCGTTGGTATAGGATTGCTAAATCGTCTGTGGGTTTTTTTTAATGAATGAAATTTAGAATTTCTTGGCATCATCAAAGGAATGAGTGTGATACAGTTATATGTTTTCCATTGTTTTAAAGTCAAGAAATTAAGGATGTCATCTCTTATTTCAGAGGAATCTTATTATCTTTAATGGTTAATTCTGTTGTAAATAAGTAAAGTTAGTTCATGTGTAGTTAAGTGTTTTGTACTGAAGGAAGTCTCTCTCTCCCTATGGTCCGACAGCCAGTCATTAGGATCACAGTGAGATCTCTTAAAATTATGTGGTTAGAGTTTACACGACACACATTGTGTAATGTATACAGTAACAAATACACAAGACATTAAGTCTTAGCAACTGCTTTAGAACAATTAAACTGTCCTACTTTTTCCTTTCAGCAGTAAGAAGCATGACAATCTATTGAATCTTTTTTAACGCTTCTAACCATAAAGCACATATATTTTAAAATTAAAAGTTCATTGACTGCCTGTGTTTAGGTAGTGATGTGTGATATGTATAACAAATGAAATGAAAAATCTAATCTCTTTGTATTTTCTTTTATAGATTTCATTTCAAGTAAGTATTGAGGCCACTGCCTAGCGAAATCATTACAGAAGAGGAACAGGGACAAGCAGACATAGTCAATGCATTAGCGTCCGCACCCACCCTCCCCCCCTCAGTTAATCCCCTCTGCTGTCATACCGTAAGCGTCGTCAGCAATTAAATTAAACTGTGCACGTCCATTGTTTCAGTTTAGCTTTCTATTTACTTGCACACAGTTGAACATGTGGTGTGTAATATGTTGTACTCCATGCCGCCAGAAAAAAGAAACGTCGTTTCGTGGATAGCTGACCATCCTGGAACATTTACATATAACGGAATTGTTTTATATTGTCGAGTTTGTGAGAAAGGCGTTTCCTGCAAATAAAAGTTTCAAATAGACCACCATGTCAAAACAAGTCATCACATCGTAGGAATACAGAAGAATGGACCACAACAACAACTTCTGACAACAGCAAGTTGCAGTAGCAGGGATTTGTCCAAAGGTAACCAAAAACAAGTCGGTTTAACATTGATCTATAATGAAGCATACATAGGAAGGAATATTCCTCTTCACAACCTTAAAAACCCTATCCTCAAAGGCTTCCTGAGCAAATATTGGCTAAATCAAATTATACCAGATGAATCAACATTGCATAAAAATTACAGACCGACAATTTACGTAAATGTTCTGGAAGAAATACGCAATGAACTCAAGGACAACATTATCTGGAGTACAGTTGACGAAACTACAGACACTTGTGGTTACATTGCAAATTTAATTGTTGTTGCTTTAAAAGAAGACCCATCTTCTTCCTATTTAGTGGCCTGCAAGGAACTTGAAAAAGTATTAGAAAAATACTTCCAGAATCTTCTGCAGATGAAAGGGTGTTTTTGTTTATTTCAGATGCTGTTCCATATCTGATCAAAGAATGAAAAGCCCTCCGAGTATTTTATACCAGTTGGATTCATGTGATATGCTTTTGTCACGGAATACACCGCCTTGCTGAAGAAATACGTTTCACGTTTGTAAATGTAAACAAACTGATTTTGCCCGCAAAGAAAGTGTTTCTAAAACCTCCTGCTCGCATCAAGAGCTACAAAGAAAATCTACCAAATGAGCCTTTACCTCCTGATCCAGTGGTAACTCGTTAGGGTACATAGGTCGAAGCTGTGTTGTTTTACAATGAACATTTTGAGGCCATTACAGGGGTAGTAAAGACTTCAATAGAGCAGAGGCTTTAGCAATTTGCCAGTGCAAAGAAAGCTTGTAATAATTCCGGTATTAAAAAAGACATTGCTGTGATAGTATTTATTTTTTCCCATGTACCTGCAAGTATTAAAAAGCTTGAAACTCAAGGTCTGGTGTTGAATGAATCTATTCAGTTAATGAATAGACTTATCCTAGTGAATATTTCTAAGAAAAGTTACAGAAGAGTTTGAAAACATTCTAATCAATAACCCGCACTTTGAACCTTTGTGCCACATTGATATTTTTATTAATGGGACTGGTGACCTTTACCAGAAACAGTCAGTGCCAACATAGCTCCTAAAATCAAGTACTACCCAGTTACTTCAGTTGGCGTAGAATATAAAAATATTTTCAGTGATCAGAGTCACAACCTTATCACTGAACGTCTGGAAAGTACTTAGCCATTTATGTTTTAATAGTAGAAGAATGTAAAATAAATTGGTTCGACTTTGAGATATAATGCACACAGTAAGTACTATGTCTTTTTATTGTTTGATCTTTCATATTTTGACACTTTTCGTGCATTTTTAAGCATTTTTGTGCAAATTTGCATGCGTATTTTAAGGTTTTTATGATGGAAATAATCCATTCTCTATGTTAAACGCATTTATTAGAATGAGACCCCAGATCCCCTAACCAGACTTGCCAAGGAATTACTTTAGATTTGTCATTCTTTGTCAGATGATTTATCATAATCTCTTAATGTAATAAACTGAGTTAATTGCTATTCTTGTTTAATTTTGTAGATAATGGCTTCCTTATACTTATTATTTTGGAGGGCAACAATTAATTATATCACATCAACAAGGTTATTTTGCATACCTCTAGTCAAGAGGTTACATACTGTAACATTTTGGTGATTTACCTTGTGATCTTCTGACAGAGCAGTTAGATCTGCAAAACTTAAATTTTAAAGAAGGATTTGCATTTTCTATCTCAAAAACATTAAATTCACTATACTAATAAATATTTTATAAGTTTGTGGCAACTAGCTATTCATGTATTTCTTTTAGTAAGGTAAATGTCCACCATTGTACTGCTGAAGATTCATGGTTGAGCTTCTGGAGCTAATTTTATTTATATTCTGTGTCCTTTGTGTTGCATATTGGGGAGGGATTGAATTATAATGTGTACACAAGATTTGAGACATTTTATTATATAGATTAGTTTCAAATGTTAAGTGTGTTAAGCATTTGTGACTGTGTTAAGGTGTACAGATGTTTACTACGGGAAGAATGAGCATTTATAGCTACATCTACATGGAGACTCTGCAAATTACACTGAAGTGGCTGGCAAATTGTAATTCCTAGGTATTTAGTTGAATTAATGGCCTTTAGATTTGACTGATTTATTGTGTAATCGAAGTTTAACGGATTCCTTTTAGTACTCATGTGGATGACCTCACATTTTTCTATATTTAGGGTCAATTGCCAGTTTTTGCACCATACAGATAATTTTTCTAAATAGTTTTGCAATTTGTTTTGATCTTCTGATGACTTTACTAGTCGGTAAGCGATAGCGTCATCTGCAAACAACCTAAGACAGGTTGTCTCCCAAACCGTTTATACAGATAAGGAACAGAAAATGACCTATAACACTACCTTGGGGAACGCCAGAAATAACTTCTGTTTTACTCGATGACTTCCTGTCTGTTACTACGATCTGTGACCCATCTGACAGGAAATCACGAATCCAGTCACATAACTGAGATCACATTTCATAATCTCACAGTTTCACTAGAAGCTGCTTGTGAGGTGCAGTGTCAAAAGCCCTCTGGAAATCTAGGAATGTGGAATCAATTTGTAGGCAAGATAAAGAGAGCTGTCAGGGAATTTAGAAGTGGTAGACTGCACTTCAAATATTCAAACTGTAAAATGACTAAATGTAGGGTAGTTAATAGGCCCAAGAACATACATTGTTAAACTGGGGTCTATATTGAGCAGTGAAAAACACTTGAAGTCAGTCATAGTTTCTCCAATGTAATGATGCAAATTCTGTGTAACAGCTGCTGTGTTTTCAGTCATGTTGGCAGAAAACAATTCATGAGTGAACATCTTTGTGAACACTTATGGAAAATACATATGGTGTTAAAAGGATTCATCACTGTGTTGGAAAACTTTATTTTAACATCCAAGTTTTCATCTTATCCAAACTTCAGGCATGTCTTCAATATACATATGCTAATGAACTTTGTAGGTGGAGGAGATTTGACAGTTCAAAGCTAAAACCCAAACCTCCAGATGTCAGACACTCTGATCAGTACCAAATGTTGTACATCGATAGAGTATTGAAACGTACGCTTAGAAAAATTATACACGACTGTGCTTAAACTGACACACAATATTTTTGGCGCAACGCAATCTGACTTTCAATAATCGCTACAAAAGAATGGCCCTGACTAACATTAACCTATACGTTTCACAAATCACTTACCTCACGAAAATCTTCGTTACACAAACTACTGCAATACAGTGAGCGCCACTACTGCCAGCTAAATAAAAGATTCAAACTACAGAAGGCACTAACTACTGATAGGCATAGTTAGTGAATGAAAGATTTTAATACAGAACAAACAATGTATTTACTTTAAGAGTCATAATATATGTATCAGTTCATGACACCCAGTCTTACAAATTTCAAAACTCCGCCATCTCTCTCCCCACATCCACCACTGCTGGCGGTTCACCTCCAACTGCGCAACGCTACGTACTGTTAGCATCCAGCTGCCACTGCCCAACACTACAATGGCAGACAACAATGCAAACCAGCCACAGACTGCACACGGCACAGCCAGTGATTTTCATACAGAGCGCTACGTGGCGGCGGCGTAACCAATAAAAAAACCGAAACATCCTACTTACATTAGCAAATGAAACACCGATTTAGTTCATACTATGTGCTGTCGTCCAGAAGAACATGGGTAAACAGTAGTTAAAAGTAACTGAGTCGAGTTGTCAGGAGTCAGTACAGTGCCTCAGAGGTATTTTAGAGAAGAAATAATTCTTAGACACACCTTATGAGTCAGTACAACTCATACACATTTGGCTAATAGATATTGAACATCAAATACAGGAGGAAAACTAGGGTTGCTAGTAGGAGTAAATTATGTGATGTGGAGAAGAAATGGCCGTTATTTAAGAGACAGGGCATGGGAATAAGAAGTGCAGTGAATGGCAAATGAGCAGAAGTTAAGGAACAGATATGATCAGATTTTGAGTTTTAGCTGCATGTATTTAGTGTAAACTTTTTGATTGTGAGAAATTTCAAGTAAGATGTGAATCCAATTTTGATCACAGAAAGCAAGAATTCGACAGAAGATCTAACAACAGCTTCATTTGCAGCAATGTTTCAGAGAATACATGAGTCAGAAGAAGGTGTCAGAGATGATGATGGATGGTAGGTGTATGGCCTAGTGAATCTGAAGAAGAGACAGAGTACATAGACTGCAACATGGTGGAATAGGATTTGTCAGCTTTTGCTTTGACAGGTTTTGTTGACACTCTGTTAAGCTCTCTAGAAGAGGAAGAAGACATGAGCGACAGTGAAGATATTTCATACAATAGGGAATATTCAGATGTACTACTGATAGGAAGAGGGAAGAGAACTGAAAACTGAGAGGGTACAGAATAGCAATTCTGAAGAAAATTGGGGTAACCCATTTAACTAAAATAGCTGCCCAGATAATATGCATTGCGAATATCAGGGAGGTAAAGGAATGTAGCAAGGGCACTTTAAACAAACATTTTGTGTAGTGTGATGTGAGAAAGAAAAATTACGAACGCTCCATCTGTTATCGAAATGACAGATGATGCTTAATGTGGGCGATAAAGTTTTACTACAATAAACAGAGAGGTCAAAGAAGAGGAAACACTCAAACAGTTTTTTTATATATATTCTGTGGCCCTTACAGTGTGCAGAAAATTAATCATCATGTCGCAGAACTAGAAAATCAATGAAGCTGCAAGTCGATTGAAAACCACCACATTTCGCACATCAGGGAATCTAGAGAATGAGAGACAAGCAGAGACGTGATATCCAGACTCGAGTGCATTGCAAGAAGAAGCGGCAATAACATAAAGTGATCCTGTGGTAAAATATAAGACTTATGACGTCGAAAAAGAGAGTTTTGGAGCAAGTCTAATCGTCATCAAAAGGGGTCAGGAGGATGGTGTAGGAGATATTGAGAAGAGAAGAATTAAACAGATCATTGGCTGTAGTTACCCTGAAGAAAATGTGCATAGTGGTTGAGGTTTCTTTATATAGGTTCACCAGATGCAGTGAAACAATGTGCAAGAATCCATGGAGCTTGATAATGATTGATTAGCTGATGTGAAGGATTTCTGCAATGTTTGGACTATCCATAATAATACAATACACTGATTTGTGTGAGTATTTTTGTGAGTTTATGAAAGTGTGATGTGACAGTTTTCTGTATCTCCATGTCTGTTAATAGGACAGAGACCTGACCTTTTGAGAGTAATCATGACGAAGCTAAAAGCAGAAGAGAGGATGATAATGTTTAATCAAACATGGCACATGTTGAAGGAAGGATTGAGTAAAACTATGAATCATGGCATTAAAGTAACAAGCAAATGATGGGATAAGGTAAGAAAGCACTACAGTAAAATATGTTTAAAGTAAGGTAAATTGTAGTGTAAATTTCATAAATGTGCCGTGAGTCGAATTATGCTTGTATTTGCATTCCAGATTTGTGATCGCCACAATTTTAGAGAACTCACAATATGAATAATAAAAGAATTTATATGGCCGAAAGATGAAGGATTTAAATTTATCAAAGGAGAGTAATGAATTTAGAGCCCAGATTACCAGGTTACAGGTGAAAATGTAAAGTATAAGGGGCAGTCAAAAAGTGTCCATTCAAATGTCTTATAGTCCAAATTTCAGAATCAGTATGCTAACCAGGCAAAACACCTTGAGCATTGAACTAATCATCACATCAAAGCACCAGGCTAAAGATATCCATTTGGTTAAACACCATGTCCTGCTACATGAATAAGTGTATAACTGGCAGCTGCACATCCTAATCTGACAGGAATTCTCAACCCTTTTAGAGCTTTTTTAAGGGATCGAAGGTGTGAGAATAAGAATTACTTGCAGCAATAAAAATGAAATTTCCATCGTAAGTGACGAACTTCATTGGCACGAACGACAAAGGAGGATGTTTATTGGGGAAATTAATTGCAGAAGTCATTAAGAAAGTAAACTGTAACAGGAGAATGTACTTGTACTTATGTGGATTGTATTAATCATATATATTTTGTATATTGTTTGAAGTCATAACTGTCATACGTAAGTAGGAGGCGTAAGAGTGATGCCAATGACAGATGGAACAAAGGGGTTGGACCAAGTGCGAAGTGTAACAGGAAAATGTATTTGTACTTATGTGGATTGTATTAATGATATATGTTTTGCAAATTGTTTAGGCCACAACTGTCATATGTAAGTAGGAGGTGTAAGAGTGGTGCTAATAACAGATGGAACAAAGTTGTTGGACCAAGTGCTAAAGCCAAGCCATCGCCAGACACATACACATGGCTCACGAAATCTGGTCAGGTGGTAAAACAACTGAGACGTGTTCCTGAGGGCATGTCCTCCAACTGAGACACGTTTCTGTTGGGACAGTTAGTTCCAAGTACACCTGCTCAGAGTTGAGTGGGATTGTCACACAAGCGGATGCTCACAAGGGGCTTCCTTATTCATTATTTTGGAAGACAATGATTAATTATGACTGATAACAGGGATCCTTGGCATCCCTCTAGTCAACATTCCGATCAGTACTCTTACAGTGGTGCTGCAATCAGGTGGTGTCAGGAAATTTACAATTCCAAGATGATCGGAAATTCAAAAATCTAAGATGGTGCTAGGGAGTAATTTTAAAATGCAAGATGGAACTGGCATGAAATTAAAAAATTCAAGATGGCAGGATATTAAAAAGTTTAAATAATTAAAAATATTTTAAAAAATCCAAGATGATAGAAATAGCCTACTTGGCCATTAAAATAAAATAGCCACTCACAATGTAGCCTCAAAGCAGCCACTTTGATCCTAATCAAAATTGTCCAAACGATATGAGTTTTTGATAAGTATTTATCCAGAAAATTACATAAAGTGTGTAACTTGCAGTATTTCTGTTTATAATGCACTTACATTAGTAAAACACACACACACGGTGTTTCTGTCAAGTGTTGCATTGCTGTCTTCACTTGAACAATATTATAAAACATATGTTGGTATTTCAGTCTGTGGCCTGTTGTTAGTAGTTCATAGAATCAACTGACATCACTTTATATTTTAGAAATTTTTCATTACAGCATCAACCTGCTAAGCACTATTTTAGTGGCAGTGAAAGATAATGCTTTATGTTCTACAGTAGGAGAAATACAAATGGTGCTATTGGCAGGCTAATGTCCTTTTTATCGTATTTGACCTAGGACTGCTTAGTTTATGTGCAAAAGCCAACTTTCGAGAAAAGCTAAAACATTCACTGATTGGAACTACAGTACCAAAGCTCTGTAAAACGTTTGCTCACTTTATTTTCATAATAAACTACCAAATTATATCAAAATCTAATCGTAATGCTCAAAAATACATCATGTAAAAACATACAAGATCGCCAGAGACAAACTAACTGACCAATCACCATTATAGGATGGAGAGAATGTGATTTTATTGCGATGTGTCACTGAAATTGTATATTTTCGTAATATCCAATGAGACTATCATAATAGGTGGTTACTAAATGCTTATATACAACAAGGTCAAAAACAGTTGTGAAACAAGATAGAGATGAAACTCGACTAAAGACAATGGAGAAACAAGAAAGCAATAAAACAACGAGTTTAAATTTAAACTTGTTGAGATGGAGAGTCGATACCTCGAAAATATTTTGTTTGCTCTAAAATAAAATTATGTATCAAATTAAGTTCGGATTTCCAGTACAAAACACAAACAGGTTGGTTTTTTAATATGCAAGTACTGTTAGAGACCTATGGCTACAAACAAAATTTGCGCCAAAATAAAACTGTATTATTTCTCAGAATATCTAAGATTTCGATTACAAAAGAGGCATGGGACTACTGCATAACTTAACTCCCTCTATAAGATTAAAAAAAGTACACATTGCTTGCATCTGACACTAGTGAGAAATCTTATAGGTTAAGCAGCGAGCAATGTTCGACATCAGTACCACAGTTTTCAGGCGATAAGGACCTTCAAATTTAAATAGTTGCATATTAATATTATCTGTATTATGTATCAAAACACATGTATTTCACTTATTGGCAGTACTAAAATAAATTACAGAGTTTGTTGGCGTGATTAAATTTATCTTTGTACCAAACTACATAAAATTTGTTCTATAACATTAGAAACTATGTATAGGTGCTATTTTTGATCTAACATACAGTGTAAAGCGCACATCTTGATGAGAATTATGAACATAAAACAATGTTATTCCTATGACATTGACTTTGACAACATATTATGCTCACAGAAAACAGTTTCAGCTAGATCGCCATTCATCCACAAGTCATCCCATGGTTTGAATATATTTAACATAACAATATGTTCAGATTGGCTACCACCAGATTTCATTGATAGATCAAATAGCAATTCTCCGTTCCAGCTTACGTGTTTCCTGGTGTCATCATCTTTCCAAGTCTTGGTTCAATCAGCAACTTAGCAAGGATTATACTCCTTGGAGTACGTTAATCAGTTTTTATGTAACTACCTCATTCCTTTATTCAAAATTACAGCATCCGTATGTGGGCTTTCAAATAATTAACTACACACTCTCAGACTCGGCGTTGCAATATCAAAAGTTTTGGCTGGTTTCGTTGTCTAGGGGCTGGGATACATAGTTGCCGCATTACAGGCCAAATACTACAGTATACGATAAGAATACACACATGAATCGAATGGTCGAAGGTATCTATTACTTGGCAATTGCGAATTTTATAAATGAAAGATTGCAATTAAATAAAATCTGCAAGTAGTATCTTAACGACTTTAAACGATGAGTACGATAGTAGAAGTACTTTTAAGAATGCGGTATATTTCTGCAAAACACTTATTGGTGTCGATGGTCCAGCAATTAAATAAAATATAAGTAGAATAACAGGGAAACAATAGATTCCTACTGCACGTAATTAGTCATGAACAACAACTTAGCTCGTGGGATATTCACTTCTAAACGCACACTACGTCTTTACTGTAGAAGCCACGGAAATCTCACAAGTGGACAAGTCGGCACTCCGAAGTTTTTCTATCTGCCGCGACCACGCACAAACTGCTCCACTGTCCAAGTCTTTCCGCCGACCGCGCGTCCGCCGCGCCATACCGTAGAGGGCGCTCCTTGTCCTCTCCGGAAACGATGCTCCTTCCCACTTCCATAGTCTCTCCATTCACGAGCACTGTGATTGGCTAGAGCGCTCGGGCCATGTCTTCCATCCAACGTACTCTCAAGAACGTAATGAAACATATTCGAAATACTGCATTTACATTTAAATACTCGAAATTAAATAAATATTACTACAGCTGGACCATAAAAACGCTCTAATACACATAATTAAATACATAAACAATTAAATAAACATATATCAAAAGAAAAGAAGCAAAAGGTAGATCAGGAGCCTAATGTTTCTGTGCTTTCTAAAACACAGTAAATAATTGACCAGTTTCTTCATGAATAGCATATTTCGGATATTAACAAAAACATGGATGAATCAATATATTTATAAGCATGCTGCTACCGTTCTTTCGTGTAACTGTGGAGTATTTATGGCCTGACGCGATCGATAGTAATCGGCCACTTTGACCTCCAATAACTCATGTACTATTCAAGCTACATGCTTGTAATTTATACCAATTTAGGTTTACACTAACAGCTTTCTAAAGACACGGCGATCGACAAAATCGGATGAAGCGTTTATATTTTGGAAATTTGTTGCTGGGTGTTACTTGTATAATTTACCATCAGATTACTAAACTTTAAACTAATAAAGATACAGAAAATCTGATTACACCATCAGAATCGTCGTGCAAATAAGAGTAATGTACATGTTTCTTTTTGAAGTATCGTGATGCATCTGGCTACTATTAATTGCTATATGAACTATGAAATGTGTGCCATTAAGGTTTCACAAAGTCCTCCATCTTTGGCACTCCTGGCGTGTCTCTTTCATTGTCACAAAGCACCGTCCTCGTCACAGCGGAATTCCCAGCCACGCGGCTGGACCATGCGCTGGCGGTACCCCTCTCGCCCGGCTAACGTTTGCCCCCACGTGTTTGCTGCCGGGCCGCCTCAGTCCAGAACATATATTTCTAGGGCGCCCGTTACCTTACTAAGAAACTGTGCTATTTCTCCTAATGTAAAATTTATTGACAAGAAACTAATCCTAGTTTGGCTAAAACCAATATCAAAGTCAGCCAAACAATGTAGTTATGTCATGCTAGGGTATAAACTTCATCTTGCAGTACAAAACGTTTGTCATCTTCTGCTGATATACGGTACCGTACAGAGAAACATTACACCACATATGGCCATTTTACAGCAAACTGTAACAAATAGTACTAAAATTGCTCCTTACTTTGACAAGTTACTGTGAAATTCTAACAAATTGCCTCATACATCACAAAATTACAGCAAAAGTACTATAATGTCAAGTGGGATGCATGATGGTTAATTTACATGCTGACAACCATTGCCTCTGTTGGGAAATTATGGTCTTGTTCTAGAATTTGACATTTCTAGAGAACAAAACCCCCCCATGAACCATGGACCTTGTTGTTGGTGGGGAGGCTTGAGTGCCTCAGCGATACAGATAGCCGTACCGTAGGTACAACCACAACGGAGGGGTATCTGTTGAGAGGCCAGACAAACGTGTGGTTCCTAAAGAGGGGAAGCAGCCTTTTCAGTAGTTGCAAGGGCAACAGTCTGGATGATTGACTGATCTGGCCTTGTAACCAAAACGGCCTTGATGTGCTGGTACTGCGAACGGCTCAAAGCAAGGGGAAACTACGGCCGTAATTTTTCCCGAGGGCATGCAGCTTTACTGTATGATTAAATGATGATGACGTCCTCTTGGGTAAAATATTCCGGTGGTAAAATAGTCCCCCATTCGGATCTCCGTGCGGGACTACTCAAGAGGTTGCCGTTATCAGGAGAAAGAAAACTGGCGTTCTACGGATCGGAGCGTGGAATGTCAGATCCCTTAATCGGGCAGGTAGGTTAGAAAATTTAAAAAGGGAAATGGATAGGTTAAAGTTAGATATAGTGGGAATTAGTGAAGTTCGGTGGCAGGAGGAACAAGACTTCTGGTCAGGTGACTACAGGGTTATAAACACAAAATCAAATAGGGGTAATGCAGGAGTAGGTTTAATAATGAATAGGAAAATAGGAATGCGGGTAAGCTACTACAAACAGCATAGTGAACGCATTATTGTGGCCAAGATAGACACGAAGCCCACACCTACTACAGTAGTACAAGTTTATATGCCAACTAGCTCTGCAGATGATGAAGAAATTGAAGAATTGTAGGATGAAATAAAAGAAATTATTCAGATAGTGAAGGGAGACGAAAACTTAATAGTCATGGCTGACTGGAATTCGAGTGTAGGAAAAGGGAGAGAAGGAAATGTAGTAGGTGAATATGGATTGGGGCTAAGAAATGAAAGAGGAAGCCGCCTGGTAGAATTTTGCGCAGAGCACAACTTAATCATAGCTAACAATTGGTTTAAGAATCATGAAAGAAGGTTGTATACATGGAAGAATCCTGGAGATACTAAAAGGTATCAGATAGATTATATAATGGTAAGACAGAGATTTAGGAACCAGGTTTTAAATTGTAAGACATTTCCAGGGGCAGATGTGGACTCTGACCACAATCTATTGGTTATGACCTGTAGATTAAAACTGAAGAAACTGCAAAAAGCTGGGAATTTAGGGGATGGGACCTGGATAAACTGAAAGAACCAGAGGTTGTACAGAGTTTCAGGGAGAGCATAAGGGAACAATTGACAGGAATGGGGGAAAGAAATACAGTAGAAGAAGAATGGGTAGCTCTGAGGGATGAAGTAGTGAAGGCAGCAGAGGATCAAGTAGGTAAAAAGACGAGGGCTAGGAGAAACCCTTGGGTAACAGAAGAAATATTGAATTTAATCGATGAAAGGAGAAAATATAAAAATGCAGTAAATGAAGGAGGCAGAAAGGAATACAAACGCCTCAAAAATGAGATCGACAGGAAGTGCAAAATGGCTAAGCAGGGATGGCTAGAGGACAAACGTAAGGATGCAGAGGCTTATTTCACTAGGGGTAAGATAGATACTGCCTACAGGAAAATTAAAGAGACCTTTGGAAATAAGAGAACCACTTGTATGAATATCAAGAGCTCAGATGGAAACCCAGTTCTAAGCAAAGAAGGGCAAGCAGAAAGATGGAAGGAGTATATCGAGGGTCTATACAAGGGCGATGCACTTGAGGACAATATTATGGAAATGGAAGAGGATGTAGATGAAGATGAAATGGGAGATACGATACTGCGTGAAGTGTTTGGCAGAGCACTGAAAGACCTGAGTCGAAACAAGGCCCCCGGAGTAGACAACATTCCATTGGAACTACTGACGGCCTTGGGAGAGCCAGTCCTGACAAAACTGTACCATCTGGTGAGCAAGATGTATGAAACAAGCGAAATACCCTCAGACTTCAAGAAGAATATAATAATTCCAATCCCAAAGAAAGCATGTGTTGACAGATGTGAAAATTACCGAACAATCAGTTTAATAAGCCACAGCTGCAAAATACTAACTCGAATTCTTTACAGACGAATGGAAAAACTAGTAGAAGCTGACCTCGGGGAAGATCGGTTTGGATTCCGTAGAAATACTGGAACACGTGAGGCAATACTGACCTTACGACTTATCTTAGAAGAAAGATTAAGGAAAGGCAAACCTACGTTTCTAGCATTTGTAGACTTAGAGAAAGCTTTTGACAATGTTGACTGGAATACTCTCTTTCAAATCCTAAAGGTGGCTGGGGTAAAATACAGGGAGCGAAAGGCTATTTACAATTAGTACAGAAACCAGATGGCAGTTATAAGAGTCGAGGGACATGAAAGGGAAGCAGTGGTTGGGAAGGGAGTAAGACAGGGTTGTAGCCTCTCCCCGATGTTATTCAATCTGTATATTGAGCAAGCAGTAAAAGAAACAAAAGAAAAATTCGGAGTAGGTATTAAAATCCATGGAGAAGAAATAAAAACTTGGAGGTTCGCCGATGACATTGTAATTCTGTCAGAGACAGCAAAGGACTTGGAAGAGCAGTTGAACGGAATGGACAGTGTCTTGAAAGGAGGCTGTAAGATGAACATCAACAAAAGCAAGACGAGAATAATGGAATGTAGTCGAATTAAATCGGGTGATGCTGAGGGAATTAGATTAGGTAATGAGACTCTTAAAGTAGTAAAGGAGTTTTGCTATTTGCGGAGCAAAATAACTGCTGATGGTCGAAGTAGAGAGGGTATAAAATGTAGATTGGCAATGGCAAGGAAAGTGTTTCTGAAGAAGAGAAATTTGTTAACATCGAGTATAGATTTAAGTATCAGGAAGTCATTTCTGAAAGTATTTGTATGGAGTGTAGCCATGTATGGAAGTGAAACATGGACGATAAATAGTTTGGACAAGAAGAGAATAGAAGCTTTCGAAATGGTGCTACAGAAGAATGCTGAAGATTAGACGGGTAGATCACATAAGTAATGAGGAAGTATTGAATAGGATTGGGGAGAAGAGAAGTTTGTGGAACAACTAGACCAGAAGAAGGGATTGGTTCGTAGGACATGATCTGAGGCATCAAGGGATCACCAATTTAGTATTGGAGGGCAGCGTGGAGGGTAAAATTCGTAGAGGGAGACCAAGAGATGAATACACTAAGCAGATTCAGAAGGATATAGGTTGCAGTAGGTACTGGGAGATGAAGAAGCTTGCACAGGATAGAGTAGCATGGAGAGCTGTATCAAACCAGTCTCAGGACTGAAGACAACAACAACAATGGAGAACAAAAATCTCCTCTATAAAAATCACCATGGATTCCGCAAGCCATCCGGAGCGGTCGAGCGGTTCTAGGCGCTTCAGTCTGGAACTGCGCTACTGCTGCATTCACAGCTTCGAATCCTGCCTCAAGAACGGATGTGTGTGATGTCCTTAGGTTAGTTATTATTCCACAAACAGAGATGCTGTGAAATTCAGCTCACTGTGTTCCCCCATGAGATCCATGAGCTGTAGACAACAGTGCTCAGGTTGATGCCATGTTCCTTTGACAGTTATCTGACACCGTCCCACACTGGCATTTAGTGAAAAAAGTAGAAGCTTACTGAGTACCATACGAGATTTCCGACTTGATTCAAGACTCCCTTGCAAATAGAAATCAAAATGTCACTCTTAATGGAACAAAACTGACAGATGTAAATGTAATTTCTGGATTAACCCATGAAATTGTGACAGGTCCATTAACTGTTTACAGTTTATTTAGATGATCTAGTAGAAACCATCAGAAGCTCTTTAAGACTGTTCACAGATGATGCAGTTGTTTATAAGAAAGTAGCAATGCAGAAGACAGTATCGATTTTTAGAGTGACCTGCAGAGGATTGATGAATTGTGCAGGCAGTTGACCATGAATATAGATATGTGTAAAATACTTCTCATACATAGGAAAAGAAACCTACTGCTCTACAACTACACTGTTGATGACAAATTACTGGAGACAGTATGTATCATAAAGTATCTAGGAGTAACTATCCAGAGCAACCTTAAGTGAAACGACCACATAAAACAAATAGCAGATAAATTGACATCAGACTGAGATTCATAAGAAGACTCTTAAGGAAATGTAACTCATCTATGAAGAAAGTGGCATATAAGACATTTGTTTGACTGATTCTGGAGTATTGTTCATCATTCTGGGATTCTTACCAGGTAGAACAGATAGAAGAGACGGAAAAGATCTAACAAAGAGTGGTGTGTTTCATAATGGGATTGTTTAGTTGGTGTGAGAGTGTCACAGACATGCTCAACAAATTTCAGTGGTAGATGTTACAATAAAGGTGTTGTGTATCACAGAAAGGTTTGCGAGGGACATTTCAAGAGAGCACACAAGCATCTTGCAAAATGACCAAAGACTAGAAAATTTGATAAATTAGTTCTAATATAGAGACTTACCGCAGTCATTCTTCACATGTGCTATTCATGAATAGAACAGGGAAGAGGTACTACAAGTACCCTCCACCACACACTATTAGGTGGCTTGCAGAGTGTTATGTAGATGTAGATGACGATCACCCCCTGGGAGGATAATGATGATTGATTTACAATGTGACCACCATTATCCCTAGGGGGCAATGATGGTTTACAAGGTGACAGTCATTATGTCTGGGAGGCAAGAATGGTCAATTTGTAAAATGACTACCTTTATTACTGGATGGTCAGTTTATGGAGTGACCACCTTTATCCCAGATACTACCAGCTGTGCTGGGGTGATGTTGGTCCATGTACAGGGTGAGATAATAAACGGTTGGTTTACAAAGTGACCACCATTAAAACAGGTGGGCAATGACAGCCAGTTTACAGGGTGACCATTATAATCTGGGAGTTATTGGATGGATCAGCTGGGTGTCAGCTACTGGGGGGTATCAGCTACTGGGGGTGCTAGCTACGGTTCTTAAAACTGTACTGTAACACCAAAAGCTGACACCATGTATGTGCTGAGTGTGACTACCATTACCTCGAATGCATAGTTCAGTCTACCGTGGTGCAATGATTATCAATTTTCAGAATTGGGCATTGGCGATCGGATACAGGGTAGGACAATGATGGTCAGTTTACAGATGGGCCAATGATGAACATTTGACACAATGACTACCATTACCCCTGCACATGCATCTGTATCAACTAGGTGAATATGGCAAACTTGGAAATTGTGTCATTGTACATGTGCAGATGTCAGCAAGTTGAATCGTGATGTCACTTCCATTTACATCTCAAAGAAAGTTGTAATAAATTGTCCATACCTCGCCTAGTTAAGCAAAACTGGGTAATGACAAAACAGAAATGAGCAGATTGGAATTTCATTCACATAAACTGTGGAGTGGATCAAAATGGAATGGAATGCAACTTCATTCAAAAAATGAAATATAATAGATGAGAATGGAGTGGAATAGATAGGAATAGAGCAGATCAAAATTCACACTAACCATTAAAAAATGGGATGTCATTGCCTGAATACAACTGGGGCAATATGGTGATCCCCATTATCCCTAGATTCTACTGGGTGTAGAAAGAATAGTCAACTGACATGGGGACTAGTGTTACCCCAAGTGTGCATTTACCTCAACTTCGCAAAGTTTGAAACACAAGGAGATTGCATCAATGTGAATGCGCAGATGTCAACAAGAGTAGTCAGTTGACAAAGCTAGGTGAAACTTGCTTCAACAAGCAAAAGGGAATAGTCAGTAAGACTTACTGATGCCAACAAGTCAAGACTTGTTCCAAAAAGGAAAACATTTAGCATGATTCTAGAGATTCTGGGATGTTCTTGTTAATGTAATAGATTATGGCATGGTATGGTATTGGTATTCTGCCTTACAGCAGGTCTTGTCATGGGTTAAGCCTCTTCCACTTTTATCTGTCCATAGCCAGTCTTTTCATTTCTGAATATTTGTCTCCTTTGATATTGTCCAGCATTTGATATCTTCTTTTTCCTCTTCCCATTGATCTTGAGAAAGCTTTTGACTATATCAGATGGGACAAACTGATGGAAATCCTAAGGAAACATGGAATTGACTGGAGGGATAGGCACCTAATTAGAAATTTATATTTGAGCCAGAGAGTAAGAGTAAAATAGGAGGTGCGGTGAGTGAAGAAATTGAACTGGGAAGAAGTGTACGACAAGGTTGTTGTTTATCACCAACACTGTTCAATACATATCTGGAGGAAATTATTAGTGAAAGTTTTGATAGAAGGAGAGAGGGTCAGAGAGTGGAGTGTATAAGATTTGCAGACAACATGGTTGTGATGGCAGAGAGTGCAAGAGAATGGAACAAATGTTAGACGATCTAAACACAAAATTAGAAGAATATAGAATGAAGATCAACAAGAAGAAAACGAAAATCATGGTAATTGGAGGAAACGGGAGAAAATGCCGTGTGAAAATAGGGGGAGAGGAAATAGAACAAATGAATAACTTCAATCACTTGGGAAGTGTAATAATGGTTGATATGTATTGCTCAACAGAAATTAGGAAAAGAATTGCAATGGTAAAAGGATTCAAGAGGAAACAGAAATTCCTTTGTGGACCATTAAACAAAGATCTGAGGAAAAGACTTGCCAAATGTTGCATCTGAAGTGTTGCACTATATGGTGCAGAGACATGGACATTGAGGAAGGAAGATGAAAGAAGACTGGAGGCACTAGAGATGTACATATGGAGAAGAATGGAAAAAGTGAAATGGGAAGACCGAGTAATGAATGAAGAAGTATTAAGAAGAGTTGGAGAAGATAGAAACATGCTGAAAGTCATCAGAAAGAGGAAATGGAACTGGACTGGACATTGTCTGAGGAGAGACTGTTTATTGAAGAAAGGAATAGAATAGATTATGGAAGTTCTTATTAATTTAATAGAAGTATATTCAATAATATTCAAGAGGATGATGATGATGGGTTGTGGGGTGCTCAACTGAACGGTCATCAGTGCCCATACAAAGTCCCAATTTTTACACAGTCCAATTTTTCCACTGTCACGAATTATGATGATGAAATGATGAGGGCAACAGAAACACCCAGTCCCCTGGCAGAGAAAATCTCCAACCCAGTCGGGAATAGAACCCAGGTCCCCATGATCCAGAGGCAGCAACACTAGCCACTAAACCATGAGCCGCAGACATAATATTAAAGATAGCAGATGTTCCTGCAGGGAGCAGCACACTGGCTTATGTGGTGTGCATCCAAAAAGCTCTGTAGATAATGGCGGCACTGTTGATCTCAGATGGCCTTTGATAGTGTATGATAACACTTCTCACTAGCATCACAAATGTAGTTCCTCCAAAATGTTGAGATATCTACATTTGGAAGAGGCATGCAAAATCTTCAATTATTTGCCATGTCCATTACTATGTGTTTTTGATTTTTTAAGTGATATCCATAAGTTGTTTTATTGGAGGTATGTAAGTGTTCTTTAAATCTTGTTTCAAATGTCTGTCCAATATACAGCAACTGCAGTCATCACATGTAATTTTGGAATTGCCTGACAGTAAAAAATACTGTGACTCTCGCCAGTCTTATGGCAAAGACACATTTGCACATAATTTTAGTTTGGAAGCCTAATTAGACATAGGATTCATGAAAATAATTTTCAACTTTTTGAAACACCTTACCCTGATATTCCATTACGAGATATTTTGCTTTCGTGCTGTCATTTTACAACATTTATTTCCAAGCAATGATCTTGTAATAAATTACATCTTTACTTTTACAGCCATTAGCACATGCTATCTGTTTTGTAATATTGAGTTCTGTATCTATTTCTTCTTGTGACAAAGGGAGCCAGTCGTACAAGGCATTATCAAATGATATGGCTCCCTCCGTCACAAGAAGAACTATATAAAGAACTCAACATCCTGAAACAGACAACCTGTGATAAAGGATGTAGAAGTAAATATGTAATAAATATTTGTTAGATGACCAAAAAGCAAATGACATTACTTGGAAACAAACTTCAGAACCTTGACAGCATGAAAACAAAATGTGTCACAATGGAATATCAGGGCAAGGAGTCTCAAAGAAAATGAAAATTGTCTTCGCAAATCAATGTCAAATTAGGCTTCCACACTTTTCAAATGGTTCTTTGCAGTGGTGGTTCATTCTGCGGTGCAATGCAGCAATAAGCCTCAATAGAAATATTCACATCAGTGAAAATTTTACAGTATGTAACAATTTTAAACTTACTAGAATCAATTCTCCTGCCTCCACGATGGATAATTATATACTGACATCTACAGTCATGTCTGGAACTGGTGGTCAGCTCTTACAAGCGCAGTTCTACCCAGGTGTAAAATTCTATTCTGCACCCCAAAGACCAAATTCAAGAGCTGACTTCATTAGTGAGGGGTGCAGAATGTTACAGGGGCAGCAGGTCACTCCTAGTCTGAGCACTAAATCAATGCTCTGCCGTGTATCCACTTTTCCTCCTCCTGTTGTGGTTCCACTTCCTCCCAAATGCAACAAATAGCAGATTTTTCAATCTAATTCACATCTACAGTATTCTGTGACATTATATCTGACGTGTCCTTTATCCTTGTGAGGAGTCATATTTCTGAATCTGCAATAATAAGAGTCTAAGTAGCAACAGTTGGCAGGAATTTTCTCTTATTTGTAGTAGTGAAGATACCAATACTGAGACCAGCCTTTACAGTTTATCACACAGAAGGATTCAATAAGCAGTTGTGAGTTTGAAGATGTGAGTCCTCAGCCATGCAGTCTCTGCAATGTGAAATTAATATGTGTGATAATTCAGTGCAGAGAATTAGGGGAAACTAATTTCTCTTCCCCCCATCTCTTGAAGACAAGATCTGTATCAAGGATGTAACGAGACGGACACCAGATATCAAGTTAATTATGAAAAATAATAATAAAAGTAGGGAAACTGTAAGGATGTCCAGACCAGACATTTATGGGAAAGTATATTGCATATGTGGTTGTGATATTGTGAACAAACTGTACTGTTCTCCATGTTTGTTGTTTGAGAACGAAAACACTGGATGTGAAATGACTTGGATGCTAAGAGGCATTCAAATCTAGGAAATTTATCACAGAAGGTAACAAACCATAAGCGGCCTAAAATGACATAAGATCGTTTAGCTAGGGCAGTCTTTTAGGGAAACACAATATTAGACAACAGTTGGACAGAGCTTATAGACAGTCAACTGAAATGCACAATACTCAAATTCATAAAAATCATTATGTACTCTCTAAAATTGTGTACAGTATTAAATTCTGTGGTACATTCATACTTCATGAACATGACGAATGCAGTGATTCCTCAGCTACAGGAATTACACATGGTCTTATAAATTTGACTGCTGAACTAAACATGCTTAGCAACCATCTTTCAAAGGTTACTAATTTCAAAGGCACTTTGAAACATGTTCAAAATGGTTTACTTTCTTGTATGCTGGAGGTTTGTCATGACCGAGTAAGGAAGGAAATTGTTGCTGCTGATTTTGCTGTTATTGCAAACGAGGCAACTGATATTTCAACAATTTCACAGTTTGTCATTATATTTGTCTCGTGGCAGACCTATAGAAAGGTTTAGGACTTCCGTCACTTCTCATGAACAAGATGCAGAAATGTTAGCCGAATCACTTAAAGAAATGTTACTGTATATTGTGGATGATTCACATAGTTACTTTCCAGAACTATAGTGGTACAGCTGTTGAGAGTGGTCATTGTTCAGATGTACAGACTCTTCTACAAGAGCATTTTACACATGTCTATTTTGTTCATTGTTATGCCTGTAAGTTGAATCGGATTTTAGAGCAAGCTATGAGTCGTAATATGGACGTCAGAATTTTTTTGCTTACCTTATTGAGATTCCCAGTTTTTTTCATATTTCACACCAGCATACAATGACGTTAACTGACACAGCAAATGAGAAAGTGACTCGTGTATCCAACATGAGATGGAATTTTAAATCAAGAATTGTGGTAGTTGTGTGCACCTATGGAGTCACTTATAAAATGCCTGTAGCTAATTTGAGCTTACAACTCAGCAAACTATTACTCAAGAGAGAGAGCTTCGCCTGAAATTAGAGCACCGAACATTTCAGTTTTGGTTATCTGTATTCAATCATATTATGCCACGTGTTGACACATTGCACAGTCAATTATAAAAAATGAGCAGATGGCCCACTGACTGTACAACAAAGATAAAACATTTGAAAAGAGCCATACAGGATATCTGAGGAAGCAACATTGACTCTATTCTCAAGTGCAAAGAGTTGCTATATCTAGTGAAAAGATGGAGACAGGAAGACAAAGTTCCAAAAAATGTTGCTGCAAAAGAAGTATATGATACAATTACCATTCAAGTTGCTGAATGCTTTGGCTTCACAGGGCATATCACTGCTGTAATTTTAACTAATGCTGAAAAGTTTGTTTCATATTTATTTATCTATTTATTTACACGTCAAGTTCCATAGGACCAAATTGGGGAGCAAATCTCAAAGTTTATGGAACATATCAGTACATGAAATAACAACATAAAAGGAAAAACAGACAAAAATAAAGTGTTTTTGAACCCAAAACAAATCAAGCCATAAGTTTCACTAAACACAATCAACAATATAACATAAGAATCAGCTTGATTTTTCAAGGAACTCCTCAACGTTACAGAAGGAGTGAGCTATGAGGAAACTCTTCAGTTTTGATTTGAAAGTGTGTGGATTACTGCTGACATTTTTGAATTCTTGTAGTAGCTTATTGAAAATGGATACAGCAGTATACTGCGCACCTTTCTACACAAGATTTAAGAAAGTCTGATCCAAATGCAGGTTGGATTTCTGCACAGTATTAACTGTGTAAAGGCTGATCATTCTTCGGAATAAGCTGATACAGTTGAAAAGAAATGACGGTAAAGAATATATGTATTGAGAGGCCAATGTCAAAATACCCAGACTAGTGAACAGGGGTCGTCAAGAGGTTTGCGAACTTACACCACCTATTGCCCGAACCACCCATTTCTGAGCGAAAAATATCCTTTCAGAATGGGAAGAGTTACCCCAAAATATAATTCCATACGACATAAGCAAATGAAAATAAGCAAAGAAGACTAATTTTCATATCAATCACTTCAGATACCGTTCAAATAGTAATAATGGCAGCATTAAGTCTTCGAACAAGATCTTGAACGTGGACTTTCCACGACAGTTTACTATCTATCTGAACACCTAGAAATTTGAACTGTTCAGCTTCAGTAATCACAGGCCCATTCTCTGAAATTAGAACACCGGGTTTTGTTGAATTATGTGTTATAAACTATAGAAACTGTCTTATTGTGTTTAGCGTTAGTTTATTTCCTACAAACCATGAACTTATGTCATGAACTACACTGTTCGAAACCGGGACAATATTGCACACATCATCCTTTACTACCAAGCTAGTGTCATTAGCAAACAGAAATATTTTATAGTTACCCTTAATACTAGAGGTCATATCATTTACATAAATAAAAAACGGGTGTGGCACCAAAATTGATCCCTGTAGCACCTCCTATTTGACTGTACCCCACTCAGACCTGCGGGCTTTCACTTAACAATAAATGAAATGACGGTTGGTGTGGTGGCCCTCATGTCCCCTCCGACTCAACATTGAAATATTAAAAGTTTTGGCTGGTTTCATTGTCTAGGGGGTGGGATACATAGTTGCTGCATTACAGGCCAAATACTGCTGAGTCTACAGTTTGTTGTGGCCTTCAGTCCTGAGACTGGTTGGATGCAGCTCTCCATGCTACTATACCCTGTGCAAGCTTCTTCATCTCCCAGTACCTACTGCAACCTACATCCTTCTGAATCTGCTTAGTGTATTCATCTCTTGGTCTCCCTCTACGAATTTTACCCTCCACGCTGCCCTCCAATACTAAATTGGTGATCTCTTGATGCCTCAGAACGTGTCCTACGAACCGATCCCTTCTTCTGGTCAAGTTGTGCCACAAACTTCTCTTCTCCCCAATCCTATTCAATACTTCCTCATTACTTATGTGATCTACCCATCTATTCTTCAGCATTCTTCTGTAGCACCATTTCGAAAGCTTCTATTCTCTTCTTGTCCAAACTATTTATCGTCCATGTTTCACTTCCATACATGGCTACACTCCATACAAATACTTTCAGAAATGACTTCCTGACACTTAAATCTATACTCGAAGTTAAAAAAATTCTCTTCTTCTGAAACGCTTTCCTTGCCATTGCCAGTCTACATTTTATATCCTCTCTACTTTGACCATCATCAGTTATTTTGCTCCCCAAATAGCAAAACTCCACTACTTTAAGTGTCTCATTTCCTAATCTAATTCCCTCAGCATCACCCAACTTAATTCGACTACATTCCATTATCCTCGTTTTGCTTTTGTTGATGTTCATCTTATATCCTCCTTTCAAGACACTGTCCATTCCGTTCAACTGCTCTTCCAAGTTCTTTGCTGTCTCTGACAGAATTACAATGTCATTGGCGAACCTCCATGTTTTTATTTCTTCTCCATGGATTTTAATATCTACTCCGAATTTTTCTTGTTTCTTTTACTGCTTGCTCAATATACAGATTAAATAACATCGGGGAGAGGCTACAACCCTGTCTTACTCCCTTCCCAACCACTGCTTCCCTTTCATGTCCCTCGACTCTTATAACTGCCTTCTGGTTTATGTACAAATTGTAAATAGCCTTTCGCTCCCTGTGTTCTACCCCTGCCACCATTAGAATTTGGAAGAGAGTATTCCAGTAAACATTGTCAAAAGCTTTCTCTAAGTCTACAAATGCTAGAAACGTAGGTTTGCCTTTCCTTAATCTTTCTTCTAAGATAAGTCGTTAGGTCAGTATTGCCTCACGTGTTCCAGTACTTCTACGGAATCCAAACTGATCTTCTCCGAGGTCGGCTTCTACTAGTTTTTCCATTCGTCTGCAAGGATTTCATGTTAATATTCTGCAGCTGTGGCTTATTAAACTGATTGTTCGGTAATTTTCACATCTGTCAACACATGCTTTCTTTGGGATTGGAATTATTATATTCTTCTTGAAGTCTGAGGGTATTTCACCTGTTTCATACATCTTTCTCACCAGATGGTACAGTTTTGTCAGGACTGGCTCTCCCAAGCCCGTCAGTAGTTCCAACGGAACGTTGTCTCCTCTCGGGGCTTGTTTTGACTCAGGTCTTTCAGTGCTCTGTCAAATTCTTCACGCAGTATCGTATCTCCCATTTCTTCTTCATCTACATCCTCTTCCATTTCCATAATATTGTCCTCAAGTACATCGCCCTTGTATAGACCCTCAATATACTCCTTCCACCTTTCTGCTTTTCCTTCTTTGCTTAGAACTGGGTTTCCATCTGAGCTCTTGATGTTTATACAAGTGGTTCTCTTATCTCCAAAGGTCTCTTTAATTTTCCTGTAGGCAGTATCTATCTTACCCCTAGTGAGATAAGCCTCTGCATCCTTACGTTTGTCCTCTAGCCATCCCTGCTTAGCCATTTTGCACTTCCTGTCGATCTCATTTTTGAGACGTTTGTATTCCTTTCTGCCTCCTTCATTTACTGCATTTTTATGTTTTCTCCTTTCATCAATTAAATTCAATATTTCTTCTGTTACCCAAGGGTTTCTCCTAGCCCTCGTCTTTTTACCTACTTGATCGTCTGCTGCCTTCACTACTTCATCCCTCAGAGCTACCCATTCTTCTTCTACTGTATTTCTTTCCCCCATTCCTTTCAATTTTTCCCTTATGCTCTCCCTGAAACTCTGAACAACCTCTGGTTGTTTCAGTTTATCCAGGTCCCATCTCCTTAAATTTCCACCTTTTTGCAGCTTCTTCAGTTTTAATCTATAGGTCATAACCAATAGATTGTGGTCAAAGTCCACATCTACCCCTGGAAGTGTCTTACAATTTAAAACCTGGTTCCTAAAACTCTGTCTTACCATTATATAATCTATCTGATACCTTTTAGTATCTCCAGGATTCTTCCATGTATACAACCTTCTTTCATGATTCTTAAACCAAGTGTTAGCTATGATTAAGTTGTGCTCTGTGCAAAATTCTACCAGGCGGCTTCCTCTTTCATTTCTTAGACCCAAACCATATTCACCTACTACGTTTCCTTCTCTCCCTTTTCCTACACTCGAATTCCAGTCAGCCATGACTATTAAGTTTTCGTCTCCCTTCACTATCTGAATAATTTCTTTTATTTCATCCTACATTTCTTCAATTTCTTCGTCACCTGCAGAGCTAGTTGGCATATAAACTTGTACTACTGTAGTAGGTGTGGGCTTCGTATCTATTTTGGCCACGATAATGAGTTCACTATGCTGTTTGTAGTAGCTTACCCGCATTCCTATTTTCCTATTCAATATTAAACCTACTCCTGCATTACCTCTATTTGATTTTGTGTTTATAACCCTGTAGTCACCTGACCAGAAATCTTGTTCCTCCTGCCACCGAACTTCACTAATTCCCACTATATCTAACTTTAACCTATCCATTTCCCTTTTTAAATTTTCTAACCTACCTGTATATGATAAGAATACACACATGAATCGGCAATTGTGAATTATGAATGTAACATATAAATTAATAAATGAAAGACTGTAGTTAAATAAAATCTGCTGGTACTATCTTAACAACTTTAAATGATGAGTACAATAGTAGAAGTACTTTTGAAAATGTGGTATATTTCTGGAAAACGCTTACTGGTGTCGATGGTCCAGCAATTAACTAAAATATAAGTTGAATACGAAGGAAACAATAGATTGGTACTGCACGTAATTAGCTATTAACAACGACATAGCCCATGAGATATTCATTTCTAAATGCAAACTATGTCTTCACTGTAGAAGCTACAGAAATCTCACAAGTTCACAAGTCGTCACTTCGAAGTATTTCTATCTCTCACAACCACACACAAACCACTCCACACTCTCCAAGTCTCCCTCGTGACCGCGCTTCTGCCGCGCCGTCGCGTCCAGCACCGTACTGCCTCGTGCCACACTCTCCCAAACTACCTCGTGTCCTCTCCGAAAAACCATGCTCCTCCCCAATCTCCATATGTCTCTTTTAGTAACGAGCACTGTGATTGGCTAGAGCACTCCCTCCTTGTCTCCAAGCTAACGTGCACTCACAAACATATTGAACACATACCAAATACTGGATTTACACTTAAATACTAGAAATTAAATAACTATTCCTACGGCTGAACCATAAACATGCACACATTATTAAATACATAAACCAATTAAATAAACATATATCAAAGGAGTAGCAAAAAAAGGTAGGCCAGCCATTTTTTCGTGTAACTGTGGAGTACTTATGGGCTGACGCAATTGAAAGTAATCGGCCACTTTGACCTCAAATAACTCACGTACTATTCAAGTTACATGCCTGTAATTCATACCAATTTCGATTTACACTTATAGTTTTTTAAAGACATCTATCGACAAAATTAGATGAAGTGTTTATAATTTGGAAACTCGTTGCTGGATGTTACTTGTATAATTTACTGTCAGATACTGAACTTCAAACTGATAAAGAAAGTGAAAATCTGATTACACTATCAGAATCATTGTGCAAATAATAGTAATGTACATGTTTCTTTTTGAGGTATCATGATTCATCTGACTATTAATTTCTATAAAAGTTGTGAAATGTCTGCCATTAAGGTTTCACAAGTCCGCCATCTTTGGCACTCCCAGTGGCACAATGGAATTCCCAACCACACGGCTGGACCATGTGCTGTGGCTACCCCTCTTGTCCGGCTAACATTTGGCGCGTCTGCTGACGGGCCCTGGCCGGCCGAGCAGCATGTCCGGCCACGCTAACTTGGGAATGTTTTCAGGGTGCCACAATTTGCCCGTTACCTCACAGACCCCACATCACAATCATTCTCAACACTGAATAATGACCTATTGCTGTCTGTTGTTAAAGGAAGACGTGAACCAATTGTGAGCTACTCCCCGTATTCCGTAATGGTCCAACTTCTGGCGCAATACCTTGTGATCAACACAGACAAACACCTTAGTTAAATAAAAAAAAAACATGCCTAGCATTCGAAACCTTTTGTTTAACCCATCCAGTACCTCACAGAGAGAATAGAATATGGCATTTTCAGTTGTTAAATGACTTCTAGAGCCGATCTGTACATTTAAATATCTTTAGCATACGCTGATAGCTTAGAAATAGGTCTAAAATTGTCTACATTATCCCCTTCTTCCTTTTTATAAAGTGGCTTTACTATTGAGTACTTTAATCATGAAGGAAACTGACCATTCATAAAGGAAAAATTACAAATATGTCTAAGTACAGTAGTAACATGTGCAGCACAGTACAAGCCAGTTTCCACAAAAGTTGCTGCATAGGTCTTGGAGAACATATATTTTTGTTTAATGCAATAAGCTGAAAATGGAGCTTCAGATACCATACAAGAAGAATAAGTTTAGAAATTTCGCAGGCACTGTTCCAGTTCTGCAATTACTGCGCGAAAGTCAGCCTTTCAGACGAACAATGAAACTCCTAAAAGTGATTGTTACCCTAGTGGTGACAATGTCTAAAGCGGAGTGATCTTTCTCTACCCAGAAGAGAATAAAAACTTTTCTGCTGAGTAACGAGTCAAGATAGGCTGATAGCAATCTCCAAAAAGGACTTTATTCACAGCATTGACAATTTTGGTGAACGCGTTGTTGACAGATTCTCTGCTTCTAAGGAGAGGAGAATGGAGTTTTCTTACGAACATTCATTGTAAGATAAGCATCTTTCCTCTAGAAACTATTTTGTCATTCAGTTTTCGCCTTTTGATGTTAGTTATATGAAATTTTGTTGTTCATCTTCCTGTGAACCCCCACAAAAAAATCCATGAACTGTCACTGTGTCTTTGCCATAAGATTGGCCAGGATCACAGTAAATTTTTACAGTCAGGAATTTATAAAATTACTTGTAATGGTTGCCATTGCTTTTATATTGGACACATGGAAAGTGCCTTTGAAACAAGATCTGAAGAACACACAAATACCTGCAATAAAACAAGTTTTTGGTGAGTATTTAAAAAATTGAAACAGAATATGAGGTATAGTAAATAATTTGCAGAATTACATACTGCTTCCAAAAGTAGATACCTCAACATTTTGGAGGAACTAGACCTGTTTGCTAGTGAGAGACAGCATCCTGACCATGTTCTTAACAAGTAAAGTGTCTTCAACCAAATCTCTGAAGAACTCATTCCCTGACATTTGTGTTGCTAGTGAGAAGTATTACCAGGTACCATTGAAGATTTGGAAAGATCAACAGTATTGCTATCATCTATGCACCTATTGTGAATGCACAGCATATGGAGCAGTGCACTACTCCCTGGAGGAAAGCCTGCTACTTTGAATAACGTAAGAACTGCAGAAAAGTTGAAGTAAAACTTACCTATGAGTAACTTGCGCCATTTAGCAACGACTGCTGCACTTCACTATCTTCTCACTATAAATTATGCTATCTGCTATTTTATTGAAGTATTTCCATAATTTGCTTCTTTTCATTACTCTAGGTCCGTCCTCATTTCACTTTTGTTACTAACTGTCCCAATCAAAATATAAACTGGGATATGAGAATCTGGACAATTGCATGTTCTCAAAGTGTATGCCATCTTCTGCCTTTATAAGGTCTGTTTTTTCTAACCCTCACAATACACTCAATTTTAAAATGATTTCTGTAATCCTTTTACTTAAAAAAAAATGTTAAATTTTGACCACTCTGAACTGTCAGAAAATGAGTACAACTGAGAATATTTTAAAGAATTGTACTTTTAAATGAAATTCCTTTTAATTTTTTTACATTTGTTTTTATGTTATGTCTGCATGAACAACTCTTAAATTGCTGTGCATCCTATATATGATCAGTTGAAGCAGGCATTGCAGTTTTGGCTCTGGTTATTTTGACATGTTTTGACTTTTTGCAGTACACCAGAATGGAAGGTATATTGTGTTTTTGTTACAACTTCTGTCACTCGTGTTTAATTTCTTAATGTAATAGCTAGTAACTTACTTCCTTTTACTTCTATTGTAGAGTTTGAAGATAGCTCATGCATAGCTGAAACCAGTAATTATATTCAAAAAGCTGTGTGATTGAGACATTATTTAATGCCCTTTTCACTTAAGTTTATACAAAATCAGTAATGATGGGAAATCTGTTTCCTTGGGAGTACTATACATGCTGGTATGATAAAGTGATGCAACAACAGGAATATAAAATTATATTACTTCCACCTATTATATGGTATCAAATCCATCTTAAAAATGAAATTTATCACCCTTAATGTTGAATCTGAAACAGTAAACAATTTGTAAGCTGCAACTAACAGGCTCTCGTCTGTGCAGTAGTAATGAACGAAGGCTGTCCAGTTACTTATCTGCCTGTTTCTGGTCCTGATCTAATGGCTTCAATTTGTTATGACAACAAATATTTACTTTCTCTTGTGTAAGAAATTAATTTACATTTATCAGGACAGTACAAAGCTCCTTTTGAAATAGTATACAGGAATGTTCCTCATGCCATGTTGATAACATTTCTTGTTCTCTTTTCTTTGTTTTTTTTGTATTTTTTTTTTTTTTTTGCATCACCTGAACAATTTGGGATATAAAATGAAATGAGGATCTAGATGGGCAGGGCAAGTAGAACATCTACAATTCTAATGAGATTTGGGTAATAATAATTCAATAAGGCATTTACATGTTCTGTTAAAAATTGCTTTATTGAGATCTGGCTGAGCCTACAATCTCAATTATCACACAATTTGTATTTAAATGCACCCAGTGCACCAAATATTTTACAACCTCCAAATTTGAAGGGCAAGATGGAACATGTGCATACACTTAGGGACTAGTTCCCAGGATGGAGAAAGATTGCAGTCTTACAACAGTGACACATTCTCCTACTGGCAGTTCATATCATAACAGGGCACTCACATATAACTGCAATACAAACATTCATTATCCAGATAATTCCTGCTACCACACAAGCTTCACAATTAATATACCTATTTTGCACTTATATCATTTTTATGTTTTTTCTTGGTGCTTTCTTTAAAGTAGACGTAAAAGTAAGTAAACAGATTAAACAGTAAGGTATTACAAAATTCTGTAATAAAAAGCCACACACTGTACCCCAACTATAAACTGACTTAAGCAGGGCACTCCACATGAACAATACTTTCCATCAGAATACCAGTACCAATCCCTGATCATGAAAGTTGATTGCAAAGTAGCAAGTTGACAGTGCTATAGACAGACAGGGAGAAAACTGTTTCAGTGCAAATAGCATATGGCACTTGGCAGGATGTTGCCTGTCATGTTCTTCCACTATGTCCACAGAGCACTACAACTCAATGGCAAACTGGTCCTGGGGTTCCTCCAGAATGGGTTCCACCTCTGAAACAATATAACAAAAAATTCCAATTTCACATATTTCTAATTACACTCATTGGTAATACTGAAAGCACTTGTGAGGAATATTATAAACATGAGAATGACCAAATATGGAATGAATAAATTTACATTTAAGTATTATTTCATTTAGTAGTGACAGGAAAATATTGCAAAAATAATAAAGCAGAAAATACAGGTTTTTTGGTGAAATAACATGAAATTGGCAAATTTTTTAATATGATTTTGCAAAAATCTGTTACTTTCCCAATAAAAATCTTATACTGAGGATGGCAGTTATTTAATATTTGTAAACAGTGGTTAATGAATGCTGAAATGGTTTCTATTCTCGAGGCTGACATTCATCTTAAAAAAAAAAAAAAGTCCTTTTCACATGTAAAGAACTTTGACATGACGATGAAAATATCACCAAATTTGGCCAAAAATTCAGCACTAAATTTAGCCAAAAAACAACATATATTTTGGCAAGAAACCAAAACCAAATTCAGCAAAAAACTAACAACAAATTTGACATCACCCATGGAATGTAGCGGGAGGGAGAGGCTCAAACGCAATTTGGGGGGGAAAAATCCAGCACAAAATCTGACAAAAGCCAACATCTGATTACATGCTTTTGTGCAATGAATAAGCTTTCTCTTAAGGATAAATTACCCAAAAATATGATTTCATATGAAAGCAGTGAACAAAAATAGACATAGTAGGCTAATATACTGATATATGTTTACCACCAAAATTTGAAACCCTAATAGCATATGTAGCTGAAGTCAAATGTTTCAGCAGATCATCAATATGTTTCTTCCAGTTCGGTTACTCATCAAAGCACACACCCAGATATCTTTAATATTCTGCCTTAATAACAGACTTCTGTTCAAAGGCTATATTTATCAAAGGTGTTAAGCCATACACTCTGTTTTCTCAAAAGTTAGTGAGAGACCATTTGCAGAGAACCTCTTGAAATTTACTGAAAGACTTTATTTACAATTTCCTCAGCTAATTCTTGATTGTTGGATGCGATTACTATGCTTATATCATCATCAGAAAAAATAACTAGCTTTGTATCATCATGAAGATAAGAGTGGCAAGTCATTAACATACAGAGTGATTCAAAAAGAATACCACAACTTCCAAAATCTGTATTTAATCAAACAAACATGATGGAATCTTGGACAATTAATCATTGTGCAGACATTTGAGTGACATCAACCCAATACTCAATCTCGTTATACACTCTCTGGTAGCATTTCCGTAGTAACAGTTCGGATAGCTAGAGTTACTCTTTCGTTTAAGTGGGTATTACATGACAATCTGGTGTGAACAGCACTGGTCTAGCGCGACGGTCATCTAGTGGTAGAACAGGTGAAACTGCAAAAATTAGCACACACATTATCCATGCACCAGAACAAAACTGACATCAATCCACGTATGCACACGAGGTAGCGATAACTCACACATGCACAGAAGGGAGTATGGTAGTGCTTTCTGCTTGCTGTTGGCTTATTGTTAGGTGGCTAGTGGCTAATTTCAGATTTTCAGGTTGGGGATTTTCCGCATTTTTTCAGTACGTAGATTTTCATAAATGCAGAAATTTTTTTTTTCGCAGCTGGCTTTTTTTTTATACTGGCTGTTTATAATGATAAATGGTGATTTTCGATTTCTATTGTACTGCCTTAGCTTATGAAGGCTCATGTTTGATTTGATTTCATCTGTTGCTTTATTTTAGCATGCCGGAAAGAGAAACTGGCAGTGATATGTGAGAACGTCTGTGCGACAGATAAGGACTGCAAAATGATGAGTAGCACATACACAATTTCCAAACTCGGAAAAATAACGCAAGTGCACCTTTAAGTACTGAGCCTTTAAAGATTTGCAAATTGCATGGCATATATCAACAACAACTTTTGAACTGGTGGACTGTGCTATTCTGTGGCTAAAAGCCAAACACTTAAAAGATTCCCCAGTCACCAGGAAACGTAATGTTACAACCAGTCTGCAACATAACAGGGCATGTACCGGTATGTTATTGGTGTGGTCACAAAACACATGAACATATGATTTAATTCCCACTTTTGAGAAGGTGAGAGAGCCTCCCTCATGAATGTGCCACACTTGCTAATTCCATCTTCTATCATAGACAGCAGGTTCTCGAAACAGGCCATGTCCATCCTCACAGGATTCCAAAATCCTTGCGGATCTTCGAGCTTCAGTTCTTTTACAAGCAGTGAATACATTCTCCTGTCTTCATTCCTTCTTTCCAGCCAGGGTCGAACCCAGCAATGTCTGGCTTTTCATTTTCGTCATAGTTCTGCCCTAATCCAAAGATTTACTGTCACTGTCCGGGTAAAATATCCAAAAACAAGTGGGTCCTCCATGTGCAAAATTTTGTATTAAATGAGAATTTAGATACACATATACCTGTGTAACCAAGCACCGTAATATAAAATTAACTGCTGAGTCTGTAATTCAGAAAAGTAATAACCCAAATAAGAGAATAACAATTACTTAATAAATGATAATAAACGACAATTTCTTATTAAATAGGAACATTGAGCTCACAGAAATAATTTGAAGGAATGATGTTCCAATATATCATACGGCCTAGATTTTCGCACGGTAGAACGAAAAACTTTATAAGAGATCAGACAGTTCTGTTTGCGTTTCGCATGTTATTACCGTCTACTGCGCATGTGCACCAGGTATATCCCAAGTGGATGGTGTGATAGGTCTAAGTGAGCCAGTATGTAGTTACAGATATGCCCACTTGGGGCGCTGGTGCAGAAGTGTGCGGTTTTGGCGCATCATGTAATAGGGGCATTAGTTCCTCCATGTTAGCTGGTAGAGGTGGTTGAAACACCATATCTTTAACTTTCGATGGGGGCGGGGGAAGAAACACCATACAGGACACTGAGGTCAGGGCTTCTTGGAGATCAGTGGTGAAGTTTTCTGTCATGAGCTGCCTAGTGGCCAATCCACTGCTGTGGGTACCTTTCATTTAGATAGGCACGGACAGATAAGTGCCAATGGATTGGTGCCCTATCCTGTTGCAATATCCTGTTGCTTCTTCGAGTTGAGGGAAAAACCAATTCTGCAACATTCCCAGACAGGTACCTTCAAAGAAAAAAGGACCAAAAACTTTACTGGCTGAAATGGTGCAGAAAACATTAACCTTAGATGAACAACATTCATGGTGGCTTCTGTCCCATGGGTTGTCAGTGCCTCATGTACAGACACTGTGCCGACTGACTTTCCCTGATGTGTGAAATGTTTTATCATTAAGCACTAGCTTTGAAATGAACCGGTCAATTGTTTCCATTTGCTCAAGGACAAACTCACAGAACTAGATTCTTTCCACCTTATCAGCTTTGGAAAAGTCTTGAACCAATTGTAGACAATAAGGTTTCCATCACTAATCTTTTCCTTAGGACCCACCAAATGGCTGGTTGCAGAATTTTCAGTTCTCTGCTAGCTCAGTGGGTTGATTTTCCTGGATTGCAAGCAAATGCTTTCTGAATAAAGCCAACATTTTCTTCACTCGTGCATGGCTGTCCAGAACTTTTCCCTTTGCACGAACACCCTTTCTTTGTGAATTGTTTAGACCAACATACAATACAGTACCTATCAGGAGGTTGAACACCATACTTGGTTCACAATGCATGCTGAACAAATGTAATTGATTCACTTCTGCCATACTGAATAACACAAAACACTTTTTGTTGAGCAGTTACCATCCTTGCACTAACAACATAAATGAAGGTTATGTGGCTGACAGCGCTCCTAGTGAGCAAATGAGCAACCAAATGAAACTTCAGAGCTTCCCTCAATTGACAACAGAAAGAGTGCAGCTCCCCTTTTCTTCCACAGAGTTTTCGATTTTCAAAGTTGCGATATTCTTTTTGAATCACCCTGTGTATTAAGAATACAGGACACCATTCTTGATACCTTTCCAGTTAGAGGACTCTGCCCATTTTTACATGTTACATGTACTGTTAATTTCAACCTTCTGCATTCTTTCCATTAGATATGATCTGAACATTTATGCACAGTCCCACTCATACAATATTTAAGCTTATCTAAAAGAATTTCATGATCCACACAGACAAAAACCTCTGAGAGATCACTAAAATCCCAATGGGTGATGTTCAGTTATTAACAACATTTACTATTTGACCAGTGAAAGCATATATAGCATTTTCTGTTGAAAAGCCTTTCTGAAAACCAAACTGACATTTTGTTAGTACTTCATTTTTACAAACATGGAAGCTACACTTGAATATGTTGCTATTTCAAGAATTCTGAATAAAGCTGTCAGAAGTAAGATTGGGGAAGTAGTTTTTAGCATCAGACCTACTTCCCTTTCTGTGCAATGGTTGAACAGCCTATCCGGAAAAGTGTCCTGTTTCAGTGAACTGCTACATACAGAGTCCCAATTATTGAAATATATGACATAAAATCATCATAAGTTTTGAACGGTTTGCGTTAGGACATTCAAAATGCGCAGTTGGCCATGGGACACAATGGGAATTAGTATGCTTATGGTTGGTTGGTTTTGTGATCAAGCCCACTTTTATTTGGATGGGTTCATCAATAAGCAAAATTGGTGCATTTGGGGGACTGAGAAACCGCATTTCACAATCGAGAAGACTCTTCACCCTTAACGGGCTACTGTCGTGTGCAATATCCAGTCAAGAAATAAGATGATTTCATCCCCACTTTCCAAAACGACTCTTGATTTCGACAACATGTGGTTCACGCAAAACAAAGTTCTACCCCATGAAAGCAGCTGAATGTTTGGTATTCTGGAGGAGCACTTTAGGGACCGCATTCTGGCTCTGGGATACCCAGAGGCCACTGGCATGTGCCTCAATTGACCACCATATTCTCCAGATCTGAACACATGCGAGTCCTTTTTGTGGGCTACATTAAATACAAGTTATATAGCAATAACCCCAAAACCACTGCTGAGCTGAAAACAGCCATTCAGATGGTCATTGACAGCATCAATATTCCGACACTTCAGCAGGTCATGCAGAATTTCACTATTCATCTACGCCACATCATCGCCAATGATGCCAGGCATATCGAACATGTCATAACCTAAATCAGAATGTCTGTAGTGACGTTTAGATATTGAATGAAGGGTAAGTGCAGTGTAGTTTGTAACTAATTTATGTTTTCTTTTCCATACAGTTCAATAATTGTCACCCTGTATGTGGCTTTTTTTTTTGTGGTTTTAGGGCGCACAACTACAATGGTCATCAGCGCCCTGACTAATTTAGGAATGTACCGCGAGGCACAAGGTTAAAACAGCAACTAAAAGAGACAACACTATAAAAGATGTATTAACAGACATAGGATTAAAAAACTAGAGCATAATCAAACGTCCTTAGACAGGTGTGTCAAGTTGATAAAACGAAGAACGCGAGCAACAGCTCCTGGGTCATCCGCTAAAATGGCATCCAGAGTACATGGCAGGCCAAGATCAAGACGCAGCGTAGTAAAATCTGGACAGGACGTTAAAATGTGGCGGACCGTCAGCAATTGCCCACATGGACAGAACAGCGCAGGCGCTGCCATCAGCAGATGGCGATGGCTGAACTGGCAGTGTCCAATTTGTAGCCGGGCCAAAACGACCTCCTCCCGCCGAGAAGGACGTGAGGAGGACGTCCAAGCTATGGGAAGAGGTTTCAAGGCCCGAAGCTTGTCCCTAAGTGCAGCCCAATCGGCATGCCACAGCGATAAAATGCACCAACAAATGATCGTGCTACAATCTGATGAAGGGACACAACAAGAAGCCGTCCGAGGCTGGAGGACCACAGCCTTGGCCGCGGCATCTGCAGCTTCTTTCCCAGCGATACCGACATGGCCAGGAACCCACATAAAGCTAACTGGAGACCCGTCGTCCACCAGCTGCTGAAGAGAGCGTTGGATCCGGTGCACGAAAGGGTGAACAGGATACGGATCACTGAGGCTCTGGATGGCGCTCAGAGAATCGGAGCAGATGACATAAGCAGAATGTTGGTGGCGGCAGACGTAAAGAACAGCTTGGTAGAGGGCAAAGAGCTCAGCTGTGAAGACCGAACAATGGCCATGTAGCCGGTATTTGAAACTTTGTGCCCCGACAATAAAAGAACACCCGACCCCGTCATTGATCTTAGAGCCATCCGTATAAATGAAGGTCATATTAATGAACTTCAAACAAAGTTCGACAAAACGGGAGTGGTATACTGAACCGGGGGTAATCTCCTTTGGGAGCGAGCGGAGGTCAAGGTGAACGCGAACCTGAGCCTGGAGCCAAGGTGGCGTGTGGCTCTCGCCCACTCTGAAGGTTGCAGGGAGTGAAAAATCAAGGTGTTTAAGGAGGCGACAAAAGCGAACTCCAGGGGGTAGCAGGGCAGAGACATACAATCCGTATTGACGGTCAAGAGAGTCGTCAAAAAAGGAACGATACGATGGGTGGTCGGGCATTGACAGAAGCCGACAGGTGTAACTACAAAGAAGCATATCGCACCGGTAGGTAAGTGGCAATTCACCGGCTTCAGCATGAAGACTCTCGACGGGACTCCGATTGCAAGTCGTAAACCCCGATGTTGTATGGAGTTGAGGCGGCGTAAGATGGACGGCCGTGCTGAGGAGTATACAAAGCACCCATAATCCAGCTTGGAGCGGACGATCGACCGATATAGGCGAAGTAGGACGGTTCGATCCGCTCCCCACGACGTGCCACTGAGAACACGGAGGACAATTAGAGAACGGGTACAACGGGAAGCCAAATATGACACATGTGGAGACCAACTAAGTTTCCTGTCAAAAGTAAGACCTAAAAATTTTGTTGTCTCCACGAATGGCAGAGCAACGGAGCCGAGTCATAAGGAAGGTGGGAGAAACTCTTTGTAGCGCCAGAAGTTAATACAGACAGTTTTCTCGGCAGAAAAACGGAAGCCATTGGCGACACTGCAGGAGTAAAGACGGTCAAGAGAACGCTGAAGAGTGTGCTCCAGAAAACATGTACGCTGCGCGCTGCAATAGATGGTAAAATCGTCCACGAAAAGGGAGCCTGATACATCATCTGGGAGGCAATCCATTATTGGATTGATCGCTATGGCGAAGAGAGCGACGCTCAAAAGGGAGCCCTGTGGCACCCCATTTTCCTGGCGAAAGGTGTCTGACAGGACAGAACCCACACGTACCCTGAACTGTCGATCCATTAAAAAGGAACGAATAAAAAGAGGGAGGCGACCGCGAAAGCCCCATGTATGCATGGTGCGGAGAATGCCCGCCCTCCAACAGGTGTCGTAAGCCTTCTCCAAATCAAAGAACACAGCCGCTGTCGGCCGCTTCCGCAAGAAGTTATTCATAATGAAGGTCGACAGGGTAACCAGATGGTCAACAGCAGAGCGGCGCCTACGAAATCCACATTGTACATTGGTAAGTAGGCGTCGAGATTCGAGCAGCCAAACCAACCGAGAGTTAACCATTCGCTCCATCACCTTACGGACACAGCTGGTAAGCGAGATGGGTCGATAACTGGAAGGCAAGTGCTTGTCCTTCCCCGGCTTAGGAATCGGTACAACAATAGACTCGCGCCAGCATGTGGGAACATGTCCCTCAATCCAGATGCGACTGTAAGTACGAAGAAGGAAACCTTTACCCGCAGGAGAAAGGTTCTTCAGCATCTGAATATGAATAGAATCAGGCCCCGGAGCGGAGGACCGTGACCGGGCAAGTGCATTTTCAAGTTCCCGCATGGTGAATGGGGCATTGTAGTTTTCACAATTCGAGGAGTGGAAATTAGGTGGCCGAGCCTCCTCTGCCTGCTTTCGGGGGAGGAAGGCAGGGGGGTAATGAGTGGAGCTCGAAACCTCTGTGAAAAAGCGGTCGAAGGCATTGGAGACATCCTCAGGGGCCACAAGGACGTCATTCGCGACCGTCAAGCCAGAAACTGGTGAGTGGACCTTAGTGCCAGATAGCCGGCGCAGGCTACCCCATACAACAGAAGGAGTAAAACTGTTGAAACGTGCTTGTGAAAGCAGCCCAGCTGGCTTTCTTGCTTCCTTTAAAACTACGACGACACTGCGCACGTAATCGTTTGTAAGTGATACAATTCGCCACTGTAGGGTGATGTTTAAAGGTGCGTAAAGCACGTCGACGAGCATGTAAGGCATCTCTACATGCTGCGGTCCACCAGGGGACCGGTACGCGGCGTGGAGAAGAAGTAGTGTGAGGGATGGAATATTCAGCAGCAGTGAGAATGACTTCCGTGATGTGTGCGGCCTGACTATCGCAGCTTGTGAAGATTTGATCCTGAAAGGTCGCCCTGGAAGTGAAGAGCCCCCAGTCTGCTTTGGAGATGTTCCAACTAGTTGAGCACGGAGAGGGGGTATGATGCAGGAGAGGATAACACAATATCATCCCGGACCAGCAACATAACCCCTCCATGAGCCGGAATACCTGCCACAGGGGGTAAGTCAAAACGCTCAGAGGTGTAGTGTGCCAAGGCAATTTGATCGCATGGGCGTAGCTTCGTTTCCTGGAGGGCTACGACGAGAGGACGGTGCGAGCGGAGCAGCAATTTCAAGACCTCTCGGTTGGAACGAATGCTGCGAATATTCCAGTGAATAAGTGCATCATGAGAAGAAGAAGATGCAAGAAGGGGTCATCGAGAAGGGCGCTGAGGGCCCGGCTTCGAGCGAGCACTGCCGCCACTAGCAGGAGGCTGACAGTTATCGTCCATTTGTTCTATAGGTTCATCGGCCATCTTGTGAAGATGGCCAGAAGGGGGAGCTTCCTCTGCTGGTGAACGGCCTGATGTTCGGCTACCAGCGGTGCGGCCAGGCAAAACGGATGACGGCCTGGGGCGGCAACCGCTGGGGGGCACAGGAGGAGAAATGCGCCGTGGCGGGGAAGGAGAACTGTGCTTCCTATGAGCCTCCTTGGAAGGCCGTTTTGTGGAAGGATTGGTCGATGACTGAGGGTTCGAGGTACGTAGAAGGTCTGCACGAGACGGTTCTTTCTTGAAGGCCCATGCTTCTGACTTCTGGGCCTTCGTCCTGGCAGAAGCTGATAAAGGTGCTTGTGTCGGACGGGCAACGGGAGGAAGAGGAGACGTCGACCGGGTGATCTTAGCACTGGCCGAATGGACGACCGTAGTGCTGAAGGTCAGATCGCATGTCTGCGTCGCCACCTCCCTGGTAGTCCGAGGAGAGGCGAGGACAGTACTGTACTTCCTCGCCGGGAGCAACGTGGGCTTCCTGCTAGCGAATAGCTTGCGAGCACCAGAGGTGGAGACTTTCTCTTTGACCCGAATTTCTTGGATACAGCGTTCTTCCTTGTAGATGGGACAGTCGCGGGAGGACGCTGCATGGTCACCGCAACAGTTCACACAACGAGGAGACAGAGGTGGACAGTCACCCTCATGGGCAGCCCTGCCACAAGTCACACATGTTGCCGCATTGGAACAAGAATGGCGAGTGTGATTGAAACACTGACACTGGTAGCAGCGCGTAGGTGTCGGGACATAGGGGCGAACAGAAATAACCTCGTAGCCCGCCTTGATGCGTGACGGCAGTTGAACACTGTCAAAGGTCAAGAAAAGTGTCCGGGTAGGTACAAGGTCATTGTTGACCTTTTTCATGACCCTATAGACAGCCGTCACGCCCTGCTCAGCGAGGAAAGACTGAATCTCCTCGTCATTCAATCCGTCGAGTGATCTAGTATAGACCACTCCACGAGACGAATTCAAAGTGCGGTGAGCCTCCACCCGGACAGGGAACGTGTACAGGAGTGTGGTCCAAAGCAGTTTTTGTGCCTGAAAGGCGCTCTCAGTTTCTAGTAACAAGGTACCATTACGCAACCTGGTACAAGACTTGACAGATCCGGTTATGGCATCTACGCCCTTCTGGATAACCAAAGGGTTGACAGAGGAAAAATCCTTTCCGTCCTCACATCGAGAAACTACGAGGAACTGTGGGGCAGGCGGTAGTACTTTTGTCACTGGTGGCTGGTCAAGTTTCCGTTTGTGGGCAGAAGTCGAGAGAGAAGAAGAAGAGAAATCCATTGCGGAGGAATCCCCCATGACTGCCAGCGTCTCCGATGGCGTGCTCCTTCCTTGTGGGAACCCTCTCAGAGGGCACTCCCGCCTTAGGTGATTGTTCACACCTCCCGAGGAACGGACGGAGGGACCAATCGGCACGGTCGGAAGGTGTCAGCTCAGGCAATCACCCCTCCCTGGGCCTGGCCTTTACCAGGGGGTACGTGCGTGCCTTACTTGTCTACCCAGGGCGGGGAATTACGTGTTACCCCGTCACCGGCTACGCGTGCGAACGTGTGGGTCGGCCTTCAGGCACGCACAGGGAGGAAGGAAGAAGAGGAAAAAGAAAGGAGAGAGGGAAAGAAAGGACATACTGTCTCAAACACCGAAGCGGAGACCAGAGAAGGCAAGAGAGGAGAAGGCAAGAGAGGAGAAGGCAAGAGAGGAGAAGGCAAGAGAGGAGAAGGCAAGAGAGGAGAAGGCAAGAGAGGAGAAGGCAAGAGAGGAGAAGGCAAGAGAGGAGAAGGCAAGAGAGGAGAAGGCAAGAGAGGAGAAGGCAAGAGAGGAGAAGGCAAGAGAGGAGAAGGCAAGAGAGGAGAAGGCAAGAGAGGAGAAGGCAAGAGAGGAGAAGGCAAGAGAGGAGAAGGCAAGAGAGGAGAAGGCAAGAGAGGAGAAGGCAAGAGAGGAGAAGGCAAGAGAGGAGAAGGCAAGAGAGGAGAAGGCAAGAGAGGAGAAGGCAAGAGAGGAGAAGGCAAGAGAGGAGAAGGCAAGAGAGGAGAAGGCAAGAGAGGAGAAGGCAAGAGAGGAGAAGGCAAGAGAGGAGAAGGCAAGAGAGGAGAAGGCAAGAGAGGAGAAGGCAAGAGAGGAGAAGGCAAGAGAGAAGAGTAAGTAATACAGCGAGATGGAGAAGAACAAAGAAAGGAACCAACCAAAGGAAGGAAGAAACCAGAAGAAGTGAAAAACCAAAATGAACGCAAATATAGGTCGTGAAACCGTCCGTCTCCGGACGCAGGCGCTAACTACCCCCTTGAGGGGGAGGGACTCCATTTAGTCGCCTCTTATGACAGGCAGGAATACCTCGGGCCTATTCTAACCCCCGGACCCGCAGGGGGGCTGTATGTGGCTGAGAATCGTACTTATCTGTTGGGAACAAACTTTTAGTACTCTGTTGGAAATACAATTAATTCAACACGAGCTGAAATAACTACTCCACCCAAAGCAGGATGTAGGTCACACAAAGCAAAAAGGTGTGAAAAACTGACATGTTCTACATCATTACAAAATGTCATATTCATTAACTATGGAACAAGTATTAATGTAATGTAATCCATCTGAATGTGGCGTCTTATCATCACAAACTGTTTTCGCATGAACAATATTTGTGAAGAGATGAGACTATCTACCAATATATGCATACATGGAAACAGAGGTGGAATAGGTTCAAGAAAGACAAATTTAAACATATGATTGATCTTTCAGTTGCGATGAAAAGAAAAATGTAAAAGGCTATGCCGTGCATAATATGGAATGGGAAAAGACATTTAAACACTGTATCAGGAAACAGAGAAACGTGTAGTTCCAAATTTTGGTGGAGTGGTAGGAGAGAATGTCATGAGCAACATACTGTAAATCCTGTCCAGTGGTATGTGAGCATGCGTGTAGGAGGTTGTTTGAAGGTAACTTTTTATCATTTTCTTTAATATTTCAAAAACCACTGATTGTAACAAAAATGTTTCCCAATACAAAATTAAACTGCATTAACTATCTTAGAAAAAAAGGGTCCTCTTTATTTTTTCTCTAGAATTAATAGTTTCTGCATTGTAGTGATGGAAAAAGTACATATTATTAAAGACAGTTTTAATGGCATAAAATTAATGTTAAGTAGGTGGTAGGTTAAGAACAAATATTAACTGTGTGTACCACATCTAAGTGCAGCAGTGCCATATTAAGGGATAAAATGTGTTTTGATGGTGAAACACCGTTGAGGGGGGAGGGTAGAAATGCAAGGGAAAGTAGGCCACCTGATTGTTGTCATGTACTTGCTCCTTCGTAGGTCTGTAAATGGTAGAGCAAGAAGGTGATCCCACAGTCTACCCTGCTATGTCACAAGTAGGAACTACAGGGTGTTTCACGAAGTTATACTGATCTTCTGCAGTGAACCTTGATCCTCCGCAACGGGCCTTAGGAATTACTGGCAACACAATGTGCAGACATGCCCAGGGGGTATTTATTTTACACAAAATGCATTAACACTAAATGGAACACAGATACTAATGCATAAGGACAGACTATTTATTTATTTATGCACACTGTTGTACACTGCTGTAGAGGAAAGTGATTCTTAGTTATCCAGTGTGGCAGCTGTAGCAACTTCCCCCACCAAAAGTGCTGCTGACCGTTTGTTTTGCACACAGACTATACCTCCCCAAAATTTACGTGCAGATCTTTTAGCTGATTGGATAAAAATAACTTCACTAAGCTCGTGTTTGTACAGTGAAGTTACTTTCAGTTTATTAGTACTTATTTGCAGTTGTTAAATGAGCTGTTATGTAAAAAAGGAGAATAGCTGGAGCTGTCAACTGTCTACCATACTGAAGAGCCTGTCACAAGTGTAACATGCTGTCAGTTTCATTGTCTCCAGTACCACTGGCTGGAATACTTTCACAGCACTCCCTGACATCTGAAGAGGCCCAGAGGCTTAAATTGTCTCCCTCTGCAGCAGATGTAGGTCACCTAGGTGTTAAATAACTTCAGCTGTATCACTGTAAGTCATGACAATGCTTTCCAGCAGTTTATTGTTCCAGACACGAACATAATCAGTCCCATTCCACCAGATATACTCACACCCCATCTTGGAAGATATACTGTGCATGTGTAATAAGTGATTCCACTCAGTGTAGCCATATTTAAAGTGCACACAACTACTGAATGGAAGAGATTTATACAGTCTACCAGTAACACAATTAATGGTGAGAGAAGTGCAGTATCTTCCTGATCAAACATTAATTCACTATCAAGCAACAAAAACATTAGATGACTTCACAAAATGCTCTCAATAATAGACAGCAGTGAGGTGCTACAATTACCAATCCCATCCTTTTCCCACCAACACAACATGATCCTTACAAATTACACACTTCTCTCAGCCATTGTTTACAGGAACACATTTTGCATAAAAGCTGACTTACCAGCTGTAAATAAGTATTTATTTAATAGACTGAAAATAACTCCACTAGATTAACAGTAGCTCAGTGGTGTTATTTTATCTACTCACATAATAGAACTGGACAGGAAATGCTGGATAGTTAATAGTGTCTGCAAAATGAAAAGCAAGCAGCACTTATGGAAAGAGAAGTTGCTTTCCTGAAAGAAACCTACAATAGTTGTATGGGATGACTATGAATCGATTTCCCCTCTAGCAGTGTAGAACAGTGTTTATGGATTCTGTCCATCATATGTGTGTCTTGTGTTAGTATCTGTATAGCATGTAGTCCTAATGCATTTTTTGGAAAGTAAACATCCCCAGGTATGTCTGTGTACTACATTGCCAAAGGTACACAATGGAGGATCGGTATAACTCTGTTAAGCAGCCTGTAGTTGCTTCTTGTGACATAGTGGGGTAGATAAGAGTAGGAAATCATATGCTTGCTCTTCCAGTTGCACACCTATGAGGAGGCAAGTACACTACATGACCACAATCAAGTGGCATATCTTCCTCCACACTTCTATCCTCCAAAAAATTATGAAACTGACCTTTAACATACCCACTGGCCAGGCTTTCCCCCTACACTTATTCATAAACCTGCAACTAAGCCAATTTTTCACTAATTTCCTTTCACTGACTGGACTACTACACTAACAGCTCCAGAGTACCTCTTTGAGGTGGGGGGAGGGGGGGGGGGTGTAGTACAGAGATGGAGCAGAGTGTGGTGGTGGGAACAAAGTGAAAGAGTGGAAGAAGCATGAAAATAAATAAGAAAGAGGAAAAACAAGAGTTGTGATTATGAAGGCTTTCCAAGCATAATAACTGATACTATTCTTCTCGGGTGTGCAGCCGGGTCATAACGTCATCTTGACACAATATTTCAGTGGTCCACCTGGCCGCCATCTTCAGGTGAGAGTGCTGGTAACAATCTCGCCGGAGGATTCATACAGTTCGCGCGAGATCGTGTTCCAGCACTCTCACCTGAAGATGGTGGCCAGGTGGACCGCTGAAATATTGTGTCAAGGTGACGTTATGATTCAGCTGCACACCCGAGAAGAATATTATCAAAAACAAGAGTTGTTTATAAGACATTACCTTGGAATAATACTCAGAGTGGGTAGTGGGGGCAAAGGAAGGGAATTTATAGCAGTTAGCATTAACAATGGATCTCAAATGTGCCTGGGTCAAGGTATCCCAGACAATGACATGTTTAACTCCTTAGAATTTACTAGGAAAATTCTGAAAATCTGAAAAGACAATCACTGACAAAGAACTACTGTAATATTAATTTCATTAGAAAAAATATTTACAGGCTTACAAGAAATGGTTTGCAGCGAGAAATCTTGTGCCATACTGTAGTGTCCTTCATACAGTTCATGCACAATTCATTGGTATAAAACTATGAGTTACAGCACATAGAGGGCTATATAAGTGGAAATTGTAACCACACTGTAGATGTGATATGAACTGAAAGAACAGTTGGCAGTATACTTTAGTATCGTTTTCCATGTGTTCCACAACACAGTGTAACTTAAATCTATAAGTGAAAATGTTTAAACACTTCTTACATGAAAGCATAATTCAACCATTCATGCTACACACTCGTACGTACATAAATCTGAGATTATCACAAACCTGATTTGATGTCATCCTTAGGGACATTTGCTCCCTTGATGAGGTCACTTGGAATACTTGAGAGGTTCTTTGGTGGTGTGCGCGCCAATGGGGAGTTCCTCAGCTGCATCAGGAATGCCCTGTCATACACAATTCTTGTGCCTGAAACAAACAGCAGATATAATAGATGTGATTTTCTTTTACTCTGCATTTTCAAACTATATGAAGGGCATCATGAACTACGTGATTGTCAGATGCTTTAAGAGTATTATGGCTAAAATGCGATTTAAGGGTTGGCTGGCTATTCTGAGTGAAGCAGTTTCATGTATGTGCAAAGGTGACTAAAGGCATCACGCAGCATGTCTCCAAAGACTTTCACTAGATTACAAACACACTACAGTTCTAAAACTTTACTGAATCTAGAATTTCTGAAAGTAGGAACATTCAGAAGTAATCTAGTTTTAGTAAGCGACTTACTTTCCAAAAATAAGGTTCTTCGAAAATTGATGTATTGCCTGCTGGCTTCTGTCTCTGTTTCTTCGACTGACATCTGTTTAACAATTTTTGTGACGTTTCATCAGCAAAAGTGGCTGGCGTTGTTAAAGGTTAATCCTACATTGCTGGTGGCAGACTTTGCCACACATGTGCTGGTGAAATATGAGGAAAATAGTTGAACAAACCTTGGTCTCAGAACCTAAGACAGAAACCTACAGGCAATATGTCAGCAAATATGCATGACATTTTCAATTCGTAAAGTGTTATTTTAAGATCCGGACAATTCAACATATGACTATATTAGCCAAATTAAGATGGTGTGGTACATCTTTGATGGAATTTCCATTTTAGTAGTTTCATCTGCATCCTACAAAACAATATTTCATTAAAATCAAATGACACTGCAAGTGTAATGATGAGTACATTGATGAAACTGAACTGAAACGTGTATTACCATTTGTATAAATATTTAAGTATTGAAGAGTGTTCTGGGCTTTGTTCACTCCTGCCCCGGTTGTGAAGCAGTTGTGCACAATGTTCATCCATGATTAAAATGCAAGCACATACTGCCCACATATACATATTCATCATCAGGTTGCGTCACACAGCACAAATCACCCATGAAAATCATCTGGGTTCACTGGCTGTGTCAAAATGAATCTATGGTGTGGTGACATTTTTTACAACCAACGAGAATGATTGATGTGATACAATGTTCGGAATTTTGTGCTGTGGGTATTTGCTCCACTATTAAGTCAGAATCACTTCAGGGAAAGAATTGATGTTGATGACTGTCCTCAACCTAGTTTCTAAAGTGGCAAAATAAACGCAAATCACTTTGGTTATGAGGAATGTACTCTATTGTGTTCACAAAAAAAAATGTTGTGTAGAAGTACTGTCCACATGGACTACAGAAGCTGTTATGATTCTTGAGCCAAGTGATTCTATTGGTTTTGTTAAGGTAATTGCTTTAACACCAAAATATGCGGCATTCTTCCCATGAATCCACATATCTAATCTGTAAAAATCAAATCCACTTTTCAAAAGCATGATGGAAACAGGACATAGGAAAGAGAAAAAAAAATTAAATGGAAAAGGGCTTCTAAACAGTTAGAGCAGTCATTACATTTCTATTTAGCCATGAATATGAAAGATCCGCAGCTGTGTTGAATGTCACACACCAATTGTAGAATGTGATTTCCTATTCTATCCGGCTTATATACGTCGTTATAATCACAGGGAAGCATTACTGTGAGAGCTGAATATTTTATTTAAAAATTAATAAATACCGTAGGTGTTGTTAATTTGTATTTATAAACATGTGACTGATTTTGCTAAGCTACACGGTTTAAGTTTTTCTAAATCATTTATTAGCTGCTGTTATAATTTTGCGCAAGTGTGAAAATTTTATTGCACCTATGTGGGTAAACGAGTTAAAGTAATACTAAGTCAAATAAATGCAGTGAAAATTTACACACGGTTTATCTCCGGCAAATACCTCCCCAATCTCTGTGTAGTCTAAAGTATGAGAAATTTTCTCCTATAATTACATCATTTTTCTACCAGTTCAGTCTGCGCATTAGAAAACAGCCTCCACGTGTATAATGCACTGCCTTACGAAAGCAAAGAACTCGAAAACATCTTTCGCATACAATAAGGTGAAGTGTACGTACACTACTACAAGTTACGCACAATAATTTCCAAATTATTTTTTTTCCATTTTGAGTCACAGAATGAAAAAAAGCGCATTAAATTATTATTGTCGTAAAGGAACATAAGGCAACGATCAATACGAATTTATATTTTAGCTTGAGCGCTTCGGTTCGGGCCACGTGGTCAAAGCTACACCTCGAATCGCGCCATGTTTGTTCCGTTTCGTTTCGTTTATCTCTCTCTCTCTCTCTCTCTCTGCAAGTTTTATTTCTGTCTCCGCGTTTGTTTACCGCTCCCACCAAAAAAGAACATTCGAGTAATCCCAAGGTCGTTGTTTGTGTTGGTTTGCTAACTGTTCGCAGTTTACTGCTCGCAGTTGCGCGAAGGTCAAAGGCAGAGAGCAGGAGCAAACGTACTTAAGAGTATCCTGTTTATCAAGGATTTTGCAGTCGTCCACTTAACAAGAGTACCGTTTAGCACGGTATAATGTTCGCTGCATTCAGAGTATTACTACAAAGGTTTCGGTTCACAAGAAAGTACTGTAGGTTTACAGAGGAGACCGAACGATAGCTTGAGCCGGGAAATATTAATTTTGATTACGGTACTGAAGACTTTCGTGACTTGGAATACTAATGTGCAATAGCTTTACTTCGCAAAAGTTTTTCCAATATCTTACGCCCTATGACGAGGTAGGTAATCTAGTCGCTACAAATAAGGATTCTGAGAATGCTCTTATATTTACTTAGATATTATATTTCACGCGGTCGATACAGCCTATGTAACTTAACATAAATAAACTATACCGAAGAATTCCATCAATCGTATGCGATCGACAGCAAAGACATACGGGTTCGGCATTTAGCATCGGGTTTGTTTTTCTCCTGCTGTAGTAATACAGAATGTTCCAATCAGTGAATAGTTATTAATGCGCGATGTTTTTGCTTTAGATTGTATCATATGTAGTAACGAATAACTCAACAGGGCAAACTTAAAAACCAATAATAACCTTTTCTTTGTTTCTCAAAGAAGGAAGGTAAAAGATATAACATCTTTTGGTAGCCTTTAACTAAGATGATCTATGAAGAAATTTCCTCTTTTACGGTTAAGTTTCAGTAAGCTACGTTTGCGCCGTCAAACTTCTTTTAGCGAAGTGTATATGATGCTCTTAAAATTTCCTAAAATCAGTATAAATATACTTACTGCCTGATGAGCAAGAGCTGAAATTCTCACCACAGTCTAGTACATCCCATCCGAAAAGGGAAAACACGTGTTGTCTGTGAGATCTCAACGGCTAGTGCGTGCCGTAACTCTTGCTGAAACAGCAGCACTTAAGCGACATTTACCCAAGGTCGAGTGTAGCCTCGATTGGGCACGATTCCGCAGAATCGCACCGTATCCTCACTTTCACACGTGTCTTCGTTTTACTACTGTCCCGCCGCTGACGGTAATAATGGAAACACGGATTACCAATTAGTGTTTGCGTTATCGTAAGCACAACAGTGACATAAATGAAATTTTCCTCCATGTCGAGTGGAAAATTCATGGCGTGTTATATGAGGAACGTATTCAATTACACCCTTCGAATAAGCACTTAGACGGTTGACAAAAGTGTCGACGGGAAACAAGCAGTACACGACACATTGTTTATGACTAATTATCTATGAGCAAAACGACGCTACCACGTAATGCAACAATTGTTTCAAACGTTGTACGAACTGATTTTATTAGAAACAGTAGACATCTGTAACTTTATTTTGGAAATCTTTTAATTGAATCAGTGATGATTCAAATACAGTAATAAGTTTCTGCACAAGTTACATGTTTCGAGCTTAGCACGATGTGTTTCAGAAATTATTCCCATTTTCGAATGCTGCGCGAGTTGTAATTTTCTGCTGTTAATATCAGCGAGTACGTTGTTTGCGCGAAAAAGGAGCCAAGTATCTGTATATCTAGACACACATGAACTTCTCAAACGAGTTGTAGCCAACTACCCAGGAAGCTGCGTATGTGGTGCTATAATTTATTATTAAAGGCATAACATTTCCATAATTCTATTTCTTCATATTTTACTTGCAGCTGGTTAAAGATGGCATACCGAATAATTTTTTTCAATTCAGTTTTATGTAGTACTACCAGTGAGACAGATTCTTGACGATTTCTTGACCATAATAATGCTGTCATTGTCGATTGGTTACGTACAAAGGCTACTTTTAAGCTGGTCTTCTGTTTGTGTGCTTTCAAGCAGTTTATGGATAACAGTGGCATGATAAACACCAGTCTTCATGTAAACCTACCGCCCACCAGTGGCCATTCTAGCTTTTATGATGGACGATATTAAAGATATTTTAATTAGGGTTTCATAAAATACTGACGAAGTACTTGGTACGGCAAGTATTATTATTATTATTATTATTATTATTATTTGCTTTACTTGCTGCAACTATGCTTTATAAATTTTGTAACAAAAAGTTACTTTCTTACTTTATAAGTCATCATTACTGTAGAACTGATGGACAGTTAAAAATTTTACTGCTAACAAAAATACAAAGGTGGGCGATAGGCAAAGAAGGTTTGACTACACTTGATGTAAACATCTAGGTGCATCCACATTGCTTGTGAGACTTGCGAGCAGAGCAGTGCATCGCGCCACATTTAAGGTTGATTTCCACTTGCCGGAACGTCACCGTCACGTAATCGTCAAGGGTCAGATGAATTCCTGAGCATTCAGACTTCACGGCACGTCAACGTCGAATGAACGTCGTGACGTTTTCATGAAATGCCCACCAGAGGCACTATTTCGTAGATCATGGTAGATCCTAATAAAATGTCGAATTTTAGTTTAAAGCAGGTCGCAATGATTGCTATTGCACTCGATGATGAGGAACAGGAACAACGAGCAATAAGAGTCTGAGTTTTAAAAATATGTTAAAAACCGAGACTGTGAGGGGGAATTCCACACTTTTTACAAGGGGCTGGAAGATTAAGAGTCATCGTTCTATAAATATTTCAGAACGTATAAACAACGTTTTTTTTTTTACCTATTAAACAAGATACAAAAGAATTACGAAGGGAAATGAAAGAATTACTCGTTCAATATCATCATGGCAGAAGTTGTTGGTTTGCCTAAGGTATGTCTACATGGACCGTTTTGCTGAACTAAACAAAACAAATATGGGGGTGTTACTTGCCGGCAGCAACTGAGAAATATCACGTGACTCCGTGAATGGCTCGTCGAAACATTCTTCCCGTGGAACGTTGACGTGACGTGTCAATGACGTTCCGTTGACGGCGCGTGTGAGTGCCGTAATTTGAACTACAGAGGAGAATCTTTTGAAGTGACGGTGAAGTTCCATCAAGTGTGGATCCACGTCTGCTCGCCCGAGGCCGCCTGCGGCCCAACGCTCCATTCTGCTGCCCGCACACGAGGGGAGTCGAGCTCAGTTGTACCGGGAGCAGACAGCGCGTTCAAGACCCACGGCTCTTTCGGGTACCCGGCCAAGACCGAGTGTCAAAGGGTCGGTGCAACAAAGAAACGAACAGCAGAAACAAAGCGGAAATGACGGACCACACGCGAGCGTAACGGCTTTGTGAATCGCCTGCACTCCTCTGGGAATCGTGAAGGTTCGATGTGCTAGTAAGAGGCTGCTATTGAGCCTTTGTAGAGAAGAATAACGCGAAATGTAAAGTAAGGGGTGTAACACAGTAATAAGTAATACAATAATGAATATAGTACATGGAACTCTTTATTGGTTTATACAATTCGTCCTTTTTTCTGCTCCTTTCTAAAGCCTCTACCTTTCTGAGCTCTTTTATGAAACTTGATCTCAAATTTTGTAGTTAAGTTTTTGTTACACTTTGCTCCACCGTTTTATATCGTCTAGGAATATTTCAACACACACTTCGTACACCCTACTTTTTATATTCGTCTTCGTGTACAGTTCCTGGGTGATTTTTCACAAAGAACGTTTTTTGTCGTACAATTTTATAAGTTTTCGATGTGGTCTACTCCTTCACGATAACGAAAGCAAATAGAACTTGCTGTGATGTTCAGGAAGATTCGTGGACGCTGTTGCGACGCTTGAGTAACTGCAAAGCTTCTCCTAGTAAGTCAGATCAATAGTAATGGCAACCTTCCGGCGTCAACAAAATCCACTTTCTTGGATAAGTGTGTAACAATGTGCACAAGAGATCTGTGCCCATTCATCAAAGGGGGCAGATAATGCTGTACAGACACTGCCACAAATAGAAGCAGAGTAACTCACTGCAAGTGCAAGAGATGTGCTTCTTCACCCCACCAACAATTTCTTGCAATGAAAAAGAAACAGCAACCGAATACCGTTGTACCCCAAATGCTGCAGGGTATGGAGGATGGTGCGAGCGTATGTACAACTTGAACATAGGCGTAAACTAAAGGTCGTATTTTACTCTTATAAAGCATATCGTCTGAGTTGCTGTGCGAAAATCGGGTTGTGCTTGCTGTGGAGTCCCTGTTGTTGGAGAAAAGTGCCACAAATGTACTGGACGAAAGTAGCTGACAAAAGCAGGTTATGGACATTTACAAGCCACCTATTGAACGTTTATTAGCCACTTACAGGAAAGTCCGTCAGAGGAAAAATGGTTGCAGGAATATTGTAATGTTCACCCATCGTTGGAATCAATGAAACAATGCCCGTAACTTATTTAAAAAGGAATGAACACGTGCAGGACTCACGGTTACAGTCTACCGCCAAGCAACACGTTGAGACTCGCTGGAATGCAAAAATCCGTCTGTATGCATCATGAACAAACTGCTGAAGTTTTACGTGAATTCGGAAACTGGGAATTTGACGATTTATTTTCTCGAAGCATTTCAAGGGGATACCAAGGTTGTGAAAGCTGACAGTGATTCGATGCTGCAGTTCCTTGTGCCATGGGTTTACCAGCTACAGGACCACTGTGTTGTGAGGGCAGTACGACAAGCACACCCAAATATGCAAAACGACGCATTTATAAAAGAAACTTATATTTTGGTTACATATTTTAAACACTGGATACGAGATCGTGTTTAAAGAAGACGATGTGCCTCAGTATTGTCAAAGATTTACCGCGAAGCAGCATTACTGAAAGCAGGCGCCCGAAACCCCCTAAGCGAAAAATTGGAAATAAAGGGAATGAATTTGCTTGCATTATTTCTAGTACCACAGGTGTCATCTAAAGCAACTACTGATAACTTGAGAGAGAGAGAGAGAGAGAGAGAGAGAGAGAGAGAGAGAGAGAGAAAGTTTATGCCTCTGCACGTTCCAGTGAGCTGCCCTACGAGGTAACTGGGATGTTAATTAGTTATGTTGAGTAAATATTTAATCAGTACTGACGCCCTGATCATGTAATTGTGAAAAGACGGAAATTTATTTGAACAATGCACCAAATTTATTAACCCTAAGCGATCGAACATATTTGTCCTCCTTGCTGGCACGATGTATTATGTGCAAAACGTACAGAGAACGATGTCTATCGGCGCCTTCAAAACCTGTAAATGTGAGAACAGTTCTGCCGTCAGATATCAGTGGGTGCCAACAAAAACTTTGAAATACTTGTCATTTCCTCATACAATATACCACAAATTCAGTAACTATTAGGGGGACCTTTAGCCCTTAACTACTGCGGATGGTCTCAGACAGCGACAGTTTTTTGTCTTGCGATATTTCACACACCGCTGTGAGATGTAGTAGACCTTACTATTGGATGGCAAACTACACGTGCCAGAAATGTGGCAACGTTGTTGCAATGTTTTCTTATTTTTGGACCTTGAGAGGTCTCATAGACGTACCATAGTGTTTGTGCACCGTGTTTCTGTTGAACGTTATCGTTTCTTCGTGGTTAGGAAAGCTAGAGCTTCTATGCAACGTTATCTATGCGAGACTGATGTGGGTGTCCAAGAAAGCCTCAGAGAATTCTCAGATGACTTTGACGACGGTGATAATGAGCCTGACTTCGATTATTTAGTGATGACGATGCTAATTAGTAGAAGGAAACGGATAGTGATGAAGATGTGACATCTCATGACGATAGAGAAGCGTACTTCTTCTGTAAGAACAGAAATATGTTTTCCATGGAGAAAACAGAACCCAGTATCGTCTTTACCTGCCTGGACTGCTTCACATTCCGAAACATCTCTGACAAAACTTGCTGTTCTGGCGATATGAGTCTCAAATACAGAAATAATTTTTTGAAAAACGAAGAACGTCAACTTTTGTTGTCCTTGTACGAAGTGGAAAATAAGATCCGTGTCAACAGTGTGATGTTTCGGTTTGGCTGGAGAATTGTTGGAGAGTCTCCGAGAAATGCATGCAGACTCAAAGCAATTTAAATTTTATTCAGGGCCTCAGAAGAAAACATAAGGCAATTACATTCGTCTTCATTTTTGAAATATTTGGCGAAATTTCTCCCTTGATGGAATTATGGGGTGGAATAATAGCTCATGGCTGAAACGACGAGTAGTAAACTCAAAGCAGATTCGAAATACAATTTGTCACAACTGAAATTTGTTTTTCCATCACGTGCTTTCCTTTTCAATTCGGCCACATCCACGCAAAGTTCTGTCGCGATGGAATCCCACGCTTCACTTTTTTTGGATTTGATTTTGTAATGGGAGTTGTGGCATCCCACAACACAGGATGCTGTTCATAAATATTTATAAATTTAATAGTGAAATCGTCGGTCCAATCCATTTTAAAAGAAAAACCAATGTCCACAACACAGAAAATGAATAATACCAAGACCAAGCTGCACGAGTGCAGAGAGCCAACTGGTCAATGCAAGTTGTCCGCACCACTCGCGCAGCTCGCCGCGCATCCCTTTGATTTACCGACGACAGCCGGAGCCACGCAAGCCATATGCTCGGGCGGATCCTAAGCCTGTTTCGCGGCGAGCCCTGAGAGCCTTGGTATCCCCTTGAAATGCTTCGAGAAAATAAATCGTCAAATTCCCAGTTTCCGAATTCACGTAAAACTTCAGCAGTTTGTTCATGATGCATACAGACGGATTTTTGCATGAAAGACGAAGCATTCCAGCGAGTCTCAACGTGTTGCTTGGTGGTAGACTGCAACCGTGAGTCCTGCACGTGTTCATTCCTTTTTAAATAAGTTACGGACATTGTTTCATTGATTCCAACGATGGGTGAACATTACAATATTCCTGCAACCATTTTTCCTCTGACGGACTTTCCTGTAAGTGGCTAATAAACGTTCAATAGGTGGCTTGTAAATGTCCATAACCTGCTTTTGTCAGCTACTTTCGTCCAGTACATTTGTGGCACTTTTCTCCAACAACAGGGACTCTACAGCAAGCACAACCCGATTTTCGCACAGCAACTCAGACGATATGCTTTATAAGAGTAAAATACGCCCTTTAGTTTACGCCTATGTTCAAGTTGTACATACGCTCGCACCATCCTCCATACCCTGCAGCATTTGGGGTACAACGGTATTCGGTTGCTGTTTCTTTTTCATTGCAAGAAATTGTTGGTGGGGTGAAGAAGCACATCTCTTGCACTTGCAGTGAGTTACTCTGCTTCTATTTGTGGCAGTGTCTGTGCAGCATTATCTGCCCCCTTTGATGAATGGGCACAGATCTCTTGTGCACATTGTTACACACTTATCCAAGAAAGTGGATTTTGTTGACGCCGGAAGATTGCCATTACTATTGATCTGACTTACTAGGAGAAGCTTTGCAGTTACTCAAGCGTCGCAACAGCGTCCACGAATTTTCCTGAACATCACAGCAAGTTCTATTTGCTTTATCCAACCATGGTCGTTCACAGAAATTTATCCACGACGGGTGGCAAGACTGTAATACAGCCATTTTTTTATATAAGTAACTGAGCTCATACTACATGAACTAAATTTTACAGATGGCACAAAGAACCTATTATGGTCGAGAGAATTTATGGTTATCCACAGTGTCTAGGGATTCTGTAATGAATATTAGCTCTTTACATCAGACACCGGGGAGGGGGGGGGGGAATAGAGGGCAAGTGGCTCCTCCCCCTGGCGGGGGCCTATGGCTGTAACATACAGTCGATCTACAAAACATTTGCTGCTCCCATCAGTAAGAGCCAAAGTAGCAGGTACAAGAGAAAAGGCAATGAATTAGCCGTAACTCGTGCCCTCAGTCAAATCTTGTTTGTGGGATGTTTACTAACTGATGATAAAAGAATACTGCAAATTGAATAATACGCTGTTCACGTTCTTCGCTACAGTCCAACCATGTAAACCTAACCGTCTGAAAAGTTAATACTTGGTGCTTACGTACTATATTACTTTTCTTCATGACGAGCGCAAACATTCCAACGACGCATATTACTGATGTCGATTCAATCATTACAGTACACAGCTTTCAATCTGCTGTGGAATTTGATTGCAGGCTCTTTTCTGCGTTTGGAAACTCCATTACAGCACGCTGTTTAAGCACCGACATAATAAACATCGCCACGTCACATAAGGTTATTATACACGCTTCAATTCGGAGCGCTCTAGCGGCAGGTGTTGCAACTTGCGTCGACGAAGCGCGAAAGTTAAATCGACTGCGCAAAATACATGACAAGTAATACCTCAACCGACCGATATTGAGAAAAGAACTTGAAAAATTCTGAGGAGTTACTTTTCAGCACTCCCTCTTACTTTAAACTGGCACACATATAGACTATAAGACCAGTATTCGATTTCCATGAGGAGCAATGTCTGCAGCCGCTGAAGTGCCTGACACCGTTAGAAACCGAAAAAATTATATACAAAAAGAATTTACATAAATATATTTTTTTTCAAAATTCATCTGCAAATACGCGCATGATCAAACCCAACGGTAGTGGTAATAATAAATATGTAACCTCCATGAGGCGCCTCACAGTGTCCCAGGAGTAAAGGCACACCTGTAACCTCCAAAGTATTAATGCAATAGCAGAAGTAAATAAACACGATGCAACAGCAGGGGACAGAATGAAACTGTCGGGTGAATAAGTATCCACAGGTCGGGTCACGCAGTCACGTGGCGCTGCTATAAATCGACAAAGCTCCCTTCCACTTCTCTCAGACTCCCACAGCTGTTTGCAGTCACGCAACACAATAGCAACAACGCCGTGAGAAATGATACAATCATGTGGGCGAAATATATGTCGCTTCACAACTTTAGTTGCCACACATGTTTCAAGAACCTGACCCACTGTCTTCAGATGGAAATTATAGCGTTTCATATAGCTTGTAGCGCATGTGTACTAATGGCAGCTACGCACCTTTTGTCCAAATAGAATTGTAAATAAGAGTTATCAGTATAGAAATTTTATTTACACTTCAGATATTTTGCCATAAACCTTGACAAAAATGCAAAACGAACAAAAACACACGTAATATCTTGCCGCTTGAGATACTGAGTTATTACTGATGTAATAAACTGAAACTTTCATCTCCAGGCGACAGTGTAGCCCGTAAGGAAAATGTGTATAAACATATAAAATACTGGCCGATTCTGTTTCCTTTATAATTATTGTGAACAGACACCAACAACTAATGAAAACAACGATACATAAATATTATCGCCAAGCAAGTGATGTCCCTTATCGCAGGAACGAAATGCAGAACAAATTATAGATATATACACATTAATCCGCCAGCCACGTGTTGCATCGACGCTAAATCATGTGCTAAATCGCCAAGCAATTGGTTTCCTTCCTTAATCTTCGATCACGCATCAAATTACACTTTTATTACAAGAACTAAATTCAGAACTAAGTACAGATACTGGCTCATACACATTAATCCGCCAGCCACGTGTTGCGTCGAGGCTATATCTTGTAAAGCGAGCGCTGTTCACAGTAACCGGTAATGCGAAAAATCAGAAACTCGCACGTACTTTCATCCATCAATGGAACTATACAGTTTTCATAACACGTTAGAACAAAAAAGTACATTTCCATCGTCTACCATAAACTGGAGTATATGTTTTGAATACGTTATCTCTTTTGAGAGTGAGTAACAATACTAGAACGAATTTAAGAACCCGAACGCGAGAAGTAGGCTATTGGTCAACAACATTAAACCGCAGAGGAAAATAACCAGGGCATCGTAGTAGTTATACTCTATCCAACCGGTAAAGAATGATTGCCGTGCCTATCACATTTGGAAAAAGCTTTTAAGATGTATACACACAAATCTTTGAGTACTAACTAAGCTGTCTTTGCCTGTTGATAGATTAGTGAGTTGCAAGTAAACCGTGCAAGCTATGAAATGCTGGCATTTGTTCTGCTGTTCAGAGTTTCACCGACGTTTAAACCTTCTGTAGCCATCAAATCTAGGTGTGATAAGTTCTGGATGGCACTATTATCACTGAAGATTTCCAGCAAAAGAGTTCGGGGAGGGTGGGGTGTGGGGAAGGAGGTGTCAGCAAAGGCAATGATTGTGCGTGCTAGTGACTACTAATCTGATGACCGGTTATGAAATATCTTACCACCAGGTGTAGTCGAGTACAGCGTTCCTCCTGGAGTGGACGAGTAGTCTGCAGGCAGCTGAGATGCGTCGTTTATAACGACCCTCCTCGAAGGGATGCTCTGGCACTGCGTCGCTTGTCTGGCCACGGGGGACGCGGACATCTTATGAGGGGGAAGGGCTAAGGCGCAGAGTGGCTACAGCGCGTCTTGCGAGCTCCCGTCGGCGTACACAACTCCACTGACTGTTGGGCCTCGATCTTTTTTAGCAGCGTCTCCCGCCGAGGACGCACCACTGGCAACACCGCAAAGGCTCCGCGGGGCGAGAGGGGGGACAGGAGGCTGTTGCCGCCGTGATCTCCACTTAGGCTGCTGCGAGAACAGATCGGTCGGTATCGACTGTACGCTGGGCTCTCGCGACACGGATCAACCCCACAGCTCGGCGTGTAACTGTCTAGCTGTGCGCACGCTCGGTAGCCGTTTTATCAATAAACGAGGAGCTAGCCAGTTTGTAACTGCGTAGTTTGCGCGCCAGTCGCCAAGGTCGCCACGAGCGTGCGTTCCTCGGCGGCGCTCGGCTTCCCTCGGAACCTGTCGCTGCCACGCCTGCCTTTTCTTTACGTGGCGCTGGAGTGTTGTTGTTAACAGCGGGCGGCATAGGGGAAGTGGCATTCGGCACCTTTCTGCTCTGCTCCACCTCCACCCACACTGCCTTCCCCTCCTGCTTAGCTCGACAGGCAAGCCACCACTTCCGCCCTCCCTAGCTCCTCTTCGTTAATGTACTGAACGAAGTTCAATAATTACAGAGGACGTGCGAAATTTCGCTAGTAGTCTATCATGGAGACAGTTTCTACACTTTCGGAGTCGTCCTCTCTGTGCTCGACTCTAGCGCTTCTCTGTTCTGACCTCTCTCACTTCCTACACTCAATTTTGCTGCCGTCACCTCTCTGCGACTTGTGATGTAGCTGAGAACATGAAACAAATCTTTTAGAGAGAATATTAGATCGAAGAATGTAAGGGAGAAGATTTTGACACTGACAAAATGTTAAGGCTTAAGAAGTTCGATATCTTGACTCTTGTGTTTAATAAGCTTCGGTAGAACAGACCAAACAGCGAGGTCATCGGTCTCATCGGCCTAGGGAAGGAAGTCGACCGTTCCCTTTCAAAGGAATCATCCCGGAATTTACCTGAACCAATTTAGGGAAATCATGGAAAACCTAAATCGGGGATCGCCGGAAGCAAGATTGAACCGTCGTCCTCCCGAATGGGAGTCTAGTGTGCTAACCACTGCGCCACCTCCTCGAAGCATTCAGATTTAGAAAATGATATAGGACGTCGGATGAGTTAAGCAAGGAATTTGTACAACAACTTAATGATTTTTGGTGAAGCAAATCCGTAATAAATGGCGTTGAGTAGTGAATGATAACTGCTCAAAAAATGTTTTGCAGAGCGCGCAATGTATGTGGACGTGTTTGGGCTTAGATTAAAGGGCATATGGAATGGAACAATAAGCATCACGAAACTATAACAAAGAAAGCTTAAATGTGAACTACAAGCAGAACAGTACCCATAATAAACGCAGTCTGTTTGAAAGTGGGCGTGTTTGAACAAATATGATATAAAAAACTACTGCTGACGAGGGAAACTCTCTATCGCTCCCCCTCACATTTAGTAGTAATTTGGCCCACTGGATAGCCCGTCAAAAACTGAATGCAATCAAGCATGAAAACAGGAAGAAGGTGTGCTGAACTGTGGAAAAAAGAAACAAGATAGAAACAGTGAACGGTTCACATTAATATGTGCAATACCGAGCGACATTAATGAGCGTCGTTCAAAAATGGCTCTGAGCACTATGGGACTCAACTGCTGTGGTCATCAGTCCCCTAGAACTTAGAACTACTTAAACCTAACTAACCTAAGGACATCGCACATATCCATGCCCGAGGCAGGATTCGAACCTGCGACCGTAGCAGTCGCACGGTTCCGGACTGCGCGCCTAGAACTGCGAGACCACCGCGGCCGGCAATGAGCGTCGTGTTGTGGTTGTGTAGTCATGGTGTCTAACTGCGAAGGGGGAGGGGGGGAGGGGGGGTTAGAGCTCAATTCTCCCTCGTGTCCATTATCTTTTTTTTTTTTTTTTTTTTTTCACAAAATTACGAACTGTCCGTCCAGTCTTTGACGTGTCTGTTAGCTGTATTCAAATTTGTTCACATGTCGTGTATTAATGTCACTTTGTAACAGCGACGTGTAACGAAGAGGCCTCGCAGACGTGCGTACCTCCTATTTGTTCCACACAGGTACCAAATATTATGCATCTTGCGTTCCGTTTTGGAAGTTTGTGAATTCCTTCGTTGTAACATAGTTCACACCAGTTTATTTGTTGTTTTCATTTCTGAGATAAGTGTATACAGCATCTTGCCTGCTCTCGCTGTTCATCACATATACTTGCGACGCTAATATATTCTTACCACGTGACTCATATTCGGTGATACATAATGATAGCAGGCGAGATGCTGCACAGACCTCTCACAGAAATGAAAACAAGGAATAAACGGGTGTGAACTATGTTACAACGAAGGAATTCAGGAGTCGAAACTTCCAAAACGGAAGGCAAAAGCATAACACGTGGTACCTGTGTGGAACTAATAGGAGATACGTAACGTCTGGAGGTCATTTCGTTACACGTCGCTGTTGCTAACGGACATTATACCATGACACATGCACAGATTTGAATGCAGCGAACAAACACGTCGAAGATCGCACGGACAGTTCGTACTTTTGTGGAAAAAAATTGAGTAGGAGGGAGAAAAAAATGGTTCAAATGGCTTTAAGCACTATGGGACACAACATCTGAGGCCATCAGTCCCCTAGAACTTAGAACTACTTAAACCTAACTAACCTAAGAACATCAGACACGCCCATGCCCGAGGCAGGGTTCGAACCTGCGACCGTAGCAGTCGCGCGGTTCCAGGATGCAGCGCCTAGAAACGCTCGGCCACACCGGCCGGCTACGAGGGAGAGTTGAAACCACCTTCCTCTACACAGTCCAACAAAATGACCACACTTAACGTCTCTCGACATTGCACATATTAAATATGGATCGTTCACTGTTTCTATTTTGCTTCTTTCTTCCACAGTTCAGTACATCTCCTTCCTGTTTTCGTGTTTGTTCTGTGTTCAGTTTTAGACGGGCTACCCAATGGGCCAACTTACCACTAAATCTTAGGGGGTGCGATGGGCAGTTTCCCTTGTGAGTAACATTCAGTGCAGTGGTTGCTGACTGCAACACGCTTTGATCCCCCTTGGCATGATGGTCACAACACGATCGAGATTGCTGGCTAAGCCCGTCCCAATCTTCCGCGGTCCTTCTGAGGCTGCCCAGTACATGAAGAAGATTTTTGCGATGGGCCGTCTGAATAAAACGGAGAACTAATTAAACCTAACTAACCTAAAGACATCACACACATCCATGCCCGAAGCAGGATTCGAACCTGCTACCGTAGCGGTCGCGCGGTTCCAGACTGTAGCACTTAGAACCGCTCGGCCACCCCGGCCAGCATTTATTGTTGTCCCAGACAGCAGACTGTGTTCATTAGAATTTTCGCTGCTTGGGTGAATCAGAATGCCGCCACTCAGATGATTGTTGTTTGATCTCAGGTGTGGAGTGGAAAGCCCAGGATTCATTACCTGTGACTATTGTATCCAAAAGGTTGTCCTTTTCATCTGCATAGCGTTGAAAGAATTTGTGGGAAGTTTCAACGCATTGCCATTTATGATGTTCTGTCAACATACCTGCGACCAGTCTTGCGCACACCTTCCGAAATTCCAGTACTTCAAAGTCCGGCGAATGGTGCTTAGAGAAACTTTACGAGCAACATTGCAGAACTCATCGAGAATGATCCGCTGATCTTGAAGTACGATTTTTTCAACCTTTGCGATTGTCCCTTCGGGAATTGGCGGTCTCCGCTTCTTTCCTCGATGTGAACTTAAGTACGACCACCTGCAAACTCTCTACACCACTTGCAGACATTTTTGACACCCGTGCACGACTCTCCATGAACTTCCGTCAACTGTCGATTGGTTTAATGCCTTTTGCAATCAAAAATCCTAACAGGAGCTTCGTTACAATTGGCTGCCAAGCCAAGAGTGAAATCTCCAGAAGATGTACAATGGTTTCTGTTGGTAAAAAACGTGCCTACAGAATGAGTGTGCCCGGGAAAATAATACGATTTGACCCAGATGTCCGGCGATTTCGAAGTTTTTTTTCTGGGATCAGCAATTTAAGTGTTGGTAGGCATACGCGGTATATTTAGCTTTCTTGGTTATTGTAAGTGGTACTCGTACATTAATATACATCCAGTGTATGTTAATAAATAATAAGACGCCCATTTAAGTTAAATGATTTATTGGTTTAGACAGTAAGCTATAAGCTGCTCTTATTCTTTTGTTAAAATGTGTTTGAAATACATTGCGACCTATATTGCTACATAATTATAAAAAATGATTGAATCTGTTGAAGTAATATATTCGCTGCTTTCTGAAGTCATTTTATCCATTGTAATATGATACTCCATTGGGGCGGGGGGGGGGGGGGGGAGGTCTATAGCCCCCATAGCTCACTGCCCCCCCCCCCCCCGCCCCCCCCCCCTTGCCGGTGCTCCTGGGAGGGATCAAGGGAAACAACAGTATGGCCAACAGCCACGCAAACAGTTTCCCTGCGGCCTCAACGCTTGTACCGAAAGCAGTTTCCACTACGTTTCGAGCACGTGAGCATCTGCAGTTAAATATTCTACTGTCGTGATCTAATTCTCGTGAGAACAAGGTTGTAAAATGTTTTCTTTCAATGAAAAAGCTTTACCACGGAAAAAACAACAAAAGTCATATTATTTATTGTTTCATTGTTACTTGGCAAATTTAATCGTGCTTTCTTCAGTGCGTGAAAAACTTCTGTGTACTAAAGGATTCCTTCATCAGATACTCTTCCATTTTTCCCTACATCTGTAAATATGAACTCGTAAAGTGCATTCAACAAACAGAGTAAAACCCGCTGTAGAAATTCTTGCGATTGAAATAATGGTCTCCAGAGTGATTTGATAGTACAATGCATATACGTTTTTCATCTAATGCTCCTCCGTTGTTTATAAATGGCCACTTATATGCGAATCATTTGGAAATGTCCATCCATTCCTCTTTTGTTGTAGGGAACCGATGCAAAAAGAAAACAAAAGTAATGTAATATTTCACCTTTAACAGGGAGAACATCAAGAAGCAGAACCTATACATGTGTCTTCGTCAGAGCCTCCAAAAAAGAAGAAACGAAAGCGTAACATGATATCAGCTACATTCGACATGATGAAAACATGCACCAGTGCTCTGCAGCAGCTCAGAAGAGATGATTTGGACGAATTTGAAGCTACTGGAATTAATGTGGCTAAGAAATTACAACGTATGGACTCTACACAGGCAATACATGCTGAATCTTTAATTAATACAGTACTGAAGCGAAGTTTACTGAAAACTTTGACTCGCAGACTGATTTCTGTGATAATAACAGATGTAATGTCAGACTGTTGTCAGCGCACTGCCATGCTTCAGCACCTTTTCCCCCATCTCCTTCTTCGCCTACGGAATCCCACACTTTAGTTCCTGATAAAGACGTTATTCTCTCACTACAGTATAACGCCAGCGTGATAATTATGTGACCACAGAGTAATAATCATGAAAGAAGGTTGTATACGTGGAAGAACCCTGGAGATACTAAAAGGTATCAGATAGATTATATAATGGTAAGACAGAGATTTAGGAACCAGGTTTTAAGTTGTAAGACATTTCCAGGGGCAGATGTGGACTCTGACCACAATCTATTGGTTATGACCTGTAGATTAAAACTGAAGAAACTGCAAAAATGTGGGAAATTAAGGAGATGGGACCTGGATAAACTGAAAGAACCAGAGGTTGTACAGAGTTTCAGGGAGAGCATAAGGGAACAATTGACAGGAATGGGGGAAAGAAATACAGTAGAAGAAGAATGGGTAGCTCTGAGGGATGAAGTAGTGAAGGCAGCAGAGGATAAAGTAGGTACAAAGACGAGGGCTGCTAGAAATCCTTGGGTAACAGAAGAAATATTGAATTTAATTCATGAAAGGAGAAAATATAAAAATGCAGTAAATGAAGCAGGCAAAAAGGAATACAAACGTCTCAAAAATGAGATCGACAGGAAGTGCAAAATGGCTAAACAGGGATGGCTAGAGGACAAATGTAAGGATGTAGAAGCTTATCTCACTAGGGGTAAGATAGATACTGCCTACAGGAAAATTAAAGAGACCTTTGGAGAGAAGAGAACCATGTGTATGAATATCAAGAGCTCATATGGCAGCCCAGTTCTAAGCAAAGAAGGGAAGGCAGAAAGGTGGAAGGAGTATATAGAAGGTTTATACAAGGGCGATGTACTTGAGGACAATATTATGGAAATGGAAGAAGATGTAGATGAAGACGAAATGGGAGATACGATACTGCGTGAAGAGTTTGACAAAGCACTGAAAGACCTGAGTCGAAACAAGGCCCCCGGAGTAGACAACATTCCATTAGAACTACTGACGGCCTTGGGAGAACCAGTCCTGACAAAACTCTACCAGCTGGTGAGCAAGATGTATGAGACAGGTGAAATACCCTCAGACTTCAAGAAGAATATAATAATTCCAATCCCAAAGAAAGCAGGTGCTGACAGATGTGAAAATTACCGAACTATCAGTTTAATAAGCCACGGCTGCAAAATACTAACGCGAATTCTTTACAGACGAATGGAAAAACTGGTAGATGCAGACCTCGGGGAAGATCAGTTTGGATTCCGTCGAAATGTTGGAACACGTGAGGCAATACTGACCTTACGACTTATCTTAGAAGAAAGATTAAGAAAAGGCAAACCTACGTTTCTAGCATTTGTAGACTTAGAGAAAGCTTTTGACAATGTTGACTGGAATACTCTTTTTCAAATTCTAAAGGTGGCAGGGGTAAAATACAGGGAGCGAAAGGCTATTTACAATTTGTACAGAAACCAGATGGCAGTTATTAAAGTCGAGGGGCATGAAAGGGAAGCAGTGGTTGGGAAAGGAGTGAGACAGGGTTGTAGCCTCTCCCCGATGTTATTCAATCTGTATATTGAGCAAGCAGTAAAGGAAACAAAAGAAAAATTTGGAGGAGGTATTAAAATTCATGGAGAAGAAGTAAAAACTTTGAGGTTCGCCGATGACATTGTAATTCTGTCAGAGACGGCAAAGGATTTGGAAGAGCAGTTGAACGGAATGGACAGTGTCTTGAAAAGAGGATATAAGATGAACATCAACAAAAGCAAAACTAGGATAATGGAATGTAGTCAAATTAAATCGGGTGATGCTGAGGGAATTAGATTAGGAAATGAGACACTTAAAGTAGTGAAGGAGTTTTGCTATTTAGGAAGTAAAATAACTGATGATGGTCGAAGTAGAGAGGATATAAAATGTAGACTGGCAATGGCAAGGAAAGCGTTTCTGAAGAAGAGAAATTTGTTAACATCGAATATAGATTTATGTATCAGGAAGTCGTTTCTGAAAGTATTTGTTTGGAGTGTAGCCATGTATGGAAGTGAAACATGGACGATAACTAGTTTGGACAAGAAGAGAATAGAAGCTTTTGAAATGTGGTGCTACAGAAGAATGCTGCAGATTAGATGGGTAGATCACATAACTAATGAGGAGGTATTGAATAGGATTGGAGAGAAGAGAAGTTTGTGGCACAACTTGACTAGAAGAAGGGATCGGTTGGTAGGACATGTTTTGAGGCATCAAGGGATCACAAATTTAGCATTGGAGGGCCGCGTGGAGGGTAAAAATCGCAGAGGGAGACCGAGAGATGAGTACACTAAGCAGATTCAGAAGGATGTAGGTTGCAGTAGGTATTGGGAGATGAAGCAGCTTGCACAGGATAGAGTAGCATGGAGAGCTGCATCAAACCAGTCTCAGGACTGAAGACAACAACAACAACAGAGTAATAACAATAACAAGCATTTTTTGTAGTTTTTGAGCAATGACATCACTATAATTTTGATGCTGTTTGAGTTTTTTCAGTGTAATTATGATCAATTTATTAAATAATAATTATTAATAAAATAAACAGTACTTTAAATTGTTTGCCCTGATAATCTCTGGCTGTAGCGCACCATAAAGTGGTTTGCATGTCTCTGGGACGATGTTAGACAGCGACAACGCAGAAATCCCTTTCACAAATTTTAAATCTTTCATGGAGCGACGTGTTGCTGAAAATCTAATAGTAGCCATAAGACGGTCCCCTGCAAAAATGCTCTTCCTCATTATTGTGTCGCTAGGGCTTATTCTGTCCTGGATGGTGTCCAGTAATACATCGAATGTTTCATTGTGCATTCTTAAAAAACTCTGATAGTTATCTGGGTAATTCTGTGGCTCCTCTTTAATAAAAGAAGCGTGATTGTGACGATACCTGTACTCTTTAACCCAAGTACCATGTTTTCCTTCTTTTTCATATTCATAGGTACAATACCTCTTGCTGTAGCAGCGATAATAATATGTGTTTGGTTTCGGCACGAAACATTGATGCAACCAATGCACACGCCGCGTACACGTCACGCAAGTTCTTAGAACTGACCAAACTCTACACGCTGCACCTGCTCCCTGTTTCCGCAAGCAGTGGCACGTGACACTTTTGATCGGCGACTTGAGCGCGGTAGGAATGTGGCCGGGACTTCTCTCTACGCACCTGAGTGCCACGATTTCGCACGCAGATCTGCTCCGCTCGGTCGTGCGGTTATAACGGTACATGTGAGTACCCCTATTATCAGAAAACGCATTTTCATAAACTATCCGTAATCGCCTTAATAATTTGTTGGCGCGCGTAAAACTAAAATCGAAATGTGGTGCGTCTCCTCCAGAACACACTGATGCCAGTTTTTATCTTGAATAGTTTGCCTGTTTGAACGAGCTAAGTGGCATGTAAGATTACGTGTGTGTTCTGTGGCGGAAGCGGCATACGACACATACCGAGAACCTGCTCACAAAGAGACAAGAATATTATTGAGCATATCTGGTATGCCTTACAACGAACTGTTCAGATGAGATCTCCATCACCTCAGCGTGACGGATTGCCGTCCTTCGGGCCCGCGTTCGACTCCCAGCTGGGTCGGAGATTTTCTCCGCTCAGGGACTGGGTGTTGTGTTGTCTTCATCATCATTTCATCCCCATCCGGCTCGCAGGTCGCCCAATGTGGCGTCGGAGGCGTCGGATGTAATAAGACCTGTACATGGGCGGCCGGAGCTGCCCCGCAAGAAGCCTCCCGGCCTATGACGCCAAACGCTCATTTCCATTTCCATGGACAGCCCTGCAGCATTATTGGTGTCAGTTCCCGCCAGCTCTACTTCAGGCATTAGTCGAACCCATCCCACGTCGTGTTGCGCCACTTATGCGTGCTCGTGGGGACCCTAAACGATATTAGGTAGGTGTTCCAGTTTCTTTGGCTCTTCAGTGTACTTATACAGGGTGTTACAAAAAGGTACGGCCAAACTTTCAGGAAACATTCCTCACACACAAATAAAGAAAAGGCGTTAAGTGGACATGTGTCCGGAACCGCTTAATTTCCATGTTAGAGCTCATTTTAGTTTCGTCAGTATGTACGCTCAATGGAGCACGTTATCATGAGCGCATACGGGACACGCTACCTGTGCTGCTAGAACATGTGCCTTTACAAGTACGACGCAACATGTGGTTCATGCATGATGGAGCTCCTGAACATTTCAGTCGAAGTGGTCGTACGCTTCTCAACAACAGATTCGGTGACCGATGGATTGGTACAGGCGGACCAATTCCATGGCCTCCACGCTCTCCCGACCTCAACCCTCTTTAACTTTCATTTATGGGAGCATTTGAAAGCTCTTATTTACGCAACCCCGGTACCAAATGAAGAGACTCTTCGTGCTCGTATTGCGGACGGCTGTGATACAATACGCCATTCTCCAGGGCAGCATCAGCGCATTAGGGATTCCATGCGACGGATGGTGGATGCATGTATCCTCGCTAACGGAGGACGTTTTGAACATTTCCTGTAACAAAGTGTTTGAAGTTACGCTGGTACGTTCTGTTGCCGTGTACCTCCATTCCATGATTAATGTGATTTGAAGAGAAGTAATAAAATGAGCTCTAACATGAAAAGTAAGCGTTTCCAGACACATGTCCACATAACGTATTTTCTTAAGTTTGGCCGTACCTTTTTGTAACACCCTGTAAATAGCTTAGTGACGTTACACTCGAATATTTAAACCGCGTGACTGCCTCAAGCAGGACGCTACTAATGCTGTATTAGGGCATTACGAGTTTTTTTTTACCTACTCATCTGCATCAACTTCCGTTTCCTACATTTATATCTAGCTACCATTCATCACACCAACTACAAATTTTGTATAACTCATCTTGTTTCCTCCTACATTTTGAAGTGTAGTGTAGCACTATATTAAATTTACTTGGCTTGCTTTTTGAAGTGCCTTCGTGTAATGTCATCCTCAGACGTCAAAGTTTTTCTTTCTTCTATGTGAAGTTTAGTCAGTGTCTCAGTTTCTTCTCGGTTTCCATCACTACTTGCTCAATGTACAGACTGAATGATATCGGGAATAGGTCGTAACACTGTCTCACTTGCTTCTCAAGCGCCTCTTCTCTTTCATGTCCTTCGACTCTTTTAACTGCAATCCAGTTTCTGTAGATGTTGCAAAAAATGGTTCAAATGGGACTGAGCACTATGGGACTTAACTTCTGAGGTCATCAGTCCCCTAGAACTTAGAACTACTTAAACCTAACTAACCTAAGACATCATACACATCCATGCCCGAGGGAGGATTCGAACCTGCGACCGTAGATATTGCAGATAACCTTTTGTTCCCTGTGTTTTATCCCAGCTACCTTCAGAATTTCAAAGAGTGTACTCCAGCTAACATTGTCAAAACCCTTCTCTAAGACTGCTTTGTCTTCCTTTGAGCTATCTTCTAAGATAAGACGTAGGATTGGTATGGCATGTCGTGTTCGTACATTTCTCTAGAACTCAAACGGATGAGTCCGAAGGTCAGCTTATACCTTCATAATTACATCAGTACACTCTGGATTCAACACGACGGCGGCTTGATACATGTATAAATGCTAATGGAACAATTCAAGTGAGTAACTTTCATGTGGCACTCTAGAGTGTTCTGTTCCTGAGTGTGCCGCATGAAAAGAAAACTATTAAGATTTGTGGACAGTGAGTCCTAACATGCCAATACAGCGTGTCTGGGCCCATGTCCGGGTAACATATATTCTTCTTGTGTGTGTGATGAAGTGTAGCCTGATGGCCTGTTACACCGTATACATTTATTGAGGAAATTACTCCCTATAACCCAAAGGCACGAGACGTTAGCAACAAACAGAAGTGGAAATAGAAAATAATAAGGCCTGGAGATGAATATAATTAAAAGAAACGGCAGAATATCGCAGTAGGAGCACGTGCCAAATACAACCAAAGAGGAAGAATGAATATCGCAGAAGATACGAAGCATGTTCAAAAAGTAAGTGTATTAGATTTTTATTTTCTATTCTTTAGATAAAGTGTATTTGAAAAAAAATTACGAGATGCTATTCACACATTTGTTAACTATTTTTCCACACAAACACGATCCCATTCGATGCATGTTGTGAGCTGTGGTATAAGCTTTTTTATGCCCTCGAGAAAGAACTCTCCCGCCATTTCCTCCTCCGACTTTGGATCCTCTTTCTGCACTTATTTGCCGGTTGAAAATTTAATTCCGCTCTTGAATGCTTTCAGGAAGGCGAAAAATGATAATCTGAAGGCGGAAAATCAGGGGAATACGGGAGGTGGTTCAAAACATCCCAACCAAATGAGCCCAAGAGCGCCTTGTTGGCTAAGGCTATTTGAGAACGGGTGTCGTCGTGAAACAAGCACACTCCACTCGTCAATATACCCTGCCTACCGTTTTCAACGCTCTTTTTTCGGGTATCACAACATAGTTGTGCATTGATACGAGGTGATGTGAAAAAAAAAACGTTGCTTACCGTTTTAGTCAAGTTTAGTGTCGTCTCCTTCAAAGTAGTTCCCTTCGGATTGCACACACTTTTTCCAGCGCTTCTGCCATTGATGGTAATATTTCTGGAACTCATCTTCTGTAATATCCTCCAAGACCCTCGTCACAGCTTTTTGGACATCTTGTGTTGTTTGAAAATGGTGTCCCTTGACCGTCGTTTTGGCTCTTGGAAATATAAAAAAGTCGCACGGAGCGATGTCTGGTGAATAAGGTGGCTGTGGTAGTATTGAAATTTGTTTTGAGGTTAAAAATTGCTGTACTGACAGAGCAGTATGGGATGGCGCATTATCGTGATGCAGAATCCAATTATGAGTAATGTTGGCACAGACAAGAAGAACTCTTTTACGAAGTCTTTCTAAAATTTCTTTGTACTAATATTGGTTAATTGTTTGTCCAGGAGGCATCCACTCTTTATGAACAATTCCCTTGGAATCAAAGAAGCACACAAGCATGCATTTCACTTTTGACTTTGACATGCGAGCGTTTTTCTGGTCTGCCTTCACTAAACATTTTATGATAACGAAAAACTTGAGCTCTTGACATAACCTCCTCTCCAAAAGCCTTCTCAAGCTTACCATAAGTTGTCGTCGCGTGTTCATCCAATTTAATGCAAAAAGAAATGGCATACCGTTGCACAATATTATGCAGTTCCAATTCCGTGACGAGAGACACAAACAAGTGTTAACTTATTACAGCACAACTCACAACTGAGCAGTTGCATCGATGTGCCGCTTGGACTAGAAGCAATTTATAGACCAAGGTCAAAGATATTGTGCCTAAGCAAGCCTGCAGGGTTGCCACATTTTGCAAAGAAAATCAGTCTCATTTCCTTATTGTTGCACCCCGAAGTCTTTCCCTGAGGCATAAATTCGAACAAAATGATACATTTACGGTACCAAAACACTGAGGCCACGATTTTTTGCCGAAAATTGTGGTTTTGAATTTTTTGGCAGATAGAGCACTGGTGTGACGCCACTGTGACAACTGTCTCTTTGCGTCAAGTGTAATGCGTCATACACATTCATCTCCAGTCACAATAGAACTCATAAAGTCCTCACCTTCCAGTTCAAGTGGCTCAAGAAACTCGGCAGATGTTATTGACCCGATTTGTCTTGTGCTACTCTGTCAGTTGTTTTGGGACCCATCTTGCACAAGTCTCCGGCATCTCTGTGTTTCTGTGAGTGTCCTGTGTAAGAGAGTTCTGGAGAGTTGTGGAAACATAACAGAAATTTCTTCACTAACAGTTCCCTCAATTTTTTGCACCAATTCGTCTGTCATAACGGAAGGTCTTCTACTCCTCTACATGTCATGAATATTTTCTCTGCCCCCTCTAAATTCCCAGCAATACTTCAACACGCTCGTTCTGTTCATAGCACTGGCACCATAAACCTTTTTGTTTCGGGAAAAGATTTCGGTAGGTGTTCTTCCTACATGTCACACATATTACTCGGTCGACTTTCCCGATTTTATGACGCAAGTTGCAACTCTCTGCCGCTAGAAGACGGGAACTGTAGTGTGCTACATGACTGTGCGTTATGTAACTATGTCAGTGTGTGAGAAACGCCATGCAGTACTCGAGTTTCTAATCGCAGAAGAGTCTGCTCATACATGGAGCACCGTCTTCTTCAGCATGACAACGCCACACCACATACAAGTGCTGCGGAAGCTGCAAGAATCCGACGCCATGGCTTCATCGATCATCCTCCTTACAGTTCCCACTTGGTCCCATCCGATTTTCATCTGTTTCCAAAACTTTGAAGATTTTACTTTGATAGTGAAAAGCAGAAAGGTGGAAGGAGTATATAGAGGGTCTATACACGGGCGATGTACTTGAGGACAATATTATGGAAATGGAAGAGGATGTAGATGAAGATGAAATGGGAGATACGATACTGCGTAAAGAGTTTGACAGACCACTGAAAGAAGTGAGTCGAAACAAGGCCCCCGGAGTAGACAACATTCCATTAGAACTACTGACGGCCTTGGGAGAGCCAGTCCTGACAAAACTATACCATCTGGTGAGCAAGATGTATGAAACAGGCGAAATACCCTCAGACTTCAAGAAGAATATAATAATTCCAATCCCAAAGAAAGCCGGTGTTGACAGATGTGAAAATTACCGAACTATCAGTTTAATAAGTCACAGCTGCAAAATACCAACCCTAATTCTTTACAGACGAATGGAAAAACTAGTAGAAGCCGACCTCGGGGAAGATCAGTTTGGATTCCGTAGAAATGTTGGAAAACGTGAGGCAATACTGACCCTACGACATATCTTAGAAGATAGATTAAGGAAGGGCAAACCTACGTTTGCAGACGTAGAGAAAGCTTTTGACAATGTTGACCGGAATACTCTCTTTCAAATTCTGAAGATGGCAGGGGTACAATAAAGGGAGAGAAAGGCTATTTACAATTTGTACAGAAACCAGATGGCAGTTATAAGAGTCGAGGGCATGAAAGGGAAGCAGTGGATGGAAAGGGAGTGAGACAGGCTTGTAGTCTCTCCCCGATGTTATTCAATCTGTATATTGAGCAAGCAGTAAAGGAAACAAAAGAAAAATTTGGAGGAGGTATTAAAATTCATGGAGAAGAAGTAAAAAAATTGAGGTTCGCCGATAACATTGTAATTCTGTCAGAGGCAGCAAAGGACTTGGAAGAGCAGTTGAACGGAATGGACAGTGTCTTGAAAGGAGGATATACAATGAACATCAACAAAAGCAAAACGAGGATAATGGAATGTAGTCGAATTAAGTCAGGTGATGCTGAGGGAAATAGATTAGGAAATGAGACACTTAAAGCAATAAAGGAGTTTTGCTATTTGCGGAGCAAATTAACTGATGATGGTCGAAGTAGAGAGGATATAAAATGTAGACTGGCAATGGCAAAAAAAGCGTTTCTGAGGAAGAGAAATTTGTTAACATCGAGTATAGATTTAAGTGTCAGGAAGTCAATTCTGAAAGTATCTGTATGGAGTGTAGCCATGTATAGAAGTGAAACATGGACGATAAGTAGTTTGGACAAGAAGAGAATAGAAGCTCTCGAAATGTGGTACTACAGAGGAATTCTGAAGATTAGATGGGTAGATCTCATAACTAATGAGGAAGTATTGAATATGATTGGGGAGAAGAGAAGTTTATGGTACAACGTGACCAGAAGAAGGGATCGGTTGGTAGGACATGTTCTGAGGCATCAAGGGATCACCAATTTAGTATTGGAGGGCAGCGTGAAGGGTAAAAATCGTAGAGGGTGACCAAGAGATGAATACACTAAGCAGATTCAGAAGGATGTAGGTTGCAGTAGGTACTGGGAGATGAAAAAGCTTGCACAGGATAGAGTAGCATGGAGAGCTGCATCAAACCAGTCTCAGGACTGAAGACCACAACAACAACAGTGATGAAGCAGTGTAAACAGAGGTGAACCTGCGCCTCTGTCAACAAAGCCAAACATTCCACAGTGACGGTATCAGCAAACTGGTCTCTCGAGGGGTGACATATGTTCGCCGCCAGGGTCACTATGTTAAGAAAAACGTGATACGTTAAGAATAATAAGTAGAATGTTAAAGAAGTTTGTTTATTTAAAAATCTTTAAGAATTTTCACATAAAAAATCTTAGGCATTATTTTTCACCACGCCCTCGTATAACGAATGAAACAAATTAATTAAGGAAAAAAATTTTTCAGGCTTCCTAGAGGTATACCTCTATAGTATTCCATTACAATCCCTGCTCCCCCACTCTCCCCACACATTACCCGATTAACTATTTTTCCTGTTTTCAAAGGTTTTTGCTATCGAGTAATCTCAGCTCTTACTTAGGTTGTGCTATAACATTCTTTTCTCTATAACTCTATTCATTATTTCTTCATTAATTATTCAATCCACATTTTATCTTCACCATTCTTCTGTAGCATCAAATTTCAAAAGAGCCATCCATATTATTTTCTGTACTGTATGTCGTCCACGTTTTACTTATACACAAATCAAACTCTAAAGATCTACTGTCACGAAATGCCTCGTAACATCTAAGTTGATTTCCATTGTTAACGTATTTCTCTTTCTCAGGGAAGCTTACCTTGCCTTGTCATTGTGTACATTTTAATACCCACTTTATTTTTGCTGTTGTCAGTTTTTTTGTTGTTTTTGTAAAAGGAGCAGAACTCGTTTGCTGATTTGAGCGCCTTGTTTTCCCAGTCTATTTGCCTCAGCCCCACATAATTTCTTTCGACTACACTCCATTACTCTGGTTTCACTTCTGTTCATACTCGTTTCGCAAGTTTTTTTCAAGATATTATCCATTGCGTTTAACTGACCTTCCAAGTGAATTGCTGTCTCTGATAGAATTACAATAGCGTCGCCAAACTTAAACGATTTTATTTCTTCTTATTTAACTTCAATTTCCTTTCGGAATTTCTCGTTATTTTCTTTTGCTGCTTATTTTCTTTACAGACTGGATAACACGGGGTAGGCTGAAATCTTGCCTCACCCGCTTTTGTGTCCTCGACTCCTAGATGTACAGTCTGGTTTCCGTACAAGTTGTAGATAACGTTCCGCACGCTGTATTTTATCCGCGTTAACTTAAAGAAATCGAAATAGTGTATTCCACTGAATGTTACCACATAAATTTGCTCGTGTAAGCTGGTATTCTTTCTATTATGTGTCCGGGTATGGAATAGGAGGCAACTACTAATACATGATACAATAAAAATAGCTTTCTGCCCCAGACTCAATAATTCAGATGGAGCTGAAAACGCTCAGCTCTCCGCACGACTTGGTGCTTCATATACGGGCACGTTCACGATTCGCCTTGGCATACTGTCGAAGGACTCTAGCAGGTACACAAATTATTGGCCTGTGCTTCACGTATGTAGCTGGTAGTTTCACCTTGTAACAGAATAGAACCTAGTCTTACTGCATTACGGCCCGTGAAAGTGTTAATGAATGCTTGTGCAGTTTAAGCACTGTAATGTTTTTAATGTAGACTTCTCAGATAACCTTTGCACTCGATAATAAGATTCGCAAGACAATTTCAGTGCGGTCTGCCTTGGGGTATACAGGTACGCACAAGGCAGCCACACATCTCTGCAGCGTGGTCCAGTGAGTTAAGACGTGGAGGGGGTAGGAGACGTACTGATAACGAGACTATAGGTGGGGCCAGGGCAGCTGGTGATTTATGACACATAAATACAGCACAGTACATATCCTTACAGTATTACTCGGACGTTTCCACAACTCTTTCATTTCATGTACATATGCTCAGCCACGCCAAATTTTTGTGAGGATACTGGTGCCATTACAATCGTCCGTAAGTTAGATCTTCGAGGTATGCAGCAAAACAGTGTGATGGTGACAATATGACGACTCAACTGGGAATGAACAACTTAAAAACACTTGACATACATCTACAAACATACTCTGCAAACCTCTGTCAAGTTCATGGCAGAAGGGTTGCAGTGCCTCTGTGCCTCTGTGCGCATTGCAACTAGTGCAGTCTTGTTTTCATGGTCCCTGTGTGAACAGACGTAGTGTGTAGCAATAAATTCCTAGTTTCTTCATTTAACACAGATTTTTGAAATATCGTAGGTAGGTTTTCGAGAGATAATTGGTGTCTGTCTTCAAGCGTCTACCAACTCAAGTTTTTCAACTTTCTCTTGACGTTTTCCCATGTGTCAGACTTTGATCATTCGTGCTGCCCTTCTTTGTACGCCAGATTGTCCCATTTAGTTTTATTTGGTGTAGATCCCATACAACTGATCAACATTGTAGAATGGGTCACACGAATATTTTGTAGGTAGCCTCATTATGTAGACTGACTGCATTCCTATGCTGTGTAAGTAGGCTGTTTAGGTTCTTATACTGGTAACGCCAACGCCACGTAGCGCTCTGTATGAAAATCACTGGCTGTGATGTGTGCAGCCTGTGGCTGGTTTGCATTGTTGTTGACTATTGTAGTGTTGAGCTGTTGGCTGTTAACAGCGCGTAGCGTTGCGCAGTTGGAGGTGAGCCGCCAGCAGTGGTGGATGCGGGGAAGTGAGATAAAGGAGTTTTGAGAGCGGATGATCTGTACGTGTTGTAAGTAGGCTGTTTAGGTTTTTATATTTGTAACGCCACATAGCGCTCTGTATGAAAAATCACTGGCTGTGCTGTGTGCAGTCAGTGGCTGGTTGGCATTGTTGTAATACTCGCCATTGTAGTGTTGGGCAGCTGGATGTTAACAGCGCGTAGCGTTGCGCAGTTGGAGGTGAGCCGCCAGCAGTGGTGGATGTGGCGAGAGAGATGGCGGAGTTTTGAAATTTGTAAGAATGGATGTCATGAACTGCTATATGTATTTTGACTATTAAGGTAAATACATTGTTTGTTCTCTATTAAAATCTTTCATTTGCTAACTATACCCATTAGTAGTTAGTGCCTTCCGTAGTTTGAATCTTTTATTTATCTGGCAGTAGTGGTGCTGGCTGTATTGCAGTAGTTCGAGTAACCAAGATTTGTGTGAGGTAAGTGATATGTGAAACGTATAGGTTAATGTTAGTCAGGGCCATTCTTTTGTAGGGATTTTTGAAAGTCAGATTGCGTTGCGCTAAAAACATTGTGTGTCAGTTTAAGCACAGTTTTGTATAATTTTTCTAAGGGGACGCTTCATATGTCGACCTTTAGCCGAGGATATCTCACTGGAATCTTCTGATATTTTCTTTTAGTTTGTGTAATTAGTGTAGATTTTGTTTATTGGTGGCGCGTAATTGTAGAGAGAATCTCCTTTGTAGTTGTAGTCTTTCACTGTTGTACAGTAAAACAGTTGTGGCATGCATGTAGATTTGCACCAAGTATTTCGCAGCTGCGCTTGCAATTAACTAGATATTATTTGCTATGTTAATGTGTTCTCTTATTTTTGCTCTTCAAATTGTGTTTTTCTGTGTTGTCGTGTGAAATATTGTGACAATAATGCCGTGTGAAAAACGTAATACTAGGCTCCAAAGTAAACTGAGAAATGACAGTGAAGATGAAAGCAGTGTGTTAGCGCCACCGTGTAAGGAATTAACTAATGTTCAAAGTAGTAATTTGGTAATAGTGCATAGGGAAATGGAGCAGGATGCAAATAATGGTGTAGGCAGTGAAACAATTAGTGAACAGGGAAGCATGATCGATCGATCGGTCGGCAACAGCTCGCGTCAGGAATCCGAAATGACAGGACACAATCTTGCAAATACTGTACATTCAGGTTTTGCGTCCTCACCGTTTTCTCAAATAAGTCAAGACACATTTTCTGCTTGTCAAAATGTGAATGTTGCCGGTGCAAATGCACTGCCGAAAAGCATAGAGGAACAGATTCCAGACACTAATACATTATTATTGCAATTAATGCAACAAATGCAACAAAATCAGAGACAAACACAGCAAAATCTTCAAAAGTTAGACACAATGGAACAAAATCTTCGGAAGTTAGACACCACACTTGAACAAACACGTGAAGATTTAACTACTGAGTTACATAACATTAAATCGAAATGTCAAAAATCTATAATGACGTAAAAACACAAATTTGTGAGCATTTTCAACCTATTTTTTCGCGGCATGAAAATGCATTACAGAATCACAAAGCAGCCATAAAAGAACTGCGAACTATTGTTCGTGAAAATCACGACACCTTGCAAGCTAAAATGGACTCAGTTGCATCCACCGATTGGGTTACGCAACTGGCAAGAACTCAGGAAATTTAAAGGACACAGTAGATTCGATTTCAACACAAATGGACACTCTGAAACTTGGTTCAGAAAAACACACTGAGGAAATGTGTTCACTATCGGAGAAAGTAGCCGAACTTTCGGATCAGTTCACTAATTTAGGTAGATGATGATCTGAATGACACATGACCTGTAGCCACCACTGACACAGAAGAGTATGAACAAATTAAGAAATTCAAACAAAATCAGAATCAAATTAACACGCAATACAAAAGAGAAATCCGGGAAGTACAAGATCAGTTGACGCAGGTAATACAAAAATTACATATTTCAGAGGACACTCGCGCTCCAACACGGGAAGAGGAACTTAGAAATACGGAAAAGCCACAAAATAATAACACAGGGCATTTCGGAAATCATGAAAGAAATTGGCAAGGTGCACTGAATTTTGAGATGGAACCGCCGACACGACGTAACAATGACCGATATGCTACTCGCCGACACGATGATTTTGACTATAAGCTGTTCATTACTACAAGTAAATTCAAAACGTTTAAGAATTCTGGCAACGACATTCATCCACAAGCGTGGCTCCATCAATTCTCTCATTGTTTTCCTCTTAACTGATCATTAGAGCACAGATTAGAATTTATGTGTGGCTACTTGGAGAATGAGCCAGCTGTAAGAATGCGATCGGTCATTCACGATTGTCACAGTGAAGGAGAATTTTATCATGCCTTCCTCTCAGCATATTGGTCTCAAGCTACACAAGACCAAGTAAAACATAGCATCATAATGATGAAACATTTCGAACAACTTGAATTTTACAGTCTTGTCAACGACAGACCTGAATTGCAGCAGAACTGGCGGGATTCATAAAGAGCGCTATGTGGCGTTACCAATAAAAAAAACCTAAACAGCCTACTTACAGTGTGTCCATCAGAAACAGTACATTTGTAAGACTGGATGTCATGAACTGCTATATATTTATGACTTTTGAGCACTATTAAGGTAAATACATTGTTTGTTCTCTATCAAAATCTAAAAAAATGGCTCTGAGCACTATGGGACTCAACTGCTGTGGTCATCAGACCCCTAGAACTTAGAACTACTTAAACCTAACTAACCAAAGGACATCACACACATCCATGCCAGAGGCAGGATTCGAATCTGCGACCGTAGCAGTCACACGGTTCCGGAATGCTCGCCTAGAACTGCGAAACCACCGCGGCCGGCTATCAAAATCTATTTGCTAACTATGCCTATCAGTAGTTAGTGCCTTCAGTAGTTTGAATCTTTTATTTAGCTGGCAGTAGTGGCGCTCGCTGTATTCCAGTAGTTCGAGTAACGAATAGGTAAAGAGCGAAATGTCTGAGTACGTTCAGTATTGCTCAGCTATATGAAAATCAAATAATGTAAGAGATTTATCGGCACAGTAATTCAATAATTTTTCTAAGGGGACGTTTCAACTGTTCTGTCAATGAACCGAAATATGCCACATTTATTGCCTGAGTTTACTGATTCCAGTTATGACTGATTCTTTAGTCACAGTCCACTCACATTAATGTGACCGCCGCTTATGCTCGACGTCATCGTGGAATAACCACACACATACGTCAGGTGACAGCACCAGCAGTAGAGGGTAAGTAAAGCGTGTTGTCGTGCTGTCGTTGTCGTAATGCGAAAACAGAGAGATGTATATGACGTCCGAAAGGACATGATCATTAGATTTCGGGCCAAAGGTGGAGAAAATTCGAAACGGCTAAGTCCGTAAACTGTTGATGTGTCACCTTCATTGAAGTATATGGTGCACGGCAAAATCGCACCATCCAATACCGGTGCCGAGGCAACTGTGGCGCACCACCGACAAGAGATGACAGGGGTGAACGACGGCTGTGGAAATGAGTATGGGCGAATACACATACAACGTTTGGGCAGCTGGCTACCCAGATGAACCAAGGGACTACCAACAGTGTTTCCTCATCAACTGTTCAGCAAATGTTGCTGCGTATTGACCTCTGCAGCGGGCCCTGGTTCATGCACCCATGCTGACTGCTATTTATCGGCGACGAAGGCTGGAATATGTGTACCAGTACCATAACTGGACTTCCACTGAACAACGACTGGTGGCCTTTTTAGATGAATCACGTTTTATGCTCTATCGGACCGATGGGATTTGGCAAGTATGGCCTTGCAACAATTGTCGGAAGGGTCCAGGCTGGAGGTGGAGCATTATAGTGTTGGGGAATGTGGATTTTCTTGGATGATCTCGTCATTCTGAAAGACACAATGAACCAATACAGGTATGCATCTATCCAGGGACCATGTCCACCACTACATACAGTTGGTTTTTCCTCAGCGTGATGGTATTTTCCAGCAGGAAGTGCAACGTGTCGCACAGCTCGCAGTATGCATGCGTGGTTCGAAGAACACCAGGATGAGTTCACCGTACTCCCCGGGCCCCAGGTTTAAACCCAATCGTGAATCTATGAGACCATCTCGATTGTGCTGTTCCCTAACTGAGGAACCCAGCTGAGCTGGTCACGGCAGTGCAGTTGCCGTGGCTCCATGTCCCTGTACGTACCTTCCAGAACCTCAAAGACTCTCTTCCTGTACCTCTCGCAAAGGCCTGTGCTGCAAAAGGTGATTATTTAGGCTTTTGATAGATGGTCACACTAATGTGACCAGACTATATTTTCCTGCGTTTTTTCAAGTGCAAAATTTTAAATTTCTGCGTGTTTAAAGGAAGCCACTAATCTTAGCACAGTTTTGAAATCTTACAAAAACCTGACTGGATCCACATGAAGGATTTTTGCACATAGTATTTGATTACAAATAACTGCATGATCTACAAAAAATTGCTATTAACATTAGCTGCCAGGTCATTATGTAGAACATGAACAACAAGTTACACGATTTGCAAACATTTACGAAAATAAAAGTTTACACTCTTTCTCATGGATGTGAGTGCACTCAGGCTCTTGATGTACACATATTCGTTCCCAGGGGTGTGACGGATGGGATAGGGAGATAAGGAGGTGGCGGCAGTAAGCGTATCAGGCCACTCGTTAATTTAATCGTGCCACATCTATAGTAACCATGCCGACCTGTGTAGATGCGGGACAAACGCAATAACAGCAAGGCTTCCAAAAGGTTCATTGGGATATACTTGATGTTACTTCCGCTTCTGTCAGGTGACTCTGCATCATACATAGCACTCTGCCTCCGCTCTACCAAGAAATCCTCTTTGTTCTACTCTTCATAGAATCCTGCTTTTGTCAATAATAGTTGATGTTGCATCCTCATGACTGCCTTTATCCATGCATGTTATGCGAGAAAAGCGCAAGTTGAGTTTCGCCTGATCAGTATTTTCGGAACCGAAGGTGGTTGGCATAGAGAGATTATTCTGCTTGAGATATGCCATTATGTTTGAGAGCAGAATATATTCGAATTAACTGCTGAAACGGGAATTGTTCCAGGCAGAGGCCGACTACCAAATGCGCCACAAATTGTTGATAGTGTTGTCACTGCTCTGAATGCAGGACGCAATGTGTAATCTTCAGGCAGTCCACGAGTTGTGTCAAGACAGCTGAACATTCATTCAATGATCTACCGTTGTTTCGGGCAACAGTAGAGCAATCTCTAGTGCGGTTCCAGGCTATCGCGGATGCAAATGCTCGTCACATTGAGCAACGTTTGTAACCTGGAAAGTAAACACGGTATGCATTTAACAAATGCCACCCATGTGGAAATTAAAATGTGTTTCTTTGAATGGTTTATTCGATATTGCTCTTCAGAATGTCCTTACAAATGTTTTCACATAGTTTCAATGTCCTACCATCACTCTTTTGCCATGGGGGCCCTCTCAAGTAAGGAAAGCTTAATTATACTCACCCAGTACGTTCCCCAGCATTAACTAACGTCATGAGACTTTGAGCATGATGAAACTAAAGTGTCCTGCCTGTTGACAGTCGTGACAAGAGGCAGATGAATTTAGCATGTAAATGAAAGGAGCCAAGAAAAATGGCTTGTAACCTTTCAGCGTCATTGCCTCAGATGAACAGTAATAAACACTCGGGTTTCCATAACCTTATTGCGTTGCAGTACACAGGCTACGAGGCCGAACTAGTAATCCACTGCTACTGTTCGCCAAGATGACTTGGGCCTTCGAAACTGCTACCTGTCCGGTCTGCTATACCTGGTCGCTGAGATCTGCCGACCTCTCAACCACTTGCGAGAAGACTTGGAGACGCAAGTTGGTGATGAGAGAGGTTTGGTGAGCCGAACTGATTGCGTTTCGCACACCGTCAGCCTGTCGCAATATTCTGGAGGTGTGCTAACCCATGCTGCACCCCATCCACCAATATTAGCTGTAAGCAGTCACCGACAGCCTCGGCCATTCTTGGTGGAAGGGCTATGCTACTATTCATCTCCATACTGCAGAGCTGCTGAGATATTACCCGAGTACACCCCTTCGCTGGCCACGAGACTGCTGTGGTAACACACAGTCGCTGTCCCGGGCAGCAACGCTTGCTGTATGGGCTACGCTGGCCGCCAGCGAGACGTGCCGTTCGCCTGACACGGTGTTTATGGGAACGGACGCCGCCGGAGCTATGTCACCCGAGATTGCCGTGACAGTGTCAGCATGCTACGAGGCCGTGCACTACCACACCGCTGGCCTGGGCATCGCCGTGCAGAAAAAACACGGCTGTGAACTTTAACATAATCCCTACATATAAAAGGCGATATCCTGACTGAATGACACATTATCGCCCTGCCCAAATCCCTAAGGATAGGGACTTGAAATTTTGAGAAGGTGTGGATCTTATAGTGCAGGCGTCGTTTAAGAAGGGACTTTTCGAAATTCCAACCCTAAGGGGGAGGGGGGTGAAGAAAAGAATGGAAGTTTCTTTTAAATAATGTCGCTATTAAGGCAATTTTGAAGCAAGATATACGAAAATTGTATTTGGTTTCTCGGTGAGAAACAAATAAATACGTGTTTCTGGGTTTTTAGAAACTTAACCCCTTAGAGATGAAAGAGGAATGAGATATTTTGTGAAAATATTTTATTATGAAAACAATTTTAAAAAGAATTTTGTAAAAATTTAAATTCGTCTTCTCAGTTAGAAACGAAAAAATACGTGTTTCACTGTTCTTGGAAATTCAACCGCTATGGGGGCGAAATAGGGGATGAAAGTTTTTTATGGAAATATTTCATTGTGCAAGCATTTTTGATGCTAAATCTATGAAATTTTGTATTTGGCTTCTCTGTTAGAAATAAAACATACGCATGTCACTGTTTTTGAAAGTTGAACCCGTAAGGGGGTGAATACGGTATGAAACGTTTTATGAAAATATTTCATTGTGAAAGGATTTATAAAGCTAAATCTTTGAAAATTGGTGTTCGGCTTCTCGGTAAGAGAAGAAAAAATACGTGATTCACTGTTTTTGGAAATAGTGTAAGACCGATTCACTGACTCATCAGCGCCCAGCCCAAACCACTAAGGATAGATACTTGAAGTTTGGAGAGGGTGTGGATCTTACACTGTAGGCATCGTTTAAAAAAGGGATTGTCGGAAATTCCACTCCTAAGGGGATGAAATATAGGATGAAAGGCTTTCTGAAAGTATGTCGCTAGTAAGGAAATTTTGAACCTAGAAACTACGAAAACTGGTATCTGATTTCTCAGCGGAAAATAAAAATATACGTGTTTCAGCATTTTTGGAAATTCAACCGCTAAGGGGGTAAAACAGTGGGTGATAGCTTTTTTTGATAATAAACAATTACTAAAAGAACTACTAAAGGATTTTTTAAGGCTACATCTATGACAATTTGTATTTGACTTCTCGGTTAGGAGAAAAAAAACGATCTGGAAATTCAGCTCCCAAGGGAGTGTAACAGGGGATAATAATTTTTAAGAAAATATTTAAAGCTAAATTTGGTATTTTAGTTCTCGGTTAGAAATAAAAATATATATGTTGGAGGATGGGAGTTGCTATGGGAATATCTCCACAAGAACCGAAAGGGAATTATTAATAAAAACGTTGAACTCGAGCTGCCAAAATCGCTTTTTGGTCAGAAGTACATTCGGTAAGTTCAATGATTATATGGCCTTAACTAGCGTGAAGAGCCTAGAAGTTGTTGAAAATTGTGGGCAACATAAAAATTCGATTAAATAAAAACAAAATCTCTGGAGGCAACACAGTTTTCGCCAGAGAAGCAGCGGGCGTTAAGCTAGTAAATTATAGTTCTGCTAATGTTGTATTATTAACACCCAGCACACCAACCGGCCTGCCCCTCGTATTCCACGATCCGGCAGCCCGACAAAGGTAGGGGTCTCAACGCAGGCACCTATAGTATCATACACTTCGCTCTCTGATACATAACAAGAACAGGCCACGGAAAAGGGCAGTCGGTCTAGCTTCCCCACAACCGAGGCAGCACACTAATTCTGAAGGTGCGCAAGTCCATCATGAGAAAACAACCTTAAAGTGAAGTGCTTGAATTCGGACGACGAGCTGAAGGCCACAGTGGAGGACTGGCTCCTGTCACAGGCACAGGAATTCAGGGAACGTCGAGTTCTTTGGCTCGTGAAACAGTGGGGCAGTAGTGGTCAGGCCGCTGGTGATTACTATTGAATAAAAACCTCAATTATATCCAGAGTGTTGTTTCGTACCTTTTCTCTTGCACACTCCTCATAGAAATTTTAAGTCCCAACACCGAGAATTGCTTTGTCAGCACAGACAGGCGCATTAAAAAAACTACCTGAGAAACCAGCTAAAGACCGATTGACAGAGAAAATCAAAACTCCTATCGTTCTAAACATAATGAAAACTGAAGATGGTTTGTTGATCCGTCGATGGAGACAGTCAACATAATACCTGATCGCCAAACTCCTCACGGACGGTGATCAAGGTGATAATCAACTCCACAGGCAATAAAGTATGCTCTACACAATGAAGACATGTGCGTGAAATCAAGCTTTGCAAAGAGGAGCAGACGTTTTAAATGGAAATGAGACAAAACTCGTTAGGTAATGTACCGTACCCTACTGGAGTTTATATGACCAAGGGCTAGGCATTTGTGAATGCAAGGGAACAGCTGGTGGACTCCTTGGCCCACTTAACTTTTGTCCCAGTCGGTCTGCCACGTACTCACTGCCCACTTCAGGAGTTGGGTCTTTCTTGTAGGATGCTGCACGACGTCTTACACTGACGGATGCCAGGAGGATTAGAGTCGAAGAACTAGTAGTCAGTAGCTGCTTCATGCAAGCTGCGCTAGTTGGGTAGTTCGCTTGTGCGTTCACTTTACGATCTTCTACGCAGAAGCGAGCTACTTTTTTGATTTGTCTGTGTGCTTCTGACTTTACACCTAAATTTCTCTCGTGTCTGTGTAGTGAAATTTTCCACCGTCCTTAGTGTGGAAACGGAATGTGAATGCTGTTTTCGGATGCGAGCTAAGTTTGTGACCCTTTGTTCACAGCTCCACGTGGTGGTGGCTACGGTCAAGCAGCTTGAGACTATTCCCAACGGGCATCATTATGAGGGGGCCAGTTGTAAGAAAATTGGAAATTTGTGGTAAGCTTTATGGAACCAAACTGCTGAGGTCATCGGTCCCTAGGCTTACACACTACTTAAGCTAACTTAAACTAACTTACGCTAAGGACAACACACACACACACACACACACACACACACACACACACACACACACACACACACACACCTGCCCAAGGGAGGACTCGAACCTCTGACGGGGGCAGCCGCGCGAACCGTGGCAAGGCGCCGAGACCGCACGGCTACCCCTCGCGGCTCCAGTTGTAGGGATCAAAGGGATATCCAACATGTCTCACATGTTCCTCAACTTTTTCACTACTGTAGTTGGCGCAGTTACAGTTTGGTATGCAATGCGAACCCGGCGTATTGCTCCCTTAGGTAACACGAAGACTAGATTACAGAATACAGGGGCAATTATTCTTACTTTGCTCCACAGGAGAGTGGAATAGAAGGAAGTCCTAATCAGTGGCACAACAGGAAGCAGCCTCCACCAAATACGTCTCTGTGGTTTTAGCCCTTTTTCTATAATCCAATGTGTTTGTGTTTAACAGTGGCTTTTGTGAGAAGACTAACCGCCCTATTTCCCAAGAAGCTAACCAGCAACGAATTTTAAACATAAAATTATATGTCATTTAAAATATTCTCTGGAATTGATCAAACTTCACTTTACTTTTCCTTATTATTCAGGGAATGTCTGCAGAAGTATTTTGGACTATAAGAGAAGAAAGGTTATTAGAAAATGATTGGGGGAGGAGGGAGAGGAAATCTGCGTCGCCTCTTCGAAGAGTCTAATCCGACGTTTGCTTAGGAGCCCTACGAAAATCGTGGATAACCTAAATTTGAGCAGTGAGGTGGGGATTCGAACCGTGGTCAGTATGAATGAGAGTGAATACGTTAACCCCTGTGTCACCTCAGTCGTTCACACTTTCTAATTTTGTAAGTTACAGAATAGTGAGAAAGTCAGAGGTCGGTGATTGCTACAAAAACATGTAAAGGTCTCTGCCAGCAGTGCAAAAGATAACGACTGCTTGTAGCCTTGATTTTGCCCGAAATGGATGAGCTAATCATTGCGAATTTATCGCGTGATAAGCAGAAAACAATAAGCACGAGAGGAATGTGACGAGCTTGAATGATGATAACCAAACCAACACCTGTGTTAGAATACGACATCGTTCATTCTTTTTACACATGCTACCAGTCTCGACACCAAGTGGTGTCATCTTCAGGATCCAAGCGTAACTTGCCATCCGCAACTGCAATGACAAAGACAAATGAAGTCTATGAAGCGGGGCGAACATTAATTGGATTCCGCACCTTCGTAGCAGTAACACGCCCAACTGGACTTGTTACTGCTACGAAGGTGCGGACCCTGTTCGTTGCACATGCTTGATAACTGTTCCGATTTGAAGACTTCGTTTGTCTATGTCATTGCGGTTGTGAATGGCAAGCTACGCTTTGAGCCTGAAGATGACACCACCTGGTTTTGTTGGAGGTTCTTTCAGCTGTGTAAGATTTGGCCTCTGCTTAACAGAACCAGTGGGTTTTAAGCTGTGCTGATGCTGTAGATATGTCCTTTCGCTAATTTCCATGATTTTTCGCTATGTATTTCTGTCTTGCTTTGAGCTATGTAGGTCAATCCGTGTCATCAATATCACCTCTCATCCTGCTGCTACAGCCCTTCGTACATTTTCGTGATTTTTTTGCTGCGTGCATCCTTCTTGGCTTTTGTAGAGCTACCAGTTTTAGGATTTTTGTTCTGGTATCGGTCTTTCAAGCTGAGCTGTATGGGTCAAGAGATGTTTCAGATACTAGCTACAGTTATGACCTCCGAATATTTTAGTCAAAGTGATGCAGCTTGTAAACCGAAAAGATTTTATTCTAGTTATAGCTAGTTTTCACTTATTTAGTGTTTTTCCCTCCTTTTTGTAACTAATTTTGTATTATTTTCATTCTGCAGTTGGTATTTTAGATTTTAGTTTCTCCCCATGCAAAACACCCAATTTCTAGCAATTGTCCTGTAAGCTTCAATATTTTATAAGATACTATATTTGTGGTTTGTATTTTCTCACCATGACAATCTCTAATGTCCTTGCTTGCCAAGTTGAAATCATATTTGCAGCATCTCAGGGCTTGCTATGACATGACAAGTCAAAGCCACCAGGTGGTATCGAACACTCTTGTTTATCCCAGGTATTTGTACTCAGGAGCTTCCTGACAAATTAAGACCTGACTAAAACATTCGTCTACCACTCTCTCTCACACTTCTTCAAGGTCCACAGATGTCGCCATGCACCCCTGAATGTGCTAATATCTGTCAGAGAGCATATGGTGGTGAATTGGAAAGCCACAGCTTGCTCGTTTGTTCTGGTAGCATGTGTTAAATAGAATGAACGACGTTTGATTCCAATACAGATGTTGAATTTGTTGTCATTATTCAAATACTTCATGTCCGGCTGCGGTCCCACGTTCCTTGGTGGGTTACGAGAGAATGTGAAGAGGTTCGCAGTGGGAGATGAACATGCAGGCACATCACGCACGCACGATTCTCAGAAGCCAACACGTGGGCAGACAGCCAACGCTCCCAGCACTCAAGCGACAAAGCGACAAATCTGTCCACCGATGCTCTCCACAGGGTTGTCCGTTTCTGTCAGTAAAAAAAGACAAGAAAGAACTGCATTACCTTCATTATTGTTAAATGGAGCGATTCTAAACCATAGCCTGTCATTTCTGTTGCCTACAGAGGCGCGTCAATGCCTCGTTATTATTTACGACCTGAAAATGAAGTGTATCGCCTGTATGAAACATTTTTTACCGGCGGCAAATACTGGAACGAACGGAGCAAGCCGACTGGGATAGGGGCGTGCACAAATCACACCTTCATTTACGTCCGTACTCAGCAAACCACTGTGAACTGCTGGGCGAAGGATACTTTTTATCACCCTACATATTAGGTCATATTAACAGAATCTTCTTGGTAGAACAACATTATAATAATAAATGAAAAGCACCAGTTTGCTTTTGTTCTACAATATTACTTTTATTGCTAACCGGTTTTCGGCTTACAAGGCCATCTTCAGACATTTACATAAATGTCTGAAAATGGCCTTGTAAGCCGAAAACCAGTTAGCAATAAAAGTTATATTGTAGAACAAAAGCAAACTGGTGCTTTTCATTTATTACTACATGTTAGGGTTTATTAGTGTGCCATTCCACTATGAGCGAGGAAAGAACGACTGCTTGAAGGTCTTCGCGCGCGTTGTGATTCGTCTAATTGAAATGGTACGGAACATAAGAGGAGTGGTAGGTTGCTGAACGAAAAATGAAAATAGTTTGAGCAACATTTACTTGCCTCAGTGACATTTTAACACTGGCAAATGAACTACAAAAGTCAGCATAAAGCATTTTACACATACCACATTGAGAATGGTAGATCTAGTCATTAGCAATTGAAGAAATTTGTAACATTTAGCACACATAAATTATTTAATACGATAAATAATAATGGAACTACTTTTAACGAAATTTAAACAGTTAAAATGATTTACGATATTAATTACAATCCAAGGATCTGAAAGAAATCATTTGATTATTACTTAGCCGTTACCTTACGGTGACCAGTTTGAGCTAAGCCCAGACATCGCCCAGTCCATCCATTCATCTCATCACCTGATTACAAATGACATCTCCGCTAACGTAGTGCCATTTGATACCTGTATACGTGATGCACAGCCATCTGTGTAAATGCGTATTGCTATCTCGTGCTTTTGTCACGTCGGTGTACACCGTCGTGTTCGCCTATCGTGATATCTAGTGGTCATTTCGATATTACCCAGGGGGTGACTAGATACCGTTTTTTAAGCAAGTGTAGCTTTTATTGGCCAGGAAATTTCAAAACATCACAATACTGCAGTGATCCATTAGACGTTCCTCACATAACAAGAATACGTACTCCCCTTGTGCTTTTGTTTCTGCAAATTGTAATAGAAAATTCTTATTGACTTATGTAATTAAAGTCACGAAAGCACGTGTACTGTGTAGGCCTATAGCGTGCAGGAAACTGGCAAGCGTTTGCAATGCTGTTCCCGAAATCCCTTACCTGTTACACTGCAGACGCTTGTGTATTGTCAAAGCAGACCACATTCGGTACCCAACCATGAAGATTTCCATTTGAAAACTCAAAATTTAATTTACTGTTGCGAGAAATACGTTACACATATGCCGTGCTTCTAGCTATGGCGCTAATTGACAGCTTACACGCTAGCAGGCTATGCTCATTAGACACCAAGTATGTAAATAGGTATTTGCTTCAGACTCAGTAAGCTTGCACGTGTTGATATTAGTATCTACTTTAGGGGTTTTTGCGTAGTTCGTTTGTAATTTTTATCATCAGTGGTGGCGTGCTGGGCAAGCGATGTGAACGTTTTAAAACTACAAGACAAACTTACCAGTAAACATGGGTCTGCAAACGTGAGGTTAACGAGATAATGCCCAATGTGTGGCTACGAGTCGCCACTGACTCAATACGAAATATTCTTCTAGTCAGCACAAAAGTACATAAAACGTTAATTTTTCGACTAAGTCCCCATCCAGTTGTTCTCAAATTTCACCCATGGTCTACCACAACAAGACGTACAACACTGCTTCGGCACTTCCCATGTTACTATTTAACTTACTCTCGTACCTTCTAGAATACGTGTCGTCTTCGCGTTCCGATGCAACGCGGCACTTGTCTCTGCAGTGAGTAGCGAATTCTTTCAAACACCCCCATATCATCTCGTGCCAATTGAAAAGACTGTTCAATTTGCTGCTACAGTTCTTCGACCGCATCTACATGGATACCCTGCAACTGACATTTAACTGCCTGCCAGAGGATTCATCGAACCACCTTCACAATAATTCTCTATTATTCCGATCTCGTACAGCGGGCGGAAAAAACGAACATCTTTATCTTTTCATGCGACTCTATTTACCCTTATTTTATTATGATGATCGTTTCTCCCTACGTAGGTCATCGTTAATAAAATATTTTCGTATTCGGAGGAGAAGTTGGTGATTGGAATTTCATGAGAAGGTTCCGCCACAACGAAAAACGCCTTTGCTTAAATGACGTCCACCCCAAATCCTGCTTCATTTCAGTGACACTCTCTCCCTGTTCCGCAATAATACAAAACGCGATGCCTTTCTTTAAACTTTCTCGATTTAGTCCGTCAGTCCTACCTGGTAAGGATCCCGGACCGCGCAGCAGTATGCTAAAAAAAGACGGGCAGGCGTTGTGTAAGCCATCTGCTTGAGTACTGCACATTTCAGTTTTGAGGTAATCCCAGACGGAAAAATGAGGATGCTGTCCATGTTGGACCATAATCATGCCTCGTATGTAGCTTGACTCCAGCAGCAATATGTGTCTGTGCCTCATCGTGTATTTACCCCGTTCCCGAACCACGAGACATACGTGCCATCGGAGCCCAGTTAGATGGGGGTTCGTTGGAAACTAAAAAAAAAAAAAAGGTTCAAATGTCTCTGAGCACTATGGGACTTGACTGCTGAGGTCATCAGTCACCTAGAACTTAGAACTACTTAAACCTCACTAACCTAAGGACATGACACTCATCCATGCCCGAGGCAGGATTCGAACCTGGGACTGTAGCGGTCGCGCGGTTCCAGACTGTAGCTCCTAGAACCGCTCGGTCACCTCGGCCGGCGGAAACTAAATTTCAACTACAACTGTGGTGATTTGGATGCTATTTCATTATGAAGTCAATGACGACTCGTAACCACACATTCACAACTACCTCGAAAACGGCTCCTATCCGAGTTTTCGTTATTAATTACGATACTCACTGTACTATTTAATTTAAAGATTTCTACTGCTTCTCATGGGGTTATATTACGCGAATGAATGAGTAAGGCATAAGTGAAAAAAAGCGAAGTCAGTTTTCTCATCAGTTTGTGAATTTGCATGTTTCATTGGGGTTTTGAAATGATAGGACAAAACCTATTACTCTTTTCTTTTTGTACAAACGTCCAACAATCCATTTTGTTATTTTCTAGGAATCTGTAACATCTGATGTAGTAGATTAATGAAGGCGCAGAATCAGGAAGTAGATGGTGTCTCAAAAGATACCCTACAAGTTGAATGTGTTACAGCACCAAAATTCATTATGACATTCACATCATTTTTGGTTTATGTAACAGACGAACTCACAAAGTTTTGTTCGTGTGTGTTCCAGGTTGTCGTGAGTGAAGCATAAAGACAGAGCTCCAAGAAAAGGCTCAGTGTGTGGAATGGATTATTCACATGAATTCGGACACGCTGGTTCAAAGGAACTCCCAAACACGGTATAAGAAGCACCCACTCTCTCGGACAGTCATACGCTGGTGGTACCGGAATTTTATGCAGACAGGAAGCGTTGATGTAAGCACCATACTAGACGAGCTGGAACAAGTGACGTCGACACAGAAATGGCACGGTTGTCTTTTCCACGTTCGCCGCATAAATGTGTTCGGAGAGTGTCGCAGGAGATTCAAGTCCCTAGGGCGACCGTGAACCACGTCCTTCGGCAGCATCTACAGATCTATCCATATCAACTGCAACTGTTGCACGTATTGAAACCAGACGACAAGCCATAACGTATGTAATTCACTGTGGACGTTCTTCGCCGTTTAGAGGAGAATGGAAATGTTGGAAAGAACCTAGCATTTTATGAAGAAGCAACAGTCCACGTGGTTGGTAGGGTAAACAACCACGACGTTCCCACAGGGTGACAACCAATCCGCATACTGTGGTGGAAGAGGTACGTGCAAGCCCGGAATTGATCGCACTATGGGACTCTTTTTTTTGCCTCACAAAAACAGTTAATTCTGGCAGTTACTTTGATGTGCTGGGCTGTTTACTTTACCACAACCGGTTGACAGCCAAAACACAGTAGTCTTCCTGCAAGACGTTGCACCGTCACATTGGACTCAGACTGTACGAACTGTTCTAGACCAGGTGTTGCCAGGTCGCCGGATTGGCAGGGGAGGTCCACTTCCCTGGCCTCCTAGGTCGCCTGACAATACACCAATGGACTCTTGCAATGGGGGAATGTCAAGGGCAGTATACAAAACCCTGTCAACTATATCAGTGATTAAAAAAAATCGTTGCTGCCATTGCCGCAATTGATGCGGAAATTTTGTGCCGAGTGTGGATAGAGCTTGAATACATATTGGATTTTGTATGTGCCACCAAAGGCGCACATGTTGAAAATGATCGAACGGCATAAAAACTTTGAGATAATGCGTCACATAAGTCAAACCTAGTGTGAGTACCGTAATTAGTCTGGGTGCTGTAAAACGTTGAATTTGTACCGTACCTTTTGGGACGTCCTGTAATTTCTTTTGTATTCTTGTGACACTGCGTAGCTCACATGTTGCCGTTAGATGAGAAACGAAATACGAGAGTATTTGACCGGCGCACTCAAACAGCGGCGATCGATATCCAGTTTAGGTAGACATCAATGGGTAGAAGAGAAGGCTAGAAAAACAGTGAAGACGGAACAGGGCTCAGGCCTAAAACGTCTTCACGCGGGGCGAGGCAGCTATGGTTGACGTGGATGCGGAAAGGAAATCCAGCCTCACGAGACACACAGCCATCGTCACATGGTACTTGATAGTTAGCCTGATTTGTGACTTTAGCGCTCTCCAGCGGCAGCTGTAGACTGCATGTGGCTCTCAGGCCACACTGCTTCTTTACGGAGATGGACGAGCGTAAAATTTCTATGTTATCTCTATTAAAACATGCATTTCCTCCGTTGACCACACGCTAGTCATGTTGTTCTGTCTGTAGTATACGTAAACAAACACTCCAGTGTCCATGAACATGTTATGGGCAGTCAGCAAGGACAACCGCTCATACAACTTCACAAAATCGGACAAACTCGCTCTTGAGGGGTAGCCGCATTTATATTTACATAGCATGGAATACAACAGAAAATATCAGGTGGTTATAATTAAAGTGCAACCATTCGCGGAGATCCAATGTGGGCTGTATTTACAGAAACTTGACGGATATCCAAAGGCGTTAATGCAGAACTGATTTACACTGCAAAAACTTAGCTCCAATTTTGGCCACCAGGTGTAAATCTGGCGATTTATGCTGTTTGTATGTAGAGAGCCTATGTAATAGGCTGTCATTTGCAAGCCATAACAGTTTAAAATAAAATAAACATTATGCCTCCCTCACTTGTGTTACCTTTTGTGCCCGGCCCCAGATCTAATCCGTTACATATGGAAACATTTCTAGACGTCTTTGTTGCGTCCACGACACCAGATTTTCTCCTGGTAGCCAAAATTGGAACTAATTTGTTTCAGCAAAAATCGGTTCCGCATTAACACATTAGCATGTCCATCAAGTCTCGCTTCCATATGACGGTTACAGCTCACAGTGGACCTCTGTGAGTAGGTGCAGTTTAATTATAACCACCCAGTATCTCCATTAATTTATTACGAAAGTCTGGCAGCCTCTTAGGAAACACGAAGATGAAAATAAAAATTTGGGTACAGCAAAACGTAAACACAATACACAGTGTGTCATATCTTGGCACCTCCACCAGCTGCACTACACTTAAATTCTACAACAATCAATCTTGCAATTTGTCTCTGGATATTCCGAAGGCTTTTGTCACCGATATATTATTAACTGATATTTAATTCTAACAAATACTACAAGGAGCGATGTCCTTTTCATGAATCTTCTAAGTGTCATTGCCTTGAAACGGTGTACTTTCACGACACTCGAATTATAACACGAAAATTCTTTCACCAATAACATGACATTTCCTGTCATGTTGTTAGAACAAATCATACCAATAACGACGCGTTTTCTAGAGATCTTCAATGAGCTGGTGCTTAGGGTGTGACTTATAATGTAAAACACACAACTATAGACTTAAGCTGAAAAAAAATTCAGTATGGTGTCTGACAACTTCCGCTTGTGATCTAGAGAGCGTTCTTGCTTCTTATTGGTTGCACTTTACGTGGCACGTTGCCGAAATATCGCAGAACTTAGAATGTGTTTCAAGTGACGAAATGCCTCCTTAACGTGAAATAGAAGTAACGTCCGAAAACTGTTATAGCTTCGCATTAACGTTAGCTGGGACGTCCCCAGCGAGCAGTGGAGCACAAAGAGGTGGCGGTCCGCCCCGGGCCTCTGATCATAGGGGAAGGAGGGGGTGTGGGGTCCCAAATCTCGAGGGTTTCGAGATTTGGTAGCCGCCAGTATCAAACCATTTTTGATCAAATCACAATGATGTCCAAAATAAGTTCAGTAAGTTAAGAGGCAGTTTGGAGTTCGAGACCACAAATGTACGCAAAATGTATGCATCTCTCCCTACTTTGCGCTCAGGCGTGTGCTTGTGGGTGAGTGTGTTGGTGTATGTCTGCATATTTCTCCTACAAGCTTGAAAAAGTAAGTTCATTCCGAAAGCTAGCAAGCTCTGTTCCTTCTCTTTGTGTACCTATCGACGGCGCAGGTATGATAAGGAGCAGATGCTGCAAGAAATAAAAAGGTATCGTAGGCACCTACGTGCAACCGATACGATTGTGGACTTTGCTCGAGAAATCCTTCAAGCCCAAGAAATAATTAAATTGTTCTTCGGTGAATGATTAACGAGTCTTCACTTATAATCCAGTACCTCTTCATCATTTGTGTCTGTCTGTCTGTCACGTCAAGCGAGAGAAATTTTTCTAAACTGAAACACATAAGAAATTATCTTCGTTCTACGATCAATCGAGAACGACTAGCGAATCTGTCTTTCAAAAGAAACAGATTTCAACGATATTATTGAGAATTTCAGCAAAATAAAAGACACGAAAACATATACTATAATGGTACCAATAAAAACTACTATTCCGTCCTAAGTTACGAAATCTGGCTGATACTATAATTTACAAGTTTTGTTTTTAGACGTATAAAATGAAAGGTAATTTTCTTATTCTGTTGTTTAGTATTTCTTTGCACTCCACCTGATGGTTGGACTACTAGACGGTGATTCCTATTCGAAGTTTGTCGCCTGTATCTTTAGGTATGTGTATTAAAATTATTAGAGCGTAAAGTATATACATAATTAATACTTTAATTTTTTCTATTTATTATTCATTTCCTTACAAAAAGCAGACTACAAATACACTACTGGCCATTAAAATTGTTACACCACGAAGATGACGTGCTACGGACGCGAAATTTAACAGACAGGAAGAAGATGCTGTGATATGCAAATGATTAGCTTTTCAGAGCATTCACACAAGGTTGGAGCCGATGGCAACACCTACAACGTGCTGACCACGAGGAAGGTTTCCAACCGATTTCTCATACACAAACAGCAGTTGACCGGCGTTGCCTGGTGAAACGTTGTTGTGATGCCTCGAGTAAGGAGGAGAAATGCGTACCATCACGTTTCCGACTTAGATACACGTCGGATTGTAGCCTATCGCGATTGAGGTTTACCGTATCACGACATTGCTGTTCGCGTTGGTCGAGATCCAATAAATGTTAGCAGAATATGGAATCAGTGGGTTCAGGAGGGTAATACTGAACGCCATGCTGGATCCCAACGGCCTCGTATCACTATATTATCCGCATGGCTGTAACGGATCGTGCAGCCACGTCTCGATCCCTGAGTCAACAGATGGGGACGTTTGTATGACAACAACCATCTGCACGAACAGTTCGACGACGTCTGCAGCAGCATGGACTATCAGCTCGGAGACCATGGCTGCGGTTACCCTTGACGCTGCATCACAGACAGGAGCGCCTGCGATGGTGTACTCAAAGACGAACCTGGGTGCACGAATGGCAAAACGTCTTTTTTTTTCGGATGAATCCAGGTTCTGTTTACAGCATCATGATGGTCGCATCCGTGTTTGGCGACATCGCGGTGAACGCACATTGGAAGCGTGTATTCGTCATCGCCATACTGGCGTATCACCCTGCGTGATTTTATGGGGTGCCATTGGTTACACGTCTCGGTCACCTCTTCTTCGCATTGACGGCACTTTGAACAGTGGACGTTACATTTCAGATGTGTTGCGACACGTGGCTCTACCCTTCATTCGATCCCTGCGAAACCCTACATTTCAACAGGATAATGCACGACCGCATGTTGCAGGACCTATACGGGCCTTTCTGCATACAGAAAATGTTTGATTGCTGCTCTGGTCAGCACATTCTCCAGATCTCTCCCCATTGAAAACGTCTGGTCAGTGGTGGCCGAGCAACTGGCTCGTCACAATACGCCAGTCACTACTGTGGTATCGTGTTGAAGCCGCATCGGCAGCTGTACCCGTACACGCCATCCAAGCTCTGTTTTACTCAATTCCCAGGCGTATAAAGGCCGTCATTACGGCCAGAGGTGGTTGTTCTGGGTACTGATTTCTCACGATTTATGCACCCAAATTGTGTGAAAATGTAATCACATGTCAGTTGTAGTATATTTGTCCAATGAATACCCGTTTGTCATCTGCATTTCTTCTTGGTATAGCAATGTTAATGGCCAGTAGTGTACATAATTTCTAAGAAGACTGGGGAACTTATTTAGTTTCGGTATCTCGGGTATGCAAAAAGCTTAGACAGCCGCTGTGTGTGAGGACGAGCTAATCCCCGAAGAGCAGCTGGCTCGTGTTTTTCCCCAGCAGACCCGGCGGCCTGCTCTCCTCCGGCGCGCCGCCTGGCGACACGGGGCGCTGCTCGTGTTACCATGCAGCATGCATGCCACCGCGCCACGCCGCCGTCAAGGCTATCTCACGCCGGGCGGAGCGACGGCCAGGGTCGCGGGCGGGACCTGCTGCCATCGTCCGTTTGGGCAAGTCGGGTTTCACCGGCGTCTGTCTCAAGGTCTGGCGCTAATCTCTGCAGCCATTCCCGGTCTGAAGAAATCGCAAGAAACAGGTCCGATCACTTCTCTTTACAATCCGGGCAAAACAACGCATACACAGACCGATCGCCGTCAGTATGAATGTACACTGAAACGCCAAGGAAACTGGTACTGGCATGCGTATTCAAATACAGAGATATGTAAACAGGCAGAATACGGCGCTGAGGTGTGCAACGCCTAATAAGACAACAAGTTTCTCGCACAGTGGTTAGCTCGGTTACTGCTGCTACAATGCCAGCTCATCATGTAAGTTTGAACATGGTGTTACAGTCGGCGTACAAGCAGTCAGACACAGCATCTCCGCGGTAGCGATGGAGTCGAGATTTTCCTGTACAACCATTTCACGACCGTATCGTGAATATCAGGAATCCAGTAAATCATCGAATCTCCGGCATCGCTTCGTCCGGGAAAAGATTATGCAGGAACCGGTCCAACGACGACTGAAGAGAATCGTTCAACGTGACAGAAGTGCAATCCTTCAGCAAATTGCTGCAGATTTCAATGCTGAGCCATCAGTAAGTGTCAGCGTGCGAACCATTCAACGAAACGTCATCGACATGGGCTTTCGGAGCCGATGGCCCACTCTTGTACCCTTGATGACTGCACGACAAAGTTTTACGCCTCGTCTGGGCCCGTCAACACGGATATTGGACTGTTGATGACTGGACATGTTGCCTGCTCGGATGAGTCTCCTGTTAAATTGTAACGAGCGGATGGACGTGTACGAATATGGAGACAACACGGACCTTGATGGGGACTGTTCAAACTGCTGGAGGCTCTATAACCGTGTGAGGCCTATGCAGTTGGAGTGATACGGGACTCCTGACACGTCTAGGTACGACTCGGACAGGTGACACGTACGCACGCATCCTGCATCCATTCATGTCCATTGTACATTCCTACGGACTTGGGCAATTCCAATGGAACAATGTGACACCCCACACGCCCAGAATTGCTACCGAGTGGCTCCAGGAACACTCTTCTGAGTCGAAACACTTCCGCTGGTCACCAAACTCCCCACACATGAACATTATTAAATATATCTGGGATGCATTGCAGTGTGCTGTTCAGAAGAGGCTTCCAACCCCTCGTACTCTTACGGATTTATGGACAGCCCTGCAGGATGTATGATGTCAGTTCCTCTAGCAGTGTTTCAGACATTGGTAGAGTCCATGCCACGTCGTGTTGCGGAATTTTTACGTGCTCGCGGGGCCCCTACACTATATTAGGCGGGTGTACCAGTTTCTTTGGCTCTTCAGTGTAGTTTCCTGGCACATATGAATGATAAAAAGCTCTCTGGTTTCCAGCCGGGTGATGTGTTGACGTGTTGGGACGTTTCGACTAGAGTCCTACTCATTATCTTCAAGCAAAGATAATCACTGAGACAGTCTTCGAACTGTCGCGGTATTTCAAAACCGCTATCCGGCTAACAATCAGAGAGTTTCCATCTATATTTATATTGTCCATTTTTGCAGGATCCTAGAACTTAGTTTACACGAATGTTATGATGATTATGACAGAAGCAGCTCCCGAATAGTCTGGACGGCTGCAGGAGAAAAAACATTTCTATGAAAAACAGCTCGCTTTATTCACACGCGATATCTTTCAAAGCCATCTCCCATGAACTATTGTGCCTTGCTGTTGGTGGAGAGGCTTGTGTGCCTCGGTGATACTGACAGCGGTACCGTAGGTGCAACTACAACGGAGGGGTATCTGTTGAGAGGCCAGACAAAAGTGTGGTTCCTGAAGAGGGGCAGCAACCTTTGCAGCAGTTGCATGCGCAGCAGTCTGAATATTGACTGATCTGACCTTGTTGCATTAACCAAAACGACCTTGGTTCAGATTACTCCAAGCACTATGGGACGTAACATATTAGGTCGTCAGTCCCCTTGTCTTAGAACTACCGGTATTTAAACCTAACTTACCTAAGGACATCACACACATCCATGCCCGAGGCAGGATTCGAACCTGCGACCGTAGCAGCAGCGCGGTTCCGGACTGAAGCGCCTAGAACCTCTTGGCCACAGCTGCCGGCAAAAACGGCCTTGCTGTTCTGGAACTGCAAACGGCTGAAAACATGGGGAAACTACAGCCGTAATTTTTCCCGAAGGCATGCAGCTGTACTGTATGGGTAAATGATGACGGCGTCCTCTTGGATAAAATATTCCGGAGGTAAAATGGTCCCCTATTCGGATCATCGGGCGGGGACTACTCAGGAGGACATCGTTTTCAGGAGAAACAAAACTGGCGTTCTACGGATCGGAGCGTGGAATGTCAGATCCCTTAATCGGGCAGGTAGGTTAGAAAATTTAAAAAGGAAATTGATAGGTTAAAGTTAGATATAGTGGGAATCAGTGAAGTTAGGTGGCAGGAGAAACAAGATTTCTGGTCAGGTGAATACGGAGTTATAAATACAAAATCAAATAGGGGTAATGCACGAGTAGTTTTAATAATGCATAAAAAATAGGAGTACAGGTAAGCTACTATAAACATCATAGTGAACGCATTATTGTAGCAAAGATAGATACGAAGTCCACACCTACCACAGTAGTACAAGTTTATATGACTACTAGTTCCGCAGATGAAGAAATTGAAGAAATGTATCACGAGATAAAAGAAATTACTCAGATAGTGAAGGGAGACGAAAATTTAATAGTCATGGGGGACTGGAATAAGACAATAGGAAAAGGAAGAGAAGGAAACGTAGCAGGTGAATATGGAATGGGGGTAAGGAATGAAAGAGGAAGCCGCCTGGTAGAATTTTGCACAGAGCATAACTTAATTATAGCTAACACTTGGTTCAAGAATCATGAAAGAAAGTTGTATACATGGAAGAAGCCTGGAGATACTAAAAGGTATCAGATAGATTGTACAATGGTAAGACAGAGATTTAGGAACCAGGTTTTAAATTGTAAGACGTTTCCAGGGGCAGATGTGGACTCTGACCACAATCTATTGGTTATGACCTGTAGATTAAAACTGAAGAAACTGCAAAAAGCTGGGAATTTAGGGGATGGGACTTAAATAAACTGAAAGAACCAGAGGTTGTAGAGAGTTTCAGAGAGAGCATTAGGAAACGATTGACATAATCGGGGGAAATAAATACAGAAGAAGAAGAATAATAGGTAACTTTGAGAGATGAGACAGTGCAGACAGCAGAGGATCAAGTGGGTACAAAGTCAAGGTCTAGTAGAACTCCTTGGGTAACAGAAGAAATAGTGAATTTAAGCGATGAATGGAGAAAATATAAAAATGCAGTAAATGAAGCAAGCAAAAAGGAATACAGATCTCTCAAAAATTACATCGACAGGAAGCGCAAAATGGCTAAGCAGGGATGGCTAGAGGACAGATGTAAGGATGTAGAGGCATATATCACTAAGGGTAAGATAGATACTGCCTACAGGAAAATTAAAGAGACCTTTAGAGAAAAGAGAATCACTTGTTTGAATATCAACAGCTCAGATGGGAACCCAGTTCTAAGCAAAGAAGGGAAAGCAGAAAGGTGGAAGGAGTATATAGAGGGTCTATACAAGGGCGATGTGCTTGAGGTCAATATTATGGAAATGGAAGAGGATGTAGATGAAGATGAAATGGGAGATATGATACTACGTGAAGAGTTTGACAGAGCACTGAAAGACCTGAGTCGAAACAAGGCCCCAGGAGTAGACAACATCCCATTAGAACTACTGACGGCCTTGGGAGAGCCAGTCCTGACAAAACTCTACCATCTGGTGTGCAAGATGTATGAGACAGGCGAAATACCCTCAGACCTCAAGAAGAGTGTAATAACTCCAATCCCAAAGAGAGCAGGTGTTGACAGATGTGAAAATTACCGAACTAGCAGTTTAACAAGTCACGGCTGCAAAATACTAACAAGAACTGTTTACAGACGAATGGGAAAACAGGTAGAAGCTGACCTCGGGGAAGATTAGTTTGGATTCCGTAGAAATGTTGGAACACGTGAGGCAATACTGAACCTACGACTTATTTTAGAAGATAGATGAAGGAAAGGCAAACCAACGTTTCTGGCATTTGTAGACTTAGAGAAAGCGTTTGACAATGTTGACTGGAATACTCTCTTTCAAATTCTGAAGAAGGCAGGGATAAAATACAGAGAGCGAAAGGCTATATACAATTCGTACAAGAACCAGATGGCAGTTATAAGAGTCGAGGGGCCCGAACGGGAAGCAGGGGTTGAGAAGGGAGTGAGACAGGGTTATTCAATCTGTATACTGAGCAAGCAGTAAAAGAAACAAAAGAAAAATTTGGAGTAGGATTAAAATCTATGGAGAAGAAATAAAAACTTCGAGGTTTGCCAACGGTGTTGCAATTCTGCCAGAGACAGCATAGGACCTGGAAGAGCAGTTGCACGGAATGGATAGTGCCTTGAAAGGAGGATATAAGATGAACATCAACAAAAGCAAAACTAGGATAATGGAATGTGGTCGAACTAAATCAGATGATGCTGAGGTAATTGGATTAGGAAATGAGACACTTAAAGTAGTAAATGAGTTTTGCTATTTGGGGAATAAAATAACTGATGATGGTCGATGTAGAGATGATATAAAATGTAGTCTTGTAATGGCAAGGAAAGCATTTCTGAAGGACAGAAATTTGTAAACATTGAGTATAGATTTAAGTGTCAGGAAGTCTTTTCTGAAAGTATTTGTATGAAGTGTAGCCATGTATGGAAGTGAAACATGAATGATAAATGGTTTAGACAAGAAGAGAGTAGAGGCTTTTGAAATGTGGTGTTACAGAAGAATGCTGAAGATTAAATGGGTAGGTCACGTAACTAATGATGAGGTACTCAAAAAATGGTTCAAATGGTTCTGAGCACTATGGGACTTAACATCTGTGATCATCAGTCCCCTAGAACTTATAACTACTGAAACCTAACTAACCTAACGACATCACACACACCCATGCCCGATGCAGGATTCGAACCTGCGACCGTAGCAGTCACGCGGTTCCGGACTGAGCGCCTAGAACCGCTAGACCACCGCGGCCGGCCGACGAGGTACTGAATAGAATTGGGGAGAAGAGGAATTTGTGGCATAACTTGAGTAGAAGAAGGGATCGGTTGGTAGGACACGTTCTGAGGCCTCAAGGGATCATTAATTTAGTATTAGAGGGAAGTGCGGAGGGTAAAAATCGTAGAGGGAGGCCAAGGCATGAATACACTAAGATTCAGAAGGATGTAGGTTGCAGTAATTACTCGGAGATGAAGGAGCTTGCACAAGATAGAGTAGTATTGAGAGCTGCATGAAACCAGTCTCTGGACTGAAGACCACAACAACAATCTTTCAAAGGAGATACTGGTGAACAGGTAGGTTCCGTCGAGCTAAATTTGAGAAATATGTTCTGGACTGAAACCAACATCCGATCATACGAAGTGTCTTCGCAGATGCGTGGTTGTGATAAAGGAGTTTTAAGTAGCAGAATCCAATATGTTACGCTTGAAAGTGAATGTAACATCAAGTGTGCAGCAAGGAAGCGCTAATGGACCACTAATGTGGTCAACACACATAAACAATTTATCGGGTAGGATCGGCAATACTATCAGATTGTTCCCTGACAATGTCGTCCACTATCTTAAGAAAATTTAGAAAGATACGAAAAATTTTATTTAGGTCCATCAAAATCTTAAGAAAATGCAGGTGGACTTGGACATAATTTTCGATCTTATAATAAATGTCATATCTCCACAGATGGTGGTCAAAAACAGCCTGAAAAGTTCGTAAGGATGTTCCAGGATACGTTTTATTGAGAAATAATTGTTCGATGCGTTGCGCCATTTCCGACTGATTAGCTTTGAAGTTAGCAAATCAGACCGTCGCGCGTGCAATTTCAAGCACTTTCACGCTGTAAAATGCGGTAATGTACAGACATTGTGAGTGTCTGAGTTACCGTTTGTTGAAATACTCACTACATTAAACTGTACCTTTTTCGGAAGTGATAAATTGAAACTAGGTGAGAAAAAGATATGTTTGTTTGGTTTTAGAAAATGAGGCGGAGAAAGCGTTTGGCGTTTCTGGCAGGCTGCTTGAATTTTCAGCACAACCTGTTCTGCAACACTATTACAAACTTTTCATACTGTTTCTGACCACCATGTATATGAGGATAAGTGTAACAAAATGCCCATTGTACAGAGGAAGAGCTCTGTAAAATCCAATTACAAGATTAGAGCTAAACTTCTATACATCATAACGTCGTATAAATACAGTGCGTATCGAAAGAAATGGCGAAAACTGACACAGCTGAAAGTATACAACAGTAATAGCGCTAACAAAGACGGGGGAAAAATATAGAATAGTAGAAGCAAAAACGGTCCACTAAAGATAAGGCTACAAACGAGTATACAAATATATTTTAAACTGACGAACCAATCATTTTAGCAGAGACAGGTCATCTATAAATTGCCTAGCATTTGCAGATGATTTAGCACTATTAACTAGGGACATTTCGTCAGCCAAAAATCAGAATGGACTATTGAAAGAAATTTGCAGAAAAAGTAAGTCTCTGAATACCATTTGAAACACCTTCAAGAAACAAGCGCCAAAATTCATGGAGACGAGATATGGTAAAAATTTTAATTTTTCTCTCAAACCATTCAGGAAAATGGAATCAAAACTAAGGTATCCAAAATATATGGCAAAAAATGGAAACCGCACAAAGACTTGAACAAAAAGACATACAACAAGAAATGTATCTGTAAGCACACAAAACTAAGACATTACAGTACAGTAATTAAAGCAGAAAGCCTCTTTTGATCAGAAACACTTATTTTTAACAGCAAAACAGACTTTGAAACCATTGGGAAATAGCAACTCAAAATTGTAAGAAAAATTCTAGGCCGTAAACTGGTAGACGTCCAGTACCAACTCAGTAGTCATGAAATCAAAAAATGCATTAATATTCGCTGTGACATTAGAAGCCGCAGGTTAAAATATGTTTGGATATATTCGAACAATGAGCCCAGACAGACATACAAAACAAATAATCAGTTTTTGTGGCAATGAGAGAAAAGCCAAAACGGACACTATGAAATGGGTTCACGAGATTTTAAACTGTTAGAAATTGACAAGAAATACTCCCAAAGATTTCCAAACCCATGAAAGCATATACTTTATTGTTTTCAAGTACAACCTTTATCTCCTTCGAAGTACTCTCCATTAGCATTAATACACTTGTCCAAAAGTTCATTCCAGTGTTCGAAGCACCTTTTAAATTCGTCCTCTTTGATACCTCCTAGCACTTTCATGACATTGCGTTTTACAACTTTCACATCCGCAGAACGCTTCCCTCTCAAGTCTATTTTCATCCTCGGGAATAGGAAGAAGTCCAAGGGTGCTAAATCCGGCGAATAGGGCGCTTGGGTCATGGTAGTCGTCTTCGTTGAGGCCAAAAACTGGCGAACGCTGAGAGCCGTGTGCACGCGAGCGTTGTCGTGATGCAAGAACCACACGCCAGAATTCCACAAAGCCAGACTTTTCGCGACAAACTTCTGCGAAGCCGTTTCATAACCTCCAAATAGAATTGTTGGTTTACTGTCTGGTTTTCAGGGACAAATTCGGAGTGTACAATCCCTTTGACGTAAAAAAAAAAAAAAAAAAAAAAAAAAAATCCAGATCGTTTTCACATTCGATTTCATCTGTCGAGCCTTGTTTGGTCGAGGTGAGCCAGGTGACTTCCATTGTGATGACTGCTGTTTACTTTCTGGATCGTACCCATAGCACCATGACTCATCACCTGTAATGATTTTGTTGAAAAATGTGGATCATCTTTGAACGCGTCCTTCATTTTGAGACAGGCTTGAACGCGACAACCCCTTTGATCTCTGGTAAGAAGCTTCGGCACGAATTTTGCTGCCACTCTTCGCATCCGCAATCGATGGTCAAGATGCGATGAACTGAGCTCCAGGACAACCCGGACAAGTTCTCGAGTTGGTCGATTGTCCTTCGTCGATCTTCACTGATGAGATCACGGATTTTGTCGATGTTGTCTTCGCTTCGAGCAGTTGAAGGTCGACCGGAAAGGGACTGATCTTCAACCACCATTTCTCCCTTTTTAAACCGATAAAACCATTCGTACAATTGCGTTTTACTAAGAACATGGTCTTTGTAGGCTGTCTGAATAATCGCAACAGTTTCTGCTGCGTTCTTGCCGAGCAAGAAACAAAACTTCACTGCCGCACGTTGTTCGTAAGAACTAGCCATTTCGTAGTGTCACGTCTGCACTGTACGCACACTCAAAGAACTGCCAAAGAAACCACACTTCTCACTGTTGGGTGACGCCGCGTGGCAGAATGACTGAGCAGAGCTGTTACTACAACCCTTTGGCGGCGCAACCTGCTACTACAAGTACACGATGGGCAGCATTACGATTCCGGTTACTTTTGGGTCCCCCCTCGTATTTGAAATAAAAACCTTTCGATTATGTCCCCATCTAACTGGGCTCTATTTTCACCGGCGGCCCATAGTTGGGGAATGTGTTACATGGATGATGGGACGCTCCCACATTTTGCTTCGACACAAGGCGACATGCAGTGCGCCAGTAGGGTCCAAGACGGATAGATCGAGCTGGATGCCTACCATGGCTTCCTATATCCCTTGACCTTGCAAGACAGCACTGGGGTTATGGCAATACATGTACGTTTTAAAATCAGTGATGACATGGGTGCATGTCCGAAGGAGCATTGCACCGTTCTTCTTAACAACACAGGCATTGCAGTATCGTATTTATCCGCCGATATCAGGCAGCGACTTTCAATTAAAATGTCCCCTCCTGTATAGGAATTACATAATGCGTGTACGAGTATAGGTTATGGGTAGGAACGACCGCACATGGTAGTTTGGATCTGGCATAAGTCGTGCATGGATAGCCAAAGCCGTTAAGGCGACCGCTCTTGTAAAGCGGAAAATAAGGGTTCGACTCCTGGTCCGTCACAAATTTTCGCTGTCGCCATTCCCTTATACAGCTAATGGTAATTCTTACAAACTGCAAATACATTTCATATAAATGAATCGTAGCTGAGCGTCTTGTATTAAATTAATGATTGTGGTTGTAGGGGAGGGTACGTTCAATGAAAGTGGAATTCTTTGTAATCATGATTTATTGACAAAATCTGACAGTTTGCAAAACGACACAGGACATGAAATTACAAACATGATTGACAGTGTGGAGCTGAGTGCAGGACTTAATCTGAATCCGTGAAAATTAGTGTCTTATGATACTGGATTGGGAAAGATGCCGCCAGGGAAGAATAGAAGAAACTACAGTAATAAACTTGCGATGTACCCCCCTGGTGCTATTCGAGAGGTGTAGCTATGTACCGGCACTGAATTTTCTTCTTCTATATTCCCTTGGCAAAACGAACATGACACTACACTGTACACACAACTATTACAATCACCTGCACTTGTAGATACACTTAGACATACAGTTCTCATACTTCGCGAGGGAAAGGTGCTTGTGGGCACATGGGATGGGGAAAAAGGATTCAAATGGCTCTCAGCACGATGGGGCTTAACATCTGAGGCCATCAGTCCCCTAGAACTTAGAACTACTTAAACCTAACTAACCTAAGGACATCACACACATCCATGCCCGAGGCAGGATTCGAACCTGCGATCGTAGCGGTCGCGCGGTTCCAGACTAATATGGAGAAAACCTTTCCAATTTTGCGGCTGAACCTGCCCTCGGGGTCTCCAAGCCATTCATGCCATACGACTTTATTTACTTAGTAAATGCTTTGTCCTGAAAGAAAGGAGTGCTAGTTCTGCAAGGTTCGCATGAGAGCTTCTGTAAAGTTTGGAAGGTAGGAGACGGATACTGTCAGAAGTAAAGCTGTGAGTACCGGGCGTGAGTCGTGCTTCGGTAGCTCAGTTGGTAGAGCACTTGCCCGCGAAAGGCAAAGGTCCCGAGTTCGAGTCTCGGTCGGGCACACAGTTTTAATCTGCCAGGAAGTTTCATAAATAAACAAAATCAGTGGCTTTGGCGCCAAGTGGGAAATGCTCTCCGACTCATGGCCGGCTACGGACTACAGCACTTCCTAATTATCGTGAATACGTCAATGAGAAACAATAATTTATTAAAACTGGTAAAAATGTCTTCCTCACGTAAGAGGCACCTCACAAACTCCTCGTGGACTGTTCGTAAATAGTGGCGCTATCGAGGCGTCGACAGACTACAAAGTTGTCCCTTAATGGTGTTGCTATGCATTTGTCACTTTATTAATCGACCTTATGATGCTGTGCACGCCGGAGGCGCTAGCTATTCACAGCCCGACGACCAGTCGCCCCACCTATCTTGCGTGAGGTCGCCTGCAGTCGTGAGATACGCTACTGGTAACTGCCGTAGCCCCGCGGATTTCACTTTGGCTGTAAGAGGAGTGCACTAGTTTGGCGCCCCCGATTCGCCGAAACGTTAATCCCACGTGCACCAGAGCGGATGGAATTACACGGCGGTCGGCCACTTGCACAATAGCCCAGGTCCCGACCCGTTTCGGGCCCCTAACCCTAACTGTCCCTGCTGCTATTCTAACAGAAGCGCCATTGCCACGTATCAGCTGCTCAGGGTCACTACAGAAAGAAACACTACAAAATAAGAAAGAGTGACCTCCGCAATCATCATATACGAATCAGATCCACATTACACGAACCTTACTTTAGCAACAGAAAATCTTCATATCACATTATGGGATTAATTGAAGTGCTCAACAAAAATAAAACGTCAGGCTGGCTACAGATGGTTGCGTTCCATCCTCAGTCCTCTCGATTTTACTGTATGGTGTCAAGTCAGAAGTAAAGTATACAGTACTCTCGTTGATGCGGTTGAAGAACGAGATCGACCAATGTACAGTCTTGTGCCAAGCTTGATGAGATGTTTGAGGGGTGTTTGAAAAAATTCGTAACTCACTCCAAAGGCTAGTGCAGTGTTGCAGACAAATGTTACGACGACACATTTAACACCCTGTTAAATAGATATGAGTGTACAGCTATTTGTAATATGAATTTCCTGAGGCAGTGGGTGAATTTTTAGCCCAATTAGTTGGGGCTCAGTCGATAAATATGCACTAACTAGAGCATTACTTGACACTACAATCAGTGGCGGCTCCTTGCAACGCATTCGAAACTGTCTCGCAAATTGCTCGTTTGCCAACCCATGTTTACTTAAAAGTTTGTGTATCTATTATCGTATATTTTCACCCTTGTCGGTTTCCACTATTAACTGTGGTGGTCGCCAAGCCGGTACATGACGTATCGCCAATTTTTCCATTGTAGTAGTATCGTCACCTCAGCAGAGAATGTTGTTCTCGGCCAACCAAGAGTTCCCTATGCACCACTTTCTGAGCAACCAATAAGGGGCGTGTGTGAGAAATCACATGTGGGCTGCAACACGCTGCATTAACGTTGGATCAAGTTAGGACGCCATCTCTGGTTCAGCTACGCATGGCGTGCATGTTCTCTTTCTCCCCTCTTCTTGTTATCGGGCTTATTTTCATGGCCAGTTTCACAGACTAGCGGTCTGTCTTTCTGCCCAGCGGGTACTCACTTGTATTCTGTTATGAGAGAATATACAGTCGCGACGATAAATCTTTCTTTTTTTTTTTTTTTCAAAGATACTGCCTGAAAATACCGGTACGACCTCCTCACGCTTGCACATAATTATGAGGAAACCTGCATTTAGTCCTAGTACTAAGGATTGCGAAATTACGTGATCACGTAAAATCAGCAGTAAATAAGAGGAATGGAAGATTTAGATTTGTTGGAAGCGTTCTGGCAAGTCCACTGTAGCAATTTGGAGGCCGCATACGAAATGCCTGTACGACCAGTTGGAGAGAACCGCTTCAGTATTTTATTTTTGTTCTTGTCAAGCAGATAAGGAACGATTTCAGTGACGCGTTGGTAGGACAGTAACAGGACTGTATAGCCCAGATGAAAAAGTAATGGTAACAGATAGCTCCTGGAAAAAAAGGCGATATGTCCTGACGGAACCTTTGGGTAAATTTAAGAGACACAACATTCGAGAAAAATTGTGTCGCAGTTTTGCTGCTCCATCGTATATTTCGCGTAGTGGTAATGAGAAGAAGATGAGAGAGATTAGGTCATGTATCGACGCAATTCACTGTCTTTCCCTCGCGCAATACGCGAATCGAACAGGACATAATCCTTCGTATCGGTATCGACTATCTTCCATCATACATTGCGCAGTGGCTTGCAGGCTGTAAGAAAATTTTATTCGTTAACACAGTAAATTTTGAGGGCCGATGTGCAAACGAATGATCCTTAGTGTTTACGAACTGTAAGAGCAATGCACAAATTACGATAATATATGTAGACCTTTTCATGTGCAGAATTTAGAGACTCTTTCGCATTATTTTTGCGTGGATCGAAAGTCTAGGTATCAAGCCTCGGACAAAGAAACAGGGTGTTAGCACTCCGGCGTCATCTCATGAGTGGCCTACCGGAACCATCCGACCGCCGTATCATCCTCAGAAGAGGATGAGGATAGGTGGGGTGTGGGGTCAGCACCCCGCTCTCCGGTCGTTATGATGGTATTCTTGACCGAAGCCGCTACTATTCGGTCGAGTAGCTCCTCAATTGGCATCACGAGGCTGAGTGCACCCCGAAAAATGGCAAGAGCGCATGGCGGCCTGGATGGTCACCCATCCAAGTGCCGATAACGCCCAACAGCGCTTAACTTCGGTGATCTCATGGGAACCGCTGTATCCACTGCGGCAAGGCCGTTGCCGAAACAAGGTGTCGACTGTATTCAGAAACATTATCTTTAAGAATTTCGTGAAGTATGCATGGCTAAATAAGATACTGCGGCAAAGAACTCATAGTCACCATCAACTGATACTGATTGTCACAGGCGACTACATCCCAGGTGTAACTTTTTTACACGGAGACTATGTGTGATTAAAAGAAACATCAACAATAACAAAGCAAGTTAATATGTTGGATTTGTAATTTTGTAAAGTATTATAACGTATTCTATGTACCCGTCATTGCTTACTGATATCGCCGATAGAGTTACAACGATGAGAGACACACTGACAAAAACGATAACTTTGGAACCATAGCATTCAAGTGAAGCATACATAGAAAAATGCCAAATTTTCAATAATGTTGCCATTTTTAACATAGAATATAATGTTTGTTTGTATCCAATCTTTTTCTAAGTACTCTTTGGTATAGCATGTATTAACAAGTTTTTTGGAGGTTAGAACTATTCTGCCACATTTTACTGTTAAAAACAGAGTAAAGTGAGAAAATGGTGTTCACTCTCAAAAACTTTTCTGCGGCTATGGAAGCATGCACAACGAAATTAATCTCACACTGACAATGGAAAAATGGAAATGTCAAACCTTCTAAGTGTTAAAGTGATATCTCTATTAATTATAAATAAATAATATTGTTATGATGCGTATCATGTTTGAAATCTGAAATCCAAGTACATTGCTCTGAGTTCTGTAGTACAAGTGAATTTCACTTTACCCTCGAGTATCAATATGATCAAATCCTATAAAAAAGTGCACACTCATCAGTGCTGAAACTTAAACAACGTAGGTTTAACTTCAGTCTTTATGCTTTTCAATGAATTCATTATGTGCTATTCGTAATGATTTTAATACAACAGCATCAAGCGGTCATTCATCGTTTGAGCGAGTCTGAAATGAGCTGGTAATGGTGCATAGGTTTGGGGTAAATGCAATTAATTCAAGTCTCTTTGCAAGTCTGTAAGCAGAGGGTTGGTTCAAATGGCTCTGAGCACTATGGGACTGAACTTCTGAGGTCATCAGTCCCCTAGAACTTAGAACAACTTAAACCTAACTAACCTAAGGACATCACACACATCCACGCCCGAGGCAGGATTCGAACCTGCGACCGTAGCGATTGCGCGGTTCCAGACTGTAGCGCCTAGAACCTCTCTAAGCAGAGGGGACTCTCCAGGTGTGTTAGTGCGACTCATTATGTGGAAGTTGAAAGAGTAGCTGACGGTTATACTTATGATTGAAATTCAAGTATTTAACCAAGAGAGTAAAGACTGTGCAGCAGGTTAGATCTACCCAGGCATCCTGCAAAAGGGGTACATCACGTCTTCAGCAGAGTGCTCGTATGGACAGTAACATAGCCAGAATAATACAGAAATGGTACATTCTCGGGTCGCTCATTGGAAAATATCGGTACCATTGCTTTTAAGGAAGCAACCCACGTGATCATTTCGAGTAGGCAGTACTTCAGCAACATTGTGGATAAAGTTATTAAACCACCCGCAACTGGCATATTCACAATTACTGATACTGTGTTATCAGTCCAGTATTCTAGATTCCACAATGGCTGTTAACCGCTGAAGTGATTAGCAACTGACTAACGGAAAATAGCAGCCATGGCAGGAGAGTACGATGCATATAATCGCACAATACATGGATTCACTGAAAATTCATATACCTCACTTGTAGTCTTGATAACATTAATGAAATTTTACTACACAAGTTCAAATAGTTCAAATGGTTCTGATGATTATGGGACTTAACTTCTGAGGTCAACAGTCTCCTTTGGCGTTAGACGAACTTGTTTCAGGAAACCAGAGAGTCGGCCCGTTTTTCTTTGAATCAGTAATCACTCCTGAGATTTATTCGTACATTACTGAGCAGTTTCGTTTGTCACCAGCGAAGGAAACTGCACTATTTTTCCAAGATAATGCTAATTCTCTCTTTTTCACTAGTTCGTTACGTTGTGAGTCGTTTATTATAGAGAGAACAATGGACATTGGCCTTCGGTTATCTCATTGTCCGAGCTTGTGTTGTTGCTATTTGTTTCTATGGTTAAACAGGAAACAAGACGAGAGTGCAAATAATCCACACGTCTCAGATGAGATGAACGTCACTAATCCTATATTCAATATCACTGTGGAACAACGCCATGTGGTTGCTGGCTTATTGCTGCTGGGAAATATCTCGTAGTGTTATTTCGTTCAAGGGAGTGATATTCAACATAATTTGTAGCATTAGGTCATGGGTTAAAGCAAAGCGGTAGCTATTTAATAAATTGCAATAATCTAAGGAAACACTACCCGTAGAGTGTCTCGTTAATCGCATTAATCCAGGCGGTATCACCTGAAGTGCACCTCTACGAACTCGCCAGTCAGAACGATTCTCCTTCATGCTTGTGCTCCTTGATACGTTTCACGTTGAAATAACTCAGGTAACTGTAGGAAATGGAAGCCTGCACAGCAGCAACACGTTTCAATAATCAAGAAAATAAAGTTGCCAAGAAAACAAAAGTAAATTAAACAGTCTGTGTACATGTATCACTTTCTGTGTGCAGACCTACTTTCATTTAAGGCACTAGAAGTTGAATATTGTGAGATGTGCTGACATATGACAGCTTCTTAAAACTCCCATGACAGCAGCCATATGGTTAATGTGCTAAGTGAAATGGTTCAAATGGCTATGAGCACTATGTGACTTAACTTCTGAGGTCATCAGTCCCCTAGAACTTACAACTACTTAAACCTATCTAAGCTAAGGACATCACGCACATCCATGCCCGAGGCAGGATTCGAACCTGAGACAATAGCGGTTGCGCGGTTCCAGACTGTAGCGCCTAGAACCGCTCGGCCACCCTGGCCGGCAATGTGCTAAGTCCTCCATGATTTTGTGAACCTAGCAGGTGTTGTCCTGCATTCACGCAGGGCTGGTTGGAGAAAATTTTTCCGCACAAGCAGCCATATATATTGGCGGGCCACGCCCTACCTGCTCCCCTTCCCCCCCCCCCCCCCCCCTGTTCTAACACCATTTCTCTACATAGGAGACGTAACATTAGACATTCCTCCTCTTCCGTTCCACAACCATTAGCTGTCCTTCCTTTATCTCTTAATAAGACTTTTACAGATCAACCTACATATAGTGACCGGAAAATGAGTTGTTTGCGGTGCTAATTATGATACAACTTACATACGAGTTTTGCACTAGGGGCTCCCTTGGCGCCATAACATCATAGCACCCACCCACAGCTTGGCACCCCAAGCTGCTGCTTGTGTCATTTGGACATTAAAAACCAGCCCGTTACTCACCGTAGATGTTACCAATAAATGTGGCACGTCAGATGCAGATTGCATGGATACTTTCGCAAGGTAGTGTATGTGTACATAACAGAAGCTTCCAATATTTCGAGCTAATGACGATACTTCTGAGATAAGTGAATTGTGCTGGTAATCCACTTTTTGCAGGAAAGTGGTATTTAATGTATTTTCAAAACATGTTATATGTCACATGGGAAATCCCACTGTATAAGTTACCCATTACTCGCTGGAAACAAACAACTTATTTACAAAATTACACTATATCACCAGGATCTGCTCTATCATATATATATATATATATATTCTTAAGGGGTGGCAATTATTTTTCTGGGGTGACTGATAGAGCAGATCCTAGTTACATATTTGCTATTTTCAATAAAAGTCAAACCATTTTATTTAAATTTTAATAAAGGTGCATACTCAGAAAAAAACGTATACAATAACATTGATAATCAAGCAGTACAAAATAGCAGAAATTAATGAAGAAATATCTGTACACAAATTGTTAACTATACAACTTTTTATATTGTTAAATGTCATTATTTTGAAGAAAAGGACACATCAACTATGGTACAATCACAAAAAAATTCTTATTTTCTGTTCTACAAATTTTTTATTACATGTTTTAAATTTTTTCATCAGAAATGTCATGCTCAGTAGCAGTTGAACATAAAATGCTTTTCACTAATTTAAACTTACTGTTGCACCGTTTGCCACTTGCTACAGTTGTTAGCAAAAATTTTAAAGCAGTAGTAGGATTCGGGGTAAAATTTAACTTTGTGTGTTAGTGCAGTATATTGCTTAGACTTTCTTTTTTGCTCAAAAGCTCAGATGTTGTTGAAATTTCCTCTACTAGTTCTACCTTATTTATGTCAACAGAATCACCAGCAGTTAAAATAGATTCTAAACTCTTAAAGTGTTTTAGTAGCAGTTCTTTGGATATGGTATTTAAATCGTGTATTTTATACAAGAATTGTAAACAGTTACTATGATTGCTCAGTTGTTCAAATCTAGCATGGACTGCATTTACTGCTTGATCGATAGTAATTTTTTAAAATGTATTTTATATTGTTCTTTAGGATCCTTGATGGTTTCATCTCTTGGTCCATATGAGAAGTTTATATTTGTTCTCCTAATGCGGTGTCATGTTATTTTTGATCCAAAATTAGCCTCCACATCAATTTCAGCAGCAAATTCTTTTGCATCAATAATAATTCCATCGAAGAACAAATACGATCGAAAACTCATTAACATTGTTTTGCAGTTTTGTAAAAAATTAAATGGAAACGCTGTTCATGAAGTATAGAGTATAATAACAGTTGTATAGAGTATAATAACGGTAATTCCCCCCCCCCCCCCCCCAAGCAGTTGAGTTGCTATCTGAACTTGATCTCTACTAAAATAGGAAGAGACTATATCTCACTGTCTCGGGAAAAATATAAAAAAAAGAGGTAATGATCTACATCTACATCTATGCGAACCACTGTGAAGTTCATGGTACAGGGATACGTCCCACTGTCTCAGTGATTAGCGTTCTTTGCCGTTCCATTTATGTACGAGGCGTGAGAAGAATATTTAAATGCATCTGTGCGTACTGTACTTAATCAAACTTGTCCTCACGATCCCTGTGGGAGCGATATGTAGATAGTTTTTGTATATTCCTAGAGTTATCAATTAAAACCAGTTCCTGAAACTTTGTTAGCAGATTTTCGCGAGACAGCTTGATAGCGTACTTCAGTTTTACGTTTTGTTAAGTGCACAATTTTACTTTTCTGAACATTTAGAGCAAGTTGCTAATTTTTGCACCACTTCGAAATCTTATGGTCTGACTGAGTATTTGCACAATTTCGTTCAGATTGCATCAGATGCGAAAAGTCTGAGATTGCTATTAATATTGCCCATAAGACAATTCCTTTTTTATGGTTCGGTGTAAGGTATTTTTCAGTGAATTGAACAGCGCTCACATAGGGCACGTCCATAAATGTGATGATTTTAAAATTCAGAACAAAAACACAAGGCAATTTCGCCACACAGAATCATACAGCACGTAAGTTTTCACCACATTTCACGTTTTAATAACTTGAAAACCTTCTCAGAAATGCTTTGACAGGGGTCATAAGAGCTAGATATCTCGCAAACTTTAACAAAGTGAACAAAAAACTTTCTATCTATCGGATACAAAACGGGGCCACAGCAAGAAAACAACGAAACTTGTAACAACTATCTGAAGATTGATTTGTAAGAAAGCCTAAATGGTTATAGTTTGATCCAAATATACCTTGTTAAGTTTTGCTTGTGGCAAGTTGCCGTTTCAGTTATAAACCTTACGTTGTTACAGCCACAGCTCTCAAAATGTCAGTTTTTGACAAAATAACGTCAAAGAGACTAGTTTTTGTCTGAGATAGAAACTGTCGACCATTGAGATATGTTCATCTCTCACCGAATCTCGAGATTATTTTCCTTTCAGGTTTACGTGGCCCACAACAGCGTTCTGGTTGGAGGCAATCTATTGCGGTAGGAATATAAAACGAATTCCCCTAGTTTGTTTTAATTTTCATCGAAGCAAGCTGCAATTCGTAAATCAACTGGCGGAGAGAGGTATGCGGTTACGATTAGCAATTCTGCAGTTAAATGATGATAAATATACGCTAGGACTATCAGTAGCTCTGCATGTTAAATGAGATCGTTTCACTCCATACATTACATGAACAAGAAGAACTACCGTTTTGTGTAGACAGTTACCCTAACGAATTTCTAGAACGCCTTGTACACTGCTGAAAAATGATGTCATGGTGTGCAATTCCATCACACATGACGATCGTAGCTTACTTCTTCAAGAACGAAGAGCAAGTCACAGTGACGTTTTATGGTATTTTGAAAATCAGGTTCAACTGTGATTTTAAATCGCTACGTTGAGATGCTGCAATGTTTCACTCCACATGTATACACAACGTTACAGAATCACTCGCAGATATTTTCAACAACATGGTGCTACTTCGTATTCTTCAGTCTGTCACTCCTGTGAGAGAGGTAACTGCGTCATCTCAAGACTCGGTTACATTTCCTGCTTTCCTAGCTCTGAGGATTTGATGCTTGTGATTTCTTATTGCGAGGTTACCTCAAAATGTTGGTCGACACTGCTTGGGCAAGAACACAGGATAAATTGAATCAATGCATTATGTAATTCGTGATACCTCAACTGAAATGTTGCAGGATCCAGTAGAGAACGTCAACCGGAGGTACATAGAGGACGACGCCATTTTCCTCTTACCAATCGTAGGTACAGCATGTGAACATTGATCAAATCTGAGTCAAGATGACGAAAAGGAAAAAACTTTAGACAGGAACCTATTCCGTCAGGTTTCAGTAAATGTCCTTCGCGGTCGCGGTTATTGGGCACACCTGCATGTGCTGTAGCGAACTTAAGCACTTATTAATAATGAATTAACGATGTGTCCGCTTTTTCAAAGTACACATTTATTACTCTGCTATCGTTGTTCAGACGAGCACTTTAAGAGTATAAAGGACGATGGACCTCTAAGTTAACGATCGCCTCTATTCGGAAGGAAAGCGGTTCAAATCCCTGACTAGTCATCCACATATAAGTTTTCCATCGCTTAAGGCCAATACTGAGATGGTTCACCTCCAAGGGTTCGCCCGATTTCTTTCCTCATCCTTTCCAAATTGAATGGATTAAGGCGAAGATAATGTCGATAACACGACACCACCTTGAGGGAGCAATGATATGTGCGAGATGTCAAGATCAGGTACAAGGTGAACCACTACCATGCATCATATTATCTAAGAGAAGCAGTGGTGCTAGAGACCGTTGGTCCACACCCTCGACATGCCAGATGGTCGCCGATTCGCATCCAAAAACGATACCGCAGACGCCTTTGTGGACCACTAGAAACAGTTTTATGCAGCAGAGGACCAGGGCAGCACAGCTGTGGATGATGTCCTCTACTGGTTGACGGGAACTGAGGTATGGAGATTCATGCGGCGACGTTTGCGGGTGATGAATTCACTGATGCTCTTCATAAAGGAGCCTCAAACAAATACTCGGCACCGGACGACTTTCCACAACATCACGGCTTCACGCTGGACTGAGATGTATCAAGAACTGATAAAGCCTGACCTTCCACTCCCGCCTGAATTCGTAGAAGCGCCGTTCATCCCACTCCCCAAGCCGTCTGGAAGACAGAGTTGAACATTATCAGCAGTTGACCATGTTAAATTTTGACTTCAAGATTTTTAGCCAGACCCTTGCCACCCGCCTTCGACACATGCTCCCTGAAGTCATCTCTGTGGACCAAACGTGCTTTGATGGTGACAGTGACACACTTTTCGCGGATGATGCTGTAGTATACAGAGAAGTTGCAGCATTAGAAAAGTGCAGCGAAATGCAGGAAGATCTGCAGCGGATAGGCACTTGGTGCAGGGAGTGGCAACTGGCCCTTAACATAGACAAATGTAATGTATTGCGAATACATAGATAGAAGGATCCTTTATTGTATGATTATATGATAGCGCGCTGGTAGCAGTTACTTCTGTAAAATATCTGGGAGTATGAGTGTGGAACGTTTTGAAGTGGAATGATGATGTAAAATTAATTGTTGGTAAGGCGGGTGCCAGGTTGAGATTCATTGGGAGAGTCCTTAGAAAATGTAGTCCATCAACAAAGGAGGTGGCTTACAAAACACTCGTTCGACCTATACTTGAGTATTGCTCATCAGTGTGGGATCCGTACCAGGTTGGCTTGACAGAGGAGATAAATAAGATCCAAAGAAGAGCGGCGCGTTTCGTCACAGGGTTATTTGGTAAGCGTGATAGCGTTACAGAGATGTTTAGCAAACTCAAGTGGCAGACTCTGCAAGAGAGGCGCTCTGCATCGCAGTGTTGCTTGCTGTCCAGGTTTCGAGAGGGTGCGTTTCTGGATGAGGTATCAAATATATTGCTTCCCCCTACTTATACCTCCCGAGGAGTTCACGGATGTAAAATTAGAGATTCGAGCGCGCACGGAGGCTTTCCGGCAGTCGTTCTTCCCGCGAACCATACGCGACATATGTCCTCCACCACACACCGTTGGGTGGCTTGTGGAGTATAAATGTAGATGTAGAAGGCACTGAGCGATTATCGTGATATCATATCCTTTCAGCGAAATGACATATTCGCAGTGTTTTAAGTATGGTTGACTTCGACCACGCCTTTGTGAGAATGTGTTCTGAATTTGTTGAGACAGTGCTGCGATAAATGGCTTCCTCTGTTGTCTTGCGACTGCTCTAAGGTGCCACATCATGAGTGCTGGTCAATGGCTGTGCGGTGGGCCCTGTTGCTGTCATGGGTCGGTCCCCCAGGGAAGTCCACTGTTGACTCTTCTTTATGCCGTCGCCATTGAGCCGCTGTTACTCGGTTTGTGGAGCCAGCTGACTGGGATCACAATGAGGGGGCATGCATTCATCTGTCATAAGTACACGGATAACCTGGTGTTCTTGGTTTGATCAGGGGTGAAGAGCGAGAGGTGCTAGAAATGTGAACATGACGAAGTCTGGTGCTATGATCGTTGGTAGAGATCTTCCAGAAGGGTTTGTAGCCCTACTGCCATTACTCGAAAAGCTCAAATGTTTGGGGACCACCTTTATATATAGTGAACAGTCTCACTTAACTATAAACAGTGAAACGTCCCCTTAGAACAATTATACAAGACTGGGCTTAAACTGACACACAATATTTTTAGCGCAACACAATCTGACTTTCAATAATCCCTACAAAAGAATGGCCCTGACTAACATTAACCTATACCTTTCACAAATCACTTACCTCACAAAAACCTTAGTTACTCGAACTATTGCAATACAACGAGCACCACTACTGCCAGCTAAATAAAAGATTCAAACTGATAGGCACTAACTACTGATAGGCACTAACTACTGATAGGCATAGTTAGCAAATGAAAGATTTTGATAAAGAACGAACAATGTATTCACCTCAATAGTGTTCAAAAGTCATAATGTATATAGCAGTTCATGACATCCATTCTTACAAATTTCAAAACTCCGTCATCTCTCTCCCCACATCCACCACTGCTGGCGGCTCACCTCCAACTGAGCAAGGCTATGCGCTGTTAACAGCCAATTGCCCAACACTACAATGGCAGACAACAATGCAAACCAGCCACAGACTGCACACAGCACAGCCAGTGATCTTCATACAGAGTGCTACGTGGCGGTACCAATAAAAAACACACACAGCCTACTTACATAGCCCTCATGCTCCCCACAAAAAAAAGTTACACAGTGTTTTGGGCACTGGCCAATACATATTTGTTAAAATTTCTTTGCAGTAATAGTGGTATTGGTGGATCATCAAAGATGCAGACCCACTGTAGTCCTTGTAGAGACGGACAGCAGCCATCTGTTGCGACTGTGCAGGTGCACAATCACAATTGTAGAGTCTTGCGGACAATATAGCAAGTCCATGAACCACCACTTGTGCACTCACAATTTTTTTTTGTAATGTCCTTAGAAGCAGCAATGCTGTTATCCAGTCCTTTGCTAAATTATTAACACACGTGCAAACACTATCAGTCCCTACTTCTCACATATTGTCCATATACTATGACCAACAGAAATGTGTGCAGTGAAATGAAACTTAATTTGAAGAACTGGTGTCTATACAGTTATAAATTTACAAGATAAGAATACAATTACAAAGGTACAAAATATATCATTAAAGAACATAATAGTACAGACAACATTTGCAGTGATACAGGCTTTACAAAAGAATAGAAAGAAACATATACATCAGTGTTACAGGACTTATGACATAAGTAAATACATAAAATAATGAGAATAGTTTTCAAAACATTAGTTTCACACATAAGCATTGAAACAGAACGGGATTAATATTGCCTAAACATCTTTACAAAGAAAAATAACATAGTATTTGAAAAATTATACAATGTAAATCTTATTAGCAAAACACATCAAGACAGGAAGAAGACAAATACACAAGGGTACATAAACACATAGTGGAATAATACAAAAGGAAAGACAGGGTTCGTGTTCAGTGTAGCATTTGGTACTGCAGTCCAACCCAAAACTTCATTCCATAGATCTTTCATCTTATTTCAATATTTGTTTCCACCAAAACATCCTATCCAAGCATGCTTTCTGTATTTATATGTTCACATATTTCTTACCTCATTATTTATTTTCCATTATCTTACCGCATCATTTATTTCCAAGAAAATTCTACCTAAACTTGTCATCTCTAAATCCTACTTTTTTGTTCATATCCTCTTTCAAAATACTTTTTAGGCCGAACCATTTTCTTATAGCTTCTCATTGCATCACAAATCATTCTCTTATATAGGCTACTCCATCTTAAGCTAACTTAAATCTACTGAGCTCAGATATGTATACCAAGGGACGAGGCAATACAGCAGCACAAAACAATTAACACAAACAGCAATGACAAAAAATACAAATTGGCCAAGCTAGCAGCAGTAAATCTAAGTTGGCAAAGGAATTGCAATATTACAACTAATATAAGGCACTGTGCAGCAAACAACAAAAATAAATCAGTAGTGAAACTGACTTAACAGAGTAATGCAAAGTGAAATTTAGTAGCACTATGCCTGGCAAATAGCAGCAGCAAATGTAATAACTTGTATCTAAACATGACAAAGCTCAAGCAGAAAAAATAGTACACTAAAGACAACAATGCAGATAAGGGAGATGTCTATTCACATCTTAATGTCTATGTAATTAAAGTGGTGCACCACATAAACTTATTCTATGAAATAATTTACCAAGTACTTGAAAAGAAAATTATGTATGCAGTTCCTGTGAAGGAAAATGTCTTTTTGTGCTCCCTCATTTTTTTGGAAGTATATCACAAAATTATTATTTACTGGATCTGTAGACAAAAATATTTATATTAGTACAACTATAAAATTTTATTTTAACCAATGCTGCAGTGCAGCTGGAAACTAGATGTTAAACAAAATAGGCAAAGCAAGGCATGAATGTCATTCACTGGTCATATGGCATTTCATAATGCAGTAAACAATCTTTCAACTAGCAAGACAATAGATGTGAAATGTTTCTCATCATTTCATTTCAGTAAATATCATAAATTAAGAGCTCCACAGTATAATCATATGTTTTCAAGTTTGAGCGTGTCGTATTTGCGATGCTTTCTACAAAGGAATGTCAATAGCGAGGATAATGGCCTCTTTTTTTCTCCACCTGTGCCTCTGAAAGGCAAACACTAATGCTTTTTTCCAGGCAACTGTTGCGCAGCTGGGTGCCCAAGACACATTACGTGCAGGTGGTCACTTACCTTTCTTACTGAAATATTTACGACAGCAGTTTCCGTTACAGTGACAGTCTCATATAAAAATATCACAGGTCGAAAATTTGCGTTACAGATGTGCAGAAACAAAATCCTGTAAATATAACAGTGTCCAAAAAATTTTCGCCGTCATTGTGATACATTCACGCATATACACACATTTCATAACTCTTAAAGTACGAATCTTGGTTTCCAACATCCTTTTCATAAATCAGAGTTCCTAACCACTACCTCTTATTCCTTACCTTATTACACATGTACATATTCATATTCATGAACAAGTCTTCAATATTTCATCATAATAACTACATAGCATAATCAGATTCCTCATATAGCATCATCTCATTGATCATAAACGTACCTCAAAAGCATAATACACATCGTCGTCGTAATAATAACACCACAACACCTCAGCCAAATCTCAAAAACGTTGTAACTTTCTGCAATAATTTCGAAACCTAAAAAAAAAATTCTCTGCTCATTTCAATAGTGTCATCTACCTCAAACGTACTTTAAAAATCATGACCCCATACCAAATGCGACATTCAAAGCTCTCATAGTATCACAATGGTTCCGAAAAAATATGAACAGGTCACAAAGTACAGACAAAATATAATTTCATAAGTGTGAAAGTATCCAACTGTGTAATTGCGTAAACATCTGTCACTGATGTAGTAAAAAAGACATGTTTGTCTCTCTCAGTTAAATGATCAGATAGCTGTGTAATTTATGTGTTAGCGAAATATGGTACCGATGTGTAAAGTTGTATAAGCAAATACCACATTAGCTAGGGCTCCTTGTGCTTGCCAAACACATGGTACACAGCGTAGGCGTGTACCCCCCAGAGGATTAATGAATAATACCCTCAGGTGTTACAGATTACAGCAATGGAATGATATGTATCATGGAAAATCTTTGTATCATTGTACTTCAAATATCTTTAAAAATAAATGTTTTAAGTACAAAATTAATCACTCAAATACATGTACTGTAGCGCTAAACTGAGCGTCTTGTTGTAATATAATCTCTGTGGAAGTGTCGTAGTTATCATTCTCCGAAAGCTAAGTTCTGCGAAGGTCAATGTACTTACCTCATGATAAACAAAAGTGAAATGCTTTGCATATAGATATCTTAGTTATTACGCTTATTGAAGTGATGAAGAAAGTACTGTGCTGTAACTATTGTTGTGCTACAGAAAAGGCTGTCTCATTGTAGCTATACCACAAAAGTTACTACTAGAACATCTTTTACTTTCCAGAATAATTCAGAAAAACTGTGCAGATATGAAACAGAAACACCACAAAAGCAACATTGTAAATTGTCACTCATTAGTAGCGTCGTGATAAAATGGTGTAGCTGTCATCTGGTATCTCACTGAACGTACTTTAAATCCAGAATGTATTTTCAAGTAAACCAAAATGTTGTTGTTGTTGTCTTCAGTCCTGAGACTGGTTTGATGCAGCTCTCCATGCTACTCTATCCTGTGCAAGCTGCTTCATCTCCCAGTACCTACTGCAACCTACATCCTTCTGAATCTGCTTAGTGTACTCATCTCTCGGTCTCCCTCTACGATTTTTACCCTCCACGCTGCCCTCCAATGCTAAATTTGTGATCCCTTGATGCCTCAAAACATGTCCTACCAACCGATCCCTTCTTCTAGTCAAGTTGTGCCACAAACTTCTCTTCTCCCCAATCCTATTCAATACCTCCTCATTAGTTACGTGATCTATCCACCTTATCTTCAGTATTCTTCTGTAGCACCACATTTCGAAAGCTTCTATTCTCTTCTTGTCCAAACTATTTATCGTCCATGTTTCACTTCCATACATGGCTACACTCCAAACAAATACTTTCAGAAACGACTTCCTGATACATAAATCTATATTCGATGTTAACAAATTTCTCTTCTTCAGAAACGCTTTCCTTGCCATTGCCAGTCTACATTTTATATCCTCTCTACTTCGACCATCATTAGTTATTTTACTTCCTAAATAGTAAAACTCCTTTACTACTTTAAGTGTCTCATTTCCTAATCTAATTCCCTCAGCATCACCCGATTTAATTTGACTACATTCCATTATCCTCGTTTTGCTTTTGTTAATGTTCATCTTATATCCTCCTTTCAAGACACTGTCCATTCCGTTCAACTGCTCTTCCAAGTCCTTTGCCGTCTCTGACAGAATTACAATGTCATCGGCGAACCTCAAAGTTTTTACTTCGTCTCCATGAATTTTAATACCTACTCCAAATTTTTCTTTTGTTTCCTTTACTGCTTGCTCAATATACAGATTGAATAACATCGGGGAGAGGCTACAACCCTGTCTCACTCCTTTCTCAACCACTGCTTCCCTTTCATGCCCCTCGACTCTTATTACTGCCATCTGGTTTCTGTACAAATTATAAATAGCCTTTCGCTCCCTGTATTTTACCCCTGCCACCTTTAGAATTTGAAAAAGAGTATTCCAGTCAACATTGTCAAAAGCTTTCTCTAAGTCTACAAATGCTAGAAACGTAGGTTTGCCTTTTCTTAATCTTTCTTCTAAGATAAGTCGTAAGGTCAGTATTGCCTCACGTGTTCCAACATTTCGACGGAATCCAAACTGATCCTCCCCGAGGTCTGCATCTACCAGTTTTTCCATTCGTCTGTAAAGAATTCGCGTTAGTATTTTGCAGCCGTGGCTTATTAAACTGATAGTTCGGTAATTTTCACATCTGTCAGCACCTGCTTTCTTTGGGATTGGAATTATTATATTCTTCTTGAAGTCTGAGGGTATTTCGCCTGTCTCATACATCTTGCTCACCAGCTGGTAGAGTTTTGTCATGACTGGCTCTCCCAAGGCCGTCAGTAGTTCTAATGGAATGTTGTCTACTCCGGGGGCCTTGTTTCGACTCAGGTCTTTCAGTGCTCTGTCAAACTCTTCACGCAGTATCGTATCTCCCATTTCGTCTTCATCTACATCCTCTTCTATTCCCATAATATTGTCCTCAACTACATCGCCCTTGTATAAACCTTCTATATACTCCTTCCACCTTTCTGCCTTCCCTTCTTTGCTTAGAACTGGGCTGCCATCTGAGCTCTTGATATTCATACACGTGGTTCTCTTCTCTCCAAAGGTCTCTTTAATTTTCCTGTAGGCAGTATCTATCTTACCCCTAGTGAGATAAGCTTCTACATCCTTACATTTGTCCTCTAGCCATCCCTGTTTAGCCATTTTGCACTTCCTGTCGATCTCATTTTTGAGACGTTTGTATTCCTTTTTGCCTGCTTCATTTACTGCATTTTTATATTTTCTCCTTTCATCAATTAAATTCAATATTTCTTCTGTTACCCAAGGATTTCTAGCAGCCCTCGTCTTTGTACCTACTTTATCCTCTGCTGCCTTCACTACTACATCCCTCAGAGTTACCCATTCTTCTTCTACTGTATTTCTTTCCCCCATTCCTGTCAATTGTTCCCTTATGCTCTCCCTGAAACTCTGTACAACCTCTGGTTCTTCAGTTTATCCAGGTCCCATCTCCTTAATTTCTCACATTTTTGCAGTTTCTTCAGTTTTAATCTACAGGTCATAACCAATAGATTGTGGTCAGAGTCCACATCTGCCCCTGGAAATGTCTTACAACTTAAAACCTGGTTCCTAAATCTCTGTCTTACCATTATATAATCTATCTGATACCTTTTGGTATCTCCAGGGTTCTTCCACGTATACAACCTTCTTTCATGATTCTTAAACCAAGTGTTAGCTATGATTAAGTTGTGCTCCGTGCAAAATTCTCCTAGGCGGCTTCCTCTTTCATTTCGTAGCCCCAATCCATATTCACCTACTATGTTTCCTTCTCTCCCTTTTCCTACACTCGAATTCCAGTCACCCATTACTATTAAATTTTCGTCTCCCTTCACTATCTGAATAATTTCTTTTATTTCATCGTACATTTCTTCAATTTCTTCATCATCTGCAGAGCTAGTTGGCATATAAACTTGTACTACTGTAGTAGGTGTGGGCTTCATATCTATCTTGGCCACAATAATGCGTTCACTATGCTGTTTGTAGTAGCTTACCCGCATTCCTATTTTCCTATTCATTATTAAACCTACTCCTGCATTACCCCTATTTGATTTTGTGTTTATAACCCTGTAGTCACCTGACCAGAAGTCTTGTTCCTCCTGCCACCGAACTTCACTAATTCCCACTATATCTAACTTTAACCTATCCATTTCCCTTTTTAAATTTTCTAACCTACCTGCCCGATTAAGGGATCTGACATTCCACGCTCCGAACCGTAGAACGCCAGTTTTCTTTCTCCTGATAACGACATCCTCCTGAGTAGTCCCCGCCCGGAGATCCGAATGGGGGACTATTTTACCTCCGGAATATTTTACCCAAGAGGATGCCATCATCATTTAATCATACAGTAAAGCTGCATGTCCTCGGGAAAAATTACGGCTGTAGTTTCCCCTTGCTTTCAGCCGTTCGCAGTACCAGCACAGCAAGGCCGTTTTGGTTAATGTTGCAAGGCCAGATCAGTCAATCATCCAGACTGTTGCCCCTGCAACTACTGAAAAGGCTGCTGCCCCTCTTCAGGAACCACACGTTTGTCTGGCCTCTCAACAGATACCCCTCCGTTGTGGTTGCACCTACGGTACGGCCATCTGTATCGCTGAGGCACGCAAGCCTCCCCACCAACGGCAAGGTCCATGGTTCATGGGGGGAGGTAAATCAAAATGTTGCATTAAAATCTTATTAGCAGTATATGTTCTAAGTAAGTAAGCCTTATAGTCGTTACATAATAGTGCAATTAACAAGCAAGAATGTACACACACAATAACACTGTGTCGTCTGTTCACAATGACAATGCATTCGTAATTTTTGTTTAAATAAGTTCTCTTGGTTCTTGAATGAATAGTTAACTTCAAACATTGTTGCATGTTAACAGGTTCTAAGTCTGACAAAGCATACAAGTAATGTAAAGTGAAAAGTTATATGGCAAAGACAAAGTTAAAAAGCAGATTATCTTTCAATAAACGGTTTTACATGTGAAATGTGGTGTAAACCTTTACTCTTCGTAGTACGCAGAGTTTCAACTTCAACGCAATTATCATGTGGTTACGTCGGTAAGGAACATGGTATTTTTCTCAAGGTTAGCTTATGTTATTTTTCTCAAGCCCAGCTGGCGCACGTGGTTGCCTGCCGGTAGGAGTCATTTTCTGTTTCTTTGTTGGCGCACGTCGTTATTAGGAGAACTAACTTCTACAAATTCACCTTGTCGAGAGTGCCCCGCTCTGTTTGAATCTCGCCAGTTCTGATGGAATTCAAGTCTGTCGTTACGATTATATCGTCTGTCGTCATGTCGGTAGTTCCTGTAGTTTCTTTCTTTTCGGTAAGTGGTGGATAATTTCTCCCTGAATTATCAATGCACGGTGGACCGTTGCGTCTGAAGTTATTCTGTCTCCCATGATAATAATAGTTCCGGTTATCACATTGTCTGTTTCTATGATTGTCTCTATTATATTCATTACTACGGAAATGCGATCTTTCTCTTACTAGTGTGCCAACGGTTGTTATACGGGTGGAGTCTGTTTTGGTCACGATTTTTGTTGTGAGAATAGCCTTGTCGTGTCCAGTTATTGTTTCTTTCATCGCGGAATTGCGACGGATGTGACCTGCATTCGTTGTGCTCCTGTTTTCGCGTTCCGCGATTGTCAGTGTCAATTTCCAGTTCTTGTAACAGCTTCAATGTCGTCTTTGCAACGTCCTGGTAAAATAATTTGTCGCAAATGCTCAGGTAGTTTAATTAAGCAAATGCGGATGAGTTCTGAGGGGCTGTATGGGTTTGATAGGTACTGATTCTTGTGCAACATTTCTTCAAAATATTTCACAAGACTGGAAAATTCAGATTGTTCGAAATGTTTCATCATTATGATGCTATGTTTTACTCGGTCCTGTGTAGCTTGAGACCAATATGCTGAAAGGAAGGCATGATAAAATTCTCCTTCACTGTGACAATCGTGAATGACCGATCGCATTCTTTCAGCTGGTTCATTCTCTAAGTAGCCACACATAAATTCTAATCTGTGCTCTAATGACCAGTTGGGAGGAAAACAATGAGAGAATTGATGGAGCCACGCTTGTGGATGAATGTCGTTGCTATAATTCTTGAATGTTTTGAATTTACGTGCAGTAATGAACAGCTTATAGTCAGAATCATCGTGTCGGCGAGTAGCATATCGGTCATTGTTACGTCGTGTCGGCGGTTCCATCTCAAAATTCGGTGCACCTTGCCAATTTCTTTCATAATTTCCGAAATGTTATTATTTTGTGGCTTTTCCGTATTTCTAAGTTCCTCTTCCCGTGTTGGAGCGCGAGTGTCCTCTGAAATATGTAATTTTTGTATTACTTGTGCCAACTGATCTTGCACTTCCCGGATTTCTCTTTTGTGTTGCGTATTAATTTGATTCTGATTTTGTTTGAATTTCTTAATTAGTTCATACTCTTCTGTGTCAGTGATGGCTACAGGTCTTGTGTCATTCAAATCATCATCTACCTTTGCAGATAAATTAGTGAACTGATCCGAAAGTTCGGCTACTTTCTCCGATAGTGTACTTATTTCCTCAGTGTGTTTTTCTGAAGCAAGTTTCAGAGTGTCCATTTGTGTTGAAATCGTATCTACTGTGTTCTTCAAGTTTTCCTGAGTTTTTGAAAGTAGCGTAACCGAATCGGTAGATGCAACTGAGTCAATTTTAGCTTGCAAGGTGTCGTGATCTTCATGAACAATAGTTTGCAGTTCTTTTATGGCTGCTTAGTGATTTTGTATTGCATTTTCATGCCGTGCAAAAATAGGTTGAAAATGCTCACAAATTTGTATTTTTACGTCATTACAGACTTTTTGACATTTTGATTCAATGTTATGTAACACAGTAGTTAAATCTTCACGTGTTTGTTCAAGTGTGGTGTCTAACTTTTGAAGCTTTTGCTGTGTTTGTCTCTGATTTTGTTCCATTGTGTTCCTCAGTGCTTTTCGGCAGTGAATTTGCACCGACAACATTCACATTTTGACAAGCGGAAAATGTGTCTTGACTCATTTGAGAAAACGGTGAGAACCCAAAACCTGAGTCTACAGTATTTTTCAATATTGTGTTCTGTCATTCCCGATTCCTGAGGCGAGCTGTTGCCGACCGATCGATCGATAATGCTTCCCTGTTCACTATCTGTTTCACTGTATACACCATTATTTGACTCCCGCTCCAGTTCCCCATGCACAGTTACCAAATTACTACTTTGAATGTCTGTTAATTCATTACACAGTGGTGCTGGTAAGCTACGCTCGTCGTCACTATTATTTCTCAGTTTACTTTGGAGCCCAGTGTTACGTTTTTCACACGCAATTATTGTCACAATATTTCACACGACAACACAGAAAAACACAATTTGAAGAGCAAAATAAGAAAACACATTAACATAGCACAGCAAATAATATCTAGTTAATTGCAAGCGCAGCTGCGAAATACTTGGTGCAAATCTACATGCATGTCACAACTGTTTTACTGTACAACAACGAAAAACTACAACTACAAAGGAAATTCTCTCTACAATTACGCGCTAGCAATAAACAATAGCTACACTAATTACACAAACTACAAGGAAAAAAATCAGAAGATTCCAGTGAGGTATCCTCGGCTAAGGGTCGACATATGAAACGTCCCCTTAGAACAATTATACAAGACTGGGCTTAAACTGACACACAATATTTTTTAGCGCAACGCAATATGACTTTCAATAATCCTACAAAAGAATGGCCCTGACTAACATTTACCTATACCTTTCACAAATCACTTACCTCACAAAAATCTTCGTTACTCGAACTACTGCAATACAGCGAGCACCACTACTGCCAGCTAAATAAAAGATTCAAACTACTGAAGGCACTAACTACTGATAGGCATAGTTAGCAGATGAAAGATTTTGATAAACAATAAACAATGTATTTACCTCAATAGTGTTCAAAAGTCGTAATGTATATAGCAGTTCATGACATCCAGTCTTACAAATTTCAAAACTCCGCCATCTCTCTCCCAACATCACCACTGCTGGCGGCTCACCTCCAACAGCGCACGGCTACGCGCTGTTAACAGCCAATTGCCCAACACTACAATAGCAGACAACAATGCAAACCAGCCACTGACTGCACACAGCTACGTGGCGTTACCAATTAAAAAAAACCACACAGCCTATTTACAACAGCTCCTTCTATTGAAAGCAATAGATTAGTTCGAACTTGTGTTAGTTTTCCGCCTATAGTATCCAGCTTGTAATATTATTGGATTTCAGATACTTTGCGTGTGAGATATTTATCATATTAGAAAAGGACAGCCAACGAGCTGTAGTTCGTAAACAATGACAAGCATCACAGCGCGAGAGTAAAGAGACGAAATTTTTTATTAATGTGCGCCTATACCAAGACGCGCGTCCAGCGTTTAAATACTCTAAATAAACACTATAACCCGCTGGGCGCAGCTGTTTAAAATCATTGCCGCAGCGCTTGATAGCAAGAAGCTGCTAGACAGAAGAAAGAACAATCTATCATTCGTTAAGAAATATTCTAGATACTTCATTAACCCTTGTACTTTTGGTCGCCGTCATGTTAAGGCATACTACATAGCATTTCTACAAGTTGTATTTTTATTTTGTGTAAAATTTATGTGAAACTAACAAACGTTTCTTTAACTCGGGTGAAGATATAATTTACTTACGCACACGCAAGGACATTTAATTTTAAGAAGGAACGGAGTGAGAAAGCAGCGATTATTGGGCTGCGCCATGTACGAAAGAAATATCAGAAGTAAGTCATATATTCACTGTATATTTGTAAATGTCTAGAAGTTTAAAGCCATTTTGTTCAAAATATAGTAATACCTTACGATGCAGTAATTTTCTTCTTATTCTTTTTTTTTACTAACCAGAAATGATGTTCAAATGTAAATAAGCTTTGTTACAGGCTTGCTCTTGATTGCAGTGTCTCGATTGTATTTGGGAGACCACTAAAGTGTTCAACTTCCGATCTGTTAATCTTTTTTCTTGCGAAATTGCAGTAATATGATTTCATTTTCATGTTCAAAGAGGTTACTTAGGTATTTTCATCGAAGTTTCTGGTTGCGTGAAGGCAATCCGGGTCAATAGATCAACTAAGAAAACCCCTTAGTGTAATCAATCCGTACGTCTCCTGAACACAGTCGAAGAGCGACGCATCACCGATCAGTTAATAATCTCTCTCTTTTCAAGTCGTACTGAAAAACGGCCACACAGGATAGCTGTAAGTACGCAGTCTAGTGTTAGGTTGGATTCTGCCAATAAATATTACCAACTAACAGTGACAGTATCACTATTATTATTTACTACTATTTTTTTTATACAGGATATGCAAATCCTAACGCTAGAAGGTGTGCAATGGGGTTGTCTCCCCTTTTCTACACAAATAAGTTCAGAATTCAGACAATAATGAGTTATCTAAGTGAATCAATTGCAATCCTAATTTGCTTTGTACATAACACTGTACTGCATAAGCGAGGCGACACAACACGATGTCTCCTTGCAGCACCTAGCAGCCCAGTGTAGGATGAGCTACCTTTTGTCAGCAACTGAAACGTAACGAGCATGTAGAGAGATTATATTTGTTATTATTTATAATTCTCACTGCCTTCTCTGCAGCTGACTGGTGGTTACACCCCAGAGACTGTGACACGCGTAGTTAATTTTCGTAAGACAGCAAAATGGCGGCCCACCAACATGACATGCACTAATAGATCAAGCAAAACGCTTGTCCGTCCTCTTTTAGAATACTGCTGCGCTGTGTGGGATCCTTACCAGGTAGGACTGACGGAGTACATCGAAAAAGTTCAAAGAAAGGCAGCACGTATTGTATTATCGTGAAATATGGGAGAGAGAGTCACAGAAACGATACAGGATTTGGGCTGGAAATCATTAAATGAAAGGCGTTTTCCGTTGCGACGGAATCTTCTCACGAAATTCCAATCACCAACTTTCTCCTCCGAATGCGAAAATTTTTTGTTGACACCGACCTACATAGGGCGGAACGATCACCACGATAAAATAAGGGAAATCAGAGCTCGTACGGAAAGATATAGGCGGTCATTCTTTCCGCGCGCTATACGAGATAGGAATAATAGAGAATTGTGAATGCGGTTCGATGAAAACTCTGCCAGGCACTTAAATATGATTTGCAGAGTATCGATGTAGATGTAGATATGGTTGTGGCAAATGAATACATAAGATCTGAGCTCAATAGTCAATCTGTGTTGACTTTACAGCCTCGAAAGGATATTCCAATCTACTTTTAGCTTTACAAACAAAAGCAACATCATCTGAAATATATGGTTCTGATACCTTGTAAAATTAATCTTACACTTTAGCAACAGTTAACGTCTAACGTCTTTGAATGTAGAATAACACAGAATTAACTAAAGCAAAGAGTGAGACAATAGCCAGTTTACAGGCAGTTCTTGATTGCAACCTCTGAAACATGCAATCAGATACCTACGTGCAGAGTGATACAAGGGGACATTTCCAAAAAATGTCGCCATACAAAACTAAACCTTATCACAGTAAATGAACTGAGTTGGTTTCACCCAGTTCCTTACGTAAAGCAATGTCTGCTCAACAGCATGGACCTCCGCCAGATAAAAGCAACTTCCTCCTCAACATAAACAACACAGCACGCGTTGCCTCTTCGACTTACCAAACACGTCCAGACAAGGAGTGAAAAATAGTAATGGGAAACTATCAAATGAGAAAGGGCACATGTTCCACACCGCGAACGAATACTATTGTTCGAAAACAAACCGACTAACCAAAGACCTAAGTTTGTCACTGTCAACAAGAACTTGCCCAAGAGCATAAATCAATATATCTAAACTGGATTGAGCAAGATATAATATATTACAGCAAACGTAAGCATTGTGATGCGGCAAAAGGCAAAATATTCCGTGAGGAAATCGAAGTGCTAACAAGCACCTTTCAAATTTATTTTGGTAATAACACATAAAATTACTCACTATAACGCGTTTGCATGAACGCAATTACAAACTGTTTGCAGCCTAACGTAGGATGGCTTCGAAAGGAATTGCTGTCTTTCTTGGCAGCGTCCAAGTATTTGTGCACGTCCGGTAAATTTGCTTTTCAATTACCTCCATCCATATTTCATGCCATGCAATGTAGAGGCTGATCTACGATCTACCTGATGCGGCTCCGAAGGTCTTCTTTCAGCATAGATAGAGGTCTCTGAGAATAAGAAAAATGCTATCTGCGTCAGAACCGCATCTGCAAGCCCCTCGTCCTTATCCGACGACGTTGAGCAATTCGGTGCGCTGCAGTTTTGACGTTAGGCTTGCACGTGGCTTGAATTTTCGTCTTCTGAAATCATACCACGTGCCGTAGAATTAGAACGTAGAGGCCGATTGTGATCACATTTTAATGCAACATAGGCTGTCATAATCTTGATACGTTTCCTAAGTTATAGCGTACTGAAATGAGTTTTGTGAAATTTTCTGCAGAATGTTTCTTCAACATTGGAAACTCAAATAAAGTCACATGTTGTTGCAACATTTTGCATACTGTTAAATATCAATCACTGTAGTTCGGGTGGTAAGCGTTGTACTTCGTACTTATTAATATCTTGAATAGAAACTTTGATAGCACTACTTATATTATGCCAACTATCAAATATGACTTACGTGATTCGTAAACAGGAGTCAGGTCATGAAGATAATGCTGTAAATGTTTGAGTGTTCTAGAACAGCCGTCATGTTGCCATGTGTTGCAGCTTTCGGTAATTATGTCAGTGACCTCCTTTAATGTAAACGAAACAGGAGTGACTCAGACGTAAGACAGCTGCTGGTGCGACGGAAGCAGGATGTACGGAAAATCACCAAGACCGCTATGCCACCACCCTCAGTCTTTGCGGAAGACAACAACCGTTTCCAGGATATTGGACATTCAAGCCAACATGACGGCACACTGCACCGTATAATAATGGTAACTTAAAATAATACTTTTTATTATTGTCTATCCTATTTAATCGTAATACTGACACTGACACTCGACTTTTGACCACAAAGCAATTATTATCGCGAATATACGCGGATACACCTGATGTTGCAGTTCGAATAAGAACGCGTTAAACGAGTGTTATGGAAAGAGAAACGGAAAAGCTTTTAGGAACTGTTAAGACATTTTTATCAGTTTTAAAATGACAGGCCAAGGCCGTAGTTAATGTTTGCCCAGTAGAAGAGAGAGTATCATGTTATTTTTTGTCTAAAATAAAACATACCGTATTTTAATGTCTTTGTCTTAGACTTCGATAAGGGACCTCAGCGTTCTATCCGGTGAAGACTGGGGTTGACCAGTTCGTCACCGACAATGCCGTTAGAAAAAAAAAGGAAGGAAGGTTAGCGTTTAACACCTTGTCAACAACGGGGGCATTAGAGACGAATCACAGGCTCGGATTATGGAAAGAGGGGGAAGGAAACAGCCTGCGCCCTTTAAAACGAAGCATGTCGGTATTTAGTGAAATCACAATATACGTATATCTGGATTTTTTAAAAGACATAATCATCGTGTTCGACTGTTAAGATTATTTGTTTATAAAGTCTATTATATCAGTATATCCTTCGGATTATTATCAAGAGATCACTTCAGCACATGTCATAATTTAAAAATATGACAATGAAGCTATACATATCGTGGTCGAATAGTCTATCTTTAACGGTTGTGTATGCATCGTTCCTTCGTTCCTAGCTGCGCCCCGCAGTGTTACCATAGGTTAAACAGTTATGAATAACTGAAACTAATAAAAAAATGTTAATGCCAAAACTCACTATCCTCGCGTATGCACCATCACGAATAAAAAAAATGGTTCAAATGGCTCTGAGCACTATGGGACTTAACTTCTAAGGTCATCAGTCCCCTAGAACTTAGAACTACTTAAACCTAACTAACCTAAGGACATCGCACACATCCATGCCCGAGGCAGGATTCGAACCTACGACCGTAGCTCACGAATAAAACACCAAATTTTGAGACAGTGGGAGGAGCTCATAGAATACATATCGGTCACAGCTCACTCGTTTACTTATGGAAAAAAATTACGCTAGTGAGTAACGAATTACAAAATGTGCATGAAAGGGATTATATAATTTCACGACTTTTTGCGACATTCCTATCATGTAAAAGGTCGTAATTTGTTTGGTGTGTGTATATTATAATTAAATCGAGCCTCAATAAAAGCCTACCACGTTCTACAAGTAAAGGCACGACGCTTGTTTGTTGTGCAGCGTTGTGAATCTTCAAGAGCCTCAGAAACTGCAAGATAGCTTGACGCACAGCAGCTAAAATGTAATCGGCTTCTATCGAAGTATGGATAAACGTCTTTGAGGACTGTATAAGCACCGTATTCAGTACGCTGAACAGTAAAATGTAGGACATGTTAAACAATAAGAGCATTTTCACAAGTACGACACAGTTCAAAAGTCAAAGAGTAAATTGCTTTTTCTAAGAGTAATTATTATGCCACATTTTGCGTTATATTCTTCAAATCAATAAATGTCTTGTACTACACACTTTTAAAAGTAGCCTGTGTGTTAATTCAGGATATAAGGTAATCCCATTCCAAACTTCTTACGAATATGTACAGCCGTTTCTGATGGAAGCAGATTAGGATTTAACGTCCCATAGACAACGAGGTCCTTACACACTGCCCAGCCGTTTCAGCGTGGAGGAGCAACACACATACACACAAACTTTCGCATTTATAATATATATGACACTGGCATCTTTTGCATAAATGACAGCAAACTACTGAACATACTCACTGAGTAACTGCAACTCAATAGAAATGGTCAGATCTAAATGTTGGCAGTAGAGCAAAATACTTAGGGGAGAACAGTGATGAACAGCTTAAATCTGGATGATCACACAGATAATGTTTTGGGGAAGGCGAACCAAAGACCGTGTTTTATTGGGAGAACAGAACAACATCAAAGCGACTGTCTACACTACACTTGTCCGTTCTCTGCTAGAGTGTTGATTTGCGATCCTTACCAGATAGGACTGACGGAGGACATCAAAAAGGGGAGCAGCTCGTTTTATAATATTGCGAAATAAGAGAGACGATGACGCGGATGTGATAATGGAGTCGGCAGCCATTAAAACAAAGGCGTCTTTTGTTGCGGCGAGATCTTTTCAGGAAATTTCATATATCTCCTCTGAATACGAAAATATCATCGTAATATAATAAGAGAACTCAGAGCTCGCACGAAAAGATTCGAGAATGGAACGGCAGAGAAATACTGTCAAAGTGGTTCGATGAACCCTCTGCCAGGCACTTAGAGTGAACTGCAGAGTAGAGTAGTTATGTAGACGCAGATTAGACAGTTTCAACAGTCCGAGGCGACAATGACATCTTTCAAAATGTGTTACGTGACTGAGAACCCCCACTCGAGCTAGGACAGGTAAATCTGGGTGACCGGCTAGTGACCTGCCGCTGTTCCACTTTGCTCGGTTTTGTACCCGTTAGGCACGAAGTAAAAGTTCCAATCCGAGAGGGAAGCAACAGGACATTGGTCGTGACATTTTTAGGGCAACCATCTCGCCATTCGCCTTAAATAACGTAGGGAAACAATGGAACGCATTAATATGGATGCCTGGAAAGGAATCTGAAATCTGCTCACGCCAAATTTCTGTCCAGAAGCATAACCATCACGTTCATTAGTGTAGTTTATAGGCTTCGTTTGCACGTAATAGGAACACGGACGCATAATTTCAGCACAGAGGTTAGTACTCATTGCAGGGGGAGTCATGCAATGGAGGAATGGACTGGGCAATAACGTGACAAGTATTACCTGTCATTACTTTCGCGAAATACGTACTCGCACATTAAACCATCAGGTCTTACCGTCACTTGTAGTCACATATTCAGATTGAAAATAATTAATCAACTGCTAGTGAATTATCAAATATGATTTTAATTAATTAAGTAATGAAAGAGGAAGCCGCCTGGTTGAATTTTGCACACAGCATAACTTAATCATAGCTAACACTTGGTTTAAGAATCATGGAAGAAGGTCGTATACATGGAAGAACCCTGGTGATACTAAAAGGTATCAGGTAGATTGTATAATGGTAAGACAGAAATTTAGGAACCAGGTTTTAAATTGTAAGACATTTCCAGAGGCAGATGTGGACTCTGACCACAATTTACTAGTTATGAACTGCAGATTAAAACTGAAGAAACTGCAAAAACTTGGGAATTTAGGGAGATGGGACCTGGATAAACTGACTAAACCAGAGGTTGTACAGAGTTTCAGGGAGAGCATAAGGGAACAATTGACAGGAATGGGGGAAAGAAATACAGTAGAAGAAAATGGGTAGCTTTGAAGGATGAAATAGTGAAGGGAGCACAGGATAAAATAGGTAAAAATACGAGGGCTAGTAGAAACCCTTGGTAACACAAGAAATATTGAATTTAATTGATGAAAGGAGAAAATATAAAAATGCAGTAAATGAAGCAGGCAAAAAGGAATACAAACGTATCAAAAAGGAGATCGACAGGAAGTGCAAAATGGCTAAGCAGAGATGGACAGAGGACAAATGTAAGTATGTAGAGGCTTATCTCACTAGGGGTAAGATAGATACTGCCTACAGAAAAATTAAAGAGATCTTTGGAGAAAGGAGAACCACTTGCATGAATATCAAGAGCTTTGATGGAAACCCAGTTCTAAGCAAAGAAAGGAAAGCACAAAAGTGGAAGGAGTATATAGAGGGTCTATACAAGAGCGATGTACTTGAGGACAATCTTATGGGAATGGAAGAGAATGTAGATGAAGATGAAATGGGAGATATGATGCTGCGTGAAGAGTTCGATAGAGCACTGATTGACCTGAGTCGAAATACGGCCCCCGCAGTAGACAACATTGCATTAGAACTACTGACAGCCTTGGGAGAGCCAGTCCTGGCAAAACTCTACCATATGGTGAGCAAGATGTATGAGACAAGCGAAATACCCTCAGACTTGAAGAAGAATATAATAATTCTAATCGCAAAGGAGGCAGGTGTTGACACTTGTGAAAATTACCGAACTATCAGTTTAAAAAGTCACAGCTGCAAATTACTAACGCGAATTATTTACAGACGAATGGAAAAACTGACAGAAGCCGACCTTGGGGAAGATCAGTTTGGATTCCTTAGAAATGTTGGAACACGTGAGGCAATACTGACCTACGTTTCTAGCATTTGTAGACTTAGAGAAAGCTTTTGACAATGTTGATCGGTATACTCTCTTACAAATTCTGAAGGTGGAAGGGTAAAATACAGGGAGCGAAAGGCTATTTACAATTTGTACAGAAATCAGATGGCAGTTATAAACAGTCGAGGGGTATGAAAGGGAAGCAGTGGATGGGAAGGGAGTGAGACGGGGTTGTAGCCTATCCCCGATGTTATTCAATCTGTATATTGAGCAAGCAATAAAGGAAACAAAAGAAAAGTTCGGAGTAGGTATTAAAATCCATGGAGAAGAAATAATTTTGAGGTTCGCCGATGACATTGTAATTCTGTCAGAGACAGCAAAGGACTTGGAAGAGCAGTTGAACGGAATCGACAGTGTCTTGAAAAGAGGATATAAGATGAACATCAACAAAAGCAAAACGAGGATAATGGAATGTAGTCGAATTAAGTCGGGTGATGCTGAGGGGGGCCGGCCGCGGTGGTCTCGCGGTTCTAGGCGCGGAGTCCGGAACCGCGCGACTGCTACGGTCGCAGGTTCGAATCCTGCCTCGGGCATGGATGTGTGTGATGTCCTTAGGTTCGTTAGGTTTAAGTAGTTCTAAGTTCTAGGGGACTAATGACCACAGCAGTTGAGTCCCATTATGCTCAGAGCCATTTGAACCATTTTTTTGATGCTGAGGGAATTAGATTAGGAAATGAGACACTTAAAGTAATAAAGGAGTTTTGCTATTTTGGGAGCAAAATAACTGATGATGGTCGAAGTAGAGAGGATATAAAATGTAGACTGACAATGGCAAGGAAAGCGTTTCTGAAGAAGAAAAATTTGTTAACATCGAGTATAGTTTTAAATGTCAGGAAGTCGTTTCTGAAAGAGTTTTTATGGAGTGTAGCCATGTATGGAAGTGAAACGTGGACGATAAATAGTTTAGACAAGAAGAGAATAGAAGCTTTCGAAATGTGGTGCTACAGAAAAATGCTGAAGATTAGATGGGTAGATCACATAACTAATGAGGAGGTATTGAATAGAATTGGGGCGAAGAGGAGCTTGTGGCACAACTTGACTAGAAGAAGGGATCGGTTGGTAGGACATGTTCTGAGGCATCAAGGGATCACCAATTTCGTATTGGAGGGCGGCGTGGAGGGTAAAAATCGTAGAGGGAGTCGAAGAGATGAATACACTAAGCAGGTTCAGAAGGATGTAGGTTGCAGTAGGTACTGGGAGATGAAGAAGATTGAACAGGATAGAGTAGCATGGAGAGATGCATCAAACCAGCCTCAGGACTGAAGACCACAACAACAACAACATCGGCACAAGTTCCACACATGCATCCATATGCCTTAGACAGGACAGCTTAATACTAACAAAAGATGAAAATCTTTCAATAACGTGCCCTCTGTGCAAGATGTGTAGCTCGAAACAATAAATCAATATCGCTTCTGATTTGTCTTGTGGCATGATTCAGAAATCCAAATCAATAACTAAAAAACAAATCTGAGATCAAGAAACTGCGTTTCTTTCTGAGCGTACACGATAGCGAAAACTGCTTACGTTTATCAATAGTTAGTGTATAAGCTAAATATTTTGCATTATATATTTGGTAAATTCCTAAGTAAAAATTCGTACGTTGAACAGGAGGCGATGATAAGAAAAACTATTTTTGTTAGCTTTTAAGCTTGACTTGCGGTGCATCAAGCAGTTTACACGATAGTGCAGGTGATGATATTTTTGGTCACATCGTAGTTCATCATTCTTTGAGCGAAAGTAACTGCAACGAAAAGTAATGAAGATTATGTTTTCATGTGCTACAGTAACTGTGGCCGATGTTACTTTTTTGCATCTGTGATACATTAATCATAAGAAAGTTAGTGGGAAAACAAAAGACGTGTTGCGAAACTGCAGTTAGAATATCCTACCTTTTGATGTGATGTATACAAGACACCTGTGGATTAGCATCACATATTACTCTTATGACACACTTACCCGTGCATATTATTCCACGCAAAAAATTTAACAGGGCCGTTTATCTCCAGGACATAGGATCCCACATAGTACAAGCGTTTCTGGATCGTGCCGTTTCAAAAGCATCAGACTACATTTTATTCTAGCTCAGTGTTTCATCTTCACCAACCCTCAAAAATTTCGAAGACGAAGCCATTTTTGCAGTTATGATTGTTCTTGGCCCAGTGCTCAACTGAAAATGTCAGAAATGAAAATATTGTGAATTTTTTGTATCTCACTTCGTTACAGCGGAGACCTTAAATGGAAACCCCTGATTTAACAATTGCTGCTGGTTTCTATTATGATTGATTATAATATTTTTGTGAACCTCAGAAAAGATTATCTGTACTTGATGTATCGTTAAAGTGTCAAGTTACTTTTGCGACGTAAGGCTCCATTATTTTGAAACTAGTGGCTTGCAGATGATCTCCCTAATTTTCAGGTGACTTGATACAGTTGTAAGACCGGTTACGAAATATTTTATGGAAGTTCCGCGCATGCATTTAGAGGAGTGATCACCTAATCTCCAAGTGTCTTCCCGCCTCAAACCGTCACAGATTTTATGTGATACTATTCCCGACTGAACAGACCTCATCTCTGCAGTTTACGGATGGTGCCGGATGCTCCCATTCCACTGCGTAAGTCTCTAACGATCTCGCTAACAAAGGCTCGTTAAATAGCAATAAAAGGGCACTAAGGCGTAGAACCGCTGAGCCCAGTAAACAAAGTCTTTGAAAGTAAACGGCCAAGGTCTTAGCAAAACATAGCCAAGGCATCATTTTGAGACACGAGTGAAAATGAAAATAAAGATACGGAAGCTACAATATGATGCTGTCTCAGGTAATAATACTATTATCCGACCATCATTAGAATAAACCTGATGTAAACATTGCACTATGTATTCTTCCGCGTTCGATGGATCCTCACTGGATTTCCGTTTCACGTGGGACTGCAGCCAAGCCGTCTCGAGTACTGTCAAGTACGATAATGTTACGTTTCGTGCTGTGCGTTACGCGCACATCGAGTTAGCGATAATACGGGACAACAGCTTTACCGGCGCATTTAACTAGACCACTGGCCGGTCAGCTGGTACAACTAGGCTGCAGTGATGCGGAGGAGCAATAGAGCTTAGAATGTCATTTAATTTTTAAGCAGAATGAAATAATACACTGCAGATCTCCCACAATACGTTCCTTAGACAACTAGACGAAAACCGCAACACGTTACCGGTTTTAGTTAAGGTACTGTTGTAATTAAAAACAAGGATGATGGAAATTCCTGACTTAACCACAGGGTAATTTTTCTGCATAAGCTGTGTGTAACGTAAGAGAGTATTGAAAGATTTCACCGTATAGTTAAATATTGAAGCCACTGAAGGCATTACTTACAGCCAGTCGCCTGGTAATCTTTTAGCTCCTTTCTTATCCGAATCGAAGAAATACATTTCAGTAGTGGAAGTGTCACCTGCTACGTTGATGACGATACTATCAGCAACAGGATCCACGAAGCCAACCAGGCGCAGCATTTTCTCCTCTTTTATGATGAGCCATTCTATATCCCGCCAGCGTTCGGCAGTGACGGGTCAAAAAGCTGCGTGCGTCAGTTCCAGTATGTATGGCAGCTTGACAATCTTGTTACTTCTTGGGGCCAAATCCTGCAGCTTGATTCCAGATCAGTTCTGTTGGGTTCATATTGTAATAGTATAGTAGCAAACGTAAAAATGCATTAGTATGATGTGCTCGATGCTGTGAAAATGATTGTTTTTCGTGTTCCTACGATAATTATCTACCTCTGTGGTATAAAACGATGGACATAGTCCAAATATAGAGGATTTGGTCTTTCATTTTCCCTTAAAAATTAAATTGTTATGATTTCTTAATTCAAACAACTTTTATGAACAGTCTTTCATAGAACATCGTTAATTAAGAATCTGTATTTGAAATGGAAACAGGAATTTCGCGGCCTATATGTAATTAGAAACAAGAAGACGTGCATATTCATAAAAGATGATGATGAGTTTTATAATTACGAGATGCAGGTATCTGAAATTGAACGATAAAGAAAGTTGATACAGGGGAGTTTCTAACCAACGCACGAATAACCGCATGCTACAGTCCATTACGCCACTGACAGCGCCACATGTTCTACGAGGATCTCTGTCTCAACTACGTTTATACAGCACTGAGAAAACTTCAAATCTGATTACCTCCGCAAATTTATGAAAATATTAAGAACAGCGTATTTCTCGGCACTTTTTTAACCGTGTTCCGGTCGCGTGTTTCACTGCGTAACACAAAGCAGCCTCAGTCATTTTCGTAGTGCGTATTAACAGCGCGATAGTCAGAAAAAAATGGTTCAAATGGCTCTGAGCACTATGGGACTTAACATCGATGGTCATCAGTCCCCTAGAACTTAGAACTACTTAAACCTAACTGACCTAAGGACATCACACAACACCCAGCCATCACGAGGCAGAGAAAATCCCTGACCCCGCCGGGAATCGAACCCGGGAACCCGGGCGTGGGAAGCGAGAACGCTACCGCACGACCACGAGATGCGGGCCGATAATCAGAGCAGAACGCTGCAGAGACTGTTACTGTACACGATTTTTGAAATAAAAACTAGGTAGATAAACGTTGATTAAGAAAAACGTTGGTAGTTGTTAATACATTTGAATATCTTAAAGTTTCATTTAATGTAACTTAGTCATAATATATCTAATACATAAGTAGGACCTACTTCCAAGAGTGTAACGACATCATAGTACGTGTGCTACGGCTTCTGACCAATCATCTCGTTTGTGTTTGTTTATAACAGGTTTATTTTTATGATGAACGGATTATATTACCTGTAAGGGCAAAAGTCCTAACGGATGTGCTCTGTTTTTAATTTCACGCCTTACCTATCGTTATTTATATTTTGGCCGTTGTTATTGTCCGCTTTCCTCACAGAAGAGGAGCAGAGAAAAAGCAGTTCATGTTCCACACAAATGTTTTGCTCATACAAAACAATGCTGAAATCTGTTATTGCTTCCGAACACAGGAAGTTCTTCTGCTTACTGTCGGGAAAAGGCGTCTTTTGTACACAGCACTTTCGTAGAGTGTTTATTCACTGCCGTTAGGTGCGATCCAAACCACCAATCTGTCAACTGTCTTCTAGATCGGGCCTCTTAATTCATAGGTAACTACCAAATCTTGATGACATGACCGTAAGCTCAAGTACAGTGACAATAGATCACAGTTAATCGGTATTATCACAAACGAGCAAGGACCTTCCTTCATTATCCATTATCCATTCTAGTGGCAAAATATCAAACTCATTTCCCATTTCATTTTATTGCCGTACTTATTTGTAGACCTAGTTTCAAAGCCACTCTATTATGTTACTCCATTTGTCGTGGGACTTTACCTGCAGTAGTGACAAACACTAGACTGTCATCAGCAATGCGATGGTGGTTGAGGTACGTTCCTTCTTCATTTTCCCACTTTAAATATCCTAAAACTTGTTCAAGAAACAATGAGCATGGTTTTGGTGAAACATTATGTCTCTGCTCCGTTCTATAATTTCGTTCACGGCTTGTTAATATCCCACTGAGCTACCACGCACTTCGAAAACCAGTTAGTTCCTTTGATTACTGAAAATCTAGTGTTCTTTTCTAAGTGGTCGGTCGTAATTTTAATTAATGTTACGTACATTTTACAGAGGTGACTTACTGATCTCACGGTTTTTATGGCTTACGTCGGTTTTAAATTCAACGATGTATTACGGAAATACACATAAGAAAAGTGGTAAAAATACAAGACGGTAAATGTAGGTACACCATTGTCTTCAACTGGCGACATATCTAAGCGAAATGTAGAATCATTTAGCTGAATATGATTATAACACCTCGGCGTACTTTTAAGCTGTTGGGATTATAATTATGTTTCCAAACAACTAGCAGGTACTGCATACTACTGAGAGGATCTTTGTGTGCTATAGTACTTTTATAGGGGAGCTATGGCGATGTGTTAGTATCAACCGATCTTAACTTTTCAGTTCGTTTTACAAGTAACATTACACAATGCTTTATTGTGACCTGTTGACACAAGTGTATTTATTGCCATAGATGTAATACTTTTTCGCCTATCAGTAAGGCTATGATCTTACATTAATAAATTGATTCAGTAAGTACTTTCACTTCATACTGTTTTTCAGAAATTAAGTAACGGCAATTAACTGACAATGCAACAATCCCAATATAAAGGTAATAGTAAAAAAGTAAAGCCATCAATCGTCTTGATTTGCATTGAGCAAGATTGTTGTGAAAGCGAAATGTCTACCTTTTCTGTCAATATATAAACCAACTTCTTAAATCAGTCATGGAGAGTTCTAAAGTTCACAACACGTTTTGTTATTTCCCGCCTGTACGCTGTTTTGGGAGAACTTAGAAAACTGGCTAATCATTAACCACATTGGCAAAATAGTTACACGTGATTGTACTATAATAAAGGATATATCATTAAAATGGTTTGATGTTTGATGATGAGCACTAGTCGTTTGCAAAGCGTCCCCGATAAGTTAAAGCTATAAGGCTAATGACCCCCAAACATTGTGAATGATTGCAGCATTGGGGAGTGTTGTACCTTGGTACAATTTCCATATTTCCTCCCCGTAATAGAGGTTTAATATATATTCTTATTCCATTTTTAAATTGCAGCATTCAGTTTTTCTGTGTTGCAGACTTTTTCTGAAATTACAAAAATTACTCCGGAAAATTAAGGGTTGATCAAAAGCGAAAACATGTTCCAAAGTACAACACAGGAACAAATACTTACTTTACTTTACAAGTGGCAAGGGCCTTATCGACCATACGCCTGCTCTATGAGTCTCTTCCACTTCTGCCTGTCCAATGCGCTGTTTGTCCAGTTGCTGTTGCTGTTCATCCTACTCGTGTCCTCCCCGATGTTATCCAGCCATCTGATGCTGGATCTCCCTCTTCCTCTCGTTCTATCTATTGTTCTGCTAAATGCCATCCTAGGTAGCCTATTCTCTGTCATTCTTGCTATATGGCCGCCCAATTCAACCTTCTACTCTTGAGCACTTCGACTATGTTACGTTGTTTGTACAGCCCTCTTAATTCTTTATTTCTTCTTATTCTCCATTCCATGTTATTTTCGTCATATACAGGTCCAAACATATTTCTTAGTACTTTTCTTTTGAATACTAACAGTTTATCTTCATCTTTCTTTCTAAATATTAATGTTTCACATTCATATGATATCACAGGTATAGCGGTCGATTGATATAAGAGGATTTTGGAGTGATCTTTTTCTTAGAATTTTGATGAAACTAAAAGGTGTCTTGTTTGCTGTTGATAAACGGGTATCTATTTCTATATCTATTCTGTTGTTATTACTAAAAGGACTTCCTATGTACTTGAAGTGGTCAACAGTCTTGAAATTGAATCCACCTACAGTCAGAGGTGCGTCTTTTCTGGTTTTCTTACTTATGGGCAGGTATTCTGTCTTTTCTTCATTAACATGTAATCCTGTTTTCTCAGCAATTTTGTAGTAATTTTGCATCATTCTGATTGATTCTCTTTTGGAACTACTTATTAGTGCTACACAGGAACAAATATACGACTGAAATTTAAAACGTCGTAGTAGAGAAAATCTTGTCAGTACTGTATTTAATCTGTTACATTATTACTCTACAGCACTTGAATAATCAGTAAGTAAAGTTAAATTAAGCAGAATTATTTTCAAAAACCAGTAACAATTTAAATACCTTTTGAAACAAAGATATTGAAAATTAAGATAATTTGCGTTTTCAAAACAGGTGAAATGGTTGAGATATTAAAGAAATTCCATTTGCAAGTATCACGTGTTCCATAGTAAAAGAACTTCCTCTGTTTCATGGTATTGGCATAATTGACCACATGTTACATAAATAGCTCCAAATGTATACCGGTTGAATACTAGTAAAACCGAGAAACTGCAGGGACGAATTTCTGATTGGAAATGGAGGAAAACAGGTTCTACGAACATGTGTCCCGAAATAGACTGCGTATGTGAAACGATAACAAATCGTTCCAGAACACAGTACAGAGCACCATCGCATCCATGTCACAACAGACGTTCAATGTGACCTCCATGGGACTGCAGGTGACAGGGCTAGTAGTGGTTCTCATGTAGGATACACATGATCGTACTCCATGTTGATGGGCCACTTGCCTGGGGCCTGTATAGGGTTCGTCTCAATATCTTGTAGAACCCGGTCCTCCAAGTCTGGTGTACACACAGCCCACCGCTTCCCTCCACGTTCATCTGTCTGAAAGGACCCATCAGCACGCAAACGCCCAAAAAGGGCTTGAAATGTTGTGTGATGTGGTTGGTATCTGTGAGTGTAGTTGTTTTGGTATAGACCGTTTCCATCTGCTTGGCCGTACACAGACATAATCTCAGATTGTTCCCGACATGAATACTGGACTCTTGTGGTGTTCACAGCACGCTGCGTCAATCACACAGCCTGTAACACGCAAGGAACGCACAGCACGTGGTGCGAGGAACTGTCATTCATAAGCGCCATCTACCGTGGCAACAATGCATTTGAGGACACAAGTTCATAGGACCTTTTTTCCTCCATTTCCAGTCAGGAATCCGTTCCTGTAGTTTTTCGATTTTATTAATATTCACCCTGTATAACATTTTACTTATCGTAAAATTTTGTACTTGAAGAATTAACAATATATTCCAATAGCTTTAATGTACTGTTGTTTTGGTCTTCTGTCCGAAAACTGGTTTGGTGCAGCTCTCCATGCTACTCTATCCTATGCAAACCTATTCAGCTCCGAATAACTACTACAACCTACATCCCCATGAATCTATTTACTGTATTCATCTCTTGATCTCCCTCTACAATTTTTACGCGCTACACTTCCCTCCAGTGTTAAATTTGTGATCTCTTGATGGCTCAGAATCAGGTGATAATGAGGAAATGGGAGTAAGAAATTAGACAGTTAAAGTAGTAGATGAGTTTTGCTATTTTGGAAGCAAAATAACTGATGATGCTCGAAGTAGGGAGGATATAAAATGCAGACTGGCAATGTCAAGATAAGCGTTTCTGAAGAAGAGAAATTTGTTAGCATCGAGTATAGATTTAAGTGGCATGAAGTCCTTTCTGAAAGTATTTGTATGGAGTGTAGCCATGTGTGGAAGTGAAACACTGACAAGAAACAGTTTAGCCAAGAAGAGAAGAGAAACATCTGAAATGTGCTACAGAAGAATGGTGAAGATTAGATGGGTAGATCAAGTAACTATGTAAATAGCCTGTTTAGGTTTTTTATATTGGTAACGCCATGTAGCGCTCTGTATGATCACTGGCTGTGCCGTGTGCAGTCTGTGGCTTGTTGGCATTGTTGTAATACTCGCCATTGTAGCGTTGGGCAGTTGGCTGTTAGCGGCGCGTAGCATTGCACAGTTGGAGGTGAGCCGTCAGCAGTGGTGGATGTGGGGAGAGAGATGGCGGAGTTTTGAAATTTGTAAGAATGGATGTCATGAACTGCTATATGTATTTTGACTATTAAGGTAAATACATTATTTGTCCTCTATTAAAATCTTTCATTTGCTAACTATGGCTATCAGTAGTTAGTGCCTTCCATAGTTTGAATCTTTTATTTAGCTGGCAGTAGTGGCGCTCGTTGTACTGTAGTAGTTCGAGTAACCAAGATTTTTGTGAGGTAAGTGATTTGTGAAACGTATAGGTTAATGTTAGTCAGGGCCATTCTCTTGTAGGGATTACTGAAAGTCAGATTGCGTTGCGCTAAAAAAATATTGTGTGTCAGTTTAAGCACAGTCTTGTGTAATTGTTCAAAGGGGACGTTTCATATGTCGACCCTTAGCCGAGGATACCTCACTGGAATCTTCTGATTTTTTTTCTTGTAGTTTGCGTAATTACTGTAGATTTTGTTTATTGCTAGCGCGTAATTGTAGAGAGAATCTCCTTTGTAGTTGTAGTCTTTCATTGTTGTACAGTAAAACAGGTGTGGCATGCATCTAAATTTGCACCAAGCATTTCGGAGCTGCGCTTGCAATTAACTAGATATTATTTTCAGTGCTATGTTAACGTTTTCCCTTATTTTTGGTCTTCAAATTGTGTTTTTCTGTGTTGTCATGTGAAATATTGTGACAATAATGGCGGGTGAAAAACGTAATACTAGGCTCCAAAGTAAACTGAGAAATGACAGTGAAGATGAAAGCAGTGTGTTAGCGCCACCATGTAATGAATTAACTAATGTTCAAAGTAGTAATTTGGTAATAGTGCATAGGGAAATGGAGCAGGCTGCAAATTATGGTGTAGGCAGTGAAACAATTAGTGAACAGGGAAGCATTATCGATCGATCGGTCGGCAACAGGAATCCGAAATGACAGGACACAATCTTGCAAATACTGTACATTCAGATTTTGCGTCCTCACCGTTTTCTCAAATAAGTCAAGAAACATTTTCTGCTTGTCAAAATGTGAATGTTGCCGGTGCAAATGCACTGCCAAAAAGCATAGAGGAACCGATTCCAGACACTAATACATTATTATTGCAATTAATGCAACAAATGAATCAAAATCAGAGGCAAACACAGCAAAAGCTTCAAAAGTTAGACATAATGGCACAAAATCAGAGACAAACACAGCAAAAGCTTCAAGAGTTAGACACAATGGAACAACACCAGAGACAAACACAGCAACAGTTGGACACAATGGAACAAAATCTTCAAACGTTAGACACAATGGAACAAAGTCAGAGACAAACACAGCAAAAGCTTCAAAAATTAGATACAATGGGACAAAATCTTCGGAAGTTAGACACCACACTTGAACAAACTCGTGAAGATTTAACTACTGAGTTACATAACATTGAATCGAAATGTCAAAAAATCTGTAATGACGTAAAAACACAAATTTGTGAGCTTTTTCAACCCATTTTTTCACGGCATGGAACTGCATTACAGAATCACGAAGCAGCCATAAAAGAACTGCAAACTATTGTTCGTGAAAATCACGACACCTTGCAAGCTAAAATGGACTCAATTGCATCCACCGGTTCGGTTGCGCAACTTGCAAGAACTCGGGAAAACTTAAAGGACACAGTAGATTCGATTTCAACACAAATGGACACTCTGAAACTTGGTTCAGAAAAACACACTGAGGAAATGTGATCACTATCGGAGAAAGTAGCCGAACTTTCGGATCAGTTCACTAATTTATCTGCAAAGGTAGATGATGATTTGAATGGCACAAGACCTGTAGCCATCACTGACACAGAAGAGTATGAACAAATTAAGAAATTCAAACAAAATCAGAATCAATTTAATACGCAATACAAAAGTGAAATCCAGGAGGTACAAGATCAGTTGACGCAGGTAATACAAAAATTACATATTTCAGAGGACACTCGCGCTCCAACACGGGAAGAGGAACTTAGAAATACGGAAAAGCCACAAAATAATAACACAGGGCATTTCGGAAATTATGAAAGAAATTGGCAAGGTACACCGAATTTTGAGATGGAACCGCCGACACGACGTAACAATGACCGATATGCTACTCGCCGACACGATGATTTTGACTATAAGCTGTTCATTACTACACGTAAATTCAAAACGTTTAAGAATTCTGGCAACGACATTCATCCACAAGCGTGGCTCTATCAATTCTCTCATTGTTTTCCTCTTAACTGGTCATTAGAGCACAGGGTAAAATTTATGTGTGGCTACTTGGAGAATGAACCCGCTGTAAGAATGCGATCGGTCATTCACGATTGTCACAGTGAAGGAGAATTTTATCATGCCTTCCTCTCAGCATATTGGTCTCAAGCTACACAAGACCGAGTAAAACATAGCATCATAATGAAGAAACATTTCGAACAATCTGAATTTTCCAGTCTTGTGAAATATTTCGAAGACATGTTACATAAGAATCAGTACCTGTCAAACCCATACAGCCCCTGAGAACTCATCCGCATTTGCTTAATCAAACTGCCTGAACATTTCTGACATATTATTTTAGCAGGACGTTGCAAAGACGACACTGAAGCGTTCCAGGGACTGTTACAAGAACTGGAAATTGACACTGACAATCGCGGAACGCGAAAACAGGAGCACAACAATTTTAGGTCACATCTGTCACAATTCCGCGATGACAGAAATAAAACACGACAAGGATATTCGTAAATCGTGACCAAAACAGACACCAGACAATAGTAATAATTACAGGGAAAGATCATCTCTCCGCGGTAATGACTATCACAGACACAATCAGAGAAACAGACAATGTGGAAATCAAAATAATTATTATCAAGGGAGACAGAATAACTTAAGACGCAACGGTCCAGCGCGCAGTTACGATTCAGGGAGAAATTCTCCACCACGTGACCGACAAGAAAGAAACTATGGAATCTACCGATATGACGACACACGATATGATCGTAACGACAGACCTGAATTGTAGCAGAACTGTCGGGATTCAAACAGAGCAGGGCCCTCTCGACAAGGTGAATTTGTAGAAGTTAGGTCTCCAAATCCCAATAACGACGCGCTCCAACAAAGAGACAGACAATGACTCGCATCGCAGGCAGCCACGTGCGCCGGCTGGCTCAGAGAATCATAACATAAACGCTAATCTTGCATTCTTTACCAACGTATACCGCATGATAATGGCATTCAAGTTGGGGGAAGAGTAAAGGTTTACACCACATTTCACATGTAAAACCGTTTATTGAAAGATAATCTGCTTTTTAACTTTGTCTTTGCCATAAAACTTTTCACTTTACATTAGTAGTATGCTTTGTCAGACTTATAATCTGTTAACATGCAACAATGTTTGAAGTTAAATATCCAATCAAGAACCAAGAGAACTTATTTAAACAGAAATTACGAATGCATTGTTATAGTGAACTGACGATACAGTGTTATTGTGTGTGTACATTTTTGCTTGTTAGTGGCACTATTACGTAACGATCATAAGGCTCACATACTTAGAACATTTACCAGTACTGCTAATGCGATTTTAAAGCAACATTTTGGTTTACTTGAAAATACATTCTGGATTTAAAGTACTTTCTGTGAGATACCAGATGATACAGTGGTTAGTATATGTGACAGCTACACGATTATATCACGACGCTACTAATGAGTGACAATTTACAATGTTGCTTTTGCGGTGTATCTGTTTTATATCTGCACAGTTTTTCTGAATTCTTCTCGAAAGGAAAACATGTTTTAGTAGTAACTTTGTGGTATAGCTACAATGAGACAGCCTTTTCTGTAGCACAACAATACGTTACAGTACAGTATTTACTTCATCACGGCAATAAGCGTAGTAACTACGATATCAATACGCAAAGCATTTCACTTTTGTTTATCATAAGGTAAGTACATTGACTTCTGCAGAACTTTGCTTATAGAGGACGATAACTACGACACTTCCACAGAGATTATCTTACAAGACGCACAGTTTTGCGCTACAGTACATGTATTTGAGTGATTAATTTTGTACTTAAAACATTTATTTTTAAAGATATTTGAATTACAATGATACAAAGGTTTTCCATGATACATGTCATTCCATTGCTGTAATCTGTAACACCTGAGGATATAATTACATTAATCCTCAGGGGGGTACATGCTTACTTTGTGTACCATGTGTGTGGCAAGCACAAGGAGCCCTAGCTAATGTGGTATTTGCTTATACAACTTTACACATCGGTACCATATTTCTCTAACACATATATTACACAGCTATCTGATCATTTAACTGAGAGACAAACTTTTTTTTTACTACGTCAGTGACACATGTTTACGCAATTACACAGTTGGATAATTTCATACTTATGACCTTGTATTTTGTCTGTACTTTGTGAACTGTTCATATTTTTTCGGAACCATTGTGATACTATGAGAGCTTTGAATGTCGTATTTGGTATGGGATCATGATTTTTAAAGTACGTTTGAGGTAGATGACACAATTGAAATGAGTAGAGAATTTTTTTTAGGTTTTGACATTATTGCAGAAAGCTACGACGTTTTTGAGATTTGACTGTGGTGTTATGATGTTATTATTACGACGACGATGTGTATTATGCTGCTGAGGTATGTTTATGATCAATAAGCTGATGTTATATGAGGAATTTCTGTTATGATGAAATATTGAAGAAGTGTCGACAAATACATATATGTGTAATAAGGTAAGGAATAATGAGTAGTGGTTAGGGACTCTGACTTGTGAAAAAGGATGTTGGAAACCAAGAATCGTAGTTTACGAGTTATGAAATGTGTGCATATGCGTGAATGTATCACAATGCCGCCAAAATTTTTTTTGGACACTGTTATGTCAATAGGATTTTGTTTCTACAGATTTGTAGCGCAGATTCTTGTCCTGTGAAATTTTTTATGAGACTGCCACTGTAGCGGAAACTGGTGTCGTAAATATTTCCGTAAGACAGTTAAGTGACCACCTGCACGTAATGCGTCGTGGGCACCCTGCTGCGCGACAGCCATCTGACAAAAGAAAGCCATTAGGTGAAAAAAAAGGCCATTATCCTCGCTATTGACTTTCCTTTGTAGAAAGCATCGGAAAAACGACACGCTCATTACTTGGAAAGATACTTACTTACGTCTGCATACCTGATAATGACTGCGTCTTTCTACGAGAGTTGAGAGAATTTGTACTAACTTATGAAATGTCACATGACTATTGAATGATATTTTTATGCTTTGCCTTTCATAGCTGCTTATTTCATTTGATATCTAGTTTCCAGCTGTGTTGCAGCATTGGTTTTATAAAATAAAATTAAATGCATTTGCTAATGTGAACACATCCTGTCAACAGATCCACGTTCTTCGAAAAAGGAGCACTTGGAAAGGAAAGAACAATAAGAAGGGATTAATAACAGTTACTGCATACTTAATTTTCTTTTCAACTACTAGGTAATATCTTTTGTAGAATTAGTTTTGTGATGCACCACTTTAATGACATAGATATTAATATGTGAACAGACATTTCCCTTTTCTGCATTGTTGTCCTTACTGTAATATTTTTTCTGCTTGAGCTTTGTCGTGTTTAGATATAAGTTATTGTTTTTGCTGCTGCTGTTTGCCAGGCATAGTGTTACTGAATTTCACTTTGTATTACTCTGTTAAGCCAGTTTTACTACTGATTTATTTTTCTTGTTGCTGTTCATTGCTTCATATTAGTTGTAATGTAGCATTTGCTTTCCTAAGTCCTATATTGCTGCCTTTTTTTGACAATCTGCATTTTTTGTCATTGCTGTTTGTGTTAATTGTTTTGTGCTGCTGCATTGCCTCGTCTCGTAGTTTAGCATCTGAGCTCAGTCGATTTAAGTTAGCTTAAGAGGGGTAGCCTATATAAGAGAATGAATTGCGATGAATTGGAAGAAATGCACTGAGAGGTTATACGAGAAAAGTACAGAAAGCAGGTATAGATAGGACTTTTTGGAAATAATGAAGAACGAAGGGAGATCGAGAAGTAAAGAAAGTTTTGTTTGCAAAATAGTGCAGTTAAATAGGCCCTGTACTTTCCTTGTGTTATCCCACTATGTGTTTGTGTACCCTTGTCTATTTATCTTCTTCCTGTCTTTATATGTTTATCTGATAAGACTTATGTTGTAGAATTTTTCTAATACTCAGCTACATGAACTAATATGAGGAATACTGTTATCCTCAAATATAATTTGCATTAATAATATGTTAGTTACTTTGTAAAGATGTTAGACATTATTAATCCCGTTCTGTTTCAATGCTCATGTGTGAAATTAAACATTATTTTATGTATTGACTTATGTCATAATTTCTGTAACACTGATGTATATGTTTATTTCTATTCTTTTGTAAAGCCTGTATTACTGCAAATGTTGTCTGTACTATTATGTTCTTTAATGATATATTTTTTACCTTTGTAATTGTATTCTTATGTTGTAAATTTATAACTGTATAGACACCAGCTTTTCAAATTAAGTTTCATTTCACTGCACACATTTCTGTTGGTCATAGTATATGGACAATATGTGAGAAGTAGGGACTGATAGTGTTAGCACATGTGTTAACAATTCAGCAAGGGACTGGATAACAGCACTTCTGGTTCTAGGGACATTTCAAAAAATATTTTGTGAGTGCACAAATGGTGGTTCATGGACTTGCTATATTCTCCGCAAGACTCTTCGATGGTGATTGTACACCTGCACAGTTGCAACAGATGGCTGCTGGCCGTCTCTACAAGGACTACAGTGGGCCTGCAGCTTTGATGGCCCACCAATACCATTATTTCTACAAGGACTACAGTGGGTCTGCACGTTTGATGGCCCACCAGTACCATTATCTCTACAAGGAGTATAGTGGATCTGCATCTTTGATGGCCCACCAATACCATACTCTCTACCAGGACTACAGTGGGTCTGCTCTGTGATGACCTACCTACCAATATTCTTCAAAACTTCGACTGACTCTGCTGTGGGTTTGCTCTGTTGTGGCCCATTACCTGCATGTCAAGAGTCAGCACTGTCTTTCCGTTGGAAGGACAACACTACTTCAAGATTTCATGGAAATCCACTACTTCCGTGTGCATTTTCTTTTACTGCTAAGACTTTGAGAAAAACACTGCTATTTTACTGTGATGAATGATCAGGACTGTCTTTATGGACTGTGAGAAAATTTTAGCTTTTGACCAACATTGTATCAATAAGTGTACGCATTTGATTTCTTTGTTATTGTAATTATAATTACGAAAAATTGTTGCAAATCTGTAACGGCCAGTGCCCAAAACAATTTATAAAATTTTTTGTGGGGAGCATGGGGGCTATGTAAGCAGGCTGTTTAGCTTTTTTATATTGGTAACGCCACGTAGCGCTCTGTATGAAGATCACTGGCTGTGCTGTGTGCAGTCTGTGGCTTGTTGGCATTGTTGTAATACTCGCCATTGTAGCGTTGGGCAGTTGGCTGTTAGCGGCGCGTAGCGTTGCGCAGTTGGAGGTGAGCCGCCAGCAGTGGTGGACGTGGGGAGAGAGATGGCGGAGTTTTGAAATTTGTAAGACTGGATGTCATGAACTGCTGTATATATTATGACTATTAAGGTAAATACATTGTTTGTTCTCTAGCAAAATCTTTCATTTGCTAACTATGCCTATCAGTAGTTAGTGCCTTCAGTAGTTTGAATCTTTTATTTAGTTGGCAGTAGTGGCGCTCGCTGTATTGCAGTAGTTCGAGTAACGAAGATTTTTGGTGAGGTAAGTGATTTGTGAAAGGTATAGGTTAATGTTAGTCTGGGGCATTCTTTTGTAGGGATTTTTGAAAGTCAAATTGCGTTGCGCTAAAAAATGTCAGGGCCATTCTTTTATAGGGATTTTTGAAAGTCAGATTGCGTTGCGCTATAAAATATTGTGTGTCAGTTTAAGCACAGTCCTGTATAATTGTTCAAAGGGGACGTTTCAACTAATGAGGCCGTACTGAATAGAATTGGGGAGAAGAGAAATTTGTGGTACAACCAGACGAGAAGAAGGGATCGATTCGCAAGACACATGCTCAGGCATCAAGAGATCACCAATTTAGTACTGGAGGGAAGCGAGGGGGGTAAAATCGTAGAGGGAGACCAAGAGATGAATACAGTAAGCAGATTCAGAAGGATGTAAGTTGCAGTAGGTACTTGGAGATGAAGAGGCTTGTACAGGATAGAGTTGCGTGGGGAGCTGCATCAAACTAGTATTTGGACTGAAGACCACGACAATACAAATAGTTACAGAACATTTAAAATCTAGAGCAACCCAGCCAAAGAATACATGTGATGGCGACTTTTAGATTACTAATCAACGACTGGGAAGATTCATGTTTGCAGCAGGCGCCGAAAACAAAGTCTTGCGAAACACTGCTGAAAGCATTCTCCGATAACAGACCTGACAGCTTTATGAAGCAGCTAAAACGCTGCGCTCATGTCACAGACCGTCAGGAGACCAGATGGTTTCAGCGTAATTATTACATAAACAGGGATTAGCGAGGAGAATCCTATAACTCGAACATATTTATCAGAGTTCAAGAAGTTATCAAATGACGCTAGCAGACTTTTCAGTTACTATCAGACAGTTATCGACCAGCTGAAATTGTGTCACTGACGGAGAAAAGTGCAGCCAGTCACATCCTTTCAATGAATAATTTATTTCAACGCGTCTAGACCCATCGTTAGACGGCAATGTGGATTTCCTGTACACATTTCAGATTTTTGCTCTCTAATACACTCTTGTGGACCCAGTAAGACAATTAACTCATATCTTGCCCACAGCCTCCAGTGTGGAACAATGTCGAACGTCTTTCGGAAATTGTGGAAGAACAGAATCTATTTCTATTCTTTCATATACTATTTACAGCGTTCGTGTCTGTAAAAAGCGTGCTGCGCTATACAGAAGTAGTTTTTCCCGAACTTATCGTTTTCTGATCATTCACCTCTGAGGTGCTGACTCACATTTGTTGTGCCAGACATTGTCAGAATCCTGATCGACAACGTTGACATATAATCCCACACACGTTATAATGGAATACCCAGGCTGCCAATACAATCTATACACATTTCAGGAAGGGGAAGAAAATCATGAGGCAAGGGAAAACATCACAAGATATTTTACCGGAGGCGTTACTGTGTGGATGATTCCATTTTTTCACACTATGTTGCGACGACTGAGTTAGTGCCTTTCGCTTAGCATACACACAGCCTGCCTAAGACCTTTGAACAGAGTAAGTAATGAAGATAACTAATCGTTCGTCGAAGTGTTACGCAGAAGAATGGAATACCAACCCGGCAGGTAACATGGAAACATATCTTCTATGAGTAATACTGGAGAGTCCAAGAAATTTGATGAATATTCATCACCTTAAACTTTCACAGATACTTCAGATTTTATAGATAATCACCACCAAAATCCAGATACTTTTGAATGTATTGAGCCGCTGTTAGAGCAACGTTTGACAAGATTCCCACGGTTATTCCTCGAAAGTCCGTCAACATCGTTGTTTCTCTTAAAAAATGGCTCTGAGCACTATGGGACTCAACTGCTGTGGTTATCAGTCCCCTAGAACTTAGAACTACTTAAACCTAACGACATCACAGATATCCATGCCAGAGGCAGGATTCCAACCTGCGACCGTAGCAGTCTCACGGTTCCGGACTGCGCGACTAGAACCGCGACACCACCGCGGCCGGCTTGTTTCTCTTAGATTACACATCTTTCATAGTTCCCATAAGTAGAGGTGTTAAATTACCACTCGCTTCTGTGCAATGGTTTGGAATATTATCATAGAGATACGTTCGTAAGTGATGAACCCTTCTGCAAGGAGTCGTAATTTGATAGGCCCGGAAATCTGTCATCGACCGTGTAGGCTTTCACCGCCGGCGTCTTCAGTAATTAAAACTTCCGGGCTAAGAGGCCGTGGTCCAATAGTAGAAATACTTCTCCCTGACGTTTCGCTGCCAGCTGCGAGCAACATCATCTGAGGTGAGTATACGACTAGCCGATTTGTCCGTGTGTCCCAGTCGACAGTTCCTTTTATGTTCAGTTAGGCGAGTATTAATGCTTCTTTTTGTGGTAAACCTTCCGACAACTACACGTAATCTTATACACACCAGGAGTAGCTGAAGGGTGTCGTGCATCTTTCGCCAATCTTAAGCATTCACTGATCTTCTTGGTGAGTGTGAAGATTGTTTCAACTCTGAGCTTGGCCAGCACTTTCCCGATACGGTCCGTAATATTGTGGATGAATGGAAGAAAAACTTTCCCCACCGATGGTTGTTGTTGTTGCACGTTTTCGGACATTTTTCTTCTGGGATGGAGTGCTCGATCTATCTCCTTGCCAGCGTACCCATTTTTCTGGAAAGCGGTTCGCAAGTGGTTTAGTTCCTCTTGCAAACAAGCTGTCTCACAGATTTTATTAGCCCTATCCACCAATGTCTTATTTGCAAGAGGAACTAAACTACTTGCGAACCGCTTTCCAGAAAAATGGGTACGCTGGCAAGGAGATAGATCGAGCACTCCATCCCAGAAGAAAAATGTCCGAAAACGTGCAACAACAACAACCATCGGTGGGGAAAGTTTTTCTTCCATTCATCCACAATTACGGACCGTATCGGGAAAGTGCTGGCCAAGTTCAGAGTTAAAACAATCTTCACACCCACGAAGAAGATTAGTGAATGCTTACGATCGGCGAAAGATGCACGACACCCTTTAGCTACTCTTGGTGTGTATAAGATTCCGTGTAGTTGTCGGAAGGTTTACATTGGAATCACAAAAAGAAGTATCAATAGTCGCCTAACTGAACATAAAAGGAACTGTCGAGTGGGACACACGGACAAATCGGCTGTAGCGGAACATGTTTTTGAAATGGATGACCATGAAATAAAATTTAGTGAGACGAGCGTGCTAGCTAAGACATCGCATTATTATGCACGTATGTATAGAGAGGCTGTAGAGATTTTTAAACACCACAATCATTTTAACAGGAAAGAAGAAGGCTTGAAGTTAGATAAGATATGGCGATCGACTTTGTACCAAAGATGTGACAATCGATTACCTTCGATCGAGAGTAATGACGCCAGCCAGAGATAGTTTTACTGTTGACAACACGTGACGAGTGGTGGCGCCCTCTACGCGCTCTATATAAACAGGACCTCCACGGCCTAGCAGCCAGTCGTAGACTCACCTCAAATGATGTTGCCCGCAGCTGGCAACGAAACGTCAGGGAGAAGTATTTCTACTATTGGACCACGGCCTCTTAGCCCGGAAGTTTTAATTACTGTCATCGACCGTTTCGAAGCAAACAACAGCGCATTATAACTTTCACCACATGAAAGTTACGACAATGATACACACAGTACGTAACGCTAGGAGTGGCTGTATGCAAAATATTAGCGGCCTCAGATATTATGACTTCTAACTATTGAGAACATGTTTTCTTAGCTGAAAAAAAAATTTCTACAGATTATTATGTATAAGAGGTTTTCGTTTATTTCGCATTCTCAGTTGCACATTTATTTTTATAATGTGACTAGTTTCGATGAAAATATATTTTTAGAGCCATGTAGATCCGTGAGCAACCTGTCATATGAGAAATATATATTAGAATACTGTATCAGTATTAATCGATACTAGTCATATTATGAAAATAAATGGGCAACAGAGACGGCAAAATAAACGATCAAAATATTAAATATCATCACAGCTGAGGAATCTCTCGTGACGAATTTGACATAAACACTGATTTTACACTGAAGTGCCAAAGAAATTGGTGTAGGTATGCGTATTCAGATATAGAGATATTTGAACAGGCAGAATACCACGCTGCGGTCGGCAACACATATATAAGACAACAAGGGTCTGGCGCAGTTGTTAGATCGGTTACTACTGCTACAATGGCAGGTTATCAAAATTTAAGTGAGTCTGAACGTTGTGTTATAGTCGGAGCACGAGCGATGAGATACAGAAACTCCGACGTAGCGATGAAGTGGGGATTTTCCCGTACGACCATCTCACGAGTGTAGAGTGAATATCATGAATCCGGTAAAACATCAAATCTCCGACATAGCTGCGGCTGGAAAAAGATCCTGCAAGAACAGGACAAACGACAACTGAAGGGAGTCGTTCAACGTGACAGAAGTGCAACCCTTCTGCAAATTGCAGCAGATTTCAATGCTGGACCATTAAGAAGTGCCCGCGTGCGAACCATTCAACGAAACATCTTTGATATCGGCTTTCGCAGCCGAAGGCCCACTCATGAACTCTTCTTAACTGCAAGACATATAGATTTACGCTTTGACTGGACCCGTCAATGCATATATTGGACTGTTCATGACTGGAAACATGTTGCCTGGTCGGATGTGCCTCGTGTCAAATTATATCAAACGGATGGACGTGTACGGGTAGGAAGACAACCACATGAATCCATAGACCTTGCGTGTCAGCAGGAGACTGTTCAAGCTGGAGGAGGCTCTGTAATGGTGTGGAGCGTATGCAGTTTAAGTGACATGGGATTCGTGAAACGTGTAGATACTACTCTGACAGGTTACACGTACGTAAGCATCCTGTCTGATCACCTGCGTCCATTCATGTCCATTGTGCATTCCGACGGACTTGGGGCAATTCCAGAAGGGCAACGTGAGACCCCACACGTCCAGAATTGCTATAGTGTGCTTCCACCAACACTGTTCCGAGCTTAAACACTTCCGATTTCCGGTGGCCACCAAACTGCCCAGACATGTATATTATTGAGCATATCTGGAGTACCTTGCATCGAGTTGTTCAGAAGAGATCTCCACAACCGCTTACTCTTACGGTTTTATGGACAGCCCTGCAGTATTCACGGTGTCAGTTCCCTCCAGCCCTACTTCAGACATTAGTCCACTCCATGCCATGTCGTGCTGCCGCACTTCTGCGTGCTCACAGGAGCCCTACACGATATTACGAAGGTGTAGCAGTTCCTTTGGCTCGTCAGTGTATATTAAATCAGAACTGGTTATACACACTGACTGTAAGATTTCCTATACAGAGACAATGGAAGGATACTCTTGAAAATCCTTCTTTTGTCACTGAAAGCACTCCAGACCGTTTCTTCTCTTCTGTTGATTTTCTTTGCCGTCGATCTAGACATTATGTCCGACTGCTCTAAATACAAAACCTCTCAGCTACTTGTATGACATAATGGTTAAACTGCGCCTTTTTCTTTTAAATGTTTTGGTCATTTACTATTTTAGTCTTGTTATAATAGGTTTACAATTCTACTTTCAAATATTGTTCCATGTATTAGGGTTCATTCGTGTTCCATTCATGAATGCAACGTGGCAAGAACTGTTGCTGAATAATGGTTCACGGAATTTTTATGTAGTTTTGCGGAAGATACTAGGCTCATGTCTGTGAGTGTAAGCCGTATCGATTTTGCTCTACGGAAAGTGACCAATGCGCACGAAAGAAAAATGCTTTACAATTAAATTGATACCTGTAACCTCGGCGAATAGCGCCATCGGACTCTAACTTAACATTAAATCAGGTGATTTCAAACGTCACGAACTTACGAGAATGCTAATCATTTGTATTGCCTTCGACGATATGCTCATGTATGAGATAACGTGTGAAGTGGTCCCCTCTTCCTGCGTATATATCGATTTATCTCAACTGATTTTGCCCTCGCGAGACAACCACTGGATGCTACCACAGGCCTCTTTGTTTCCCTCTTTTGACAACAATAAGAGAGTGGAGATGCCGCAAAATCATTTGCAAGAGTGACACAATGGAACATTGTTTCCATGTCGAAGAGGGGGAAGGAGCAAGGCTGTCAGGCTGCCCGGTATGTGTGTCCCCACTGTAGCACGTGGCGATAACAGTTCTGCTTTTCTGAGCAGCAGCACTGAATTCCAAGAAAAACCTAATCAGCTAATTGTCAGATTTTGCGAAAAGATAATCGTCCGTACATCTGGGCAGCCGCCGGATAACAATAATGTTGGAAGTTTCTGTTTACGCAAACTTTTCAGTTTGTTAGCCTCTTTCAGAGTTCTTGGCTACGTGTTTATGTGATGGGACGGGTGTCAAGCCATAACGAGGTTCTAAAATACGGAGGTGAAGCTCATAACAGACGAGAGAGAGAGAGAGAGAGAGAGAGAGAGAGAGAGAGAGAGAGAGAAACAGAGTGAGCGAATATACAGGGTGGTCCATTGATAGTGGCCGGGCTAAACATCTATCGAAATAAGCATCAAACGAAAAAACTACAAAGAACGAAACTCGTCTAGCTTGAAGGGGGAAACCAGATGGCGCTATGATCGGCTCGCTAGATAGCGCTGCCATAGGTCAAACGGATATCAACTGCGTTTTTTAAAAATAGGAATCACCATTTTTTATTACATATTAGGATAGTACGTAAAGAAATATGAATGTTTTAGTTGGACCACTTTTTTCGCTTTGTGATAGATGGCGCTGACTTTACTTTGTGTGTGTGTGTGGAAGAGAGAGAGAGAAATAGAGACAGAGACAGGGAGAGAATATGGTTGGCTTCGAGGAAGGTCGCGCGATTCTAAGACGGGGAAGAGGGCTCTTAAAGAAATGATTCTTACTGTTTCTTCTCACATTAAGTAAATCTTACATTTGCTCGGTGTGGAGTATCTACATGTATGATGTTGCCTTCAGTATACTCAAAAAGTAAATAAAGTGCTGTTAGTTGAAACTTCATACTGTAGTAAAGTTCACAATTTTTACTACAGAATCATTTACATAGTTCATCTGCATTTACATCCAAACTCTGCAGACCACTGCAAAAAAAAAAAAAAAAAAAAAAAAAAAAAAAAGAGCGTGCTTCTTGTTGTATCAATATTTGGCTTTGTTCCAGTCCCATCTGTGTACGGATGCCAAGCGTGATTATTGAAATGTCTCTGTGCCCATTGTATTTAATCTAATCTTGTCCCAGCGATCTCTACCGGAGATATACACAGGAGAGATTCATCACTGAATACTGGTGCCTGAAACCTTGTAAGTAGGCATTCGCGGGTATTTAATGTCTGTCTTCAAGAGTTTGCCAGTTTCGTCTTACAGCATTCGCTTGACACTCCCCCTTGTGCCAGCCAAACCTGTAACCATACGTGCTGACATTCTTTGTATAGGCTGAATATACCCTGTCAGTCACATTTCGTTACAGCCACACACTCTTGAGCAATATTCTAGTTTTGGGCCACACTAGTGATTTGTAGTTAATTTCCTTTGTGGACTGAGTATATCAATCTATTCGGGATACATTGATAGGTTTGAGCTCCAACTATGTTCAAGAAATGCAAGCTTGATGTTGTTTATGTGTAATACATGACTTTGTGATATTTGATAGAATTGAAATGTGACTTATTCATTCGGGCATTTTCACTAACAGATTGATGAATTCTCCTCAGAAGGGCAACTTTCCTGACGCTTAAAGTTTTAGATCGATTGGTAATAATGGTCGTCAGCCTTCCTCACAGAAGGCATGCTTCTCGGTGCAGCTTTCATAATCAGTTTATATCTTCCTCGTTGACACTATCGAAAGTCGTTAGTCTTCATTAACACCGCAAATAAGAATAAGCTTCTGTGGAGTGTCTGATACGCCTGTGTTTTCGTCCAGTACGAAGGGAAAGCCAGTCAAGTTTCTCTCAAGCATCAACTGTTGAAGCAAATTGTGTTCTATGTTCTCCATCCAGCACGCAGTTGTTACCGAAGATAAGCTAATTCTTTGAAAAACGTTTTTACGTTCTTGATAGTCGATTTCGTCTACAATAACTTCACATTTCTTGAATAACTCAGTTTCCTTAGATTCTTTGTTCTTTTTAACACCGCTGATTATAAAGATCGCAACAGCGAGAAGAAAATGAAGTTTTACTTGTGCATGTACAGTAAAGTAGGGGGAACGCATTATTACATTTATAGGTACTTTAAGAACATACGGAGCGTGGAATTTAACACACAGAGCTGATACCTCTGGCAGTTTTTGTGACTGTGTGTACTAAGCACCTAGTCGAAATGAGCTTGGACGACAATACAAGTACGTCATTCTTTGCTGCTACAACTCTATATCACAATTAATTACTCGCGGTGGATGGCGAGTGATCAGTTGACAGTCTCTCAGCAACCTACGAGTAGATAGTTGCGAGTAGATAGCCTAGCCGAACACCCTCTGCGCCAGGGACCCTCACACGTAGTGGCTTAACCGTGGGACTGAGTGGGGGACCGGCGCGCGTAAGGGGACGTTCCTATGCTTGCACAAATCGACTTTCATGTCACGCGCAAGCGTCTGCGTGTAAGTGACGAAGCCTACGCGCAAGAATGGCGTGTGGAATTTCGTCCGTTCTAAAATCTTGCGTGGCGTGTGAGCGGCGAATACGTTAGTTGCTGCTACGTTCTGTGCGAAAACGTATCGAACACGTATTATTATCGCTGCTGAAGCCGTAGGTGTTGTAGTTATGAACATAGAGATGAACATAAATGAAAGAAAACGTGGTACTTGAGTTAAGGAGTACGGTTACCGTCACAATCATACTTCTTTGACGGTTAGCCTCTCTCTGCTGTCACGTGAAGGAAAGTCGCAACAATGATCGCCGTGCTGACAGCCGTTAGTGCTCCAGACGTGAACGCACTGTCCGTGTGGATACTTGTCTTCTGCAACAATCCCATATCCTGACTCAAGCTACGTGGCGTGGCTGTGCAACCCCGAACGACTAAGTGACCCTCTCCGGCGCTAGTCGCGTGGCATCATTGAAATCCTACATGACTTGTGTACGGCCAACCTAAACATATCGAACATAGGTTCCCATTATAATAATGGTTTTCGGACCGACACGTACAGCCATATCGCAGGAAAGTAATCTGCCTTCTAAATAGGCTATGATCCTGTCGGTGTCCAATTATGACATGTGCTGGTAGACATCTCTGCTCCTTACAAGAGGCGTACCGCGATCTTTTCACAATCAAACAACATTCAAATGCGACTTCTGATTACGAAACCCGCTGCGTAGTCTTTCCTCAAGTACAGAACGTAGATGACGTCGCCTGTTTTGTTCTCCTGCTGAAATGATAACCATTTGGATATCAAAGTATGTGGTACATTTGACGCAATATTGATGTTTGTTGCTTGACACCTCCACGGTTTTACAATTTTGATGTCCAGCAATGTATATGCCACAAGAAAACGTTTGTTCATTCTTGATCGTTTTTACACAGTTTATAGTAAAAATTATTTATGCTTCAAGTGAACCAGATGTAGCACCTTCAGGAAGTGCACTGCTGACCTAAAATGCATTATGTGATGCCATTCTACCTTCGGCATACAGATTTATCATCAGCACCAACTAACCCCGACATTTATCTGACATTTTCCGTTCTGAATTATTTCCTTCACCCTCTATCGACGTTTCGCCTGTACTTGTTTTAAACACTCCTGGGAAAACTCAGTTTTACTCCTACTCCAAGTGATAGCCACGATATTGGCCACAAGGACTTGACAACAAGATGAACAGATACCCTTATCTTACTATCGGATTTATGCAGTGATGTAGCATTGTTCTTTTCGTCTCCAGCACGCAAATAAGTGATGACAGGTGTTTTCGGTCAAAGATCACCAGTCCGATTATGCGTATGTTTACTGATATCTTCTGTGACAGCCTACATTAGCAGCTATTAATCTTCAGAGTTGTCCAGAAGATCAGAACTTCTAAATATTCCAGGTGGAAGGTTAGTCGGCTTATGCTCGTCATCAAAACGTTCTTCGTGCCATCGTCATCTTCTCTATGATGACAGCGATGACGATGCTGATGGTGTTGATGACGGAGGTGATCCTCCTGTTTTGTGGCGCACACATGACCCTTCTCCTCTTTGATCTCTCGTTCTTTCGCTCTGTACCTGACACTTTGCACAGGCTATCGACTTTCCCTCACGCTGGCGAAAGTTTGTGACTGTCGTACACATGGTATCCGTTCTCGTCTCACATACGCGCAACAAATTTTACACGCCATGGCAAACCGCAAAACTGACCGCATTCGGGACGTTTTTTGTCTCTATGAACTGCGTCGCATTTAGCTGGAGTGGATTTCAAATCCCCATTCGACATTAAGATTTAAGTTTTACTTGGTGTCAGTACATGAACCATGGTGAATTCCGGTATGGTCCTTTGCAAAGAACGCGGATTATTTCCTTCCCAACCCTTGAATCGTCTGAGCTTGATTCATCTGCAATGACATAGTCGTCGACGGGACGCACAATGATGATTTGTTTTTGAAATAAACCATCGAATTAATAGTTTAGTTCCACTCTGTAATACCCGAATTTGAGTGTAACAAAAGTGGACGTGTTTGAAGTCTCCATCTCAGAGACGTTAACACCATGAATTTAATAACAAGTCATTCTCATAGGCGAGAAAAGCTAACTGTAACAGAAAAAAACCCTAGGCTCGACGTAGGCCTAAATCTGGCCCTTCGGATTTGCAGTTTAACACTTAACCCACACATTTACTGAATAGAAGGAATATACGAAATGAACCAGAACGCTACCGCCAAACTTCCAGAGACTGTTCAGGGACACCTTCTGAGTGTTTTGGTATAAGGGTGAGCCGTGTTCCGGCTCGCGTTTGTGCCGTTGACAGATTGGCGTCTTGTATTCGGATTGTGACCTCTTTGTTTTCTTAGTGCGCTCACTGGCGCCACTACATTTGCTCGCTTGTTTGTCCGTGAGTGGCAGCAGCGGCGTTTATCGATAACGAATACTGTGGTACTATCTTTCGAGAGACCTCTAGTATTTCCGGTTCGTCGTGTGTCGAGAGTTCGGTTGTGACGGAGGACGAGTGAGGTCCGTACAGCCCCAGGACTCGCCGGGACAGCTGGCAATACATGCATTACGCGATGGAAGGATGTGGTCGCGGGAGTGCACGGCCACGCCAAGGACGGGATTCAGCTAGTTTTAAGTTGAATGTATGGTTAAGTCTGAGAAGTGAAACCGCTACCATTGTGTGTGTCCGTCCTAAGAAGTGACCTCATGGCGTTTCATACTGGGACGTTTGCCTTGCCTGACTTGATCGAGAGCAATCCTTGGTTGGTCGTTAGGTCTGTCGTCTCAACGGACGACGTGTATTTGGTCTTCCGAGGGCTCCTGGGTTCTCTGTGTTTGTGTCGACTTGTAATTCGTCATTGTTGCTCCACGGTGACTGGTTTTAGTATTGTTTGAGTTGTTTGTGGAACTGTTTTCGCGGATAAGTGTGTATCTAGTGTGGTTTTGAATGAGCAGTCATTTTAACGCTGCCTGCGTACTGGATTCGTGGAGGCAACTTGATGTGATTACCTCGTATTATTATTGCGTTTGAACATGTTCTCTTGTATGATGTTTGTCGTTTTACGGTGTCAAGAGTGTAGTCCACCCGTCTGCCTGCCATGGGTTATTCTATCGTGTATTGGGCATCGGACGTTAGGTAGATTTTGCGAGAGTGTTGGACTTGTGTTTAACTGTGACTGGTTTGAGTTGCCATTCTGTTAAGTGAGTATAACACTGGGCTGCCTGTCTCACCTTACTTATGTTTGAGGGACTTTCCCTGGTCGATCCTTGGAGCACTGTATGTGGATCACTCTCTTCTTTATTTGGTCTGACTGTGTCAATTGTTTAAAAAAATAATATTTTGTTTAAATTATTCCTATTGCTTGTGGCCTTCAGCCGGCAAATAATTTTGAATTCTTTTTTAATAAGGCTTTCAGCCGTCAGTGTAGCTTGTGCTACAGTCACAGACCGCCAGACTTCCAGAGATCGCAACAAATTTGCTGAATGCGATTAACTTGGCGTCATATGCGCTAGGCACAGATGTTCTACCTGTCGGTGACGTACGAAAATTTGAGTGATTGTTTGTTATTAAAAAAATTATTTCCTTAAATAAAGTGTCTGTGTTTACTGTGCAATCAACGGTAACCGTTTAGGCCCCGTTCACACCTTTCCCTGCTTTTCCTGAGTCCCACGTTTCAAAGGGACCCACGGTCCCCCGCGGCAATTTGCAGAGTTATTACATTTTGTTTTCTTTGTTGCTTCAGTTAGCTTTGTATTTGTATTGCACTGAAAACCGTACACAACAATGCGAACGTTGACAGTACATGTTTTCTGTCTTGTTTGGAAACAAAGTTGTCCCATCAACTCACGTCACTTGCTGTTGCTCGGTTTAGTCTATGGCCGCACGCTAGCATACAGCACTGCTCGGTTATGTCTCGGTTTGTTTTTTCCAGAAGCGTTAGTTGTACGTTAAGAGTGAGACACAGCAGCAGCAGGCATAGATGCACTGATGACGAGCTGGCCTCGTTTATGGGTTCACAGAAGACAATGGCAGAGCGGCAGTACGACGCTATGCTCACCTTTTCCTGGAGAGACGACAACCTCCTCACACCACACTTGCATCTGTAGATGGGCGCCAAACATAATGCCGATTCTTCCTTCTTAGAATGATTACATATTACAGCCATTTACATTGATATGAAGGTATTTTCGCAGAAACAAAAGTAATTGGGGTAACAAACCGAATAAGTCATAGAGACATTATTACCCTGTAACGAGTGGCCGGAGACCGTTAAGTCCCTTACATGATAATACTTAGAAGGTATCGCTGGAGAACCTATGGGAGTTTATTTTGCTGTATTCATTTTTTAAATTTGTTTTTGTAAGGATGTGGACAGTGGAAGTTTCGGTCGGACGGAGAGGCATGCATGGATTACGTGACCTCTCACGTTAAGCACGAAATCCAGCTTGAGTCCCAGGTCCGGCCCAAATTTTCGTATGTCACCAACAGGTGGAACATCAGTACCTAGCACAGATGACGGCAAGTTGATCGGATTCAGCAAATTGGTTGCGATCGCTGGATGTTTGGCGGTGGAGTTCTGGTTCACCTGGCATTTTTCTTGCTTTGTAATGTTTTATTTCTCCCGTGCGAATGTCTTACAATGTAATTTCAACAAGAGCTTAGTTCCATACATTTGCCTATGTTGACCAGTAATTTCGCGCATGATAATAGACTGCACTCCGTCAATAACGGGAAAATGCAAAACCGGTCATGGCGCGGTAAAACTATAGCTAATGGAGGGTAATTTTGGTATGATAATGCAAATATAGTGCTGCATGAAACTTGGAAGTACTGGATCTGCTATTTTGCCCGTGTCGTTTGGACACAGAGGCTGGCCAAAAAAATTGCCGCGGAAAATATTTATCAGTTTAGCCTGCAATGAGTCACCTCAGTTAACGAAGTAGAAAACCATTCTTTGGAGAATATACCGTAAATGACAAATTTTGACTTCCATACAGTACTGTGCGTGGTTTTCAAAATAAGGCTCTTCCAGTGAGTGGTAATTATTTCAGTACACCAGACTCTCCAACTTGTCGCACAGGTAAAATCCCACGGAGAGGTATCAGACGATCGTAAAACCTAGATACTGCCTCCGACGACTGACCTCTCCTGAAAGAAAATGAACTGTTGCCAAGATTGCATGTGAGGTATGTAGTTGCTCCATCTGCGTCTGTTGCTCTCACCGCCTGTTCTATGCCCCGAGTTCGAATGATCTCTGTGCTGTTTAGATCATGTTGTCACGGCGTGCCGGGACAATTCAGGGGCCAGTTTAATTCCGTCAGCTCTTCAAAAGACAACTGCGTATTTGGAAACAGGACATAAGCTGATGTTGTAACAGTGAGAGTACACATCCGAGACACGAAACGTGTATCTGGGTCGGAAACTAAAGACGTGGAGCTTGTTTCAGAACAAGCTTACAGAACAATGAGAGCGCTGACAATTGGACTCGTTTCGAAATCATCCAAACACTGTAAGTAGACTGTTTAGGTTTTTATGCAGGTATATGAAAATCACTAGCTGTGCTGTGTGCAGTCTGTGGCTGCTTGGCATTGTTAGAACATTCGCTATTGTAGTGTTGGGCAGTTGACGTGAACAGCGCGTAGCGTTGCGCAGTTGGAGGTGATCCGCCAGCGGTGGTGGACGTGGGGAGTGAGATGGTGGAGTTTTTAGAGCGGATGATCTGGACGTGTGTCCATCAGAGAGAGTAAATTTGTACGACTGGATGACATGAATTGATATATATTTTTTATATATATAATGACTTTTGAACAATATTAAGGTAAATAAATTGTTTGTTCTCTATCAAAATCTTTCATTTGCTGACTATGCCTATCAGCAGTTAGTGCCTTCAGTAGTTAGAATCTTTTACTTAGCTGGCAGTAGTGCCGCTCGCTGTATTGCAGTAGCTCGAGTAACGAAGATCTTTGTGAGGTAAGTGATTCATGAAAGGTATAGGTTATTGTTAGCCAGGGCCATTCTTTTGTAGGGATTTTTGAAAGTCAGATTGCGTTGCGCTAAAAATATTGTGTGTCAGTTTAGTGTTGATCAGAATAGGTAAAGAGCGAAATGTTTGAGTGTGTTCATTTCTGTTCAGCTGTTTGAAAATCAAATAATATAAGAGGTTTATCAGCACAGTAATTCATAAATTTTTCTAACGGGACGTTTCAACACCACAAAGAGGGCGTACCCAAAGTAATGGTAACACCAGCAAGACGAAAGTAGCGCAGAGGCCATAACCAATTCAATCGGTTCCTAGAGCAGGTCGTCTGCAATCACATACACCAATGAGCCAAAACATTATGAACGTTGATTATACACTGTCCAGTCACATTTACATCACAACCTGTCAAAAGCTCGAATAACCACAAATGGTTCAAATGGCTCTGAGCACTATGGGACTTAACATCTGTGGTCATCAGTCCCCTAGAACTTAGAACTACTTAAACCTAACTGACCTAAGGACATAACACAACACCCAGCCATCACGAGGCAGAGAAAATCCCTGACCCCGCAGGGAATCGAACCCGGGCGTGGGAAGCGAGAACGCTACCGCACGACCACGAGCTGTGTGCTCGATTAACCACATTTTACAGCGTTGATCGCTTGGAGGCGTGCAGAAAAAGAGCCAAAGGAATTCTGGCAGGTACCGACAGGGATGTGGGAGTCATGTCAATTCCAGTGCCGCTGCCAGCTGCGCTAGGTTTCTCGACTGAGGATCGAAGGCGCGAACAGGACAATTTAAATAAAAAGAAAGAAATCAGTTTATATTTGGACATTTACTTTTAACATTGATCATTGTTCCGTTAAAATTTCAGCATATCAAACTTGATTCATAACTAAACTGGTGCCTTATTTAGGATTGTGTAAATGTGAGTTTGTAATCTTACGGAACACATCAAATAGGGAGCCAAGATTGAGAGACTACATACAACACTGCATTCATAAAATAACACACGAAGAGCGTTGAAACAAATGCAAGAGGAAATTAACCACAACCAACCTATTCAATTTTCACCCAAAGAAGTTACGTTCCTAACGCAATCCTGTCCGTCATGAAATTACCACACACTGGTATACTAAATTCATACTAACTCTCTGTGAAATCTTCCCGAAAAGAATAGCTGAGGGCTACTTTGATGATTACACCACGTGCTTCACGTTGTCAACTTGGTTTACACAAAGAGTGTAACTCCACAATAATTTTGATAATTAAAATAAATTACATCGAAACGCAATTGACAAAAGAAAAACCTCGAACTGGTTACTATTGTCTTACTATTAACCTGATGTGTCAAACAATTATATAAGCACGTGGTACTGGTCTCACAAAGTACACCCCACGTGGGTTGAACATAAAGAAAAGTTCCTATATTGAAAAATACTGTCAAGACGAGACATTATAATCTCACGCACATTCACATTTAAGATTGATGATCTTAGTTAGAGTTACGGATTATCCACACGTGGTTCCACTTTACTCACAAAGTAGTGACAAAGCAACTACCGGAAGATATTCTGAACTTCATACTCGAATTACACTGCGTTGCAACTTAAGATAACATTAGATATTTTAGAGCTAAACCTGAAATAAAGGTGATTAAATTTTCAGTTAGGCTTAACTTAAGAAATCCATTGTTCTACGGACTTAGCAGACACACGCTTAGCCGGAGATCTTACCACTTCAGAAGCTCGCCACGGACAGACTGCCCTGGGCCCCTACCGAACGTGCTTAACAGATACAAACGGAAGTGACCAGAGGGGCAACTTCCTATACCAACATGACAAGGGACAGACAGGACCATACTAAGAATAGAAACCTCTCTGCTTTTAGAAAGCGCAGCTACCTGTTCCGACGTTGGTCCTACTGTTCTCTAGCAGACAGGCTTGTCTGCTACTATCAAGCATGCAACTAGAAATACATTTGCTCATTCATCCTGTAACACAGAAGGGAAGGGGGATGACAGTATCTTATCATATACAGTGTATAAAACAAAGCTGATGTAGGTTCCATATGAGACTGTGGGACATGAATGACATATAAACTGTGTTTTAAAGTGTAGTAGTGCGACAGATCGTTCTTGTTTATGTGTAAAAGTAACACGTTCCACTGCTCAGTCTCCTCCCAGATAGTCAGAAACACCACAGTAAATTTAGAAGAGGAATTTATGCCGTAAATGACAACATATTGAAGAAATTAACATGAAAGGAATCGAGCAGAGACCTTTCAACATGCTCACGATAGCAACCCATAGACAGCCTACTATCTTCCCAGTTTCCGAGTTACTTGGCCCCAGATGCCGGGTGATGAACGATCTTCGCCTTGAAACTTTCTGGCAGATTAAAACTATGTGCCGGACCGAGACTCGAACTCGGGACCTTAGCCTTTCGCGGGCAAGTGCTCTACCACATGGTTCGCAGGACAGCTTCTGTAAAGTTTGGAAGGTAGGAGACGAGATACTGGCAGAAGTAAAGCTGTGAGGACGGGTCGTGAGTCGTGCTTTGGTAGCTCAGTTGGTAGAGCACTCTCCCGCGAAAGACTAAGGTCCCGAGTTCGAGTCTCGGTCCGGCACACAGTTTTAATCTGCCAGGAAGTTTCATATCAGCGCACACTCCGCTGCAGACTGAAAATCTCATTCTGGAATCTTCGCTTTGTTAAAGTCGCCTATGTCGAGTACCCGAATCGCCGCTAGAATAACTCCCCATTAGTCTCTGCTCCACTTATATACTTACAGCGACACAGGCCCACAACGCCACCAGATGGCATTCAATACTGGGTGAGCAGTAGCCATTGTGTCCTGGTTTATCAGTGCGTACCAGTGGCCAAAAACAGCTTCTGGCTGTTCGTATCCAATTATCGGCGGGTCTTAACTGAATCAAGTACTGTACAGTGTAGATAACATTGCTGAACCAGAATCTCGCCTTTAGATTTGTATCTCGAACGCTGCTGATGATTATCCTATACCGACTTTGTTGTGCTATTGGTTTTCAAATGCATAGCTCTTCCGACTGGTTTCCTGCACTACCGTAACGACAAACGTGCTGTTTGTACGCCTTTATCACCCCTTCTGCTTGCTCGAAAGTCCTGGAAAACGGCTAGAAAAGTCGCTGCATCATTTATCATTCAGTTGCGATGAGGGGCAACTGACGTGTTTTTGGAATGTCAATCATATGCAGTAGTGTACGATTTCATAGACTTTGGCGACTTTTTTTAAATTTTTATTTGGGATGCTCGGAATCCAAAAAGCTTAAACATGGTCAACCAATGGATGTGAAGCATGTGAAGCATGCCATTCTCGTGTATTTCGTGTCGTACTTTCAAAAGAACATGTTTTCGAAACTGACATGGCTGCGGCTACAGTCAGGGTAATTTGAGAGAGTATTATACTAAGAAAGTTTTGTAGATGGCGGCCAGCAGAATTTGTGCTGTTCAGTAATAGTTATAGGAGGGAATGTTGGCCAGGGATCACCAATATGTCGAAGGGAGTCTGTTTTATCATCTATCCTTTCACTATTCCACACAATCTGTCATCATGCACAAAGTGAGGCTCAATGAATTGCCTCCATAAGCTACTACGTCGCTGGTGCCCCGGCACGCTAGGTTCTCTGATGCGAGAGTCGTTGGCAGTTGTGATCTTTGCGTGTTGCTCTTCCTGTCATTACCGATTTGAGGAGCGAGGTGAGGGGGCTTTGCCCAGTTGGCTTCCAATAGCCAGCGTACAAAGCTGCATAGCGCTATAGACTGGGGATTATCCTCTTTAACGTCGATTCACATAATTCATTTTATAGCTTCCTGTATTTCAAATTGCAATCCGATCTTTTTTCAATTAAAGTTTCTGAAATGTGTTAAATCAAACAATCGTGCATTACAGGCACACTAGCTTGGGAAGGGTCAGAGCCACAGAGCGTAAGAGGCAGAAAAATCCAATCTCAACGATGTGTACTGGGCCTAACGACAAATCTATTCATGTCTGACACCACTTTGGGAGAAATTAGATTTAAGTTACACGTCTGCGTATGAAATTCTTCAGATAGAGAGAATACGTGGCCTGGACTGTGGGTTCCAGGCTGAGCTTAGGCCAGCTTTTTTTTGTGGTTCAAAATAGCTCAAATGGCTCTGAGCACTATGGGACTGAATATCTGAGGTCATCAGTCCCCTAGAACTTAGAACTACTTAAACCTAACTAACCTAAGGACATCACACACATCCATGCCCGAGACAGGATTCGAACCTACGACCGTAGCAGTTGCGCGGTTCCATACTGTAGCGCCTAGAACCGCTCAGCCACCACGGCCAGCTTTTATTGGTGGATTGCCAGCTATGATGCAGAACTGTGTACATGCAAAATTCTTGATTGTTTTTTGTTGTGATCACATGGATCTCATATTTAACTCCGAGATGACACAATAAACACACTTCCGGTTTAGATAGTCTGATTTGCAAACACTTAATTTGCGACTCATATTGGAATTAATGAAGTAACGAGGGAAATATAAAATAGTTTAAAGTGAGGAGCAGCATTACAGGTGATTCAGAAATAAAATTAACTGAAAATGTAGAAAAGCTAAGAAAAGAGAATGGAGGACAGATATCATAAATATAACGTTTAACTTTGTAACGTAGACGCTACACGTAGACAACTAATTAGTCACTTTAGGGAGGACAACACAAGGTAGATGAAAAAAGTAACTAGGTAATTAATGTAAATGGAAGTGGGGAACGAATGTGAAAATGCCCAGGAGAAATTATGCCAATTTAAAGCAACAACACAGTGCAAAAATATGCTCAAGGAAATTCAGTAGTTACCTCAGCACTTCGAAAAGCTTTTCACGGAACAAATGTCGAAGTATTGATGAAATACCAACAGAAATATTACGGAAATCTGGCCAAAGAACGGAGCAAGGACTACAAATACGTACTTGTATGAAATTGTGAAACTGGGGAAGTTCCATAAGATATTGCAACTAATGTAATTATTACGTTTCCTGAGAAATCAGGAACTGACAGATCGAAAATAAGCGCGCAATCACTTTGGTATAGGAAGAGACAAAAGTACTCACAGGAGGACTTTATCGAAGGATGGACTGGAAAATTAAAATTAGATAAAGTAGATTATGAATTAGGAAAATAGTGACGGGAGGTTGCTGACAGCTGAAGGATACAGTTCAAGGTCAAACAGTTGACTTGCTGAACGTTAGATTTATTCATTTTTATTTCTAATAAGTACAGCGTGTGGCGGAGGAGTTCGTCAGCAGACTCTTTTCCGAAACAGCAGACACTGTCGGGGCTAACAATACCGTAAGGAGTGCCAAAGAGGACCTCAGAGTACCCTATTTCATAAAAGCCATGGAGGAGCCAGTTAACAGTATAAGTGAAGAACAAAAAAGGAAGAGGTACATTTGTAAGGCATATACATATCACTTAGATTTGCTACTCCGACCCTCCTCAGATTTCGCCTTCCACATTGGACGACAGTACACATACCTCTCTACTTCTGACGGCTGCAGAGAAGAGAGATGCTGTAAGTGGCGAGCTACGAGTAGGGAGCGAGGACCGGCAGTCGGGAATGCAGGCGGCCGGTCCGTCAACAAGAGAAGTTTTTTTTCTTTTTAAATCTCTAGGGCCGTTTCCTTCGCCTGTCGCTGCTGGCGTCGGTTTTTCGCTTATGAGTGCTGAGGATTTCTTCTTCCTAGCAAATATCAAGAGGAGGTTACAAGCATGTTTGTTTGGCCTGTTAAAATGTTTACTCGTTTTCATCGCTAAAATCACGTAACCGACGCAAAGTAAAAAACATCGACAATCCCTTCCCTCTTACACTGCCGTCTCTCATTTGACGGTTACTCAACAGTTTCCGTGATACTCAAAAAAAGAGGGAAGGATTCTTTTTTTTCTTGTGGAAGGGACTGTCAATAAAGGCGAACTATGTTACCACACTGCTATCGTCAAGAACAGAACAAAACAAATCGTAGAGTAATCCGCACTAGTTTCACAATTTTTACCGTTATGCGGGAGCTCAGAGAACCCTACATTCGACAGGAGATTTCTCTTCAGCCTTACATCTTTCTCTTCGTCTAAATTCGGCCAGGTACAAGTGGGAGGTGGTTTACAATTCTTGCAGTAGATCGATGCCCTGTATAACTTTACACGTTGCAGAGTGCCTGTGCCGTCTTTAATCTTTTTGTGTTGTTACGAATGAGCGGAGGTAAAAATGAAGAACGATGGAAAGACTGCTGGACGAAAATGTCCCGTCGAAGTTAAGGTCATTGGATAGGGAACGCAAGTTCACATTAGACACAGAATGAGGAATAGCGTAGTGGACTTTTCTAAGAACTGTTTCAACAGTAGCCACAGGTAATTTAGGAGAACAATGGAAACTTAAATTTGTGTAGTTGGACAAGTCTCTGAACTCTGCCCCTGAATTCAAGTTCTATGATCACAGATACTTATGGCCCTATCAAAACCATTGTGAAGTGGGTTGGGGGTGAGGAGGGCGGGAAGAGGACGGGAACGCTGCTCCAGAAAGGTGAGTAAAGCAACGATGACGAATTTTCATTGTTAAAATTGGTCCTCTTTGACCTCGCATGGTTAGCTAGAAGTAGAGATTCAACATCAAAAATTCCTTGATGAGAAACCAACATATAGTAGTTACTTCTCGATGGCTGGAACGACTTTACATATAATGAAAACAGCGTCGATACTTTGCAAAGCAGTGGGTGTAAATTGCAAGGATCGAAGGTTTATATACAAATGGCACATAAATCAAACTGCAATTATAAGAATTGAGGGAAATGATAGGGAAACAATGGCTGGGAAGTGAATGAGACAGGGTGATAGCGTATGCTATATGCTATTCAATCTGTACATTGACTGTGAAAGAAACCACACGGCTGCTACGGTCGCAGGTTCGAATCCTGCCTCGGGCATGGATGTGAGTGATGTCCTTAGGTTAGTTAGGTTTAAGTAGTTCTAAGTTTAGGGGACTGATGACATCAGGTGTTAAGTCTCATAGTGCTTAGAGCCATTTGTGAAAGAAACCAAAGAAAAATCTGGAGAAGGAATTAAAGTTCAGGGGAAGGTACAAAACTTTGTGGCTTGCAATGACACCGTAATTCTGCCAGAGTCAGCAAATGACTTGGAAGGTAGTTTAACGGAATGGACAGGGTCTTGAAAAGAGGATATAAGATGAACATTAATAAATGGTAATGGAATGCAGTCGAATTAAATCAGACGATGTTGAGGGAATTGCTTTTAAAAATATTAGATGGGTTTTTTTCTATTTAGACAGTAAAGTAACTGATGAAAGCCGAAGCAGAGACGATGTAAAATATAGACTGGCAGTGAGAAGAAAAGCTTCACTGAGAAATCCGTTAACATCGAATATAAATTTAAATGTCAAGAAGTCTTTTGTGGAGGCATTTGTCTGGAAGGTAGCCTTGTGCAGAGGTGAAGAGTGGGCTATAAGTAATTCACACAAGAAGAGACTGGAAGCATTAGAAATGTGGTGATAAAGAAGAATGCTAGCGATTAGCTGGGTGCATCACGTAACTTATAATAAAGTTCTGAGTAGAAGTGGGGTGAAAAGAAGTTTGTGGTATAATTTAGCTAAAGGAAGGGATTGCATCAAGAGGCTTGAATAACTTAGAGTAGCGCGGAGAGCTGCATCAAACCAGTCTTAGAACTTAGACCACAACAAAAACAGTATGCATCAACAATCGGACCTTTAAATGTAGGCGCTCTAGGCATTTAAAGTTGCGCTACATCGATAAAGCCTCGGCGGAGAGACCCTGCCTACACTGCATTATTGCGCAACATTGCATTGTTGACTGATACCCACACAAAAGATCCCTTGAGTGTGCAAAGATAGTTGCTCAGGGATACATAAGAAGAAACTCGTGCTCTATCAAAGTCTGCCCCATCTGTTTGTTGTCTAACTGCCGCCATACAGTGGAAGTCAAAGAATCTGGCTTCTGCCAGTCTGGGGACAGATCGTTCCCTGCCCGCTGGGTTAGTCAGCTGGTAGGCGGTTTCCTACCCCAAAGGGGAGCAACGTAATCGATATGCGGATACCCCAGTCTTGCGCGGATGCGTTCGCATCCCGAGCGCAGGCAACAGTATCCCGCGGGGGATGTCTCAGAGCTATCTCGCTTTGGGACTACCAGTGGAGTAGCTTGCCTTAGACGGCCCCTTTCCCCTGAATTAAAGTTTGTCGCGGAGCTCTTTTACCCGACTGTGGCAAAGCTCAAATAGACGGTAACAGTTTCTCACTGAAGAAACAAAAACTCTCATTTTGATAAAAATAGTTATTATTGATTAAGTATAGGTTATATAAGTAGGCAATTATCTACAATTAATGCTCGTAGGAGCCAGGTTAGCCAAACAATTCAAATATATTCTTTTCTCGCCCTTTTTTTTCGGCAAACTTACTTATTAAATAATCCGTAGCTGAAGACGGTTTTAGTTTTTCGAGATGTTCTATCTCTGTAGACAGCAGTGACGAGTCTGAAAGCCATTCTTGCCTATAAAGGTACTAAGATAGTTTTTAATCAGTTTTAATTTCGAAAAACTTGCTTCAGCTGCAGTAGTTTACAGGAAGGGTCAAAAATAGGAAACATGCAGTTATTACCGCCGGAAAACTGGATGCTAGGATACTGAATTTAATCAGTAACAATTCCATGCGCTCCTTAATGGAATGCATTTTCTGAATTTCAGTTTTTAAGCAAGTTTTCAAAGAAATTAATTGTTCACACAGATCAAATGACATGTCTTTACTGTATTTAGCAGTCAGTTTTTCCCCTTCCTTTTTTATTATTTCACTTGAAAGTGTTTTTCCGCTTGTAACACTTAGAATATATTACTAAGGGCACAGAGGCTTTGAAATCTTCTGTTAGTATGAGAACTTAAGATAACTAAACAGCAATAGTACACACCGACTTTGAAGTACGATTCCGGGTCTGAAGTTCTGTCATCTTCTTATTGTGCAAGTGTGTGCTTGACTAATCTAGGACTGTCATATGACGGCAGGCAAATTTTCGAATAAATTGAGAGCCATCACTGGATAAATTTATTATTAGGCGAGGAGTTATGCACACACAGGTATGTGAACTGTTATAAGTGTAAACAGCAGCAGCAGATCGTATGCTACGTAGCTAACACATTTGTTGTGTGAGCCCAAAAAAAAACGTGCTGCAATAGTCAAAATGGAGCGAACAAAATCAAGGCAAATATTTGTAACTGCGTCAAGCCGTAACATATAGCAGACACAACTGTTGCACTGCTTTTCGTTGCCGTTGAATCAGGTGCCTGTTTGCAGCTGCAATGCGGCACGCCATTATCTTTTTGCGAGATATGAAACACTTATACACCGATGTGACAAAAATCATGGAATACCTCCTAATTTCGTGCTAGCGTGGTGCAGCAGTCCGACGTGTTATGGACTCAACAAGTCGTTGGAAGCTCCCTGCAGAAATATTGAGCCACGCTGCCTCTATAGCCGTCCATAATTGCGAAAGTGTTGCCGTTGCAGGATTTTGTGCACGAACTGACCTCTCGATTACGCCCTATAAAGATTCGATGGGGATCATGTCGGGTTATCTGGGCTGTCAAATCATTCGCTCGAATTGTCTATGCCGGCCGCTGTGGCCGAGCGGTTCTAGGCGCTTCAGTCTGGAACTGCGCAACCGCTACAGTCGCAGGTTAGAATCCTGCCTCGGGCATGGATGTGTGTGTGTTGTCCTTAGGTTAATTAGGTTTAAGTAGTTCTAAGTTCTAGGGGACTGATGACCTCAGATGTTAAGTCACAGCCGGCCGCGGAGGTCTCGCGGTCTAGGCGCTCAGTCCGGAGCCGTGCGACTGCTACGGTCGCAGGTTCGAATCCTGCCTCCGGCATTGATGTGTGTGATGTCCTTAGGTTAGTTAGGTTTAAGTAGTTCTAGGGGACTGATGACCACAGCAGTTGAGTCCCATAGTGCTCAGAGCCATTTGAATCATTTTTTTGTTAAGTCAAATAGTGCTCAGAGCCATTTTTTCGAATTGTCCAGTACGTTCTTCAAACTAATCGCGAACAACTGTGACCTGGTGACATGGCTCACTGTCATCCATAAAAATGCCATCGTTGTTTGGGAACATGAATTCCTTGGTTAACCATTTCCAGACAATGATAGATTCAGTTGACCGAGAGGAGCCAGTCCATTCCATGTAAACAGAGCCTACACCATTATGGAGCTACCACCGGCCTGCATAGTACCTTGCTGAGAACCTGGGTTCGTGGCTTCGCGGGGTCTGCGCCACACTCGGAATCTACCATCAGCTCTTCCCAGTTGAAATCCGGACTAACCAGGTCACGGTTTTCTTGTTGTCTAGGGTCCAACAGTTACGGTCACGAGCCTAGGAGAGGCACTGCTGGCGGTGTTTTGCTATTAGCAAAAGGCACTCGCGTCGGTCGTCTGCCGCTATAGCCCATTAACGGCAAATTTCGCCGCACTGCCCTAGCGGATACGTTCGTCGTACGTCCCAAATTGATTTCTGCGACTGTTTCACGCAGGGTCTGTTAGCACTGACAATTGTAAACGCCGCTACTCTTGTTCGTAAAGTGAAGGTTCTCGACCACTGCGTTGTCCGTGGTGAGAGGAAATGTCTGAAATTTGGTATTCTCGGCACTCTCCTGATACTGTCCATCTCCGAATACTGAATTCCCTGACGATTTCCATAATGGAATGTCCCATACGTCTAGGTTCAACTACCATTCCGCGTTCAAAGTCTGTTAATTCCCGTCTCGACCATAATCACGCCAGAAACGTTTTCACATGAATCGCCGGAGTAAAAATGACAGCTCCGCCAATACACAAGGTATAAACCTTGTGTACACGTTACTATCGCCATCTGTATATGTGCATACCGCTATCCCATGACCTTTGTCACCTTATTACATGCAAACACTGCCCACACTCCTTATAGGTATGCAGCTTGTCACTTGGCTGCAATAAAGTCGCAGACTAGGAGCTGAACGAGCGTGACTGGACCGGCAGAGCCACGCAACGCACCTCGTCCAGCGCCGAGGCGACGCTGGTCACCTTTGTTAGCGAGGTCACGTGACGCTGTCCACACGCATCCTGCTGGCGGCGGCCCAGGGCGTGTGCTGGCACCAATGGCACGCACGTTGCCAGTGCGACGGCTGCCAAGTGCTTGTCTAGCGCCACTGCCTGCTCCCTGCCACTGCTATTCATTCACAGCCACGTGCCGAGGAAAACCTCTCGGTGACACGGGAGCTCTCAATGTTTTACTTAAATGTGCTACCGAGGCGAGCCCATTCAGAAAACATAGTGCGGCTGCCCCCGTCGGAGGTTCGAGCCCTCCCTCAGGCTTGGGTGTGTGTGTTGTCCTTAGCGTAAGCTACTTTAAGTTAGATTAAGTAGTGTGTAAGCCTAGGGACCGATGACCTCAGCAGTTTGGTCCCATAGAAACTTACCACGAATTTCCAAAAAACTTCGTGTAATACTGAACTGACATTAAAATGGACTACGAATATACTCTCTTTCTGCCAGAAGGCATTTTTATACACCCTCATCCTACACAACCACATCCAGAGACGCGAAAAATGCAATGGCGGAAACTTGCAGTACCAAAAAACAATTAATGTAGAGTAATGAATTTTCGGGAATCGCCACCGTAGCCGAGAGCCTAACGCGCTTCTTCCTGGACTCGGGTAGGCGCGCCAGCCCCAGATCCAATGCGCCCGGCGGATTAACGACGACGGCCGGTGTGCCAGCTAGCCTGGATGTGGTTTTTAGGCGGTTTTCCACATACTAATAGGTGAATATCGGGCTGGTCCCCACGACCCGCGACAGTTACACGACTCGCAGACATTTGAAACACATGCACACTATTTCACGATTTACACTGGACGCAGAAAGCTGGGGTACACTAATTCTGTCCCAGGGGGTATGGGGTGGCGGCAGGAAGGGCATCCGGCCACCCCTTCAAATTTACCATGCCAACTCCGTGCTTAACCCTGCCGACCCTGCGCACAATGCGGGATAATGGCGGCAGCAAATGAAAGAAAGAAAGAATGAAATTTCGGGAATAAATGGCTGGCTCAAATGGCTCTGAGCCCTATGGGACTTAACATCTGAGGTCATCAGTCCCCTAGAACTTAGAACTACTTAAACCTAACCAGCCTAAGGACATCACACACATCTGTGCCCGAGGCAGGACCGTAGCGGACGCGCGGTTCCAGACTGGAGCGCCTAGAACTGCTGGGCCACTCCGGCCGGCTTTCGGGAATACTTTTGTCTAGGTAACATATGTAAGTGATTAACATTGCAAGAGCACAGGTACGAGCCATAGCAAATGTGGGGGTACGTTAATAAGCGGTGTAGCCGCCAGGATGTTCAATGCAAGCATCCAGTCGTGCATGCATTGTGTTGTCAGTTTGTGAGACTGCGTTCCATGCCTGTTTCACATGGTCGATCAACAGAAGAATGGTTAATGCTGGTTGTGGATGCCGCTGGCGTTGTCTTTCGATGCTGTCTCAAATGTGCTCGGTTGGAGACAGATCTGGTGATCGAGAAGGCCAAGGCAACATGTCGACGCTCTGTATAGCATGTTGGGTTACAACAGCGGTATGTGGGCGAGCGTTGTCCTGTCGCAAAATGCACCCCGGGCTGCTGTTCACGAATGACAGGTCGAATCAGCAGACTGATGTACAATTCTGCAGTCAGGATGCGTGGGATAACAAAGACAGTACTCCTGCTGTCACACGAAATCTGCACCCTTCCCCCCAGACCGTAACTCTAGGTTCGTTGCAGACCCTCAACTGGCCTCTTTCTAACCAGTGTATCGCTGGCAACAAGGCAGGATCAGCTTTCATCAGGCAACACAACAGACTTCCAACCTATCCTCAAGTGCGCTCTTGCTTGACTCCACTGAAGTCGCAGATGACGGTGGTTTGGCCTCAGTGAAATGCAAACTGCAAGGCGTCTGGGCCGGAGCTGTCCTAGAAGACCTTGTGTCTCTGCGGTGCCAATTACTCTTCAAATTGCACCTGCAGATGCACTACGATTCGCCGGAGTCATACGCCGAGCCCGATGGTCTTCTCTCTCGCTAGTGCCACGTGGCTGTCGGGAGCCCCGTCTTTTTGCGATCGTAGATTCTCGTGACCACTGTTGCAAGCAATCATGTGCACTGAGTAGTCGCTCTGCAGCTTCGCAGAACGAACATCCATTTTCTCGTAGCCTTATTACACGACCTCGTTCAAACTCAGTGAGGTGTTGCTAATGGCGTCTTGTCGCGTTAAAAGGCATTCTTGACAAACATCAACTCACCACGTCCAATCTCTAGCGTTCACAACCATTACAGCGTGTATTTGAAATAAGCCTGATTTGCATCCTCACAGTGGCGCTACGAGCGTCACTCTTGTGCGACTGGCTTGAAATCTGAAGACGCGTCAACTCTGAGATGTAGAAACACGCCTACCATTTTTTGTTGATGTTGCACAACTCCTCCTTGGTGTGCGATTCTTTTTCTGTCTGTGTAAATGTCCTGCGTTTATTTTTGACCATGCTCATAAACCGTTATGTGAGATCTGTCAGGAGACGTATCTCCCTAACAAGAGCCGGCTGCTGTGACCGAGCGGTTCTAGGCGCTTCAGTCTGGAACCGCGCGACCGCTACGGTCGCAGGTTCGAATCCTGCCTCGGGCATGGATGTGTGTGATGTCCTTAGATTGGTTAGGTTTCAGGAGTTCTAAGTTCTAGGGGACTGATGACCTCAGATGTTAAGTCCCATAGTACTCAGAGCCATTTGAACCACTTGAAATGCCTCAGGCAGGGGCAAACGCGTATTTTCCTAAGAATTGAGCAAAGAAACTGTCACGACGGCCGGGTATGTACCCATAACGCAAATACTGTTCAACGAAAGTGCTGCTGGTGTAGCGGGAAAGGCATCTGGTTGTGGAGGCGAGAATTTGTGTTCGATTCCCAAATGCGTTCTACAGTTTTGCTTTTCATTTTCATATTTTTCCGTATCGAAATTGGCAGGAAGGGGAGGGTTAATAAAGTAACAATAAGGAATGGTAACAAGTTAGGGAAATAATTTTTTTCAATCGACTTGGGTTAGTAAGGAATTAAAATTTTGATCTTGGTTTTCGTACAACAGCTCTTTCAGACATGTCTTCACTTTTCTTTGAACAACTGCGTGAGTGGTACTAGCCATATAAAAACTCGAAACATGCATTATATTTTTATTTATTACCTCTTTAATACTAACTCTGTTCACAACACATTTAGCAAACAGTATCTGCATATACCATTGGATGCACTTGCAAAATTATATCACTGTAGGACTGTAGGACTGTAGATATTACATCATAAACATTGAGTTGTGTGGATACGAAACTGTAGGACGAAATTCGCTAGAGATTTATGTGAAATATGTGTACAAAGACTAGTGAAATGCGGTAAGTATTTGTGACATGTGCACATGTGGTCAGAGTGAGTAAAAATCTTCTCACAAACCCCTGTATCGATTGTTAAAATATTAGTTACTATCTGTAAAGAAATATTGCGGGGGCAAGAACCAGGAACCTCCCACTGGAGTGGGGTTGATAATGTGGAGAGAGATGTGGAGAGGAACAGATGGACAGAGAAGTGTAAGGAGGAGACGGATATGGACAGGGGGCGGAACAATTGGAGCCCCCAGGGGCTCAGCATTCACTTGCTGAGTACGGGCTTGGCTACCCCGGGGTCCTGAGCTGGGGACTGGTCAGCGTCGCCAGTCTCCTGTCACCGTAACCCCCGGACATGCTTCAGCGACCACCGTACGGCGCGGCGGTACAATGTTGTGTGCTGCGGGGAATGGCAATCTTGGCTTGACCGCCTGGATTGCGAGGAAGGCCAACCTCCATAAAAACCCCTCAGTCTTTCGGTGTGCTCCGCGTCTAGAAGATGCATGGCTGTTGGGGTGGAACAGAAGCGGGCAACGTCTGGGGCACCTGCCGCACCCCAGTTGTATAAGGCTTACTCAGGCACGCGGGGCTCTGTCTGAGCGGACCTTTAGTTCCCTAGCTGCTCGTGGGACAGCAGTGGACCCTTCGACCTCTACATTTCCCCCTACCAGTGGCTTGGGTGGCCACTGGTAGGAAAACACACCCCATCGAAAAAGCGGCTACGTGCTGCGAGTCCTCCAGCGCCTGATGTTGCTAGAGATTTACCAGACTGTCGTAACGGAGCACATGCTGACAATCAGAATGTGTTTTTGATTATTAAACGGAAGGAGGGTAGCTTTGAGAGGGTTTCTCCCTTTTACATCCACAAGGGTCTTGAGGGAATTGCAGGAACACTGAAGTCTGTGAAGCGACTACGCAATGGGACTCTGTTAGTTGAGACTTCTAGTTCCCGTCAAGTCGCTTCCCTTCGGAAAGCAACCTGTCTAGGAGAGTACGTTATCGAGACCGAGCTCCACTCCACTTTGAATTATAGTAAGGGTGTTGTGACGTGTAGGGACTTGGTGGATATCCCCATAGACGAGTTAAAATCTGAGTGGGCTGACGAAGGTATTGTCGACGTGCAGCATATTATGAAACGAGTGGATGGGGACCTCGTCAAATCTGACTCGTTTATTCTCAGTTGCCCGAGACTCCCAGAGCATGTTAAAGCGGGGTTCTTACGTTTGCCAGAACGGCCATATTTCCCCAACCCAAAGCGCTGTTTTAAATGTCAGCGATTTTCGGCATACTACGTTGGGGTGCAATGGGATAGCCACTTGTGGTAAATGTGGTCAGCCTGCCCATGACGTAGCCGATTGTTCATCGCCTGTGAAGTGCGTGAATTGCTCTGGGAGTCACCCTGTCTCGAGCCGGATCTGCCCCATCTATCTCGAAGAACGGAAGGTACAGGAGATTAAAACATATAAGCGCATCCCCCATGGTGAGGCCAAGAAGCTCTTTAAGGCCATGCAACCTCCAGTGTTTTCAACTTCTTTTGCTTCCGCTCTGAAAAAAACGGTACAAATGGCCACTGTTGCTACGCAAACGGAGGTTGCTAGTGTTAGCACTAATACCTGCGTTTGCCAGTGCACTTGTGCTGCTGCGGTTGTTTTGCAACCTGCGGCTCTCCCCGCTACGTCGGACAAGGCCGTGGTTGCTGACATTGGGGTACTTCCTGCTTCTCCCCATATGGCGCCTTCTGCCCAGGCGAGTAAAGCTCCAACTGTTGACAAGGCTCTGCATTGTAAGCCCCCCCCCCCCCCAAGACAAGGACGCAGAAGGTGAAGGTTTTGCCACCTGAGGAGACTAGTCAGGGTCGGTCCGATGACGAGGCCATCGTACTGTCTGACATCTCCCGTGGGTCGTCATCGGAGCCTATGGACACTGATGTCGACCGGAGGCGATCTTCTCGCCCCAGGAATAAATCTCCGGCCAGCACGAGCCCTCCTCCAAATCACAGAGGCAGGGTGAAAGTTCAGCCACCCTGATCACTGGCTCCCATATTACAGTGGAACCTGAATGGGTCCAGGACGCATTTGGCCGAATTACAACTCCTTGTACGAGAGTGCCCTTTGTGCTTATGTCTCCAAGAGACACATTTTCGGGACACTGATGCTCCTTCTTTAAGGGGCTATACCGTATATCGAAAAGATGATCTGACGGGGGAAAGGGCAAAGGGTGGTGTTGCGGTTTTTGTCCGTGACATGCACCCCTCATCTGAGCTCCCTCTCGTCACCGACTTGCAAGCAGTTACGGTTGACATTTTTGTGGGTCGGAGGCTCACAGTCTGTTCAGTTTATTTACCGCCTCAGGATGCAATGGACTCTGAGGCTCTCACAGACCTTATTAGCCAACTCCCCCGCCCATTTCTTCTACTGCGGGACTTCAAATCTCATAATGTCTTATGGAGCTCTCTGACTACTTGCCCCAGGGGTCGCATTCTGGAAAGCCTCATGATGTCTGAAGAACTGTGCACCCTTAACTCTGGTGCTCCCACTCATTTCTGTACTGCTTCCGGGTCGTCATCGGATATTGACCTTTCCTTTTGTTCTCCAGCACTCGCGGATTCTGCTCTGTGGGAGGCTGCTGCTGACCTCCATTCTAGTGACCACTTCTCCCTGGATTCGCCTCCTGGATGAGGCTGTGGCATTACCAGTGCCGCCCCGGTGGCACCTCTGCAGAGCTGACTGGACACTTTTCAGCCAACTGGCTGTTTTGGAACACCGTGCCAGCGTCAACGAATGGGTAGACCATGTTACAGCTGTGATCTTCCGTGCTGCTGAATTGTCAATCCCACGGTCATCCGGTCATTCCAAGAGGCGTCCTGTCCCTTGGTGGACTACTGAGTGCCTCTCAGCCATCCGAGCCCGCCGTGCAGCTCTGCGCCGCTTCAAGTGCCGTCCCTCAGCTGACAATCTTGCGGCCTTTCGGGTGGCAAGGGCCAAAGCGCGGCGAGTGATTAAAGAGAGCAAACGACGGTCATGGCAATCGTTCTTGAACTCCATCTCTCGCTCCACTAGTTCTACGAAAGTATGGGAAGCCATCAGTAGGATTTCCGGGAAACTCAGCCAACTACCTGTTACGGCATTGGTGCATCAGGGATGTCTCCTCACTGCGCCGAGAGACATTGCCCAGACACTCGTCATGCATTTTGCGGACTCTACCGCCACTATTAACTGTGATCCAGATTTCTGCCGCTGCCGCACTGCCATCGAGAGGGGTCACTTGGACTTCCTGTCTCTAAATTCTGAACCCTACAACTGTCCCTTCACAATGTGGGAACTGGATTCGGCGCTGTCTGTGGCTCATGATACTGCGCCTGGTCATGATCAAATCCGGTACAGCATGCTGCGGCACTTGTTGCTGCCACCCAAGGAAGTCCTCCTGAACTGTTTTAATATGATATGGTTATCCGGCACATACCGTAACTCGTGGAGGGAGGCGATTTTGATTCCCCTCCTCAAACCAGGGAAGGACTGAACGCCTCCCAGTAGTTATCGAAGTACTGCTTTGACGAGCTCTGTCGGGAAGACGTTGGAACGCATGGTCAACCGTCGCCTGGTTTGGCTGCTCGAGACCAGGCAGCTCCTTAGCCCCTCTCAGTGTGGCTTTCGGAGATGTCGTTCCACTATAGACAACTTGACCCTGCTTGAGGCCGCCATCCAGCAGGCCTTCCTACGTAACCAGCATTGTCTAGGTGTATTCTTTGACATTAGTAAGGCGTATGACACTACTTGGCGCCGCCTTATCGTCAATCAACTCCATGAGTGGGGCTTTCGTGGCCATCTCCCCATCTTCATTCAGTACTTTCTTTCCCGCCGCCTCTTTCGATATCGGGTTGGTAATGTGCTATCTGATTTGTACGTGCAGGAGAATGGTGTTCCTCAGGGCAGCGTTTTAAGTGTCACCTTCTTTGCCGTCGCTATTAACAGTATCACGTCCACTATCCGGAGTCCTGCCCAATGCTCCTTGTTTGTGGATGATTTTGCTGTTTCCTGTTCTTCCTCCAGCCTTATCACTGCTAGTCGGCAGTTGCAGCTTACGATAAAGCGCTTAGAGGCATGGACTTCAAAGACGGGTTTTACCTTTTCTGCAGACAAATGTGTGTGTGTTCATTTTACTCGTTCTCGGCGTCCTTTTACCTCCCCTGAATTGCGTCTGAGGGACACCGTTGTTCCTTTTAGAGACACTGTGAGGTTCTTGGGCCTCACTTTTGATTCCACGTTGTCGTGGTTGCCTCACCTTAAAGACCTCAAGGTACGGGCCCTGAAGGCACTGAATATTTTGAAGTGTCTGAGCCATCGGTCCTGGGGAGCAGATCGGGCGCGTCTGCTGCAGTTTTATAGGGCTTTTGTCCGATCGCGTCTTGACTGTGCTTGCACCGTGTATGGGTCAGCAAGGCCTTCGTATCTGAAGATTCTTGACGCAGTACACCATGAGGGTATCAGACTGGCCACTGGTGCCTTCCGTACCAGTCCCATCCCCAGCCTGTGTGCCGAGGCAGGGGAACCGCCGCTCGCCATCCGGCGGAAACTCCTCATGGTGCGACGGGTGTGTCATTTCCTTGCCTGTCCTACCTCCCCTGCGTACCTTACCGTTGCCCGACCGCCTATGGAACGTCTCTTTTCCAGTCGTCCCAGGGCAACGAGACCATTCGGGATTCGTGCCAAACATTTGCTTGAGTCCCTTGGTGTGGAGCGTGTGGCCCCCCAACGACAAGGTTTTACTCGCCTGCCTCCCTGGTTGCTCCAGAGGCCCAGCATCCTTCTAGACTTGTCGGAGTACCGGAGGAACTGCACTCCGGCGTTTGTTTTTACCTCCTTATTTTACGATATTTTAAACCAGCATCCGGACCATGTACCTGTATTCACAGATGGCTCTAAACAGGGGGACTCTGTGGGTTGTGCTGTTGTTTTCCCTGATCGAGTCGTCAAGTTACGGCTTCCTGCGGCGTTTACCATCTTTGATGCCAAATTGTTTGCGATCTTGCGGGCATTGGAGCAGATGAGATGTGTTCCCAGTCTTAAGTTCCTCATCTGTTCTGACTCCCTGAGTGCCCTTCAGACCATGCAACACTTGTACCCAGCGGATACGGTCGTCCAGAACATTCATGATGCCCTACTCCACCTGCAACGGCAGGGGAAGGAGGTTTGTTTCTGCTGGGTGCCGGGGCACATGAGTATTAGGGGAAACGAACTGGCGGATGTGGCTGCCAAAGATGCATGTTCCCTCCCTCACGTTGTTGAATGTGCCGTCTCCCTCCATGCTGTTACCTCCCTTTTGCGTTTTCGTGTTATGCGTCAATTGTTTTTGATGTCATATGAAAGTAGGTGACTTTTATTTGAGCCATACATACTCGAAGCTTCCGGAGCAGTTGGTAAGGGGTAATGCAAACATTGTTATAACATACAAACAAGAAAATATGAATCTGAAAGATATTAATGAAGCACAAAAGATATTAATGAAGCACACATATGAACAGACATTACTTTCAATGAAATTATTAGCATATGTGCTGATTGCTGGAATCACACACAGTGTGATTGTCTGGTTATTGATAAAACAAGGAAATTGAATGAAAGTCGATACAAACGAAACTTCCAGGAGTTACTGCTTAAAAAGTGGCGTATCAGTACACATCTATATCAGTATAATGATGATTATGAACAAACTTTCACATGTCACAGACTCGTTCCGAGAGTGCTTAACTCATGTGTATATGTGTTGACAGAAAAATCGAGCCAATCAATAGAAAATTAATGGAACAGGATTGTCTTATTGAGGCAGTAGCTAGAAAAGGTGAGATGATGAATGACATAAATGAAGAAATCAACGCAATACTAATGGATGCATTTAGTTTTATTGAAGTGCAGAAAGCTGTTAGACGAAACTTGCTATTGCTAAAGCTGGGACAGCTGCAACAAGAACAGTCTCTCACAGAAACGTTTAGAAAATTAACAGAAATTCTGAAGAAGCTCTCACAAACGACTGGCGGAGGCAGAAGAGCAGAAGAAGAAGAAGAAGAGGATGGAGAAGAAGGAAATCCTATTACCGATTACATTAAATAACAGAATGATACAGAGTAGGGTCAGCAAGGACGAACCATATATGATAGGTAGCTATCCTATTCATTTAACAAAAGATGCAGTACACGTCGGGAATGAGAAATTCGAGATCACTGGGTTTATAAGAGCAACTATTCTTCAAAACTTCAAGTCCTGGCGAGTATTGATCGAAAGCGATGAAAATATATGTCGAAATATTACATACAACGAACACAAATAGGAAAGGCGACAATCGTACAGGATGGACAAAATGCTATAAAACTAATGAATACAATAATATTAGTAAAACCGCTTTAAAATGTGTCTGTGGCGCAGGTGAAGGCACTGACGTTCAGCATAAAAGACTAAATAGTCTACCACTGCAGTATACACTGCTGGCCATTAAAATTGCTGCACCAAGAAGAAATGCAGATGATAAACGGGTATTCATTGGACAAATATATTATACTAGAACTGACATGTGATTACATTTTCACGCAATTGGGGTGCACAGATCCTGAGAAATCAGTACCCAGGACAACTACCTCTGGCCATTATAACGGACTTGAGACGCCTAGACATGGAGTCAAACAGAGCTTAGATGGCGTGTACAGGTACAGCTGCCCACCCAGCTTCAACACGATACCACAGTTCATCAAGAGTAGTGACTGGAGTATGGTGACGAGCCAGTTGCTCGGCCACCATTGATCAGATGTTTCCAGTTGGTGAGAGATCTGGAGAATGTGCTGGCCAGGGCAGCAGTCGAACATTTTCCTGTATCCAGAAAGGCCCGTACACGTCTTGCAACATGCGGTCGTGCATTATCCAGCTGAAATGTAGGGTTTCGCAGGGATCGAATCAAGGGTAGAGCCACAGGTCGTAACACATCTGAAATGTAACGTCCACTGTTTAAAAGTGCCGTCAATGCGAACAAGAGGTGACCGAGACGTGTAACCTATAGCATCCCATACCATCACGCCGGATGATATGGCAACATGGCGATTACGAATACACGCTTACAATGTGCGTTCACCGCGATATCGCCCAACACGGATGCGACCATCATGATGTTGTAAACAGAACCTGGATTCGTCCGAAAAAATGACGTTTTGCCATTCATGCACCCAGGTTCGTCGTTAAGTACACCATCGCAGGCGCTCTGTGATGCATCGTCAAGGGTCTTCTGCAAACGTCGTCGAACTGTTCGTGCAGATGGTTGTTGTCTTGTAAACGTCCCCATGTGTTGACTCAGAGATCCAGACGTGGCTGCACGATCCGTTACAGCCATGCGGATAAGGTGCCTGTCATCTCGACTGCTAGAGATACCAGGCCGTTGGGATCCAGCACGACGTTCCGTATTACCCTCCTGAACTCACCGATTCCATATTCTGCTAACAGTCATTGGAACTCGACCAACGCGAAGTTTTTACACAGAGAAATAACAGAAAAGCTCTCAATCACATCTTTCTCATGGAACGTATTACAAGATCTTTAGGGAATAAGGCTTAAGTTAAGTGGCGTCGCTGGAAGAGCATGTAGCCCATGATACCGCACGAACTCTTTACTAAACTTGCAGCCAGAATGGGAGCATGTGCAGAGCATACATTGCCGTCTGTGGTGATTACACACCCTTCTTCTAAAACCTACTGTTTCATACTGTAAGAGTTGTTTCTATGTATGGTCCAAGTTTCGTCGAACTATGTAACGTGGCAGGGCACATCATTCTAATGTTACTTTTGTGCATAACTTTTACACGCTGATGGTGAATCTGAAACTAGTGACTTCAATGGCTAAAGCTGACATTTCACACAATGGTTCTTCAGGAAGTGTTGACCTTAGGCAAGTATTTATCAACTCGCGTTTTGACAAATTATTTTCACCACATGCTACAGATATGGGCAAAGTCAGAGGGATTCGTGTGCTTACCAAAGCGCTGGAAAAATGTCGATAAAATTGCTTTTGGTAATGTAAGGTACTACCCATTATGGAGAAGTTACTGCAAGAAAAATACACTAAGATCAAAACTTCATCGTTCAGTTCCTTTCCACTGATGTCACTCACATCCACCAATGTAAATTAATATCATCATGCACACGACTTTTAGTTTTCCACTATACCACACATACAGACCATGAACATCTGACAGAGAGATGCTCTTACTATGACTGTTCATTAGCTCAAATTTTCCATTTAGTGAGCAATAAGGTAGAAGAAACTTACCTCAAAGAACCATTCTGCTTTACATTCATTAATACGTTTCTTGTTGCACTCATAGGTTACTTTCGTCCTTAACTTTCGCACACTTGTGTAGAATCTCAAAGTAGGGTCTTCTAGGTATGGATTTCAATGGCTAAAGTTGACAATCCACACAAGAATTTTCTGTTCTGTTTCAATGTCTGAAGGAGATTTAACTTTGTTAGGAAGTACTTTTGCATTCTTTGCTGTGCGATGTGGGACACATATCAGATGGGATAGACGGGGGACATCGAAAAAGTTCAAAGAAGGGCAGCTTACCACGAAATAAAGGACAGATACGCGAATTGGGGTGGCAGTCATTAAAACAAAGGTATTTTTCGCTGCGGCAGGATCTTCTCATGAAATTTAAATCACCAACTCTCTCAAAGAGCGTGAAAATATTTTGTTAGCGCCGAGCTGTATAGTGAGAAACTATCATCAGAATAAGATAAGATAAATCAGAGGTTGCAGAAAAAGATTTAAGTGTTTTTCCCACGCGCTATTCGAGAGTGAAACGGTAGAGAAGTAGCTTAAAGGCGATTCTATCGATGCTCTACCTAGCACTTAACTGTGAACTGCAGGGTAATGATGCAGATATATCACTCCTGGCGCGCCACTCTCAGCTTGGCACTGCAAGTAGCCACTTTTGGCTTAAACCGGCCTGAACGTAGCGGAGAGCGCTGCAGTACCGTCCTCCACTCGGAGGAAAGGGACTATATTTGCTTTTCTGTCCCTCTCTCGTGGTTTCAGAACTTCTGATTAGCCAACTTAATTACACTCCATACAGAAGCAGATTATATGTATATACGGTGATATCGAAATCGAATCATTCTGCTCTGTCTGGGAGTGGGTGAGGGAGGCGGCGGAGATGGGGGGAGGGGGGGGGGGGGAGGGAGCATATTTGATACCGTAAGAAACTACTCCAAGAATAGCATTCTATGTTTCCTGCATTCCATTTTTGTCCGTAGCCTGGTATTCCTGCGGCATCTTATCTATAAAGTGAACATATTCACTAGATGCTCATTTTGTTTTTTGGAGTCCCATTTGAAGAAAGCTACAACATAGTCTCTAATTATTTAGCAATTATTAAGAAGTGTAAAATATAGCAACCTCATCTCGACGTAGATGACTTCGTGTGAGCACTCATATCTACGAGGGTCGGTCAAAAAGTAATGCCTCCCATTTTTTTCCTACTTAAAAAAATTAAGTTACGTGAAAAATTTGAATTTGGCGCCATTCCTCAAACCCTCTTCTGCAATCCACTGCAGTAGTAACTTTCTGTGTCAACAGGTGGCAGCACAGCAGAAGTTTGTAAGATGGCCGACATCGATGTTCGTTTGAGACAGCGTTGTGTGATTGAATTCTTGAATGCAGAAGGTGAAACGCCCATACGCATTCATGAAAGACTGAAGAAGGTGTATGGTGTTGTGACAGTGGATGTCAGCACTGTTAGACGATGGGCTCGTCGTTGTAAGGAAGCTGAAGGGCAAACACCGTTGACTGACGAAAAGCGGAGCGGCAGACCGGTGAGTGCAGTGACTCCACACAACATTCAGCAAGTTGATGACATCATTCGTGGTGACCGTCGGGTGACTGCAGATGAAGTGTGTCGCATTATTTCTCTTAGTAAAGGCAGTGTGATCACGATCATTAAACAATTGGGGTACTCAAAAGTTTGTGCACGGCGAGTTCCAAGAATGTTAACCGATCAGAATAAAGAGGCAAGGAAAACAATAGCCTCCCAACACTTGCAGCGCTTCCGTTTGGAGGGAGATGAGTTTCTGAAAAAAATTGTGACCGGGGACGAAACATGGGTGCATTTTTTTGAACCCGAATCAAAGAGGCAGTCAATGGAGTGGCGTTACACAAGCTCGCCGAGGAAGAAAAAATTCAAAACTGTGCGATCGGCAGGGAAAGTTATGGCAACAGTTTTCTGGGATACAGAGGGTGTGATTCTGGTTGATTTTTTGGAGCAGGGATGCACAATAAATTCTGTTCAATACGTCACAACCCTCAAAAAACTTAAAGCACGTCTTCAGCGAGTTCGCCCAACAAAATCAATGGCAGATGTTCTTCTTTTGCATGACAATGCAAGACCACACACCAGTCGTCACACCTCTGACGAGATTGTCAAAATTGGATGGGAAGTTGTGCCTCATCCCCCATACAGCCCTGACCTGGCACCATCAGACTTCCATCTGTTCGGGCCACTAAAAGAAGCTCATCGTGGGATTCATTTTGAAGATGAGGAGGCCGTCAAAACATCCGTGCGTCAATGGCTTAGGAAGCAGAGCTGTGATTTTTACCGTGCTGGGATACATGTCCTTGTTCAAAGATGGACCGAAACTGTAGAGATGGGCGGAGATTACATTGAAAAATGACAAAATGATCCTCAATGTTGTGGTTTTCAACCTATGTAATTGCATTTAAATTTCCTGACAATTAAACGTAGAAAAAAAAAGGAGGCATTACTTTTTGACTGACCCTCGTACTTACCTATGACTGCAGTTGCAGATTGCAATATATTTGGGGTGGTTATAAAGTCTAAGAGCTTTCCTTTCACACTGAAGGTCATCTTTGTACTGCTGATGACGGCTCACGAAGTATAAAAGCGACGCAAGTGATATTAAGAGCGCAAGTTATGTATCCAGTTGTTGGGTGCCGTGCTGTTTTGTTCAGACTGACTGTAAGAGCAACAGACGTCATATCAAGCATATCTTGATCGCTGTTGCATGACTGACGGTGAATGTCGGATCCGGTGAACGACCAAGAGCCGGCTTAGCCTTGGCCACGGCGCTGCTGAGGAATGTTATTCTGCACCCAACAAAGGTAAATGCTTTCCTCTTACTGGATGGAATCCCATTCCATTGGCGGAGAGACATTTGAAATTGTGTCAGTTTTCAGTGCCAGTCCACAGGCCGCCGGATTAGTACTGCATTACATGAGGTAATAGCGAATGAGCCGGTGTTATAAACGTTAAGGCTAACAACTGAGGAAGCTATCGTTCCGATCTGTAACGGAGCTGTTCTGCACTCAAGATACGGCCTACAGAGGTTGTAGTCTTAAATACTCACTGACCTGGATGAACATATGAAATCGTATGAATTAGCGAGGTGGCGCAGCGATAAGGTAGTGCATTCGTATTAGAAAGCACAGCGGTACTTACTATCTTTCTTCCAGCCTCCCTAATATAGATATTCGTAAATCCTTCACATCGCCTAGGGCGAGTAACATGCTAGTTCCTTTCAAAGACATTTTCAGGCCTTCCACAGTCTGAGCTTGTGCTCCTTCCTCCGTAATGACCATCTCATCGACGGGATGTTAAACACTAAGTTTCCTTCCTTGGGCGCCGATTTTATTACTTTTATGTGTGTATGGAGGGGGGGGGGGGGGGGTAGGAATCTGGTAATAAAAATGTTTAACTTAATTTAATTGCGGAAATCCACTAATTGTTAAAAGTTACGAAAAATAAAGGATATTGCTTGATAATTAAGTAACTAGTCTCATATTTCATAATGCGCGGGTCTATTAGAAACATTCATTCAAATAAAATACTATAAAGAACGAATTCTCCGTCTGATAATAAAAAAATGTTAAAATTTAGTTCTAGATATTAGATAGCACACAACAGTTATACTGGGAATTAATGAAAATACTGTGCCAGGTTTGGTGTTGCAGAAGCTGCATACGATCTATAAAACCAAAGCTGTAGTCACGTTTGGAGAGCACTGTGACTCAAAACGTTAATTACACCAAAGTTTCTGGGAGGGGAGGGTCTTGTACCTTGAAACAATTTTTAAACTCTTGCATCTAGCCAGCCCTGAAATAGAAATTTAATAAATTTTCTATTTCTATGTCCTCATTCTCTTTACAAAATTACAAAATGTACTCCATAAAATTAAGATTTTTTCCAAGTGTGAACCATATTCCATGGCACAACATGGTCGCGCAGTGGAGAGCTGGGCGAAGTGACCAGGCTGAGGTACACCTAATTTTTAAACTGAGCAGCAATAGACCGACACACACAGAAATGAGTCATTAGAACTACAACTATTGAAGTATAATATGAAATGCAGTACTTTAAACACTTCAATTTTCACAAAGCGACGAAACGCCACTTTGCCTGACATGACCGTGCAAAGTGGCCATTTAGTTTTAACTAAAAAATAAGGGATAAAAACTGTTTTAAAAAGGAACTAAATGTATTTTATTGTCAAACCTGATTCGAATTACACTTTTCACAAATAAAAGTGGACCTGTGTTCCTCAGCTCCTGTACAGAGTTTGTGACCCCAGAGGGCGCGCAATTGGTGTTCAATCCATTGCCGACATTGACGCCTTTACACAGAAGTTCTATATTCTCTAATAGCATGACCAAAATTTCAGTAGTAAAAGCAGGATAATGGAGTCAAGATATGACACTTCTAAAAAAATTTCATTAAAAAGACATAAGTCACATTCCCTCTCCATAATAAAACACAAACTAACTACTTATCTTTCGTTGGGTTAACTAAAATTCACAATAACTGTTATTACTCCGAGAAGTGTCACAGCAAACAGGTCAGACTTCATGGGATGACTAGGTCCTACAGGGAGAATACGTTAAGACATTTCCTGCGACACGCCGGCACCTTATAGCCCCCAGGTCCCCAATAACTACTTGCCCACCATGGCCACTTTACATGGCTCTCCCCTATGTAGGAACAAATGTTCGATTGAAATTTGAAAGCGTTGTAATCGAGAAAATCTTGCTAATGACATATATAATAGTCTATCTGTTACTTTAATGGTCAACGGCCGTGCCGCAGTGGATACACGTGAGATCACCGAAGTTAAGCGCTGTCGGGCGTGATCGGTATTTGGATGGGTGATCATCCAGGTCGCCATGCGCTGTTGCCATTTTTCGGGGTGCACTCAGCCTCGTGATGCCAATTGAGGAGCTACTGGACCGAATAGTAGCGGCTTCGGTCAAGAATACCATCATAACGACCGGGAGAGCGGTGTGCTGACCCCACGCTCCTCCTATCCGCATCCTCCACTAAGGATGACGCGGCGGTCGGATGGTAAAGGTAGGCCACTCGTGGCTTGAAGACGGAGTGCTTTTTATGTGTTACTTTAATAATCGACTACACCTTAACAATCAATAAGTGAAATTACATTGCGGGTTGCGTAAAGCGACAATGGGAGGGGCAGCTGAGTCACCCTGTATATTGTTGTTGTTGTGGTCTTCAGTCCTGAGACTGGTTTGATCCAGCTCTCCATGCTACTCTATCCTGTGCAAGCTTCTTCATCTCCCAGTACCTACTGCAACCTACATCCTTCTGAATCTGCTTAGTGTATTCATCTCTTGGTCTCCCTCTACGATTTTTACCCTCCATGGTGCCCTCCAATACTAAATTGGTGATTCCTTGATGCCTCAGAACATGTCCTACCAACCGATCCCTTCTTCTGGTCAAGTTGTGTCACAAACTTCTCTTCTCCCCAATCCTATTCAATACTTCCTCATTTTCAGTATTCTTCTGTAGCACCACATTCCGAAAGCTTCTATTCTCTTGTTGTCTAAACTATTTATCGTCCATGTTTCACTTCCATACATGGCTACACTCCATACAAATACTTTCAGAAATGACTTCCTGACACTTAAATCTATACTCGATGTTAACAAATTTCTCTTCTTCAGAAACGCTTTCCTTGCCATTGCCAGTCTAGATTTTATATCCTCTCTACTTCGACCATCATCAGTTATTTTGCTCCCCAAATAACAAAACTCCTTTACTACTCTAAGTGTCTCATTTCCTAATCTAATTCCCTCAGCAGCACCCGACTTAATTCTACTACATTCCATTATCCTCGTTTTGCTTTTGTTGATGTTCATATTATATCCTCCTTTCAAGACACTATCCATTCAACTGCTCTTCTAAGTCCTTTGCTGTCTCTGACAGAATTACGATGTCATCGGCGAACCTCAAAGTTTTTATTTCTTCTCCATGGATTTTAATGCCTACCCCGAATTTTTCTTTTGTTTCCTTTACTGCTTGCTCTATATAGAGATTGAATAACATCGGGGAGAGGCTACAACCCTGACTTACTCCCTTCCCAACAACTGCTTCCCTTTCATGTCCCTCGACTCTTATAACTGCCATCTGGTTTCTGTACAAATTGTAAATAGCCTTTCGCTCCCTGTATTTTACCCCTGCCACCTTTAGAATTTGGAAGAGAGTATTCCAGTCAACATTGTCAAAAGCTTTCTCTAAGTCTACGAATGCTAGAAACGTAGGTTTGCCTTTCCTTAATCTTTCTTCTAAGATAAGTCGTAAGGTCAGTATTGCCTCACGTGTTCCAACATTTCTACGGAATCCAAACTGATCTTCGCCGAGGTCGGCTTCTACTAGTTTTTCCATTCGTCTGTAAAGAATTCGTGTTAGTATTTTGCAGCTGTGGCTTATTAAACTGATTGTTCGGTAATTTTCACATCTGTCAACACCTGCTTTCGTTGAGATTGGAATTATTATATTCTTCTTGAAGTCTGAGGGTATTTCACCTGTTTCATACATCTTGTTCACCAGATGGTAGAGTTTTGTCAGGACTGGCTCTCCCAAGGCCGTCAGTAGTTCCAATGGAATGTTGTCTACTCCGGGGGCCCTGTATATTATACAGCACTTAAATGAGGAGGACACGAAACACAACTGTGCGAAACAAAACCTTCTGTATAACAACAACAAAAACTGTAGAAAATGGAATAAATTGCTTATGGAGGTCTCTTGTGCCCATTCTTTCATGTGATTTTAAAATCAGTAACTTGACTGAAGTACCAACCAAAAAACATCATGTGTTACTAGGTACACTATTCTCTATGTACAACACTCTCCTCAACTTTTCACAGAATACAAACTGGATATTTCGCTTTCACTTAGCAACTTATCTATGGCTAACTCATTCTTGGGCATTTTTAGTATTTTTATTTGTCGGCAGATCGTTTTTAAAAGATTATTGGATATATAATTGTTTTACAATTGGAGAACCACAAATGAAATGTAATTGATACATGCAGGCATTTAATTCTCACAGGTCTGGTTTAAGAAGGAAGGGGCACGTAGTCCATGGCCATGGCCTTACGGTAGGAACGATCCTGCCATTTGCCTGAAATAATCTAGGGCAACCATGGAGAACCTAAATTAGGATGGCCAGATCTCTCTTGCTTCTTCTTTCTTTATATATTCTACTTCTCTCATAGAAAGATTCGTCCACTTCTTCAAGAGTCTCTTGCCCAAATTCAGCATTTAACCATCCAGCATGTTCGCCTGTTGTGGACACAATCACATTAGTTTCCGCTTTGTTTATATCCATATTACCATATTACAACCATCATTCGGCGCACGTTTTACTTCCCTCAGAACCCGACTCGATTCTCAGTCACTTTTAGCCACCCTCAACAAAACGTATCTTGCCGATTTTCTGTCCACGACAAACAACTCTCGTATCGGGATGGTCCTTCATTTCCCCCATTGCCTCTTCAGTATACAAATTAAATATCAGTGGTGAGAGCGCACAACTCTGCCTTTCCTGATTTTGTCCTCTTGCACTATTCCGCAAGAGCTGAATAATCCAGTCTTTAATATCACAGCCAACGGCCGATGTCGATAGTGGCTCAGAGGCGCTACAGATCACAGTGGACGATCTCCATCAGAGGCGTGCGTGGCATGACACTCGGGCTGGGCCACTTAGAGGACCTGCCAGGCAGCTGTGATTGATACAGTTCGTTGCATGAGCTGCTATCAATCACTCCGTTCTGCTTATTGGCTTTCGACCCTGCATTGTACACGACTTCCTATTTCTCATTTCTGGCTTTCATGCACTGTTTCGCTCTCAACGAGTATGATTTTTACAATTTATGCTTTCATATCAAGAGCCGAGAGAAAACAGTCTGCTTCACACAAACAGAATGAATTACTCTTCTATCCACTTAGCTAAACTACATCGCCGAAGAGTATAGAACATTTTACTCGCTTCCACATTATCAACAGTCTTCTCGATGTCAACGAACCCAATGCATACTTCCCTGTACAATCTAAGACAGAAAAACGACGCACCGTGAATGAATTATTCGAATGTGATGGAAATCGGTGGATGATATATACATGTACAGACAAACGAATGACTGTACTTTCACTAACATTGTATGATCAATTTAAGAGAAATAACTTCACAAATTCAGCAAGTCAATAATGTGTTTGTCCACCTTTGGTCCTTATGTAATGATTTATTCGGCTTGGCATTGATTGACACAGTTGTTTCATGTCCTCCTGAGGGCTATCGTGCTACATTGTGTCCAAAGTGTGCACCAGATGTTCAAAATCCCGAGCTGGTAAGAGGGTCCAGCCCTTAATGCTCCAAACGTTCTCAATTGGGGAGAGATGCGATGATGTTACTGGTCAATCAGTAGAAGCTTTCGCCGTGTTTGGGTGGGAATTATCTTGCTGAAATGTAAGACCAGGATAGCTTGCCATGAAGGGCAACGAAACGGGGCGTATAATATCGTCGATGTACCGATGTACTTAAGTTGGTTGGTTGTTTTGGGGAAGGAGACCAGACAGCGAGGTCATCGGTCTCATCGGATTAGGGAAGGATGGGGAAGGAAGTCGGCCGTGCCCTTTGAAAGGAACCATCCCGGCATTTGCCTGGAGCGATTTAGGGAAATCACGGAAAACCTAAAAGAGGATGGCTGGAGTGCGGGTGTACTTCAGTAAAGATGCTGCATATGACACCCAAAGGGGTCACCGCTGTCTGGGACGTTTCTAACACGTCTTCAGCCTGTAATCTCGTTGACTAGAGAAGAATTATCTTGAGTGAAGAATCCCGCTTTCAACTGAGCCGCGGTGACCAAAGAAGACGAGTCAGAACACGCCCCAGACATCGATGGGGTACCAACCTGGCTGTCGCTCGCCTTACAGCCCGACAACCGTGAGTGATGGTCTAGGATGCCATTTCAGTTCATAGCAGGACCTCTTTGGTTGTCATCCGTGGCACTCTTACAGCACAGCGGTACCTCAACGATAATTTACTCCCCGTTTCGTTGCTCTTCACGGCAAGCCATCCTCGGCTTAAATTTTAGCAAGGTAATGCCCACGCGCACACGTACAGAATTTGTACTGATTGTCTTTGTGTTTGCCAAACCCTACCTTGGCCAGCAAGGTCCCCTGATCTCTCCCCAATCGAGAAAGTTTGGAGACTTATAGGTAGAGCCCTAACCAGCTAGATATTTTAACGACCGAACGCGCCCAATAGACAGGATTTGTACAATATCTCTCAGAAGGACATCCAACAACTCTGTCAATCAGTGACAAGCCGAATAATTGCTTACACGAAAGCCAGAACTGGACCCACATGTACCGATTTGCGTCTCATTCGGATAATTCTTGCGTTGTGCGTTGTTTTCTTTTTCTTCTTTTTTCTCTTAGAGTGTATTACCTAAAGCTACCCTCTACTGTTAACTGCAGAACTCAATTCGCTTCTCAAGTGGCCTTAATTCGTCTAAAATTGAACCGGTTCTTTTTGACTTTGTGAATCAACTTTCAATTTTGTCTTCGATCCTTTGATAAAGTATTATTATAAATACTTTTGACGTATGACATTAAAGTATAATAGATGACAGTGCCTCTCCATTTAAAAAAAGTGGCTAAACAGAAGCTGCAAATGCCACGTCGCTATAGAGACGAGGGCTAGTCGCAGTGGCCCCCACGCTATCGCCTCTGGAGTCGGCCGTATCTGCCGAGAGCGACGACGAAACACATCCGCCCCCACGGCGACGCCCCCTCTTTCCCACTGCCAGCGCCGCTTCCTGCGCCTGCGACTTGCTTCTTTCCTGCTATTATGTGTGTCCTCTCTTTGTTTTCTCGTAGTTCATGTATAAGCTGTGGGCCCTCTTCTCAGACCATTCACTGAATCCGAATGACGTACCTCAATAAAAACGAAACAATATCGTCAGGTGCGCAATTTTAAATTCATAAGAGCTCGAGTAACACCGTCAAATGGGCTGACAAAGGTACTGACGAGTGGAAGCAGACTGCGGTGTTGTGTTCAGTGGCAGTAGAGAGTCGCTGCTCCTGTCAAGGACAACAGCAGACCAGTTGCACCCGTGCCCTGATAGTATGCTCGTATTGGTAGTTTGCAGTGGGTCAAGGTAACAACAAGGCGCCTTACGAGAGGTAATGTTCCTACCACGAGAGACAATATAAAACTAATGAGTCCAGCCATAAAAACATGTACAACCAGACTTGCTGACTATATTTGGCCTCTTGGGAACAAGTGCAGAAGTAGGTTTGTCATGTCCATTACGATAGTATCCTACTAATCACATTCATGATGGAAGATCAAGATTGCCCATGACACCTAGAAGGGCAGACTAAATGGATCAACAAGTATCTCTTGTTCAGAATAAAACAGATTTACCGAGTATCCATCGTAACGGTTCGCCCCCCCCCCCCCCCTTACCCCTCGGCCTTGCTTATAGAGTCGAAGTAGAAGCTCAACCGCCGGCCGGTGTGGCCGTGCGGTTCTAGGCGCTACAGTTTGGTACCGCGCGACCGCTACGGTCGCACGTTCGAATGCTGCCTCGGGCATGGATGTGTGTGATGTCCTTAGGTTAGTTAGGTTTAAGTAGTTCTAAGTTCTAGGGGACTGATGACCTCAGAAGTTAAGTCCCATAGTGCTCAGAGCCATTTGAACCATTTTTAGAAGCACAACCAGCACGAACGTTGTCGACCAGCGCAGCTGCAGGACTGCCTACACGAATCGCTTTCTGTTGCCCATTCCGGATATTCCATTAAACTGTGTTCACATGACTGAACGTGGAAGTGTTCACATAACGGAGAGTACTCGTATACACACTGCACACCATGAGCGTGATTGATATGGTGAAGCTCGTCAGATTTTCTGAATGCGCAATTTAATGTGGACCTATAAGATGTAAGACTGCCTTTTACTCAAGTAGTCAGTGAGCATCAAAAGCGTGAGCGTATATACAAGCTGCGTTCATCTACATCTACATGATTACTCCGCAATTCACATTTAAGTGCTTGGCAGAGGGTTCATATCGAACCACAATCATACTATCTCTCTACCATTCCACTCCCGAACAGCGCGCGGGAAAAACGAACACCTAAACCTTTCTGTTAGAGCTCTGATTTCTCTTATTTTATTTTGATGATAATTCCTACCTATGTAGGTTGGGCTCAACAAAATATTTTCTCATTCGGAGGAGAAAGTTGGTGACTGAAATATCGTAAATAGATCTCGCCGCGACGAAAAACGTCTTTGCTTTAATGACTTCCATCCCAACTCGCGTTTCATATCTGCCACACTCTCTCCCCTATTACGTGATAATAGAAAACGAGCTGCCCTTTTTTGCATCCTTTCGATGTCCTCTGTCATTTCCATCTGGTAAGGATACCACACCGCGCAGCAATACTCTAACAGAGGACGAACGAGTGTAGTGTAACCTGTCTTTTTAGTGGACTTGTTGCATCTTCTAAGTGTCCTGCCAATGAACCGCAACCTTTGGCTCGTCTTCCCCACAATATTATCTATGTGGTCTTTCCAACTGAAGTTGTTCATAATTTTAACACTCAGGTAGTTAGTTGAATTGACAGCCTTGAGAATTGTACTATTTATCGAGTAATCGAATTCCAACAGATTTCTTTTGGAACTCATGTGGATCACCTCACACTTTTCGTTATTTAGCGTCAACTGCCACCTGCCACACCATACAGCAATCTTTTCTAAATCACTTTGCAACTGAAACTGGTCTTCGGTTGACCTTACTAGACGGTAAATTACAGCATCATCTGCGAACAACCTAAGAGAACTGCTCAGATTGTCACCCAGGACATTTATATAGATCAGGAACAGCAGAGGTCCCAGGACGCTTCCCTGGGGAACACCTGATATCACTTCAATTTTACTCGATGATTTGCCGTCTATTACTACGAACTGCGACCTTCCTGACAGGAAATCACGAATCCAGTCGCACAACTGAGACGATACCCCATAGGCCCGCAGCTTGATTAGAAGTCGCTTGTGAGGAACGGTTCAATAAGTTCTCGGCCAGTTTCGGTTGAAAAATTCAGAATTTGTTATGGGATGTTGTGGAATATTCCCGCTTCAGTCCTCACAGTTTCCTGACGTCTGTAATGGATGTGCGTTCCAACTAGAGAGCTGTCATTGAGTTTCTTTTGGCGGAGGACCAAAGTATCGCAGGACCAAAGCATCATAAGCGCTTGCAGAATGTCTAGAGAGACCTGGCAGTGAACAAAAGCACGGTGAATCACTGGGCGAGGCGTCTATCATCATCGCAACAAGATCGTGCAAACCTGTCCATTATCCCTCGTACCGGCCGGTGCACACAGCTGTGACTCCTGCATTGTTGGAACATGTGGACACTCATTTGACGGATGACAATCGCACGCCTTGCTACTAAATTGAACATCTCATTTGGTAGTGCTGACACTCCCGTCCACTAGTTTGGTTACCTACTCGAACGTGTATGTCCAATGGTTTCTTCGCCGCCTAACAGAAAAAGAGCAACGAACGACCATCTGCGGAATTGCTTGCGTGTGACGACAGCGATCGTGGAAACTTCTTTTTTTAAAAAAAAAAGAAAAAGAAAAAATCGGCACAGGCGATGAAACAAAACCTCGTTGTTTCGGTTTGCGGTAGGTTAAGAGAAGAAATTACGTGTTTATTTTTACACTAGGAAATTCTCATTCCAATAGCTGTCGAAGACTCTTAAAAACTTACAGTATTGAACTGGAAAAATAAAATAAAAATCATAGCTTGTGCTACATCACCACAGTAAAAAAAAGTTCCGTATGGTAACCATAAGGCAAAATACTTTCCACCTTGCATGCTATAATTTGCCAAAATTTCGTTTCGATGTCTCGATTTTGGAGATATAAGGTATGTAATGTTAATATTTCATTCTCGTGTGCGTGTGGTGGAATATGAAGGTGCTACCTAAGACCATTTTCTCGAGAATAGAGACAGGGACCTCCTACTGAGTCTAAGGAAAAATTCAATGTATTAGCTAAATTTCATTCGTAGCATCGTTCGGTGTAATATGCATCAAACGCAAAATCACAATGACCCTTATTTTTCATTACATTTTTTTTCTATTTTCGCGCTTGTCTTAGTTAGCTACGAAATCACGAAAGTATGATCACTAGCGAGATGATGGGCATGTCATCGTGAAGCTGACATGTGAAGCTATACGTAACGTAACAATCAATTTTTCTTGCGCAGTGGTTCCTGTAAAATCGTGTGAGAAAGAATACAGAGACAACGCAGCGTGCATGACGTTCAAACCACACTGGCATTCTTCAGCTTGAATGACAGACTTGCCAGCCAGCGTTCAGTGTGTGCACCACCCACAGCTGCACTGCACAGCGCGCCGAGTCGGCACGCAGACTGCCGCCTTTCTTTGTGTTCTCACACTAACAAAGCCACACACGCTTGCGTTTTCCATTACTTCGCCGCAGTTACGTCAGCTGACCTAGTAATGTCTTTCTGTGTGTACTCCTATTAGTCAGTTCTATCTAATTTGACGTCAGCGACGACTGTTGTTAGAGTTATTGCTAGGGTGGAGAGATACCGAAACAATAGGAAGAGTGGGAATTGCGGCAGCTTCATGAGAAGGGCCACAAAACCTAAGACGATGAAGGTGAAACTTGGGAATAGGCTTTCTGGCTTGGCACTATGGGACTTAACGTCTAAGGTAATCAGTCCCCTAGACTTAGAACTACTTAAACCTTAACTAACGTAAGGACATCACACGCATCCATACCCGGAGAAGGATTCGAACCTGCGACCGTAGCAGCCGCGTGGTTCCGGACTGATGCGCCTAGAACTGTTTGGCCACAGCGGCCGGCTGGCCTTCCTAGCATACATCCCCAGAGTGACGAACGGAATCGGCCGCATATTGCGATGACACGGCGTAAAGACGATTTTCCAACAGACCAAGAACACCCGGGAGGGTCTCAGATCGGCGAAGGGGAGCCACTCGCAAAATCAGGAATATATTTTACACCGTATAAAAGGGAGAAAGGCCTATGTCGGTATGACCAGACGATCCATTAAGACCAGGACCGTCAAACAAAACGGCGTTGCAGGTTGGGTAGGGGGGGGGGGGGGGGGGGGGAGGAAATCGGCTCTGGCCGAAAACACATTGTGTGACACCAGTTAACACTAAATCCAATTCAGGTGCTCAGGGAAGCCATTGAAATTCATAAACACGACAATAGTTTTAACAAGAAAGAAGAGAGCCTCAAGGTAAATGGATCCTAAATTCCCATGGTGCAGCGAATTATCGTTGTGTGTAACAAGGGGGGAACAACAGCGATAATGTGCAGTGAACAGATAGTGTCTTCTGTCGTAGTCCTGTTGTCTCTGATATCCCAGATATCTCCCATGGTACGAGTAAAGTGTTTTTGTCTTCAAGAGCTTCGAATCCTCCAAAATCTGTACAGTTCCGAAAAACAATAGCAACTGTTCAAAAAAATGGCTCTGAGCACTACGCGACCTAACTTCTGAGGTCATCAGTCGCCTGAAACTTAGAGCGGTCGCTCGGTTCCAGCGCCTAGAACCGCTCGGCCACTCCCCCTCTGGCCTAGATGCATGCACCGATTGGGCTGGGAACGGTGTCATAAGGTAGTTGTATCCTCTCCTGAGGCGAGATAGCCCACAACTCTGATTCTCGATATTCTGGATATTGGCAATGGAATGGAATTACGTCCGAGGTGGTCCCACACATGTTCTATGAGGGAAATCTTATTATGTGCTTGGTGCACAGTACAGCGATCCACCCTTGTTGCGGTCAGATGTGTTCGACCAGAACCTCGGCGACGAGTATGCTTGCCCTCACCTTCCAATGTGGCTTCTGTTGGATCCACGGTCAGGTCAAACTGTGACTACTGAACGATTCGACCAGCTGGGCAAATGGAGACCCACAGTGTGGCCCCTGTCAAACTCTGCTAGGTGCTGATAACGCTGTCTCAAACGAGTACACGGCATCTCAATGTCCTTCCCAGTGATCAATCAACATCATACAGTGATGACGCCCTTTACAAACACTTCCACACCTGGTAACAGAAGCTAACATGAACAACTTTGATGCATTATGGTGGGCGTTCTACCTGTCACAGAGACTGGCAACTCTATAATCATTTACATATTTCCAATGGTGTGTACGTACTACGTGTGCTTAGTTATACTGACATACGACTGGGTCTTTTTGGCGCTTAACTTCTTTTGTCAGACATAGCTTTATTGCCTTGTTCTTTGAGTCTTGGTTTCCACCTAACTGCTAAATATCGGGGCCGGGCGGTGTGGCCGAGCGGTTCTAGGCATTTCAGTCTGGAACCGCGCAACCGCTACGCTCGTAGGTTCGAATCCTACCTCGGGCATGTCCTTAGGTTAGTCAGGTTTAAGTAGTTCTAAGTTCTAGGGGACTGATAACCTGAGATGTTAAGTCCCATAGTGCTCAGAGCCATTTGAACCATTTGCTAAAAAAGAACGTCAGAAAAATTGCTTTTGCCCCTAATTTTACGGTGACTGTTTCACTGTTCAGAGAATGGTCATGAACAAACTTTTCAGAATATATAACAACCGCGTATATTCTTCTTTGAGCATAGTGTAAACATGTTTATTGATCGTAAATTGTAAAATCTAAATCATATTTTTGTTTCAGATACAGAGTCCAAGGGACAGCCAGAGAGGTGGAGGGGTGGACAGCTACCTCACTAAAATATCTTCACCAGCCGGATTCGCATCCTGCTCCACTAAACTCAGAGACATATCAATTCAGTACCAGTTGTGTGACAGATATTAACTAGTACCAAGCGCCAAGCGCATCCAAGCCATTGCTCACTAAAAGTCAAATCTATATCATTATTCTCAGCAAAACTAACACAACCTGCCTCCCCCCCCCCCCCCCCCCCTCCCCCATCGCCGCACGCCGCTCAAGGTTGCTCATACTCTGGCTGTGGTCTTGACTGCATCTCTTTCGTTGGATAACGTTCGTAGGAAAGGCATAAAATTAATAACTTCTCGTACAATCATCCGGTCACAAAGAGATGCAACAATAAAACAGGTAAATAAATGTCGTGTGTATAGGGCCTCCCGTCGGGTAGACTGTTCGCCGGGTGCAAGTGTTTCGATTTGACGCCGCTTGGGCGACTTGCGATTCGATGGAGATGAAATGAGGATGATCAGGTACTAAGCAATAACAAAAGCGCAAAATCTAGTAACAATGGAAGTGCAGCATGAAGAACTTAGCAATAGATAGTGGTTCAAAATGGTTCAAATGGCTCTGAGCACTATAGGACTTAACATCTGAGGTCATCAGTCCCCTAGAACTCAGAACTACTTAAACCTAGCTAACCTAAGGACATCACACATATCCATGCCCGAGGCAGGATTCGAACCTGCGACCGTAGCAGTCGCGCGGTTCCAGACTATAGCGCCTAGAACCGCTCGACCACTCCGACCGGTAAACCAGAGTGAATTGGACAGCCATGTGACGCAATAGTCCCACTATCGTAACTCCAAAATGATTCTGCCACAGAATACAGTACATGGTGTAGCGTCACGGCAACGTTCCGTTACGTTCAGTTGAGGGCGAATCCATCAATTCGCTGACGTCAAATTGTGACCAGTTATTTACCTCTTGTATCTTGTTTTGATTGTACCTACAATTTGTAATCTTTTTTGTTTTCCCGATGTTGCAGTCCTTCCAAAGAGCACTGAAGAAACCTTTTGATAACAATGTATTACCATATTTCTGAGTATTTGCACTGTGCACGCATCGGCAGTCACCTGCCTGCCCGAAACGGCGAGCTGCAGCCACTGCAACAAATGGCGCAAGGTTGCAGCCCTCGTGCAGCTGCGGTGGTGGAGGGAGCAGGTCCCTGCCAGCAGGGCAGCAGCGAGCGGCTACGTGCAAGCGCAGCTGTCTGCTGGCGGTGAGTCAGGCGCCGGCTTGTAATAAATAGCAGCCTTCCGCTGCGGCCAGCTGCCTGTCTGCGCAGTCTCTCAATAGCCCAACTGAGTGCTAGTCGACCCACTAAACGCGCCTGGCGGCCGATTCTCTGCACCTCACAAGGGGACCGCGCCTACTCGTCATCACCGATTTCGTTCAAATTTATGGAATGTGTAGAACATGGCCAGGAACGAAAATGACAGAAGCGGGAGCTCCGCATGGCCAAGAAAAATTGTGGTGTGCGTACTGTAAGACCTTCGGTACACACACCATCAGATTATTTGACTTGTCGCTCTAATGAAGTAGGCGAGTGTCAGCAATATGTCTCGTGGTCTTATTGTGGCGTGTTTATCTTCTGCCGTTAGGTCAGACGATAGAAATGCCACTTGCAAGCTTAGAGAGCAGATTGACAGTGACCAACTTTAATAAACAGAACTTGATTAATTTTCACACACATTTATTAAAATAATAAAAAGCATAAACATTACTTAACTTGATTCTGGACGCTATTTACAACTGACAATCTGAAGTTCATTTGGTCTTGGTACTTTAATCTTATTCTCACATATCTCTGATACTTGACAAAGTGTCTATACATTTATCTTCTTGGCTATGTACAGGAATATAATAACCTTCTTAGGTGCAGACTGAAACTTGACTACAGACTAATGCAGACTGGTGCAGACAAATGCAGACTGCCTAATCGGAGGTCTGTACACTCGTTACAATACCTTGCGCGTTCAGGTATCACTGCTCCAGTGTGATCCGCGAGGAGAAAAGGTTCAACGCTAGCATCAATCTCATTGGCTGCATTACATATTAATACGCGGATCGACGGAAACAGAATTTGGTCCGTCTCTAAGGCAGAGACATCTCGTAGTGCGGAGACGGACGAGTGCTGTGCCTGCGCTGTTGTGCTGAGCGTGGCGCGCTCTAGTGGGAAATTTGTGTAAGCGCTGACTACGCGGAGCTATGTACACAGCAAAAATTAACTTAATTCCGCCCGAAACAGATAATGAAGGGCCAACGATACCGACCGGCCGCCGTGTCGTCCTCAGCCCACAGGTTTCACTGGGTTGGGTTGTTTGGGGTAGGAGACCACACAGTGAGGTCATCAGTCTCATCGGATTAGGGAAGGACTGGGAAGGAAGTCGACCGTGCCCTTTCAAAGGAAGCATCCCAGCATTTGCCTGGAGCCATTCAGGGAAACCACGGGAAACCAAATCAGGATGGCCGGCGCGGGATTGATCCGTCATCCTCCCGAATGCGAGCCCAGTGTGCTAACCACTGCGCCACCTCGCTCGGTACAGGTGTCACTGGGTGCGAATACGGAGAGGCATATGGTCAGCAAGCCGCTGTCTTTTACCTTTTGTCAGTTTCCGAGACCGGAGCCGCTACTTCTCATTCAAATAGCTCCACTGTTTGTCTCACAAGATGGTTCAAATGGCTCTGAGCACTATGGGACTCAACTGCTGAGGTCATAAGTCCCCTAGAACTTAAAACTACTTAAACCTAACTAACCTAAGGACAACACATACATCCATGCCCGAGGCAGGATTCGAACCTGCGACCGTAGCGGTCGCGCGGTTCCAGACTGTAGCGCAGAACCGCTCGGTCACCAATGGCCGGCTGTCTCACAAGAGCTGAAAATGGTTCAAATGGCTCTGAGCACTGTGCGTCATCAGCCGCCTAGAACTTATAACTAATTAAACCTAACTAACCTAAGGACATCACACACATCCACGGCCGAGGCAGGATTCGAACCTGCGACTGTAGACTGGTCGATCGGTTCCAGACTGTAGCGCCTACGGCCACTCCGGCCGGCACAAGGGCTGAGTGCACCCCGCTTGCCAGCAGCGCTTGGCTCACCAGATAGTCGCCCATCCAGCCCGACAGCACTTCCGTGATCTAACGGGAACCGGTGTTACTACTGCGACAAGGCCTTTGGCCTCCAGATGACCATGCGTTCAGGAAAAAATAGCATTATTGGCGCGGGTCGGCCGTGTGGATGAGCCGTTCGTGTAGCGTAATTTCCAGACAGCGGTTGACGCTGCGGGAAGAGTTATAGAACGGTAATCTCAGGGCTGAGGGGTTGACTCCCTACATGGGTACTTTTCTTTAATTTTCAGTTTTTATGTTAGTTGCACTGCAAATAAACCAAAATAATGTCCCGGATAGCTGTACTTCTTAAAAGGCCACGAAAGGCAAAGAGTATTGAAATAAATTTCCAGGAAGGGAGTGAAGGCGTACGCGAGAATTTCGTATATAAAGTTAGATACTTTAATTATTTTAGAATTGCTGATTTATATGTGCTGGAGTGATATTCGTTGTAAAAAGAGGAGAGCACTATTTCTTGGTATCTTGCCACGTTTCTGCAGTTGCATGGTTGTTCTGAAGTGTCTATAGATAAACAATTACCTTTTTCTCGAACAGTCCACGGGTGTACTGCCGTTCCATAGTGTCCGACGGGCATAATATTTCGGCATCAGACATGTCGCCATTGTCAGGTGCGCTGACGACAGTTTGTCAGCGCACCTGACTATGGCGCCATGTCTGATCGCCGAAATATTGTGCCCGTTGGACACTGTGGACCGGCAGTACACACATGGGCTGTTCGAGAAAGAAATACGCCGGGAGAAACTGAAGAATCACAAATAATCTCTCTGTGTTCCCAACATGCTCTCGAAAAATGACGTACTCGGTCGAGAGGTGCACTTAGTGACCAAAAGTATCCGGACACCTGGCTGAAAGTGACTTACAATTTCGTGGCGGCATTCATCGGTAATGCTGGAATTCAATATCGTGTTGGCCCACCCTTAGCCTTGATGACAGCTTCCACTTTCGCACGCATGCGTTCAATCAGGTGCTGGAAGGTTTCTTGGGGAATGGCACACCATTCTTCACGGAGTGCTGCACTGAGGAGAGGAAGCGATGTCGGTCGGTGAGGTCTGGCACGAAGTCGGCGTCCAAAAGATCCCAAAGGTGCTCTATAGGATTCAGGTTAGGATTCGGTGCAGGACAGTCCATTGGAGGGATGTTATTGTCGTGCAACCACTCCGCCACTTTCCGTGCATTATGAACAAGTGCTCGAACGTGTTGAAAGATGTACTCGCCATCCCCGATTTGCTCTTCAACAGTGGGAAGCAAGAAGGTACTTAAACCATCAATGTCGGCTTGTGCTGTGATAGTGCTACGCAAAACAACAAGGAGTGCAAGCCCCCTCCATAAAACGACCGCACCATAACAGTTGACACTACGCACACTGGCAGATGACGTTCACTGGGCATTCGCCATACCCACACCCTGCCATCGGATCGCCACAATGTGCACCGTGATTTGTCACTCCACACAACGTTTTTCCACTGTTCAATCATCTAATGTTTATGATCCTTACACCAAGTGAGCTGTCATTTGGCATTTACCGGTGTGATGTGTGGCTTATGAACAGCTGTTCGACCATGAAATCCAAGTTTTCTCACCTCCTGCCTAACTGTCATAGTACTTGCAGTTCATCCTGATGCAGTTTGGAATTCCTGTGTGATGGTCTGGATAGATGTCTGCCTATTACACATTATGATCCTCTTCAACTGTCGGCGGTCTGTCAGTCAACAGACGAGATCGGCCTGTACGCTTTTGTGTTGTACGTGTCCCTTCACGTTTCCACTTCACTATCACATTGGAAACAGTGGACCTAGGGATGTTTAGGAGTGTGGAAATCTCGCGTACAGGCGTATGACAAAAGTGACACTCAATCTCCTGACCACGTTCAAAGTCCGTGAGTTCTGCGGAGCGCCCTATTCTGCTCTCTCACGATGTCTAATGACTACTGAGATCGCTGATATGGAGTACCTGGCAGTAGGTGGGAGCACAATGCACCTAATATGACAAAAGTATGTTTTTGGGGTTGTCCGGATACTTTTGATCACATAGTGTAGCTAGCCAACGATTTTACCTGTACCTGGAACCTATTGTTCCACGGAGTTGGTGAGGGCTATTCGAAGATCAAAATGGAACTGACAGAAAGCGAAGTCTTGTACGTATTAATTACAATCCTTCCTTGGAAATGTATTTCCAATACCTGACTTTCCTTCAACATTCCTTTTCACACTTTTGTGAGAATATTAATCAGTATAATATATTGCGCATTATTTCAGTTTCTTTGCTGTGTCAGTAACGTAAAAATTTGAAATAAAAAAGCTCTACATACGGGTTAAAACCCACGTCCCTAGAATTAGCATTCTCTGTTCTTCCCGCTGCACCGTACCCTCCTCTCTCTGTACATCTCCTCCCCCTTCTCTCTGTGCATAGCCTCCTCCCCCCTCTGCATGTCCATTTCTGTCTGAACATTTAGTAGGGTATCGTGTGAAAACCTTGAGTAAATCGACCAAGAACTTTTAGAGATTTGCGGTAACTACGCTTCCCCTTTATATTTTACATATAATGTATATCATATACAGGGTGAGTCACCTAACGTTACTGCTGGATATATTTCGTAAACCACATCAAATACTGACGAACCGATTCCACAGACCGAACGTGAGGAGAGGGGCTAGTGTAATTGTTTAATACAAACCACATAAAAATGCACGGAAGTTTTTTTTTAACACAAACCTACGTTTTTTTAAATGGAACCACGTTACTTTTGTTAGCACATCTGAACATATAAACAAATACGTAATCAGTGCCGTCTGTTGCATTGTAAAATGTTAATTACATCCGGTGATCTTGTAACCTAAAGTTGACGCTTGAAACCTCCGACGTTCAGTTGCGTGTTGTAACAAACACGGGCCACGGTCGGCGAGCAGCATCTGCAGGGACATGTTTACGATGACGACCGTGTTTACGAGTGTGGCTGTAGTGCACTGTTGTGGTTTGGTCTAGCTGTCGCAGTGTCCGCATGTAGCTTCAAATGGCTCTGAGCACTATGGGACTCAACTGCTGTGCTCATCAGTCCCCTAGAAATTAGAACTACTTAAGCCTAACTAACCTAAGGACATCACACACATCCATGCCCTAGGCAGGATTCGAACCTGCGACCGTATCAGTCGCACGGTTCCGGACTGCGCGCCTAGAACCGCGAGACCACCGCGGCCGGCCCGCATGTAGCGCTTGCTGCTATTGTTATTCTGCATTCGTCTCCACACGCAGACCAACTGTAGTACACCGTGTTACCAGACGTCTGTGATAGTGTAGTGTTGTAGGGACTGTGACCATGGTGTATTCGAACTCTGAAAAGGCGGAGATGATACTCATCTATGGCGAGTGTCGACGAAATGCAGCTGAAGCCTGCAGGGTGTATGCAGAACGGTACCCGGACAGAGAGCATCCAACGTGCCGCACATTGCAAAATATCTACCAGCAACTGTATGCAACAGGTATGGTCGTAGCACGTAAACGTATCCGTAACAGGCCCGTCACAGGAGAAGCGGGTGCAGTTGGTGTGTTAGCTGCTGTTGCCATGAACCCACACATGAGTACACGGGACATTGCGAGAGCCGGTGGACTGAGTCAAAGTAGTGTCATGCGCATACTGCATCGTCACCGCTTTCACCCGTTTCATGGGTCGCTACATCAGCAATTACATGGTGATGACTTTAATCATCGAGTGCAATTCTGTCAATGGCATTAACAGAGAATGCGTTGCAGTTCTAACTGTTTCACAAACCACGGGGCAGTGAATCTACGGAACATGCATTACTGGTCCGTGGACAATCCTCGCTGGCTCAGACAGGGAGAGCGACAGCGACCGTGGACTGTAAATGATTGGTGCGGTATCATTGGCGACCACCTCATTGATCCTCACTTCATTGCAGGGGCCCAAACAGCTGCAACATACATCGCGTTTGTACAGAATGATCTGCCAATGTTGCTCGAAAATGCCCCACTGGAAACGCGTCGACGTATGTGGTATCAGCATGATGGTGCACCTGCACATTCCGCAATCAACACTAGGCTGATCCATGACAGGATGTTCGACGGGCGTTTCATAGGACGTGGAGGACGCAGAAATTGGCCAGCCCGTTCTCCTGATCTTACACCTCTGGACTTCTTTCTGTGGGATACATTAAAGGAGAATGTGTACCTTCGATGTGCCTACAACCCCAGAGGATATGAAATAACGTATTGTGGAGCCTTTGGCGACATTACACCAGATGTACTGCGGCGTGTACGACATTCATTACGCCAGAGATTGCAATTGCGTGCAGCAAATGATGGTCACCACATTGAACATCTATTGGCCTGACATGTCGGGACACACTCTATTCCACTCCGTAATTGAAAACGGAAACCGCGTGTGTACGTGTACCTCACCCCTCATGATAATGTACATGTGCGTCAGTGAAAAAGACCAATAAAAAGGTCTTAGCATGTGGACGTAATGTGCTGTTCCAGTCTCTTCTGTACCTAAGGTCCATCACCGTTCCCTCTGGATCCATAAGTAATTCGGTGCTCTCCGATATACACGATCGAACAGCGGAGAAGTGGTACTCAAGCGTCAACTTTAGGTTACAATATCTCCGGATGTAATTAACATTTTACAATGCAACAAACGGCACTGATTACGTATATGTTTATATGTTCAGATGTGCTAACAAAAGTAACGTGTTTCCATTTAAAAAACGTAGGTTTGTGTTAAAAAACATACTTACGTGCATTTTTGTATGATTTGTATTAACCAATTACACCAGCTCCTCTCCTCACGTTCGGTCTGTGGAATCGATTCGTCAGTATTTGATGTGGTTTACGAAATATATCCAGCGGTAATGTTAGGTGACTCACCCTGGTCTTTGTTCGTTCGAACGTTCATTAAAGTGTAGTGTAAAAATTTGTAGCTGTTCTCTTTATATATTTTACTAGCTTAGCGTCCACTGCTTCGCTCGCGTAGACTGAATGGCCTGCAAAATTTTTTTTGTTTTGTTTTTATTTATCGAATTTTTATTTGTTCACAAATTACAACGCCTCCTAAGCTTTTCACGCCAATTCGAATCTGGTAGATGAAGTTCAAAGTTTTTGTTAATCATGGTTTTTGCGTTCTTGTGGAGGGATTTACATAGCAACTTTCATCCTCTAGCATCTTCTAACTTAGAAGTGAATACCAATATTCAAAAATTTAGCTTCAAAATTATTTTTTAATATAACGAAATATTTTCTTAAAAATTTTCGTCCCCTTTTGCACTCCCTTAGGGACTGAATTTTTAGAACACTGAAACACGTACTTTTTAATTTTTCACCGACATGTCAAATACCAATTGTCATAGATGTAACCTTAAAAATCCTTCAGTAATTCTTTAGTAATTATTTATTTTCAAAGAAACTTTCACCCACTATTTCATCCCCTTAGTGGCTGATTTTCGCAAAATGCGAAACGTGTATTTTTTATTTTCCTACTGAGAAACCAAATACCAGTTTTCGTAGTTCTAGCTTCAAAACTCCCTTAATACTGAATTACTTTCAAAAAGCCTTTCGCCCTCTATTTCACTCCCTTAGGAGTGGAATTTCGGACAATCCTTTCTTAAACGATGCCTGCAGTACACGATCCACACTCTAACACTTCAAGTTCTCACTCTCTCCAAAACTTCATTCGGTTTGGACTGGGCGATGATGAGTCAGTGAATCAGTCTGATCCTATTTCACCCTTTGGGGGTTGAATTTCCAAAAACAGTGAAAAACATAATTTTTTATTTCTAACTGAGAAGTCAAATTTAAATTTTCATAGACTGACCTTTAAAAATGCTTTCATAATAAAATAATTCCATACAAAAGTTCTATGCCCTGTTTCACACCGTTACGGGTTGAATTTTTCAAAAACACTGTAACACGCATTTTTTATTTGTAACCAAGAAGTCGAATACCAGTGTTCATAGAGGAAGCTTTAATAATACATTAGTAGCTCTTTAAGAATGATACAGTTTCATAAAACTTTCACACACTATTTCAACCTGATAGGGTTAAATTTCCAAAAATACTGAAACACGTATTTCTTTTTTATGACCAAGAAACCAAATACCAATTTTCGTCTACCTTCAAAATTGCCTTAGTAACACCATCTTTCAAGAAACCATTCAACCCCTATTTAACCCCCTCAAGGTTGCAGTTTCGTAAAATACTGTAATACATAACCTTCCAGGCAGTAATATACGAGGGTTACTCCAAAAGAAATGCACACTATTTTTTTAAATCCGTCTTTTATTCTACATTTTTGAAAGTTTTACAGTGTGTAGATACATCCTTTGGGAACAGTATTTTCATCTCTCCACATAATTTGCATCCCTCTCAACTGCCTTACGCCATCTTGGAACGAGCGCCTGTATACCAGCGCGGTAAAATTCTGGACCAACCTGTTGGAGCCACTGTTCGGCAGCGTGCACAAGGGAGTCATCATCTTCAAACCTTGTTCCACGAAGAGACTCTTTCAGTTTCCCAAAGAGATGATAGTCACATGGAGCCAGGTCAGGACTGTAAGACGTGTGTTTCAGTGTTGTCCATCCGAGTTTTGTGATCGCTTCCATGGTTTTTTGACTGACATGTGGCCGTGCATTGTCGTGCAACAGCAAAACATTCTGCAGTCGAGCTTGAAGTTTCTTCAGTGTAGTCACACATCATCATCATCATCATCATTCAAGACTGATTATGCCTTTCAGCGTTCAGTCTGGAGCATAGCGCTCTTACAAAATTCCTCCATGTTCCCCTATTCAGTGCTAACATTGGTGCCTCTTCTGATGTTAAACCTATTACTTCAAAATCATTCTTAACCGAATCCAGGTACCTTCTCCTTGGTCTGCCCCGACTCCTCCTACCCTCTACTGCTGAACCCAAGAGTCTCTTGGGTAACCATGCTTCTCCCATGCGTGTAACATGACCCCAACATCTAAGCCTGTTCGCCCTGACTGCTACATCTATAGAGTTCATTCCCAGCTTTTCTTTGATTTCCTCATTGTAGACGCCGTCCTACCATTGTTCCCATCTACTAGTACCTGCAATCATCCTTGCTACTTTCATATCCGTAACCTCAACCTTGTTGATAAGGTAACCTGAATCCACCCAGCTTTCGCTCCCATACAACAAAGTTGGTCGAAAGATTGAACGGTGCACAGATAACTTAGTCTTGGTACTGACTTCCTTCTTGCAGAAGAGAGTAGATCGTAGCTGAGCGCTCACTGCATTGACTTTACTACATCTTGCTTCGAGTTCTTTCACTATGTTGCCATCCTGTGAGAATATGCATCCTTGAAACCGTCCACCTGTTCTAACTTTGTTCCTCCTATTTGGCACTCAATCCTTTTATATTTCTTTCCCACTGACGTTACTTTCGTTTTGGAGATGCTAATCTTCATACCATAGTACTTACATTTCTGATCTAGCTCTGAAATATTACTTTGCAAACTTTCAATCGAATCTGCCATGACAACTAAGTCATCCGCGTATGCAAGACTGCTTATTTTGTGTTCACATATCTTAATCTCACCCAGCCAGTCTATTGTTTTCAACATATGATCCATAAATAATATGAACAATAGTGGAGACAGGTTGCAGCCTTGTATTACCCCTGAAACTACTCTGAACCATGAACTCAATTTACCGTCAACTCTAACTGCTGCCTGACTATCCATGTAAGGACCTTTAATTGCTTGCAAAAGTTTGCCTCCTATTCCATAATCTCGTAGACCAGACAATAACTTCCTCCTAGGAACCCGGTCATACGCCTTTTCTAGATCTACACTCCTGGAAATTGAAATAAGAACACCGTGAATTCATTGTCCCAGGAAGGGGAAACTTTATTGACACATTCCTGGGGTCAGATACATCACATGATCACACTGACAGAACCACAGCCACATAGACACAGGCAACAGAGCATGCACAATGTCGGCACTAGTACAGTGTATATCCACCTTTCGCAGCAATGCAGGCTGCTATTCTCCCATGGAGACGATCGTAGAGATGCTGGATGTAGTCCTGTGGAACGGCTTGCCATGCCATTTCCACCTGGCGCCTCAGTTGGACCAACGTTCGTGCTGGACGTGCAGACCGCGTGAGACGACGCTTCATCCAGTCCCAAACATGCTCAATGGGGGACAGATCCGGCGCTCTTGCTGGCCAGGGTAGTTGACTTACACCTTCTAGAGCACGTTGGGTGGCACGGGATACATGCGGACGTGCATTGTCCTGTTGGAACAGCTAGTTCCCTTGCCAGTCTAGGAATGGTAGAACGATGGCTTCGATGACGGTTTGGATGTACCGTGCACTATTCAGTGTCCCCTCGACGATCACCAGAGGTGTACGGCCAGTGTAGGAGATCGCTCCCCACACCATGATGCCGGGTGTTGGCCCTGTGTGCCTTGGTCGTATGCAGTCCTGATTGTGGCGCTCACCTGCACGGCGCCAAACACGCATACGACCATCATTGGCACCAAGGCAGAAGCGACTCTCATCGCTGAAGACGACACGTCTCCATTCGTCCCTCCATTCACGCCTGTCGCGACACCACTGGAGGCGGGCTGCACGATGTTGGGGCGTGAGCGGAGGACGGCCTAACGGTGTGCGGGACCGTAGCCCAGCTTCATGGTGACGGTTGCGAATGGTCCTCGCCGATACCCCAGGAGCAACAGTGTCCCTAATTTGCTGGGAAGTGGCGGTGCGGTCCCCTACAGCACTGCGTAGGATCCTACGGTCTTGGCGTGCATCCGTGCGTCGCTGCGGTCCGGTCCCAGGTCGACGGGCACGTGCACCTTCCGCCAACCACTGGCGACAACATCGATGTACTGTGGAGACCTCACGCCCCACGTGTTGAGCAATTCGGCGGTACGTCCACCCGTCCTCCCGCATGCCCACTATACGCCCTAAAGTCCGTCAACTGCACATACGGTTCACGTCCACGCTGTCGCGGCATGCTACCAGTGTTAAAGACTGCGATGGAGCTCCGTATGCCACGGCAAACTGGCTGACACTGACGGCGGCGGTGCACAAATGCTGCGCAGCTAGCGCCATTCGACGGCCAACACCGCGGTTCCTGGTGTGTCCGCTGTGCCGTGCGTGTAATCATTGCTTGTACAGCCCTCTCGCAGTGTCCGGAGCAAGTATGGTGGGTCTGACACACCGGTGTCAATGTGTTCTTTTTTCCATTTCCAGGAGTGTATAAAGCATAGATACAATTCCCTGTTCCATTCATAACACTTCTCCATTATTTGCCGTAAGCTAAAGATCTGGTCCTGACAACCTCTAAGAGGCCTAAACCCACACTGATTTTCATCCAATTTGTCCTCAACTAATACTCGCACTTTCCTTTCAACAATACCTGAGAAGATTTTACCCACAACGCTGATTAAAGAGACACCTCTGTAGTTGTTACAATCTTTTCTGTTTCCATGTTTAAAGATTGGTGTGATTACTGCTTTTGTCCAGTTTGATGGAACCTGTCCCGACTCCCAGGCCATTTCAATTAACCTGTATAGCCATTTAAGACCTGCCACTCCACTGTATTTGATGAGCTCTGACTTAATTTCATCCACTCCAGCTGCTTTATTGCACTGCAATCTATTGACCATTTTCTCCACTTCCTCAAATGTGATCCTATTTCCATCACCATTCCTATCCCATTCTACCTCGAAATCTGAAACATTACTGATCGTATTTTCACCTACATTGAGCAACTCTTCAAAATATTCCCTCCATCTGCCCAAGGCATCCACAGGATTCACCAACAGTTTTCCTGACCTGTCCAAAATACTTGTCATTTCCTTCTTACCTCCCTTTCGAAGACTGCTAATTATACTCCAGAATGGTTTTCCAGCAGCTTGACCCATAGTCTCCAGCTTGTTTCCAAAGTCTTCCCAAGATTTCTTCTTGGATGCTGCAATTATCTGTTTGGCTTTGTTTCTTTCTTCAACATAACTTTCTCTGTCTACCTGAGTTCTAGTATGTAGCCATTTTTGATACGCCTTCTTTTTCCTTTTACAGGCTTCCTTGACTCTGTTATTCCACCATGCTGTTTGCTTCATCCTACTTTTACACACTATTGTTCCAAGACATTCTTTAGCCACTTCTAGTATTGTGTCCCTGTACCTTGTCCATTCCTTTTCCAATGACTGTAATTGACTACATTCAACTAACTGGTACCTTTCTGAGATCTCTGACATGTACTTGTGCCTAATTTCCTTATCCTGAAGTTTCTCCACTCTTATCTTCCTACATATGGACCGGACCTCCTGCACTTTCGGTCTCACAATCCCAATTTCACTGCAGATTAAATAATGATCAGTGTCATCAAAGAATCCCCTGAATACACGTGTGTCCCTCACGTTCATCAAAATTTATGGTGGTTCCACTTGGCTTGATGTCCACAAGCAAGAGTCCTTCGGAATCTAAAAACACTGTAGCCATAACTTTTCCAGCAGAAGGTGTGGTTTTGAATTTTTTTTCTTGGGTGAATTTGAATGATGCCACTCCATTGATTACCTCTTCGTCTCTGGTGAAAAATGATGGAGCCATGTTTCATGTCCGCAGCTCGTGGTCATGCGATAGCGTTCTCGCTTCCCACGCCCGGTTCCCGGGTTCCATTCCCGGCATGGTCAGGGATTTTCTCTGCCTCGTGATGACTGGGTGTTGTGTGCTGTCCTTAGGTTAGTTAGGTTTAAGTAGTTCTAAGTTCTAGGGGACTGATGACCATAGATGTTAAGTCCCATAGTACTCAGAACCATTTGAACCATGTTTCATCACCTGTCACAGTTCTTCCAAGAAATTCATCTCCATCATTCTTGTACTGTTCCAAAAGTTTGCTGCATACCGTTTTTCTTGTTTCTTTGTGAGTCTGTCAATATCCTGGGAACCCACATGGCACAAACCTTTTTTAACGCCAACACTTTCAGTATTCTGCAAACACTTCCTTACCCTATCCCAACGTAGCGTGATAATTCGTTTGCTGTGATGCGTCTGTCAGCAGTCACCAACTCGTTAACTCTCTGCACATTGTCTGGAGTGTGTGCAGTACGAGGACTGCCACTGCGAGGACAGTCCTCAATATTGCCGTGCCCGCATTCATCACGTGACCTGCTTGCCCACCGACTAACTGTGCTGCCATCGACTGCAGCATCTCCATACACCTTTTTCAACCTCTTGTTGATGTTTCCCACTGTCTCGTTATCACAGCACAGGAATTCTATGACAGTACGTTGCTTCTGACAAACGTCAAGTGTAGCAGCCATCTTGAAGACATGCTGTGATGGCGCCACTCACGGGAACAGGTTGAACTAAGTTTTAAAACAAGTGGGAAGGATGCATCTACACACTGTAAGACTTTCACACACGCAGAATGAAAACTGTATTTTTACAAAAATAGTGTGCATTTCTTTTGGAGTGATCCTTGTATTACTTCAAATTAATTTCAAGAGATAAAAATGTAATTTCCCTAGTGGCTCAAATATCCGTCTTTCACGCTTTTGCGCAGTGAAAATTTTCTTTCTTACCGGTGAGCTAGTCCGAAATATAGTTCCATAAGGTATTATTGAAAGGAAATAAGCACAATGTGCACTGCAAAAGTGACTGAGCGAGTTGTTTAAGTTTCTATATATATGTACAGCAAATAATTATGAAGAGTTTGTATTAGTTCTTGTAGCCTTACGAAATTTTGTCATCGGTGTTGTATGCTTTCAGATGCTGAACATTTAGCTGAAAATTGTCACTGAGACGGTTAAAATAAAAATTAAAGAAGACTATGTACAGTATCACCACAACATGTCAACTATTACTGAAGATAATGTATATTTATAAAATTAGGAGAGAGTCTATTTGCAGAAAACCAATCAAAAATACAAGGTGTCCATTAAATTTCTAGAGAACTACTGCTCAGAATGACGTCAGATTTGATCAGCACATAATTGACGCAGGAGAAAACGTCACGGAACAAGAAAATTACGGAACATTTAACCAGTAGTTGGCGCTGTGAGCGCCAGAATAGGCACACCAACGGAGGCGCTGCACACGGCTGTTCCTCAGTTTGCATCTGAACAGCCAACGTGGCTCTCCCCACGAAGAACCGCCCGCTGCTGGTAAAGCTCTTTTACAAAAACAGTGACTGTACGCCAATAGCCCTGCAGATGTTTCGGACACTGAAGTGCATGAAAAAAGGCATTGGACCGATGTCTGCTAAGAGCCTGTAGAAAATGACTACAAAGTTCCAAAAGGCAGATGTTATTGAAATGCAGTATGCAGAGAGAGTAATGTAGTTGATTCGCCGTGGGTCGAAGATGTGGCCACAGCATTGCAGGAGGGACTGAGCGATGGCGTGAAAAGATGTGGTGCACTGGGAATTGCCCGAACGTTGGATATGCCTGCGAACACGGTGCGTAAATCCCTACGAAACATCCTGCATTGTCAACCGTACAAAATTACCCATGTTCAGGTGTTGCTTCCCGCTGATCTGCCACCAAGGCAAACGTTCGCTCTGGAATTTCTTGTTCGCATGAAAGTGGGTAATGAATGGACGTGGAACATTCTGTGGACAGACGAAGCCCATTTCCATATCCAAGGACATGTGTTGCAGTATTGCAGAATATGGACACGGAAAATCCGCACGCTTCTCAACCGGTACCATTTCATTCCACGCAGATGACTGTATGGAACGGGTTGACGGTGTCGTTTATCGCGAGCAGATGAGTGCTGCAGGTACCGGTACCGTCACTGGTAAACGTTGTGACAGTCTTTAATGCACCAACGTCATTCCAACCCTTCAACAGCGTAGATATGTTGGATGAATCATTGTTATGCAATATGGAGCTCCTCCGCACGTGGCATAGCCAGTGAAGCGGCTGCTGCAGAGGTATTTCGGAAATGCTGGAATTAAAAGCCCTCAGTTCCCTACAGCCTGGCCGTCCAGATCACCTGATCTTAAAATCCATGAGAATTCTGGCTGTGACTTTATTTGAATGATGTTGTGTTGAGCGCTCCAATTAAGATTGTAGCTGAATTGAAGGCACGCATTAAGCAATGTATTTTGAACGTGACCTCTGAGACACTCCTTTCTGTTGTGGAATATGTTGCTTCTTTCTTTCAACTTTCGCCAATATCACGACAATTAGAAACGGATGTCATTCTGCTTTTCATGCCGCTCTTGGCCCCAGGACAATTAAATACCGATGTCATTTTTCTTTTTTTTTTACGGTTTTTGCCGTCAGGACAATCAAAAGCCGATTTTTCCCATTGCCGTTGTGGATGGGTTTATCTGAGCAACAGCGTCACAACTGTCGGCTGCCGAACTTGTGCAGTCACACAAATTGAACAATTCGGTCGGTGTAATGTGCAGCTCAACCATTGCCACGTTACTGGAATTCATCTGTCATTTGCAGACGACACAATTTACGAAAGTCGCTTACAGCGCCATTTATTGGTAAAATTGTCGTTAATTTCTTTTATTCCATGACGTCTGGGCCAGCCGCTGTGGCCGAGCGGTTCTAGGCCCTTCAGCCTGGAACCGCGCGACCGCTACGGTCGCAGGTTCGAATCCTGCCTCGGGCATGGATGTATGTGATGTCCTTAGGTTAGTTAGGTTTAAGTAGTTCTAAGTTCTAGGGGACTGATGACCTCAGATGTTGACTCCCATAGTGCTCAGAGCCATTTTAACCATTTTCCATGACGTCAATAATATGTTGTTCAAATTTGAGGTCATTCTGAGGAGTGGTTTTCTTTCTACAGCGTTTAAAACTGGAACTTCAATTATGGACACCCTGAACATCTAAAGACAACAAGTGAAATTCTATCTGTCGTTGTTTGTATATTGGCATAAATCGTAAATAAACATTTCGCATCGCAGGTTATTTCGAGAAAATTTCCATTCATTATACTTTAAAAACACAAAGAATAAAGCTGAGAAATGTCCTTCATCTATAATTCGCCACGAGCACAGGAAACCCACAAAGAGGATATTGTGGGTCCCCGGATCCTTGGGTCGCCTGTTTGCTGGTTGTGGCAGCTGACCGCTATATCTGCCACCAGTATGTCGTGACTAATCGTTTATGTTCACGGCAGTTACACTAAAGTGATTATTTTTTCGTGTTTTTGTGTGTTGCATGTGAGTATGTGTATACTTCTACTGTTAATAATACATCGTAAGATCACATTAGGCTACACACAACATATACCTTATAACTTCTTATCATGGGCGAGTATTGTTATTCTTCTTATTGTTGAGTTTTGCTATATCCAGGTTCTCGATAAATGAACCAACTTGGAACGTCGGTATATACGTAAAATAAATTAGGAACCTTAATCTTTTACATTTAGAAATATCTCAGGGATGTAATGAAATATCTTTTCATCCGAAAAATAATTTATGCTTTCGTGGTTTCACGTGGAGAAACACCTTTCGCATGGTACACTTATTATTAATTCGATGCTGATAACTTTCTTAACTGTGAAAATCTCGTCGCATGAACAAAAGATAGCTGTGAAGCGGCAACCAGAAGAATGTTTAATATCGATACGACTCTTTGCAAAACTAAGGAAAGTAACTTTACTTAAGTATTCAAGAATTACTTATAAATCCTCTCATTTTTTCTTTACGCCACTTAATACTGGATTAATCTGAACAAGAATCTGCCGTCTTGCAAATGGCGACCAACAATACAAATTACAACTCGCGCTGGATCGCACGTTATTAATCTCTGAAAACAACGTACAACTAAATTTTCACACTTCGGGAATGCTACTGCTCTTGAAATAAGTGGTTTGGTTATAAATAACAGCATATATTTTACAGAAGTGCGTTACAAGGTACATTCATCTCCATCCATGTCTTTCTCATATGAAGATCCGAACAAAAAATATTTCTGAAAATCTGTTTCTATTGTTTCATTGTTCCAAAACCACGAATTATCCTGCAAATATCGATACTACTTTTCGCATACATCACAGTGAGATAATTAACATTTTTGTCGCATTCTTTTGAACAGAAAATAACAGTTCGTTTAAACATGTCATGTGAATCGTAAATAAATATTTCTCGTTCCCAGAGGACCAATACAACACGTATATCAACTCGCATTATTAAACAGGCAACAAAAATTATGGTGCTTCAACTTTGGTACTGTGCTTCGACGTGACGCAGTGAGGGGTATAAAAGTTAGTGATCTATTGAGCAGCCGTCTGGAGACTTACACACCTGGTTTTCGGACAGCAGACTAAATCATTGTTCAGATAAAAGGAGGCAGCCGTGACTGACTTCTTGCTCACTTTGTAAGACCAGTTCACCAAAAATTATTTTTTGTGTATATGCTTGTGTGTATTTTGTGTATGCTTGTGCAAAGGAACATGTAATTGATGTTTCGATTGAAGACCAAAGAGTCCATACACCAATATTTGTACTATCCGTTAATGTAAACGAGAGCACGGCCTTCAGTTTTTCTCGAGGGGAGCTAGAAGACGCCTGGCTGTTCGCATTTGGCCGAGCGGTTCTAGGCGCTTCAGTCCGGAACCGCGCTGCTGCTACCGTCGCAAGTTCGAATCCTGCCTCGGGCATGGATGTGTGTGATGTCCTTAGGCTAGTTAGGTTTAAGTAGTTCTAAGTCTAGTGGACTGATGACCTCAGATGTTAAGTCCCATAGTGCTTAGAGCCATTTTTTGTTCGCATTTGTCTTTTACTATCCTGATCTTGTCACGTAAGCATCGTTCTCTATAGCTCTGTATAATTTCTAATATAGTGAACTAACTCTTTTTTTAAAATGTATTTAAATACTTTATTACAATACCAGTCCTTACATTGATGTTAACAAATTTGGATTGCTAGTTCCATTTTTCAGCATTTTGTGGGAGAGACGCAACGTTTCAACGTGAGACCCATCCACCATTGGTGTGACTTTGCTACTAATTTTCAATATCTTTTCTCTTATTGTACAAACTGAACCTGCAGTCATTCGAAGAAGTTCGGGAATTTTAACTAATTACACAGCAGAGAGCGGTTATCGGATCGTGTTATGAAATGAGCGTTTTCAAAAATTCCATCAGTCCACATCTTTAATTGTGCTGCTCCCAACACCTATCTGGGATAATTACAAAGTGCTTTACTGCACTGCTTGGGTACTTACTTAGTGAGCGGAGGTGGAAGCCCGCTCACCACTTGTCACTACTCAGCAGATTACAATTACTTTAAGCCTCAAACAGTAATAGAATACTTAAGAATTTTAGATACGTATTACAACGTATTTACGATTATTTTATTTTGTTGTAGAGGTAAGTTTCTAGCAACAGAGATTATTACTATAACTTAATAAATATGTCTACATTCTAAGACAAAGTTACTTGTTCTTGTTTTTTAGGCGGCGAACACTCGTTTTATGACTATGCACATATGAAGTGAACGGCCTCAAGGACCCAGAAAAAAATTGTAAAAAAGTTATTTCGAGCTGCCCTCAACTATTGGACGACGTCTTTAAAGCGTGTCGTGGAGTAAGATTCCCTAAAGCGGGAAGGAGAGTTGCCGCGGATCTGTTCGAGGCCATCACAGACGCCACCACGCCACACATTTTGGTGTCAACAAAGTTTTTTCTGGGCTCGACCGCCACTCCTGCGGTCTAATTTGGGATGGCGCCATCAGCCCGACGTCAAGCGGCAGGTTTGAGGAAGTCCTCCCAAGGCGTCCTTCAGAAAGGACGGGAAACTTCGCAGTCTGTCTGTCATTGCTACTGCGCAAAAGTATGTGTTAGTGCCGATGGCTCGGGCATTCCTGCCGCGATAAATCTTGTCTGATAAGAAGCTACTCTACCACGTGCACCAACATGCGAAAACTGGTGGGAAAATGTAGTTTTACCCTTATCTATTGTGCAAATTCTAGTCTACAAATACGTCTCACTATTTCCTATTGTTATTTTCCATTTCGTCAACTCTTTGTTTCCGTTGACAGAAAGTACCTTAATAATGCTCAGTCATATTTGAAACAACGTGAACCAATTAACATTTAAGCACAAAACATATTACTAGAATGTCAATTATTCATGGAGGTTTTTCGCAAATTAAATTCACTGCTCCGAATAAATCGTGACATTAAATTAACCAAAGTAATACGAGTAACGAGTGAGCAAATGGAATACAGACTACAGACTAACACAAGAATGCCTAAATGCATGTCGTACCTTCCCACCGTGAGGCAGACGCAGTTCCGAGGGGAGAAACGAGGACAGAAGCCGAGAGCAGAACCGTGTTAAGCTAGAAGGCCCTACGATAACGGACGGAGGGACGGACACCCACGTCTCCAGCTAACCACTAGGGCTCACCACCCGCACGTTTTAGCGTGAGACTTTTTCGCGTCTCAGGTACGTCAAGGACAACCCCCAGCCCATGTTAAAAGCTAGAGCTCTCCAGAAAAGCAGTATAGATCTTACGATAACACAAAAAGGGCCACTACCACCCGCAAGTTTTAGCGTGAGCCTTTTCGCGTGTCACATTAGGATCACTCCCCAGCCCATGTTAAAAGATAGAGCCCTCCAGAAGAACAGTATAGATATTACGATAACGTTAAAAGGACCACACTAGCTGCAGGTTTTAGCGTGAGACTTTTTAGCGTCTCTGTTACCTTGCAAACTTTAAAAACATTGCCCCACCACGAAAAGTATAACGTTTCTCATTGGCTAGACAGAATTTTTGTAGGCGGAGCTTAAGGTTAACATTGAGACCCTGATTGGTCAGATGAAAACATAGCCAGATAGTTTTTTTAAACCAACTTCGGTAAATTGTAGTAAGGAGAAGTTAAGAGAGTTGGTTCCGAGACGGCGAGCTGGATGGCTGCTGCGCTGGCCGCTGCCGCCCTCACGCTGCTTAAACACCGACAAGATAATGAACGCACGCGATGCCGCATTTTTGAGCGCATAAGGCTTCACTCAGAACTGCAGAAGACTCATCTGTTACACCCCCTTTTTGCGTAATACTAGTGTCGATCGTTAATTAAAACTCATGGTGTTCACATTTGCCACTTGAAGAACAGATCCGAAACGCGATGATTTTTCTTTTATATAGTTATTGAGAAGCCACATCAGCCACTGTAATTTACGACAAGTTAGATAAATAATTAAAGATAATTGAGGGTCACTGTAGACCATTTTGACAGTTTTCTCTTTTGTGAAACTTAAATGAAACCTAGATTATAGATGTGATGTGGCATAGGTCATCCTTCGATCGATTGTAGAACTTGGAAAACCACTCAGGGAATATTCGTTCACATTTTTGTTGAACGCAGTTGGTTTTTACCATCCTGTATTAAAACATTTCCTTTTATCAATAGTGCAATTTATTAACGATGTTTTGTGAGTAGAATAAAACTTATCAATGGTAAACTTAACTGCTTTTTCTTCGTTATTTTACCAGCTAACTAAAAATAGGAAAGCCTTGAACCCTTTCCACTATATTTAGTTATAATTAAGATTCTTTTACAGGGAGTGCAGTGGAGCTGACGCTGAGATCATTTAGTATTTGGTTATATCATCGCTAGTCTCACTGAACTCTTCTGAAATCTACATGTCATGTGTGGTCTGGCGTCTCCTTACCAGCAACAGGTCCCAGGTTCAAACTAGTTAATTCCCTAAAAAACACTCTCAGAGCGTCGTTGCGCGAAAGTGGTAGGGAGACACGATATAGTACAAACAGACACCACCATGAATGTTTAGAAATCGCGTAAGGCAAATGCCGGGATGATTCCTTTGAGAACGGACACAGCCGATTTCGTTCAGTATCCTTGTCCAGTCCAGTCCTAAAATTGTCATGCGGCTCTAATAACCTAGTCACCAAAGGGGCGTTAAACCTTAATCTTACTTCCTTTCTACGACAACCAGGAGAAGTGTGGTTTAAATCCCCGTTTCAAGACGAGGTAAACCACATTCACAACGGGCGACATTTCGCCATAATGAAAGGCCGTAACTTGAGTTCACTTGCTATTAGTTTAGACTGGGGAGCTTGTGCTGAAGTTCTTACTGTACCGACAGTGTGACTGTGCCGAGGGCACACTTATTAGTTTTTGGTTTACCACTCTTGACGTTTTCTACCCTTGTGTCCTCTGTCGTATAAGCGAACCAAACTGGTTCTTGATATGGCCAGCGAACGGGGGTGTCACACACTGAAATTACCGTGATTTCAGGCCTCTGGTAGGGAGTAAATTGCGATCCGTCTATCTGATCGCTAGACCGTAAGATTTTTGCATTTTTTCATGGACGCGATCGATTCACAGGTGCTGCGTTACGTCTCACCGACACCGCACCCATCTCGCCAGCTGCAAGTTACATCGCCGCATGAAGCAAACAGGGTAACGTACTGCCGCTCCGGCATTGTCAGGGCGTGCAAATCTCAATCGCCACTTGCCCTCAGCTGCACCTATGTAGTGAAACTACAGTAGATTTGATCAATCATAGTCTGCTCAGCGTCAGATCAATTCAGATTGCGATATTCACATATTTAGGGCCAGACTACTTGACTCACTTCTGCCACCCAGGATACGTGTCCATTTATAACTTGTTTAGCATAATTTATGTCTGGTTTAAGAAAACGTATGTTGTTAGCAAATTTTACTCCATTCTGTATCATTTTATACAGCCCCATACGGTTAACTACCAAGATCTTTATAACTTGAATCGATTTTGTAACCACTGCATAAAATCACTGTCCCTGCCAACCTGTAACGTTTCGTTTCTTCATTTCCTTCTCCCCTTCTGGCTGTATTTCTTATTCTGTCCGGCAGTAATGTTCGAGGACCTTTTCCACGAAATATCAGGTATCTATCTTCGTGTATCTGTTATTTCAGATTTTTGAGCAACACTATGAGGTAAGGAGAATCACCTCCCCTCTCTCTCCCCTGACGTATTTTTAGGTAGGGTTTAATGTCTCGTTGATGATGAGTCTTTACAGACGGGGCATAAACTCGAAAAGAGAGTGGACGAGACAGGAATTCACGCGTGACCGTTTTCACAGTTGTATTTGCTTTAACTGGTTTAGTAAAGCCACAAATAATCTAAACCAAGATGGTTGAAGGAGGATATAAACCCTACTCTAAACGGATGTGTGTATGAAAGCACCCACATCGCTCTTTGCCCACCAATGCATTTACCTTCAATGTCCTCATTTGTTGGCAACTCAACATGAGAGACCAAGTCCATTCACCATTCAGTCTCAACTACCGCGCTTGTGTGTGTGTGTGTGTGTGTGTGTGTGTGTGTGTGTGTGTGTGTGTGTGTTGTGGTACATACTCTCTATGACCTCAGTAAGTTCTCCCCCCTCCCCTCACCCCTTCCTTCCATTTCCTACCGTAAGGAGGTAAGTAATAAATGCGAGAATGATACTGAATAAACTTTTCTCGGTTAAAATCCATGTCATTTAGAACCAAACATTCGAGTTTTCGATGACTGTCTCAGCCACCGCTGACTGGAGTAAAAGCACCATTGATTGCTGAGGCCGAGGCAGCTGCTGCAGAATGCTAAAGAAGGAGGCATGTCCCTCCAAGGAAGACGGAATTCCCAGCAATTTCTTCCTTTGCCTCTCATGCTTCATAACACGCCCAGTCGCTTCTGTTGTGATTGCCTTCTTGGTGTTCCCAAGTGACGCTGTGCTGCAGTTTGCGGCCCAGAGCTTTATTTTCCTGTTGTGGGACCTTCCCGTTGTCGCACAGAAGATGCAGGTTGTCTTCATGAATCCATCCCAAAGTCGTGGAAGTCTTTGGAGCATTGGTAGTTTACAATGAATACAGGAGGAGTGGCCTCAGGTCATAGCCCTGCTGCATGCGAGCATGGATTAGAATGGTGGACAGGTCAGCTTCAGCCCTCATGTGGAACGTCTGACTATTGAGGTAACAGCCAATGAGCCAGACATGCAACGACGTCACCCCCAGTTCAACGAGTCTGAACAGGAGGTCTTTCGTGTGAAGTCCTACCAGGAGATCATGAGGCTGGTGCAGAGCCAGCCTGAGGGTACAGTTCTTCAAAGTCTGGAGCGTCTTCATATGTGGCTTGATGATACTGGGTAGAGCAGCACTTTGTACAGGATAATTTTCAGATGTGACACGAGCCAGGGCCCAGACTGAGCAAGGGATAAAGTTTGTGGAGTCGGTACCTGGCTTTGCTCCTGAACACGTGGACGCCATGCAATACTGCGGTTGAGCGTGACCCCGAGATACCATGCTGTGGGACGCCAGTCAACAGGACTACCACCAACGAGGATTAGCGGCAGATCCACATGGACGAGACATCAGGTAACTATCAGGAACTACACCTTGACGCCATTAAAGATGAGACGCCACTTGACAGCCCAGGCTGGGAGGACATCAAAGGCATATTCTGATCTCTGGCACACGGCAGTGGCTTTCATAATCCAGCTGAAGAGCGCCTTAAGGACTACGAAGACAAAAGAAATAATGGCATGTATGGAAGCATAGGGATAGTCGGGTTTCCCTCGCTCTGTTTGAGAGTCAAATAGAATTGAAATGGACTAATGATAGAATAATGTACCCTCCACCACGTCCATACCATGGCTTGTAGATTATGTATATAAACGTAGATGTAGATCATCTGCAGTCAGACTTCGGAGTATTGGTAGTGGTATCGAGAGTGGCCCCAAAAGAGACCCTGCGACTCGCCAGCTCGGATGTATCGAACAGTGGACAGCGCTCCTTCAGCTCTCAAGTGGAAAGTCAGACCGCCGAGGTAAGAGCTGGTGAGCTGGACCTGCGATGCCGGTAACCCCAGTTCAAGGAGTGGGAGGCTGTGGTGCCACACGCTTTCAAAGGCTCACAAAATGTCCAGAAACGCCACCTCGAAGAACTCCCACTGCTCTAGAGAGTTGTATGCCCCTTCATAAGGCGTAGCAGCTGATGAACTGGCGTATAGCCCTTGCGAAACCCAAACTGTTTCATGGACAAGATGTCCTCAGTGTCGCGCTGCAGTCGCCTGACATGGACCCTCTCGAACATCTTGGAGAGGGCTGACAGGAGACTTATGGACTGATACTTCTTTGAATAGCGCAGCTCCTTCCCAAGCTTCGGTATCGCCACAATGTCCGCATGCTTCCAGGGTAGGGGAAAGCGGCAAGTCCAGAAAATTTGTTAAGGAGGGCAGGGGCATGACGTCAGGACCCACGGCCTTTTTAGCATTGAGGTCGCAAAGGACAGACATTACCTCCTCAGCCGAAGTGTCTTGAATTGCGTCGTCATCGTCTCACTCCTCAAGAAAGCAACCAAGGGGACATGAACAGCATTCACCTGATCGTCTACTAGAGTGAAAGCTTCTGCAGAGACGACGGTCAACTCATCCACCTGCGCATTCGCCTCGCAGACAGCCTGGTCGCCGACCAGCAACGGAGGAACGGACTGCCGAGGCTGACACGGTTTCCCGCTTATATAGGCATGATTTCATCATCTAGAACCAATCACAAATGGCCGAAGTGGTGCGTGAGCGGGAGGCGATCTGCGCAACTGGTAGCAGCTCCAGTCGACCACAGGAACAATGACATTAGGTGGAGCGGAAGGCCGACGCCGCGTTTGAAACTGACCGAGTGAGGTGATGCAGTAGTTAGCATACTGGAATCGCATTTGGGAGGACGATAGTTAAATCCTCCTTTGGCCATCAAGATATAGGCTTTCAGTGATTTCACTAAATCGCTCCAGGAAAATGCCGGTATGGTTTCTTTGAAAGGGCGCACCCTATTTCCTTCCCCATCCTTGATACCTTCCGAGCTTGCACTCCATCTCTAATGACCTCGAAGTCGACAGGACGTTAAACGCTATCTTCCTTCCTTCTTCCTGAGGTCTGAAACTGCTGCCCTCACTTCTCCACAAACGTCAAGCATCCATCTTTGGTTTCGCTCGATATGAGGATACCAACCATAAATATTATAATAAAAGAGTGCAGGATTTTTGTTTAATGTCCTCTCAACATAGTGGTCTTGCATTTGGTGTTCCTAGGAACACAGAGATGAGGATAGGTTAAGAACTGTGACATTCGTGAAATGAATCGAGCTAATTTCGGAATTTTAAGGTTTATTATCGGAACTTTCCTCGGCGGCAATGTGCATTTTGCCAGAGGCATTTATTAGGATTCGAACACCCAAAAGCGGGCCACTACAGCTATACGTCTTCCTCGACACTCTTGTAGATCGGGAATTCTTACACTTATGTAACAATGCAACTACTTCTCTGAGTACCGTACTTGACAACACGAACCTGTTTGGCATATAAAGCAGCATCCATTCATTGAACCGGAGACAGAGGATCGATATTTATGTTGCCAGGAGATACCTGACTGTTGTTCAAAAAAGTGTGATGCACAATGCAACATTTTCAATATACTTACATAAAATATAATGACTCATAGTTACAAACTGCAGTGTTTTAGACCTCATGGCAAATTGCTTCTGTTCCCTTCAGGAATATCTTGGGTCCACTTAATGTTTTGTGGAAATGTGAAACACTAATACAAATGGTACGATATACAAAAGTTTTACAAATATTCAATCAGCTGCTCACAAAATTTTAAAGTGGTGTAAAAATTGGCAACTTGCCTTGATGTCCGGAAAAGTAAAATCATGCCCTTTTCAAAGTGAAAAACGTCGCTTCCTATAACTACAACATGAATGAGTCACAATTGTAAACAGTCAACTCACAGAAATGTGTGGAAGTGGCAGTTTGTAGAGATATGAAGTTGTGCGATTCATAAGCTCAGCTGTAGGTAAAGCAGATCGCAAGCTTCGGTTCATTGATAAGAAACTATAAAAGTGCAACCAGTCTACAATGGAGATAGCTTACAAAATTCTCGTGCGGCCCATACTAGAACGTTGCTGAAGCGTGTGGGATCTGTCCCAAGTAAGATTAAAAGGGCATTTTGAACGTAAACAGAGAATGACAGGACCAAGTGGCAAAGTATTTTTTGTCTCATGGGAGAGTGTCACGAAGATGCTGAAAGAACTGAATTGGCTGACGCCTGAAGACAGACGCAAGCGTGCTTCTAAAGTTTCTAGTACCTGCATTAAGCGAGTAATCTAGAAACATATGAACCGCGAAGGCAGGATTAGACTGATTACAGCTCCCACAGAGGCCTCTAAACAATCATTGTTCGCACAATCCACACGCGAACGGAACGGAAGAAGGCTAAATTCGTCGTACAGTGGGAAGTATCCTCTTCCACGCACTTTGCAGTTTCTTGCATATTATTCATGTAAATGCAATGAAGTTCATATACTTAAGATCCGCTTGATTGAATGAAGGTAATTGTAAATCGCAAAAATGAATTGAAAAAGACGGATAAATATAACCCTTAGAGGGTTCAGTTTGAATCGCCTCACACAGCTAGTCTGCATGGACCTTAGATGATTTTCGCAAATAATACCGGGCGATGATTCCTGCTAACAGCTCCCCTTTCCTTGTCCGTTACTGTTTGTGAACAAAATAACGTTCTTCTACTGTAGGTTTATTGTTGTTTTCATTGTTATTTTAGTCCTGGAATGAAGTAGTTCACACTTGTGTTGTTCTGATCTTTCAGAAGAAGATTTGGGCATGTTTTAAGATCTTCTGCCATTGGCACAAAAAAGTCCAACTGAACAAAAAGAAAATAAATCAAGCTACACTCTTTGTACTTGGAAGGATCTTGTCCTCGGACGGAAGACATCCTTTGGGCTTACAATTTGCATGCGTCACGAATCGAGTGCTTGAGGAAAATTCCCGAACTAGTAAGTAAGATCGCCTTCACGGCAGTACCAGTTTGACGCCAGTTGACGCTGAAGAGGCAGCTGAGCTGAGTCTGCGCCTCCGTTGTCTGACCTAGCAGTCTTCGGTAAACATTACGATTGCGGCTTCTGTCTGATAGAGCTGCGCCTATTCAGCTTGACCTGGTACTGTGTTTCAGCTTGACCGAGTGCGCGATCGACGTTCCGAAGCATGCTGACAAAGAGGCCCGACCTGGCAAGCTGACTTGTAAGTGTTAATGCGCGTAGTCGAATCTTCGCTGCGTGATCATCACTGTCATCAGCCATTTGACATCCACTGCTGGTTTCCCCCCCCCCCCCCCCCCTCCATTAGACTTATCCATACAATAGTCTTCAGCCATACGTATCCAAGTTGCTGCTCTATATTTTCTGATGTTATCTTCCCACACGAATTATTTACTCAAGAATGGAAAAACTGGTGGAAGCCGGCTCAGGATAAGATCAGTTTGGCTTCTGAGAAATGTAGAAACTCTCGAGGTAATACTGACCCTACGACCTATGTTAGAAGATAGGCTTATGAAAGACATACCTACGTTTACAGCATCTGTAGATTTAGGGAAAGCTTTTGATGATGTTGAGTTGAATGCACTCTTGGAAATTCTGAAGGTCGCGGGGTTAAAATACAAAGAACATATAGTTATCTACAACTATTACAGAAACCAGTTTGCTGGTGTAAGGGTCGAAGGATATGAAAGGGAAGGATTAGCCGAGAAGCGAGTGAGATAGGATCGTAGCTGTCTACATCTACATAAATATTTCGCAAACTACCGTACGGTGTGAGGCGGAGGGTACCTTTTACCACTACTAGTAGTTCCCTTTCCTGTTCCACTCTCAAACAGAGCGAGAGAAAAATGACCGTCTAACAGCCTCCGCACGAACGCTAATTTCTCTCGTCTTCCCTTCATGGTCCTTAAGTGAAGTGTACATGCAGTCAGCCTCAAATGCCGGTTCTCTAAATGTGCTTTGCGGAATGAGCATCTCTTCGTTTTAGGGATACCTTTTTGAGTTCACGAAGCATGACCGTAATACTTGCGTACTGATCGAACCCACCCGCAACAAATCTAGCAGGTTGCCTCTAAATTGCTTCGATGTCGTCGTTCAGTCTGACATGGCGCGGATCACAACCATCCGAACAATACTCAAGAATGGGTCGCACTAGCGTTCTGTACGCCGCCTCCTTTATGAATGAGCTACACTTTACCAAAATACTCCCGATAAAACTAAGTCGAACATTTGCGTTCTCTACTACGAGCCTGGCATAGTTCAAATGGCTCTGAGTACTAAGGGACTTAACATCTGAGGTCATCAGTCCCCTAGAACTTATAACTAATTAAACCTAACTAACCTAAGGACATCACACACATCCATGCCCGAGGCAGGATTCGAACCTGCGACCGTAGAGGTCGCGCGGTTCCAGACTGAAGCGCCTAGAACCGCTCGGCTACACCGGCCGGCAGCATGGCATGCTCATTTCGTTTCATACCGCTTCGCAACGTCACCCTTAGATATTCAATCGAAGTGAGTGTGTCAAGCTGCACCCTACTAATGCTGTTTGAGAACGTTACAGGACTGTATTTCCTACTTACCCGCATTAGCTTACAATTTTCTACTTTTAGAACAAGGTACCATTCATCACGCCAACTAGAAATATTGTCTACGTCATTTCGTACATTCCTACAGTCACACAACGACTACACCTTCCTGTACACCACAGCGTCATCAGTAAACAGCTGTTTGCCCCAAATTTGGAGACGGAATTTAAGTTCAGGATAAGAACAGAAAATTTTGAGATTTATCGATGACATTGTAATTCCGTCTTGAAAAGAACTCTTACGATGAACATCAACAAAAAAGAACAATGGTAATGGCGATGCTGAGTAATGGATACACTTTAAATAGTAGCTGCATTTTGTTATTGGTGTACAAAAATAATAGCGAGGGTATAAAATGTAGACTGGCTATTGCAAGCCAGCTATTTCTGAAAAAGAAGAATATGTTAACATCGAATATAAATTTGCATTTTAAGCAGTATTTTCTGAAGGTTTTTTTGGAGTGTAGTCCTGTATGGAAGTGGAAACGTGGACTTTACGCAATTCAGATAAGAGGACAGTAGAAGCTTTTCAACTGTGGTGCTATGGAAGAATGCTGAAGATCAGATGGGCACATCGCGTAACTAGTGAAGAGGTATTGATCGGAACGAGGAGAAAAGAAATTTATGGCACAACTCGACTAAAAGAAAGAATAGTTGATAGGACACATTCTGAGCACCAAGGGCAATTGGTATTGAGACAATTTAGTACTGGAGGTACTCAGGTGCAAAAATTGTAGAGGGTGACCAAGGGATAAGTCTAGTAAGCACGTTCAAATGGATGTGTGTTACAGTCGTTATTCGGAGATCAGGAGGCTTGCACAGGAGAAAGTAGCATGGAGAGCTGCAGTAAACCAGGACAACAGAGCTAATAATTTCCCCAGGGCCCTTTCCCAGTTATTAAGTTATTACTTAGAGACAAACGGGTCACTGGCAGGCATACTATTGGAAGAACTGCTGTAGTGCATTTCATTTTCAGGCCGTGCATGATGGAGTGCTGAGCTTGCACATCTGAGAAACAGATGTCTGTATTCGTGTGCTCAGCTGGACCAGACCTTCGGCATTCGCAGTAATGACCCCAGCTTCTGGGCATAGCTTACAACCACGACCAAACTCTTGAGCGACTTCCCAGCAGACGTGAAGCGCCCCAAATGGATGCCACGCAGCGATGTGTCTCACAGCAAGCGGCTCCCTGTTTCCCCTCCCTTTTGACTGCTCTGGGCACCTCGGATTCTTCGTATTGCCCATCAAAATATTTATTAACAATAATTTTTATTCTTACATCCTACTATTACTTGCCGCACTAAAAAGAAGAATATGCAAGCTGCATGCCCTTTTGAGTCATAAATCAACTTATCTCTTCGACTGTGTCGAGGTCCTCCTCCCTCATTTAAGGACAATACTTAACAGCATATGCAGGATTTATACTGTTGTTGTATTTCGTGTAACAAGATGATAGCGCCCGTGAAACGCTCAGTATGAGCGTGGCGCCTTCGGAAACACTGCGTATCAGCTTAACCGGCGAGCAGAGTGTCCAACGGCACAGTCAAGGACAAACACAAAACTATTAGAGCGCTACAGCGGGAGGAAGAATTCACAACACGAACGCAAGCGAGCGCAAACCACGGAAACAAGAATTTGGGCTAATTCAAGCATCTGACTGGCATCGATGACCTCGTGGTTGAACCAGAGCAATCCTCATGCCATTTGCAATGTAGTCACGGACCATAGTCGCTGATCACTCCAAGTTTTGACTAAGATCAGCTCCTCGTCCGACATACATGAGTCTGTCGGGCATACCAAATCCCTATCCTCTTTAAAGGCTACACAGCGCCGATAATGCCCTGACCTATGCCACAGTCGACAAGGGACAAGGGGCGACAGGGACCTCTGCAAGGGGTACCGCCTGTGTGTTTTCTGAGACGTCACTGCTGACGACTGGTACAGGCAGACACTCCACCAGATACTTGTGGCTGAGAGCTGATAAGGACTGGGGGTCACTTCCTACTGGCAAAGGCAATGAGGGATAGAGGTACTCCACCTCCATGAGATCCCTTTCTGGCAAACAGGCCTCCCAGGTGGTGGTTTTCTCTGGGGGTGAGTGTAAATTATATGGCAGGTGGTTCACAAGCGATGGGAATGTCTCCAGGTGCTGCTCAGTGCTGGGAAAGGGGGCTACTTCGTCCCTCCCGTCTGATTTGTAGAGCTAGCTGCTCTGTTTCACGTGTGAATAGCTGGTTTGTGTGGTGTGTCAGGTGCTGTGCTGACCTGCGTCAACTGTATAAAGTTTTAATTTCTTATGGCCTACCACAGTGCCTTGGATCCATTCATGTGCACACCCAAACATGCATGCCCAGACGACATAGCATTGCTGATACGGTGGCCAGGGCCTGCCCGACACAGAGCACAAAAGTGCCAAGTTCAAAAATGGCTCTGAGCACTATGGGACTCAACTGCTGTGGTCATTAGTCCCCTAGAACTTAGAACTACTTAAACCTAACTAACCTAAGGACATCACACACACCCATGCCCGAGGCAGGATTCGAACCTGCGACCGTAGCAGTCGCACAAAAAGTGCCAAGTGACCTCATGGCTGACAGCTGTACAGCACCTCAGACAGACTGCACCTATTAACTGGAATTGCCCAATAAGGCACAAAAAAGACGAAATACCCTCTCTGGGTTGAATGTCCTGACCAGCTGCTTGACATTAGCGGTTAGTAAGGTAGTGAATTGCCTTTCAGTGGCAGAACTCTTCAGAACCCTCTGACACAAACTAACGACCATTGTCTGAGACCAGGGTACATGGCACAACCTCGTTAGCGAAATTGGCACCAAAGGCACGAATTATAGCATACACTATCATAGAGGGCAACCGGAAAACACTTGGAAAATCAAACAAAATGTCTGTCGTTAACAGCCACATGGTTCCTAAGAGGGGACTGATGAAATTCATGAGCACCTGGCCCTATGCGTATTCTACCATAGACTAGGGAGAAATATCTGTAGCAGGGCACCTGGTTGTGGACCCAAGCTGAGCAAGAACACACTGTATGTGCAATGGTGGAATCACTTGCTGACTAACAGACTTGTCACCAGGTCAGCACTTTCCTGTGCGACATCCTACAATTGGACACATGTAACAACAGCAGAATGCATTATCGCAACAGTGGTGAAATAACAGTGTGGCAATTCTGGTCTTCAGCAGCTAGCAGTGAGACACCTTTTACAATGCTGAGTCCATCATGAAGTTGAAATGTGTCAAGAGCACTGGGTCTGGCCCCACTGGAAAACATTCCAGTTATCCATCTGGATCACCCTACGTACTCTCTAGAAAAACACAACCTCACTCGTAGCTGACACGACTTCCGGTGCTTTCAAACGAAAATCGTAAATGTTCTGTTGCAAGGAAAACAGAATGCCTCCTGACTGGCGAAGCTGATATCGGGACTCGTCAGGCACCAAGACGAGGTATGCATATTTTCATGCTGCGAGACGGACTAATTGTGGATGTAATAAGAGGAATTACTCATAAACAAGACCCAGTGCTGTAACCTCTGTGCCGTTCTGTCTGGGAGCTTGGACCAGGTACGAAACAGTGAAATCAGTGGCTTTGGTCTGTAAGGAAGTGGCACTTAGGGCCGTACAAGTAAACATGGAACATTTGGACTCCATGTATTATAATAAGGGCGTTTTTCTCAATTTGAGAATATTTTCTCTGTACTGCCAACAAGGTCTTAGAGACAAACAAAACAGGCTGCTCCAAGTCACTGGGATTTCAGTGAGAGAGTACGGTGCGCCAATGCCGCGCTGAGACGTGCCAGTAGCCACAGTCAAAGGCTTACCAGGGATGAATGTGGCCAAACATGGACAGGAGCAGAGATGCTGCTACAATTATTGGAATGTCGACTGACATACCTCTAACCACGTAAACTTACTCGTTTCTTGCAAATCAGATTCAATGGATGACAAATGTAAGCAGCCTGTGGAATGAATGTCGCGTAGTAGTTTATCTTCCCTACAAACGACTGTAGTTACGTAATACCCTTAGGAACTGGCAGTTTTTCTATTGCTGCTATATGCTCTGCTGTAGGCACAATACCGTCTTTACCTAAAACCTGCCCTACAGATTGCCCTCTGGGAGCGAAAGAACCACGTTCCTCAAGCTTGCAGTACAGCCTAACAGACACTGCAAAACTGCCTGAAAATTTTACAAATGCTGTTCTCTCGTGTTACTGCACAGATGTCCGCCAAGTAGCTGAAGCAACATGCTTTTCCTCAGTTGCTCAGTAAAATGCTGGAATATTCCGGGAGCTGTAATTACACAAACTGCAAATGGTTAAACTAGTACATTTTGTAAGGGGTATTGAACTGTACAATTCAGCATCCAACGGCAAACGCAGTTGTGAATATCTGAGGTCAATTTTGGAGAAAGACTGACTCATGACCAACTTAGCCAGCAATTCCTTGGTATGTGGTATGTTATAAACATCTATTTCTCTTTGTGTGTTGATTCTATGCTTGCGCTCTTCGCAGAGTCGAACAGCACCATTGTGTTTATGGATCGCGACCGTGGGGTTGGCCCCTGGCTTGATGAAACTAATGACACTACCCCTAGGTTCGGCCATGTGTCAAGTCCTGCCTTCACTTCATTTCACTTAGCGAACAATATGGAAGTGCTTGATAGGAATTCAAAAAGATGGTTCTGAGCACTATGGGACTTAACATCTTAGGTCATCAGCCCCCTAGAACTTAGAACTACTTAAACCTAACTAACCTAAGGACATCACACAACACCCAGCCATCACGAGGCAGAGAAAATCCCTGACCCCGCCGGGAATCGAACCCGGGAACCCGGGCGTGGGAAGCGAGAACGCTACCGCATGACCACGAGATGCGGGCGTGATAGGAATTGTCGACAGTTTAAATGATTATTTGACCTTTCTGAATTGGTGGCTCTACACTTACCAAATACTGATCAAACAAGTGGAGAAATACCTCCAAGTTCTGAAATGATAGTACCTCAAAGAGTATGTAAACTTTTTCGGCAATTTCAAATTCAAAAACAGTGAAAGCGTCAAGTCCAAAAACATTTTCTGCCAATTGTGAATTTACATCAAAAAACGTGAGCTAGTATTCTACATTTTTGTATTTAGCTGTGACTAGTAGTTTCCCCCGCAAGGGAAACTGCTGCTCACTATAAGATACTGCTTGATACTGAGAATTTTGTGAGGGGCTATACTGCCAACAGTTATAACTACCTAAATTGATCAGACTAACTGAGGCCCCTGTCTCTAATTCAAAGTTCGTGCAACACCCAGCTGTCTCCAAGGCTGCCATGATATGGTGCAGCTGTAGGGGCGCTTATGTGCTTGCAGGCTCAATTGCAAACATGTGAATGCTGTCCTGTGGCTCTGCCCGCTATCGTTCCCTGAACATCTCTACAAAATATCCTGTCTTATGGCAGGCTGAACAAGTTGCAAACAAAAAGGGGCATTGTCTCCTGTCGTGTTATGACCAGCAATTTGGACAAGACCGCCGTTCCTGCTGGGTAAGAACGATGTTGGAGACGGACGACGCTCTGCACCTGCTGTGAACTCGGTGGGTGACTCACGCTGCAGAGACCGACACCTGTCCAGGTCAGCCCTTAGTAGCACACGACACCTGGGCGACGTAGAAACCATTCTGTTACTACGCTCGACCAATCATCTCGACCACTTGGTCACTAAAACCTGAATAGCTGCCGACGGTGACCTGTCCTTCTATTGTGACAGGTATAAGTTTTGCCACCTGCCAATTGTCTGAAAACACATTTTGTGCTCCAGCAATCAGTTCTTCCAGTTCGTACTATCTCTCCTAACATCTGGTCTGAATATGCTAATTTTTTATTCAGTACTGTCCTGTCTGGTGCCAGTTGCACCACTACATGTCAAATTACGGGGTCTTTATAGGATGTACTACATTGCTTACACTCAAAATGACATCTACGTGCCAGTCCCTGTAAGTAGGCTATCCACGCTACACGACTGCCCAGGACGATTATGATGTTCATCGAACTGCAAGTAGGCATCTATCACGTGCGTTTGCTGGTCATGTACACAATTCTGCAAAGACAACTTTTTCACGGTCCTTAATGGGAGACAATTTCTGTACCACCTCATACATATTACTGCTACGTGACAGCAACAAAGTGCTCTGATCCACAGGCTCGACCATGTGTCTTTACCCTGGCAGCAAAGTTTAAAATCGCGTAGATAATTTTCCCACCTTTCTGTGGTCTTATCAAATCTTGCAAACCAGACTACTGATGGTGGCCGAGTCTGCACCATCGGTAAGCACGCCACCAAATCATTGGTCAGCGAACTAAAGGTGTGCCGTTCGCGAACGAATTGGTCCAAAGGAACAGTTTACTGAAGTGACCGAAAAGGTCGACGAACGACGTATAAGGAATGTTCGCTCACTGTTCACTTGAGCCGTTCCCAGGGACGGTCGTCCACAGTTCACTGTGGTCACGGTCGGTTTCGTTCCTGGAAACGGTCGTCCTCAGTTCTCTTCGGTCGGTTTCATTCTCGCCGCTGTCTCAGTCCTCTGTCTAGATCCCCTGTTCCTCGTTTCCACCGTGGTCTAGCTCGGCCAGTTTCCTTCTTTTTTGTGTAGCCAGCTCAATGTTTTTATTATGATATGACTTATATAAAACTTAAGTTATATGTAATATATGCGTATTTTTCAGGCAACAAAAAGATGAATCATCCTGTATTTTTAACGGTTTGACCAAGGCAAGGTGTCTTTTTGTTGTTTGACCAATTAAACAAGCAGTCATTGCTTTTTTTATTCGTAGTTTACTATTTAACGACTAGTTTTTAGGTAACCTAATAATTGTTTCTAATTGTTGTGTAAGGAAGTTCGTATAACTCCTGCTATTTTCGAGTATCTTCCAAAAATATTTCATGACATTTAGGGAGGCTCTAACTTTTTAAGTTTGGTTTTTACTTTGTAGTACCCCCCTTTTGTTTCCTTTCCACAAGAAAAATGAGTTGAGTATGATTTCGGCTAACAATAAGTGAGAAAACTGGAAGCGGCACCTCTCCATTTAAAAAATCACAGAATGGGAAAAAATCGTATTTACTTTTTATCTCCAGATGTAGTTTTTAATGAAATATTTTTACTTACAACTTATATATTATAACCGTATTACTGCATTAACTTTAATAACACGACCTATAATCTTACTATTTACTTACTGTATGAGTCAAATATGACGAGAAAATCCCTTTTTATTTTAAGCATACTTATTCTTCCATAAAGTCCTTTTTCTTACCTCGGAACCTTGTAGCAATACTCAGACACAACCTGCAATATATACAGCCTTTGTTCCCCATTTTTTTGTAAATTATTTATTACAGTATACCATGAGCTGGACGCCTCTCTGAGCCAGATAATTTACAATCTTTAGTTTAATAACAAGTGTAAAACGGTCATAACAACTTCATTTTCATGCTACTGAGAATAATTTGTCTTAAGAAACTTATCACTCAAACCAGATCTGTTTAAAAATACCCGCCGCCCGCTGTGGCCGAGCGTTTCTAGACGCTTCAGTCAGGAACCGCGCTGCTGCTACGGTCGCAGGTTCGAATCCTGCCTGGGGCATGGATGTGTGTGATGTCCTTAGGTTAGTTAGGTTTAAGTAGTTCTAAGTCTAGGGGACTGATGCCCTCAGATGTTAAGTCCCATAGTGCTTAGAGCCATTTGAATCATTTTTAAAAAATACTCTTGCTTTATCGGAAAGTCGTAGTTTTTAGGATTTTATAGATTCCTACTTGAAGCCTTATATATTATCGCATGTTGGTTCTGCTTAACGATTCCTGTAGTGACGGGTTTCATTTCTGATTCAGAAGATTACATCGACTATACAGGAGACTGGAACCATAAACGATTTTTAAGTTTTTGTAAAGCCACACGCTAGGTCTCACTATCGACACTCTTTTACACACAATTAAAGATTTGAAAGAATTCTGAAACCGAAATATGTTGCTTCGGCTTCTGAAGCTACACAAGATAACGCTTCGACTTACAAAATGGTTCAAATGGCTCTGAGCACTAGACTTAACATCTGTGGTCATCAGTCGCCTAGAACTTAGAACTAATTAAACCTAACTAACCTAAGGACATCACACACATCCATGCCCGAGGGAGGATTCGAACCTGCGACCGTAGCAGTCGCGCGGTTCCGGACTGAGCGCCTAGAACCACGAGATCACCGCGGCCGGCTCGGCTTACACACTGGTAAATAAAATACGAATGGAACAAACTGCAGTCTTTTCTTGTTTTTGTAATTCAACTTCATCATAACCTTCTAGGCTTCCATCATCGATCCTGCGTCGCGGCTCGCCTTGGAGCACCTAAGATAAACAATGAGATGGTTCTTGGAGAAGAGAATTTTCAGTGAATTTAAAAGCTATCAATATCATTGTCTCATACATCGTATACCAGCAAGGTAAGTACAAGAAATGTTTTTCCAAAATGTATTCAGTCAAAACACATGCACCTGTAAAAGTGGTCGAATTTTAATACTGTTGTGAAAGAAACTATTGGTTCAACTAAAAAGCCGTTCAGCGCGAGTTTCTTGGACAACTTTTACTTGCTTTTTTCCGTAGTAAGTTAAATGAGGTAAATATTAACACGAATTCTTTACAGACAAACGGAAAAACTGGTAGAAGCCGACCTTGGGGAAGACCAGTTAGAATTCCGTAGAAATGTTGGAAGACGCGAGGCAATACTGGCCCTACGATAGATTAAGCAAAGACAAACCTATGTTTCTAGCATTTGTAGACTTAGAGAAAACTTTTGACAAAGTTGACTAGCACACTCTCTTTCAAATTCTGAAGGTGGCAGGGATCAAATACAGGGTGAAAAGATTATTTACAATTTGTACAGATTCCAGACGGCGTTTATAAGAGTCGAGGAGCATGAAAGGGAAGCAGTGGGTAGGAAGGGAGTGAGACAGGGCTATAGCCTGTTCCCAATGCTATTTAATCTGTACAATGAGCAAGAAGTGAAGGAAACAAAAGAAAAATTTGGAGTATGAATTAAAATCCATGGAGAAGAAATAAAAACTTTGAGGTTTGCTGATGACATCATAATTAGGGCAGAGACAGCAAAGGACCTGGAAGAGCATTTGAATGGAATAGACAGTATCTTGAAGAGAGGATATAAGATGAACATCAACAAAAGCAAAACGAGGATAAAGGAATGTAGTCCAATTAAATCAGGTGATGCTGAGGGAATTAGATTAGGAAATGAGACACTTAAAGTAGTAGATGAGGTTTTCTATTTGGGGAGCAAAATAACTGATGATGGTCGTAGTAGAGAGGGTACAAAATGTAGACTGGCAATGGCAAGGAAAGCGTTTCTGAACAAGAGAAATTTGTTAACTTTGAGTGTAGATTTAAGTGAGAAGTGAGTGTAGATTTAAGTGACAGGAAGTCTTTTCTGAAAGTATTTGTATGGAGTGTAGCCATGTACGGAAGTGAAACATGGACGATAAATATTTTAGAAATGGGTCAAGTGGCTCTGAGCACTATGGGACTTAACTTTTGAGGTCATCAGTCCCCTAGAACTTAGAACTAGTTAAACCTAACTAACCTAAGGACATCACACACATCCATGCCCGAGGAAGGAATCGAACCTGCGACCATAGCGGTCGCGCGGTTCCAAACTGTAGCGCCTAGAACCGCTCGGCCACAAAGGCCGGCAAAAATATTTTAGACAAGAAGAGAATAGAAGCTTTCGAAATGTGGTGCAACAGATGAATGTTGAAGGTTAGACGGGTAGATCATTTAACTAATGAGGAGGTATTGAATAGACTTTGGGGGAAAAGGAATTTGTGGCACACCTTGACTAGACGAAAGGACCGGTTGGTAGGACACGTTCTGGGGCATTGAGGGATTACGAATTTAGTACTGGAGGGAGCGTGAGGGTAAAAATAGTAGAAGGAGACCAAGGGATGAATATACTCAGCAGATTCAGAACGATGTAAGTTGCAGTAATTACTCGGAGATGAAGAAGCTTGCACAGGATAGAGTAGCATGGAGAGCTGCATCACACCAGTCTCTGGACTGAAGATCACAATACCGACAAGTTAAATAACAAAATATGCGTAAAACTATATACATTTAACTAGTAGTGAACTTTTTCTTTTATTTTCAGGTACATTTGCGTGTTAATTTATATTTTCATACGTACTTAATGAATTGTTGAATTTCTTATTCTTTTCACTCTCGCCAGTTAATGGTAGTCTGTGCGCACTCGGAAGTTCTCTTTCTCAAATAACTGATGATTGATTCCACGCGTGAACCTTGGAGCCGCTTTCAGGTGTGACCGACCAAAAACTGGTTGTCTTTTTCGACTGTAAATATCTTCCAAATAATGACGTGTGCTATGTCATAAAGATTTTGAAAAAGAGTGTCTTGTTTCTTTTTACTTGTGAAGTTTCGACGATCTCCAAGCATATTTCAGTAGTTGTTCCCGTTACTGATACAAAGCTTCTAATTTTAGTAGGCCATTCCTCTCCTTCGTTGTCGGAAGTCGTTGTTCTTATAAATAAACCTTCACTTCCCATACAGATAATATGACGCTTTGATGCGTAATTAATTTACACACCCGCACGTTGTAAATGAAATCTATTAATGTTGGATTAACAGATGACAGTTTACTTCGGTTATTTCATGCTAGTAAAGCAGACGCGAGAGTTCATTATTTTCTGTAGACAAGCGGAAATCGAAGACACTGGATTTGCTACGGCTACGAGCTTACCTCGAAAGTGAACCACGGCTACGGTGCTCTGCGCTGGGTCGTAAACGTGTTCCGTAATCCATATTTCCTTTCAGCCTGCTCTGACCTCTCTCTGTCTGGCTTGCGCTCACTTGCCCCTCACGTCAGCTGACTAATGTCTTACTTTCGAAGGGCGCATTCAGCTAAGGAAATCGAAGTTAACAATTTATCTAAATAAGGCAATAAATGGATTTATCATGCAGATGTAATACTTGTGCACATTTGGTATTTTTTCTGGAATGTTATCTAAAATCCATGTAGGATGCACAATTACATAAGAAAAGGAAAGATGAACGAGTAAAAATTAAGGAACGATCACTAGTGAAATAGTTTCCAGAAACGAACGAATTTGCCCGTCTTGCGGCGAACGGGTGAACTCCTGTTTCTGTTGCAACTGCTGTTGATGCAACCGTTGTTGCTGCCGTTACAACTGTTGTTGGTGGTGTTGCTGTTTCAGCTGCCTGTCACGCATCTACATTTGTTGTCCCCAAGACTCCAAAAACGCTGTGCCGATGGTGGCCACAACATACAACACTAACACAGTAACTAACATGCAGATAACAGTAAGCTCTTGTTGCCAGCTGTTATACACTGTCCAGTCACATTAATATGACCAACTATCAAAAGCCTGAACAACCACCTTTCGCAGCGTGTCGTCCAGGAAGAGAATCAGTGATGTTATGGAAGACACTGACAGGGATGTGAAGCCACGCTAACTGCAGTACCGGGATCAGTCGCGCTAGGTTTCTCGGCTGAGGATCCGTGGCGCGTACAGCCAGACGCGAAGTGGTACCAGCTACTCTTGATTGGGTTTAAATCTGTGGAGTTTGGTGCCAGCGATGTACAATAAACTCATCCTGGTGTTCTTCGATGCATAGTTATGTTGATCCATTGTACCTTCCACAATGACGAGCTCACCCATGGAATGCCACGAAAACATTACCTAGACCAAAATACTCCCTCCTCTGATCTGGACCCTTCCAACGATTGTTGTAGGATGTTTGCCATCTGTTCGGTGGAGCATGAAATGTGATTCGTCTGAAAAGGCCACCTGTCAGCACTCAGTGGACACCCAGTTGTGGTACAGGCGAGCAAATTCCAGTCTTCCTTGCCAATGAACAGCGTTCAGCATGGCTACATGAACCAGACACTTCCTCTGAAGGCCCATATACATAATTGAGGAGACACTGTTGGTAGCCTCATGGCTCATCTGGGCGGTCAGTTTCTCCACAGTTGCTCATCCATTCGCCCATACATGTTTCTGCAGTCACCGTTCATCCTTGTCATCTAAGGCCTGTGGTGCACCGATGTTGTCTCGGCGCCAGTTTTGGATAGCGCCGTTTTGCAATGCATGGTGTAGTTTAATCACGGGGGCAAGCGAACAGTTTGCAAGCTTAGCCACTTAGGAAATGCTTCCATCCTTGGCCTGAAAGCTGACAATCATACTCTTTTGGAGGTCAGATAAATCGCTGTCTAACCACATTGCGACGACGACTGTACCGTTTTCAGCGTAGCCCACAGATAAGCTTTACATACCCTCCTCTGGTAGTGCTATCACCTGCCGTCTGTTTGTGGTTATTGTATGCTGATGTCGAAAATAGACGGTGGGCTCACACGAATTTAACTGGATCGCTTATCTCGTGTAGCGAGATGATCGCGTCCACAAAACGCTCGGGATTAGCAAAAAGTATCACGACGAGTGTTGCCTCACAAAATACCGCCCTAAAGCATGGGCAGGGATAAAAACGGAACTGAATTATGTGATCAAAAGTATCCGGACATCTGGCTGAAAATGACTTACAAGTTTGTCACCCCCTTGATCGGTAATGCTGGAATTCAATACGGTGTTGCCCCAACCTTAGCGTTGGTGACAGCTTCCACTCTCGCAGGCATACGTTCAATCAGGTACTGGAAGGTTTCTTGAGCAATGGCAGTCCATTCTCCACAGAGAGCTGCACTGAGGAGAGGTATCGATGTCGGTCGGTGAGGCCTGGCACGAAGTCGGCCTACCAAAACGTCCCAAAGGTGTTCTATAGGACTCAGGTCAGGACACTATGCAGGTCAGTCCATTATAGGGATGTTGTCGTCGTGCAACCAATCCGCCACAGACCATGTACTATGAACAGGAGCTCCATCGTGTTGAAAGATGCAATCGCCATCCCCGAATTGCTCTTCAACAGTAGGAAGCAAGAAGGTGCTTAAAACATCAACGTCGGCCTGTGCTGTGATAGTGCTACGCAAAACAACAAGGGGTGCAGGACCCCTCCATGAAAAAGACGACTACACGATAACACCACCTCATCCGAATTTTACTGTTGACACTACACACACTGGCAGATGACATTCACGGGGCATTCGCCATACTCACACCCTGCCATCGCATCGCCACAATGTGTACCGTGTTTCGTTACTCCACACAAAGTTCTTTCATTGTTAAATCGTCCAATGTTTACGCTCCTTACACCAAGCGAGGCGTCGTTTGGCATTTACCGGCGTGATATGTGGCTTATGAGCAGCCGTTCGACCATGAAATCGAAGTTTTCTCACCTCCGACCTAACTGTTACAGTACTTCCAGTGGATCCGGATGCAGTTTGGAATTCCTATTTCGTGGTGTGGATAGATGTCTGCCTATTACACATTACGACCCTCTTCAACTGTCGGCGGTCTCTATCAGTCAACAGACGAGATCGGCCTGTACGCTTTTGTGCTTTACGTGTCCCTTCACGTTTCCACTTCACTATCACTTCGGAAACGATGGACATAGGGACGTTTAGGAGTGTGGAAATCTCGCTTACAGACGTATGACACAAATAGCACCCAGTCACCTGACCACGTTCGAAGTCCGTGAGTTCCGCGGAGCACCCATTGTGCTTTCTCACGATGTCTAATGACTACTGAGGTCGCTAATATGGAGTACGTGGTAGCACAATGCACCTAATATGAAAAACGTATGTTTTTGGGGGTGTCCGGTTACTTTTGATCACACCGTGTATTAGAGTTTGACAGCGCTAAGAGCCCTCACCAAGTAAGTCTGATACAAGATACGGAAAAGATCTAACGAAGAGCGGCACGTTTCGTCAAGAGATCGTTGAGTCGGCGGGTGAGCATTACAGAGATGCCCAACAGACTCCAGTGGCAGACATTACAAAAGAGGCGTTGTGCTTCACAGCGAGGCTTACTATTGGACTTTCGAGAGAGCGTTGTCCAGGAAGAGCCCGACAACATATTACTTCCTCTCACATACCCCTCGAGGAATGAACACAACGGGAAAATCCTAGAAATTAGTGATAATACGGTTGCTTATCGACAATTATTCTTCTCGCTTGCCATTTGTGTGGGGAACAGGGAAAAGGGGGGGGGGGGGAATCAGTTAACAGTACCAGAAATACCCAACGCCACACAACGTTAGGCGGCTTACGGAGTATGATGTAGATGTAGATGAATAATACACAACAGGAATGGAAGGGAGCGTAGCCCGAGTAAAGAAGAATCCGTGCAAGTGCTGGCATGCAACTGGCTTCGCAGTCCGTGTGGTCGAAGCAGCAAATTTGCGACTCCAGAGGCATTGCGCGCTGTGGGCAACAGCTGAGCCACTTATCTGCTGGAGCCACTGATCACTCCGATACTCTACTGCGAACAACGGCTCGGCCGACATACATGATCCTGGCACTGATACGAAAACTGTAATAGCTACAAAAGTCACGGGACAGCGATATGCACACATACAGAAGGCAGTAGTATCACGTGCACAAGGCATAAAAGGGCAGTGCGCTGGTGGAGCCGTCATTTGTACGCAGGTGCGTCGTGTGAAAATGTAGCCAAAGTTATTATGGCTGCACAATGGGAATTAACGGTCTTTGAACGCGGAATGCTACTTGGAGCTAGACGCATGGGACATTCGATTCAGGAAATCGTTTGGGAATTGAATTTTTCGAGATAGACAATGTCAGGAGTGTGCCGAGAATACGAGATTTCAGTCATTACCTCTCATCACGGACAGCGCACAGTGCCTAACGACCTTTACTTAACGACAGAGAGCTGCGGCATTTGCATAGAGTTGTCAGTGCTAACAGACAGGCAGCATTATGCGAAATAACCGCAGAAATAAATGTGGAACGTGCGACGAACGTATCCGTTAGGACAGTACGGCGAAATTTGGGGTTAATGGCCTATGTCAGCAGACGACCTACGCGAATGCCTTTGCTAATAGCACGACATCGCCTGCACCGCCTCTTCAAATGGTTCAAATGGCTCGAAGCAGTATGGGATGGCTCTAAGCACTATGGGACTTAACATCTGAGGTCATCAGTCCCCTAGAAATTAGAACTAGTTAAACCTAACTAACCTAAGGACTTCACACACATCCATACCCGAGGAAGGATTCGAACCTCCGATCGCAGCAGCAGTGCGACTCCGGACTGAAGCGCCTAGACCCGCTCGACCACAGCGGCCGGCTCAGACGTAGGGCAGCTGCTTGTACGACGGAAGCGGGTCTTATGCGCAACTGTGCGGAAAATCAGGAAGATTCTAAACAGTCATGGTGGTGTCTGATTGTTCTATATCGTGTCTCCCTACCACTTTCGCGCAACGACGCTCTGAGCGTGTTTTTTAGGGAATTAACTTGTTTGAACCTGGGCCCTGTTGCTGGTAAGGAGACGCCATACCACACATGACATGTAGAATTCAGAAGAGTTCAGTGAGACTAGCGATGATATAACCAAATACTAAATGATCTCAGCGTCAGCTCCACTGCACTCCCTGTAAAAGAATCTTAATACTAACTAAATATAGTGAAAAGGATTCAAGGCCTTCCTATTTTTAGTTAGCTGGTAAAATAACGTCGAAAAAAGAAGTTAAGTTTACCATTGGAAATTTTATTCTGCTCACAAAACATCATTTATAAATTGCACTATTGATCAAAGGAAATGTTTTAATACAGGATGATAAAAACCAACTGCGTTCAACAAAAATGTGAACGAATATTCCCTGAATGGGTTTCCAAGTTCTACAATCGATCGAGGGTGACCTATGCCATATCACATCTATAATCTAGGTTTAATATAAGTTTCACAAAAGAGAAAACTATCAAAATGGTCTACAGTGACCCTCAATTATCTTTAATTACTTATCTAACTTGACGTAAATTACAGTGGCTGATGTGGCTTGCAATAACTATATTAAAGTAAAATCATCGCGTTTCAGATCTGTTCTTCAAGTGGCAAATGTGAACACCATGAGTTTTAATTAACGATCGACACTAGTGTTACGCAAAAAAGGGGTGTAACAGATGAGTCTTCTGCAGTTCTGAGTGAAGCCTTATGCGCTCAAAAATGCGGCATCGCGTGCGTTCATTACCTTGTCGGTTTTTAGGCAGCGTCAGGGCGACAGCAGCCGGCGCACCAGCCATCCAGCTCGCCGTCTCGGAATTAACTCTTCTTTTCTCCTTACTACAATTCACCGAAGTTGGTTTAAAAAAACTATCTGGCTATGTTTTCATCTGACCAATCAGGGTATCAATGTTAACCTTAAGCTCCGCCTACAAAAATTCTGTCTATCCAATGAGAAACGTTATACTTTTCGTGGTGGGGCAATGTTTCTAAAGTTTGCAACGTAACAGACGCTAAAAAGTCTCACGATAAAAACCTGCAGCTAGTGTGGTCCTTTTAGCGTTATCGTAAGATCTATACTGTTCTTCTGGAGGGCTCTATCTTTTAACATGGGCTGGGGGGTGGTCCTTGACTTACCTGAGACACGAAAAAGTCTCACACTAAAACTTGCGGGTGGTAGTGGCCCTTTTTGTGTTATCGTAAGATCTATACTGTTTTTCTGGAGGTCTCTAGCTTTTAACATGGGCTGGGGGTGGTCTTTGAAGTACCTGAGACGCGAAAAAGTCTCACGCTAAAACTTGCGGATGGTAGTCGTACAGGTAGGCTGGCGGCGTGGGTGTCCGTCCCTTATCGTAGGGCCTTCTAGCTTAACACGGTTCTGCTCTCGGCTTCTGTCCTCGTTTCTCCCCTCGGAACTGCGTCTGCCTCACGGTGGGAAGGTACGACAGGCATTTAGGCATTCTTGTGTTAGTCTGTGGTATTCCATTTGCTCACTCGTTACTCGTATTACTTTGGTTAATTTAATGTTACGATTTATTTGGAGCTATGTGACATACTACTGGATTTGCTTATTATGTCCGGGTTTTGATGGAAGGTGTTGGATTTAACTGACACCTTACATATCACTACCCTTCGAACTTAATTTTTGCACTGAATTTAGGCAATGATTGAATCGTTGTCTAAGTTAGTCAAAAATTTTCTAATTTATCTAAATTTTGTTGCACACTGTTCAGCCACATTATTCTGTTCTATGCTAGTTTGTATTACTAATTTATATTTTTATATTCTTCCACATTATAATTAAAATTACAAGAGAAGAATATTTTTATACTATTATTAATTTTTAATTATTTTCTTTCTTTGTTTAAGTGTGTAGTTCGTTTTTTAAGAAGTTTGCTATCGAAAGTGAGGAGTCTTTCATATCGATTTTCTTAGAAATATTGTTTTTGTAAATCTTGTAATTAAGTAAAATCTATTCCTAACACATTTTCTAAATATCATGTACGAGTAAAATGTTTTTGTTTCTAGACAAGCATTTCAACATTGTTACACTAACAAATAAGAATTATTTCCAAGAATTGCTTTGACAAAGAAATATACATACACAAGTATTGAGATATTATCATAACAAATTTTACAAATGCTAAAAAAAATTGCTTTGACAAAGAAATATACATACACACGTATTGAGGTATTATCCTAATAAATGGTACAAATGTTTTAAAAAAAGTGAAAACATCCAACAAGATAATTTTTTATTCTTTGTTTTTATAAGGAGAAAATAAGTAAAACATAGTTATTCTTTTTTTTATGAGGAGAAAATAAGTGGCATATTGTTTCTTTATATACTGTCCATTTCAGAACTAATGACTTATTTTTATCGATAGTCTATTCTTTATTTAAGTCCATAGTCAATGACAGTTATTCTGTAGTTTATTAGCTGTCTGGTGTGCTTAACTTATTTAGTTTTTCACACATTTCTTTTGCACAATTCCTACGTCACATAATTTGATTTCACACATTCACACAATCCTATGAATGTTCAAGCATGAGGTTGGCGAATGTTTTTGCATGAACGTGATGGACTTGAGCGAGATGGATGTGGGGAAGTATTTGATGTACAGCTTCGTTCGTCGTTCCTTGTTGGCTTTGCAAGTGTGTGTTGCTGTTGTGGAGGTCCCATAATGGAATGGAGCTGTGAGTGCAGAATCTCGTGGTTTACTGGCTTTGTATGCATGAAAGTCATCGTTATGTGTCGCTGAATGCGGTCGTTTTTCGTTGTAATACTTCGCAAACGACTAGTTTACAATAGGATAGGGATTTGGGAAGGTGTGTCGTCTATTCTTCACCCATCTTCTATCCTGGTCTCAATCTTGCGAATCTTCAACTTCTGTTCTTCCTGCTTTTCCTCTGCTTCTTACTTGCTTCTTGGTTCTTCTCTGGGCAGGATATGGAAATATTTATTGATAACTAGTCGCTTTGAAGTTCTCCTCCTAGTAACAGTTTGATAAATTGTTTGGGCGCGTCATTTTTAATTTGTGGAAGTTCTTCTTCAGTTTCGTGCATCAGCGTGCTCTTTAATAGCAGTAGTGTGACTTTTACGCATATTTTTTGCCAGTGGTGGCTTGCCCAAGCTGTCTTCTCGTCCGGCCGTTTTTTGCTCGCTCAGTTCATTCGGGGCTCGGAGGCCCTTGCGGCGTTCGCCGTCCCAGCGCCGTCCCGCCGCGTCTCAGCAGGGGTCTGTCACTGTGCGGCTCGGTGTTCCATCCCAGCAAGGTTCCACCTAGCGAGCAAATTTATTGCCCACTTTCGCTACAAGGGCATTCTGTTAGTTTCGCTGTCCTTTCCCTTCTCTCGACGCTCCTGCTATGTAGGAATCGTGTCTTGCTAATTACGTCCTCTTCTGTCTTGATACATCTCGTGTTGCAACTTGTGGGTCGTTGCATCTCTTCCTTGCTGGAGTTTTTTACAATGGTTCTTACAAAAGTTTTACTTATAATCATCTAACATATGTCTAGTATCTACCTGTTTTACGCCTTCTTAAAAAGCTTTACAAATTTCGGCGCCCTTTCCATGTTACAATTCTAAGATATTTGGAGTCTTAAAGTCTACTCAAGAATCCTCAAATTCGTTTTTTATTTTTGTGTAGTGTCGTGGTGTATAGCATATTAGTATTTCATGCTGTTAGACTATCTACGCTTTATCCCTTCACCTTAATCTACGGTACTATTGGTGTTATTATTGAAACTACTTTCTTTTTCCCACCTTCCTCTCTCTTCATTCTTCTTTCTCCTGACGATCTTATCTGCAACATAACCTTGAAATATTGTGCTGATTATTTACCAGTAATAAAATTAATCTTCAAACTTGTACTGAAAGTGTTTAATACTGCCAGCCTTAGGTAAAAATACCTCTGCTTTATCTCGTAAAATACCCTCTAATTCTCTTTTACCGTGTTCCGAAATACCTTGAACTTCTTGCAATTTTTCGTCGATTTCTTTATGGACTTCAAACATGAGTTGAGGCGATTCTCCTTTTGTGCATACCATTCTAATTCTTCATCCTCTTTATCTCGCATCATTCTTAATTGTTTGTTTATAACTGGTACTTCTTCTAATTTTAGCTTTTGCTCAAAGAGAAGTGTGATATTCCCGAATGTTACGTTACCTTTCCCCATATCTATTTTCGCTCGTCTCTCATTTAAAAAATCTGCACCTATAATCAAACATACAGTTAGTTTAGGTATAATCACGAAGTTGGCTTCGATCTTTTGACCTTGGCACGAAGAGTTAACCTTGTTTGTCTCGTAACATCCGCAGCATTGTTTCTAATAGGACCTCTTACTTTAATCTTACGTGTTTTCATAACTAGCAATTCCTCATTGGCATTACACTGCATGAATAAATTTTCTGAGATCGCAGTCAGTTCACTTCCGCTATCAATTACAGTATTGACTGGGATATGCTTTATCATGGCCTTCACAATTGGTTGAATTTGAAAGGGTTGGTTCTGTTCTTCTTCTTCTTGCATCAACGAATCCTCCACTGAATCATACATGAGTCTTTTTAGGAATTTCCTTTGTGAATTCGAACTTTCTGTAGGATAAGCTTCGACTGCTACTTCTCTCTCTTTTATTTCCTCTTCTCTATTTCTTCCTTCATTTACGCTTTCTTCTACATCCTCTACTTTTTCCTCATCCTCCTCTATCTTCTCCTTCTCCATCGCTACTTCCACATAATCGCATCTAAATGCGCTAATTATCGCTTCATAACTTCCTTCATTATATACGTTAGGTTGTGTGCCCACTCGTGACTTATTTTCAACTTCTGTCGACTGCGCATTATCCTCACTGAATTCGCTTTCCCTGGTTTTCATCTCAAGTAGCTCTGCAATACTCATTACTTCGTCCTTTCCTCCTACATTCGTTGTGCATGCCTCTGGTAATTCATCTTCCTCGCCAGTATTCTCTCAATTAATTTCGTCCCAACACGATATTGTTATTTTCTTGTCTTCGTTTTCATCTGGTCCCTGTGGATTTGTTTCTTCCTTCTTCTCTTCTCGTGATAAGATTTTTACTTCTGTGTTCAAGGTGCTGCAATTGTCCTGGGTCGGTGCGTCATTCTCTTTGCCATGGGTGCTTAGCTGTCAAATCGAACTTTTATTGGGGTTTGGTGGTCTTACCTCCACGTCTTCTATCTGTATTTTCTTTTCTTGTTCAGCTTGTTGATAGTGGTTTCTTGGTTGATAATTTGTCGGTCTATTGGTTCTCCAGTACCCGTTCCGGTTGTCGTTATTCCCTCTGTAATAGTTGTTGCCGTTCCTGGGTGAATTATAGTTATTGCCATATTCTCTTCTAAACCGGTTCTTTGTTGAAATCTATTGTCGTTTCTTGGTGCGAAGTTATCACATGGTTCGTAATTATTGTTTCTTCGTACTGTGTCTTGTGGGTTCCACTGCTTTTTGCTTTCGTTTTCACGTGCGCTTCGTTTTTTTCTTGCGTCATCTTCCGAAAATATGAACTCTAGTTCCCTTAAAATACCTTTAAATGCTTCGATGTCATTGCCTCCGCGACCTACTAATGATTGCTGGTGTTTCAATGGTAGCTTCATCACGCATAACTTAATCAACTCTCCGTCACTCTATGGTACATCTAAGCATTGATTTTTGTTTGCCATTACTTCGAAAAATTTCACGGGACTCTTCTCTCCTGAATTTTCAAAATATGGGTTCTGTAATAATTCGTACTTCACTCTGTTCTGTGCTTCGCTGGACCAATATCGTGAGAGAAACTTCTCTCTGAAATCTTCGTACGATCGGCATGTCGCTGCAACATTCTGCATGGTTTCTGCGTCTGTTCCTGACATGTGTGCACATATAAAGTCTAATTTGTGTGCTAGCGTCCAGTGTTCTGGTAATCCTACTCGGAATTGATCAATAAAAGTTCGTGGATGTAATGAGTTTTCTTCTCGAAAGTGTTGAAATTTTCTGACTGTGAGGAAATGATCGTTGTCGTACTTCGTCATAGTTCCATAAGAAATTCGCGATTCTTCGCCACTTTTGTTTCTGATCATTTCTCTCGTCGTTCTTTCCTGTTGTGGTAGATCCATTGGATATTGTCCACTGTAACTTTCGCGTACCCGCGGTGCAGGCTGTCTGATTACACGTATGTTACTTTCCGCCTGTGATTGGAATCGCAAATGCGTAATATCTTCGTTAATTTCTTGTTTCTCCGGTGCTGTTACAGATACGGATGTGTTTGCAGACTCTGTGCTTGTTCGATCCTGTTCACTACGCTCTTCAGTGGTTTGCAACAACTCTGTTCGCAATTTCTGAAATTGTCGCTTCGTTTGCGCTTCCATTTTGACTATGAGGTTATCATATCTTTTTAGCGCTGCTCTTGTGATACGTTTGTGCAACACACTTTTTTCTACAATTTCACGCGCTGTACCTGCTGCTTGTCTAGTAATTACGTTTATCTGTTTCTTTAGTTTCTTAACTTCTCCCTGGGTGTTGTTACGTAATGTTTTGATCTCGTCCTGAGTGTCATTACGCAATGTTTGTACGTCGGCTTGTACCTTGTCAATGTCTGTTCTCAATTGATTGTGACCTGTTATTAAGTGTCCTATCACTTCTCGAGATTCTTTTGCCTCGTCTTCAATACGACTTAGGTGTAACTGAATTTTTTTTGTTTTGTTCTTTAATCTCACGCATTTGTCTCGTGGTTTCTGCATTCTAAATTTGAATTTGGTTCGCAATTTCTTTATTTTGCCTTGTCATGGTTTCCGTGATTTGTTGTAATAATTCTGCCAGATTGGTGGGTCCTATTGCGTTTTCTTCCGACGTCCTACGCTCTGTGTTTTCACCCAAATGTTGGTTCGCAACCGATTGCATTGAACTGTGCTGTGACACGTTTCTGCTCGCATTCCTTGTAGTCTGTGGTGAGGGAGCTCTGATTACTTGTGCTATGGGTTTTACGTATTCAAGACGCAAGTTAGAATCCTCATCGACTGTCTCTCTACTTTCCTGCTCCTCTGTCGTACGCTGACCTAGGCTTTCTGTGCCTTGACGTACATTGCCCTCGTTATATGTCCTATTTCTCGCGATACTGCATCGTCTGTTGTACTGTCCTCTATTCTCTGTCCATTTTCATGCTGGGTCTCTACCTCAATTCGGTCAAAGTCTCGATATGCCATTGCTAATCTTTCCGAATCCCTTATTTTCTGTTTTGAAAGCAATTCACACGCCCTACTTCGCGTCAACATTCGCTCATACGATCTCACGCGTTTCATAAACTTTTTGTTCACACGACTTGACACTACCAAGACTGACAACCCATTCACTTACTTGTTGGATCAGAACCAACTTGTCAACGACGTATCCGCCACCTGTGCGCTTGCATTGGGGAGAAAACTTAATTCTAACAATTTTCAATATTCATAATTAATTATGCTATTGTCTCTGCCAGAATGTCTCACATTTTTAGAATACTTTCTTACTATCTATCGCAGCAGCTACTGTTTTCGACTATGTATAACTTCAGAAAAAAATTTTTTTTACTACCAAAATTTTTCAACAGGGTATTTTTCTGACCTAGTTAGGTATGTGGACGACCTTCAATCATGGTATTTTACCATCCTGGCAGGGTCGCCATTTTCTAAACATTCATGGTGGTGTCTGATTGTTCTATATCGTGTCTCCCTACCACTTTCGCGCAACGACGCTCTGAGCGTGTTTTTTAGGGAATTAACTAGTTTGAACCTGGGCCCTGTTGCTGGTAAGGAGACGCCATACCACACATGACATGTAGAATTCAGAAGAGTTCAGTGAGACTAGCGATGATATAACCAAATACTAAATGATCTCAGCGTCAGCTTCACTGCACTTCTTGTAAAAGAATCTTAATACTAACTAAATATAGTGAAAAGGGTTCAAGGCTTTCCTATTTTTAGTTAGCTGGTAAAATAACGTCGAAAAAAGAAGTTAAGTTTACCATTGGAAATTTTATTCTGCTCACAAAACATCATTTATAAATTGCACTATTGATCAAAGGAAATGTTTTAATACAGGATGATAAAAACCAACTGCGTTCAACAAAAATGTGAACGAATATTTCCTGAATGGGTTTCCAAGTTCTACAATAGATCGAGGGTGACCTATGCCATATCACATCTATAATCTAAGTTTAATATAAGTTTCACAAAAGAGAAAACTATCAAAATGGTCTACAGTGACCCTCAATTATCTTTAATTACTTATCTAACTTGACGTAAATTACAGTGGCTGATGTGGCTTCTCAATAACTATATAAAAGTAAAATCATCGCGTTTCAGATCTGTTCTTCAAGTGGCAAATGTGAACACCATGAGTTTTAATTAACGATCGACACTAGTATTACGCAAAAAAGGGGTGTAACAGATGAGTCTTCTGCAGTTCTGAGTGAAGCCTTATGCGCTCAAAAATGCGGCATCGCGTGCGTTCATTACCTTGTCGGTTTTTAGGCAGCGTCAGGGCGACAGCAGCCGGCGCACCAGCCATCCAGCTCGCCGTCTCGGAATTAACTCTTCTTTTCTCCTTACTACAATTCACCGAAGTTGGTTTTAAAAAACTATCTGGCTATGTTTTCATCTGACCAATCAGGGTATCAATGTTAACCTTAAGCTCTGCCTACAAAAATTCTGTCTATCCAATGAGAAACGTTATACTTTTCGTGGTGGGGCAATGTTTTTAAAGTTTGCAACGTAACAGACGCTAAAATGTCTCACGATAAAAACCTGCAGCTAGTGTGGTCCTTTTAGCGTTATCGTAAGATCTATACTGTTCTTCTGGAGGGCTCTATCTTTTAACATGGGCTGGGGGGTGGTCCTTGACGTACCTGAGACACGAAAAAGTCTCACACTAAAACTTGCGGGTGGTAGTGGCCCTTTTTGTGTTATCGTAAGATCTATACTGTTTTTCTGGAGGTCTCTAGCTTTTAACATGGGCTGGGGGTGGTCTTTGAAGTACCTGAGACGCGAAAAAGTCTCACGCTAAAACGTGCGGATGGTAGTCGTACAGGTAGGCTGGCGGCGTGGGTGTCCGTCCCTTATCGTAGGGCCTTCTAGCTTAACACGGTTCTGCTCTCGGCTTCTGTCCTCGTTTCTCCCCTCGGAACTGCGTCTGCCTCACGGTGGGAAGGTACAACAGGCATTTAGGCATTCTTGTGTTAGTCTGTGGTATTCCATTTGCTCACTCGTTACTCGTATTACTTTGGTTAATTTAATGTCACGATTTATTTGGAGCTGTGTGACATACTACTGGATTTGCTTATTATGTCAGGGTTTTCATGGAAGGTGCTGGATTTAACTGACACCTTACAAGATCGCCATGTCGCCATCTTTAGTCTATTCAGATATGTGGTCTACAGGACACTCCTCATTCACCCCAATATAGCGACAGTGCGTCTCGAATGGGCTATAGCAGTGACATAAACAATTATAGTCAATATTATCGATCGCTTCTAATGGAAATAGATGAAAACTAAAATCGTAGTATTGACACTATCCCGTAACTTTTAACTGCAAAGTAATTCTTACTTCTGGCATTGGCTGCCAAAAAAAAGTCTAGTAACAACAGTTGGACAAAACCAAAATTTACACAGAGAAGAAAGTAAAAATATTCGAAAGACTTTGGGTAATAATATTAATTGATGAAAATTATAAAAGTGGATGTACGTATGTATGTATACCGATCAGCCAGAAATTTATGACCACCGATCTACTATCGATATAAACCCGTCCAAGCGATAGGTGCGTCACCTGGCGAGGAATGACTGCTAGTCAGACACGCACGTCTCACGTAGTGTCACTGAGCATTCTGCCCGTGTGTAGTATGGGAAGCCGTGGTCTGTCTCCCTGAGTTCGATCGAGGGCAGACTGGGCTGGCCCGGGGGCTCGGCACGAGCATTTCGGAAACTACACGACTTGTCGGGTGTTCGAGGAGTGCTGTGGCGAGTGTCTTCCACATGTGGCGAAACCAAGGTGAAACCACTTCCAGACATCGTGGGGTTGGGCGGCTACCCCTCCTTACACATGTCGGACATTGTAGGCTGACGGACTGGTATATTAGGACAGGTGGCGAACTGTGGCAGAACTAACATCAGACTTTAATGCTGTGCAGAGTATAAGTGTGTCTGAACGCACGGTGCACCGAACACTCCTAACGACGGGCCTCCAAACTCGTTGACCCATGAATGTGCCAATTTTAACACCACGACATCGGCAACTGCGACTGAAATGAACACATAAACATCAGCACTGGACTTTCGCGCAGCGGCAGAGCGTTGTGAATCTCAATACCTTCTTCCTCAACCGATGGAAGGGCGTGTTCCTCGAACCACTCTATCGCGCTCCATACCTTGTGATATGGCGCATTAGCTTTCTGAAAAATACCACTGCCATATTGAAATATGTTCGTCAAGAAGGGGTGTACGTGATCTGCAACCAGTGTACGATACTCCTTGGCCGTCATGGTGCCTTCACGAGCTCAATTGCACCAATGGATGCCCACGTGAATGTTCCCCGGAGCAGAATGGAGCCGCCACCAGTTCGTCTCTGTACCGCAGGTGTCAAGGAGCTGTTACCCTGGAAGACGTTCCATATCAGTTACAATCTGCAAAGAAACATTTTAGGGGTAGAACCATCAACCTTCTGTTGGGTTGAGTGTGATAACGTGGAGAGGCAAGCGAGAATGGGGAGACAAACAGACAGTGAGGGGAAAGGAGGAGACAGACACAGATAGTAGGAGTAGGAGATGGACAGAGTAGGGGAAAGGAAAGGACACAGAAAGGAAAGGGGAAAAGATGGACAGAGGCAGCGGGAGGAAGAGACAGGGAGGTAAATGGGTAAAAAGGAGATGAATAGGTAGAGGGGATGCGGAAATGGACAGAGAAAGGGAAGAGGAGGAAATCAGTAGAGAGGTGGGGAGGAGAATGTGGATACAGAACAGGGAGAAGATGGATGGAGGGCGCAAGAGGAGATGGACAGATAGAGGGGAAAGGTTGTGATGGGCAGGAGGGAAGAGGGGGAAGGAGGTGGACTAATAGAAGACTGGAATAGATAAATACGTAGCAACGCAGCGTTTCTCAGCTAGGTAAATAATAAAAACAATCCAGAAAATCTAAAAGTTCCTGCAGCGATACGTGGCACGTATTTAATCCATGTGTTGACTACGTGGCTATGTGACTGAGCCATGCTGCGGCTTACGTTGGTGCTGTTTGTAGGTTTCCGCCCTATGTTCGAGGCCAGACAGTATCGTTTAGTTGGCATGGTTGTGGTTGTTTGTCTTCTTCTCGTGTTGACTGGCGCCACTCGGTTTCGCGAGCGTTGCCTGTCCGCTAGTGGCAGCAGCGGCGGTTATCGACATGTAGTAACTGTTGCCCTATCTTTGGGGCGACGTCGTTGTTTTTCCGGGTCGTGTCAGTGGGCCAGTTCGGTGCAGCAGAGTGCAGCAGAGTGCAGCAGGAAGGAGGAGGAGAGAGCGGATAGGTGGATAGAGAATGTTGAAGGCCTCAATGAGGGGGAAGATTTGTCTGATCTGATAAAAGAAGAAAAAGTATTCGATTTAGAAGACATAGGGGAACCAGAATTAGAATCAGAATTTAAGAGAGTTTTGGAGGACTTAAGATCAAATAAGGCAGGAGGGATCGATAACATTCCATCATAATTTCTAAAATCATTAGGGAAAGTGACAACAAAGCGACTATTCACGTTGGTGTGTAGAATGTCTGAGATTGGCGACATACCATCTGACTTTCGGAAAAATATCATCCACACAATACCGAAGACTCCAAGAGTTGACGAGTGTGAGAATTATCGCACAATCAGCATAACAGCTCCTGCATTCAAGTTGCTGACAAGAATAATATACAGAAGAATGGAAAAGAAAATTGAGGATGTGTTAGATGATGACCAGTAGGGCTTTACGAAAGGTAAAGTTACAGGAGAGGCAATTCTAACGTTGCGATTGAAAGAAAAGTCAAGACACTTTCATAGGATTCGTCGACTTGGAAAAAGCGCTCGACAATGTAAAATGGTGCAAGATGTTCGAAATTCTGATAAAAATAGGGGTAAACTATAGGGAGAGACGGGTAAGATTCAGTGTGTACAAAAGCCAAGAGGGAATAATAAGAATGGCCTACCAAGAACGAAGTGCTCCGATTAAAAAGGGTGTATGACAGCGATATAGTCATTCCCCCTACTGCTCAATGTGTATATCGAAGAGGTAATGCCGTAAAATAAAGAAAGGTTCAGGAGTGTGATTAAAATTCAAGATGAAAGGACATCAGTGATACGATTCGTGACATTGCTATCCTGAGTGACAGTAAAAAAAAAAAAAAAAAAAAAACAATTAGCTGATCTGCTGAATGGAACGGATTAGGTGAAGTTAAGGAATGTTGCTACCTAGGGAGCAAAATAACCAATGACGGACAGAGCACGGACATCAAAAGCAGACTAGGACTGGCAAAAAGGGCATTTCTGGCCAGCAGAAGTCTGCTAGTATTAAATATAGTGCTTAATTTGAGGAAGAAATTTTTGAGAATGTATTTTTAGAGCACAGAGTTGTATGGTAGTGGAACATGGACTGTGGGAAAAGCAGAACAAAAGAAAATCAAAGCATTTGTGGTGCTACAGACGAATGTCGAAAATTAGGTGGACTGATAAGGTAAGGAATGAGGAGATTCTACGCAGAATCGGAGAGGAAAGGAATATCTGGATAACACTGACAAGAAGAAGGGACAGGATGATAGGACACCTGCTAAGACATGAGGGAATGACTTTTGTGGTACTAAAGGAAGCTGTAGAGAGAAAAAACTGGAGAGAAAGACAGAGTTTGGAATACGTCCAGCAAATAATTGAGGACGTAGGTTGCAAGTGCTGCTCTGAAGGAGAGGAATCCGTGGCGGGCTGCATCTACACAGTGACAGAGTGATATTTTACGTTTACTCGAAAGAAGGACTCATTAGTGGAATAGCACGTTATCTCTGCTGTAATTTTCTTTTTCTGCTGTGTTATCAAGTCGTGAGGTCACACACGAAGCCCACTGGCGGTGTATTATGCTGACGCGACGTTGTCTTTTTGTGTGACTGGCACAGATAAGAGCAGGTCTGAGACAGCTTTCGGTGTCCGCAACAAATATAGAATGCAACCCTGAAACGGAACAAGGTCCACATCGTTCGCATCTGTGACCTAGTTGGGTTCAACGTCATCATTAAAAAAGAATCAGCTCATAGCCTTTGACCCACGTTCGAGCACTATCTTAAAGAAGCACTCAGCTTACGCAACATACACTCCTGTAAATGGAAAAAAGAACACATTGGCACCGGTGTGTCAGACCCACCATACTTGCTCCGGACACTGCGAGAGGACTGTACAATCAATGATCACACGCACGGCACAGCGGACACACCAGGAACCGCGGTGTTGGCCGTCGAATGGCGCTAGCTGCGCAGCATTTGTGCACCGCCGCCGTCAGTGTCAGCCAATTTGCCGTGGCATACGGAGCTCCATCGCAGTCTTTAACATTGGTAGCATACCGCGACAGCGTGGACGTGAACCGTATGTGCAGTTGACGGACTTTGAGCGATGGCGTATAGTGGGCATGCGGGAGGCCGGGTGGACGTACCGCCGAATTGCTCAACACGTGGGGCGTGAGGTCTCCACAGTACATCGATGTTGTCGCCAGTGGTCGGCGGAAGGTGCACGTGCCCGTCGACCTGGCACCGGACCGCAGCGACGCACGGATGCACGCCAAAACCGTAGGATCCTACGCAGTGCCGTAGGGGACCGCACCGCCACTTCTCAGCAAATTTGGGACACTGTTGTTCCTGGGGTATCGGCGAGGACCATTCGCAACCGTCTGCATGAAGCTGGGCTACGGTCCCTCACACCGTTAGGCCGTCTTCCGCTCACGCCCCAACATCGTGCAGCCCGCTTCCAGTGGTGTCGCGACAGGCGTGAATGGAGGGACGAATGGAGACGTGTCGTCTTCAGTGATGAGAGTCGCTTCTGCCTTGGTGCCAATGATGGTCGTATGCGTGTTTGGCGCCGTGCAGGTGAGCGCCACAATCAGGACTGCATACGACCGAGGCACACAGGGCCAACACCCGGCATCATGGTGTGGGGAGCGATCTCCTACACTGGCCGTACACCTCTGGTGATCGTCGAGGGGACACTGAATAGTGCACGGTACATCCAAACCGTCATCGAACCCATCGTTCTACCATTCCTAGACCGGCAAGAGAACTTGCTCTTCCAACAGGACAATACACGTCAGCATGTATCCCGTGCCACCCAACGTGCTCTAGAAGGTGTAAGTCAACTACCCTGACCAGCAAGATCTCCGGATCTGTCCCCCATTGAGCATGTTTGGGACTGGATGAAGCGTCGTCTCACGCGGTCTGCACGTCCAGCACGAACGCTGGTCCAACTGAGGCGCCAGGTGGAAATGGCATGGCAAGCCGTTCCACAGGACTACATCCAGCATCTCTACGATCGTGTCCATGGGAGAATAGCAGCCTGCATTGCTGCGAAAGGTGGATATACACTGTACTAGTGCCGACATTGTGCATGCTCTGTTGCCTGTGTCTATGTGCCTGTGGTTCTGTCAGTGTGATCATGTGATGTATCTGACCCCAGGAATGTGTCAATAAAGTTTCCCCTTCCTGGGACAATGAATTCACGGTGTTCTTATTTCAATTTCCAGGAGTGTATATCAATATCTTTCATCACTAGTGTCTCTGCAGTTTATTGTCAGCACTTTTTGGCTCTGTTCGTCACCACAGTTTGTATCTGTTGCTGGGGCGGTCTTAAATAACGCCAATCAAAATAAATAAATAACAAAATAAAATAAAAATAAAGAAATAAGGCAAGGCTCCGAGCACTGTGGGACTTAACATCTTAGGTCATCAGTCCCCTAGAACTTAGAACTACTTAAACCAAACTAACCTAACGACATCACACAACACCCATCCATCAAGAGGCAGAGAAAATCCCTGACCCCGCCGGGAATCGAACCCGGGAACCCGGGCGTTGGAAGCAATAACGCTACCGCACGACCACGAGATGCGGGCTAACACCAATCAGTTTGGCTGTGGTATCATTTTTATTGCAACACCAGAAGGCCACTTTCGTGAATGAATACGTAAATCATGACAATGTTCTGCTACAATAAACCCAAATTAATGGCTAGATTGCGGATTGGATAACCATTATCAGGTACTGATTAACTACAGTCAAGCAAATGACGACTTGCTAGAGTATAAGCTAAACGAATGTTGAAAAAACAGATATTGCAACAGATTTACATATTAGTTGTCCATTCAAGATAAAGATAGCCTTTCAACTTGCAGTACACCAACTTTGATGTCAAATTTCTATAAAGCAGCGGCTTTCGTTCCGCATAGCTTAAAATGCCTTGTGGGTCGAGAAATTTTCATCTTCAGAATTTACTTGGCGGGGGAAAGGGACGCAACGTCTCTAGACCCTGACATTAAACTCTATACTTTTTTCTAGTGTTGGGGAGTGAGAAGCTAAGGCCACTATTGATTGCGTTCTATTCTTCCGAAGGGCACATCTAGTCTTGCGAGACCTTCCTTGCTTTCCGAGAATAATGGGCTATTTTCCGACTCCAGGGATCAACTTCTTTGTTTCTTTCAATCAACACTCACCCACTACTATGCAAAAGTATCATTACTGCTCAGAAACATCCACCTCTAGCTTCCACACGATGTACGTTTGATACCGGACGGAAAACGCAATATTGTGGCGCGGTCTACGAGGATCCAGGAAAGTACTCTGTGTCCCTAAATAACAGTGCTACAAACGGAAAGTTTTTAAATATTTTTTACATTTTGCAACCATAATCTGAACTCTTTGTACCCCTGATTGTGAAAATCAGTTCAGGTTTTTGTGCTAATTTCATTAAAAAAATTGCACTCTTTGAGCGAAATGTTCTGAATTTTTGTGAACGACTTGTGTATTTTCTTAACATTTCTTCTTCAAATTCTGTTTCTCGCAGGAAAAAATATTTTTGTAAGTATAAGGGCAGTGAAATGAAAACGAGACAGATGGGAAAAAAGTAATTAAACCCTTTATTATCTCAAAAGTAATCGCCGTAACAGTTCATACATCTATCTCATTGTGAGTCAGGATGGTCAACGTTTCCATGGGGCAACGTCTGCAGTTACCAACGGAATTATGATTGTACCGAGGCACGCATCTCTTCGTCCGAAACAAATCGACAGCCACGATTGTCTTTGTTCAGGGTTCCAGACATGTGGCCGGGCTGAGGAATTGCCTGGGATGTTTAGGGTACGCTGGTGAAGTTTCGCTGGGAAGTCCTTACAACATCCTCCACATACGTTCTCCTGTTTCAGTCAGTTGTTGTCTTACGTTGCTAGTGAGTCTCTCATTAACGACTGGTTCTTTGAACTTCTCCACTTTCGATCTACTTATTTTCGTATCTTTCTGTAAAGTCTTCAATCTCAATCTGCAGTTCATAACCAATAAGTCATGGCCAGAGTCCACATATGCTCCCGGATATGTTCTGCAATTTAAAATCTGGATTCTAAATCTCATGCTTACAGATTTATAATCTCTCTGACTTTGCCAGTGTTTCCAGGTTTCTTCCACATATAGAACCTTCTTTCATGATCCTTAAACCAAATTTTTGCAGTTATTAAAGTGTGTCATTGTAGAATCATACCAAATGGCTTGCTCTTTTGATACCCTCCCCGCCAGTTCATGTTTTCAAAAAATGGTTCAAATGGCTCTGAGCACCATGAGACTTAACTTGTAAGGTCATCACTCCCCTAGAACTTAGAACTACCTAAACCTAACTAACCTAAGGACATCACACTCATCCATGCCCGAGGCAGGATTCGAACCTGCGACCGTAGTGATCGCACGGTTCCAGACTGTAGCGCATAGAACCGCTCGGCCACCACGGCCGGCAATTCATGTTTTCCTAGTGTATTTACTTCTCTTCTGTTTCCTTCAATCGATTTCCAGTCCACCAACACAATTAAATTTCCCTCTCCCATAATATACCGAATAATTTATTTTCTTGTCATATTTCTTCAAGCTCTTCGGTAACTAAGCTAAACTTATTAATGCCACGCTAAAGACTGGAATAATCAGAGTTGAGTGAAACATTATACACTTAAGTACCAAAGAAACTGGTATGGGTATTCAAATATAGAGATATGTAAACAGGCAGAATACGGCGCTGCGTTCGACTTTTCCTATGTAAGACAACAAGTGCCTCGCGCACTTGTTAGATCGGTTTCTGCTGCTACAATGGCAGGTTATCAAGATTTAAGTGTGTGTTTGAAAGTGGTGTTATAGACGGCGCACGAGCGATGGGACACAACATATCCGAGGTAGCGATGAAGTGGGGATTTTCTCCTACGACCATTACACGAGTGTACTGTGAATATAAGGAATACGGCAAAACATCGAATCTCTGACATCGTTGCGGCCGGAAAAAAGATCCTGCAAGAACGTGACCAACGACGACTAAAGAGAATTGTTCAACGTGACAGAAGCGCAACGCTTCCGCAAATTGCTTTAGATTTCGGTGCTAGGCCGTCAACAAGTGCGAGCGTGCGAATCATTCAACGAAACATACACGATATGGGCTTTCAAAACCGAAGGCCCACTCGTGTACCCTCGATGGCTGCACAGCACAAAGCCTTACACCTCGCCTGGGCCCGTCAACACCGACTTTGGACTATTGACGATTCGAAACATGTTGCCTGGTCGGTGAGTCTCGTTTCAAATTGTATCGAGCGGATGAATGGGTACCGGCGTGCAGACAACCTCACGAATCCGTGCGACCAGCATGTGTGCAGGGGACTGTTCAAACTGGTGGAGGCTAGTAATGTACGGGGCTTGTGCAGCTGGAATGGTACGGGGCCCCTGATACATCTAGATGCGACTCTGAAGGTGACACTTACATAAGCATCCTGTCTGATCACCTGCATCCATTCATGTCCATTGTGCACTCTGACGGATTTGGGCAATTCCAGCAGAACAATGCAACACCACACACGTCCAGAATTGCTACAGTGTGGCTCCAGGAACACTCATCTGAGTTTAAACACCTCCGCTGGCCACCAAACTCCCCAGACACAAAGACCATTTAGCATATCCTGGATGCCTTGGAACATGCTGTTCAGAAGAGATCTCGACCCCAGCGTACGCTTACGGTTTAATGGACAGCCCTGCACGGTTCATGGTGTCAGTTTCCTCCATGCCACGTTGTGTTGTGGTACTTCTGCATGCTCGCGGGAGCCATACACGATATTAGGCAGGTATACCATTTTTTTGGCTCTTCAATGTATTTCAAGCAATTCTTGTACAATGATGTGTGTTACAGTATGATATTGTATGAGTCGGCCATGTAGAATCTATGATGAGTTTACAACAATGATTATTCCCAGGTTTTACGCCGAAGAGCCAAAAAAACTGGTGCACCTGCCTAATATCGTGTATGGCCCCCGCAAGCACAGAGAAGTGCCATAAAACGAGTGGCACAGACTTGACTAATGTCTGAAGTAGTGCTGGAGGGAACTGACACCATGAATGCTGTAGGGTTGTCCATAAATCCGTAAGAGAACGAGGGAGTGGAGATCTCTTCTCAACAGCACGTTGCAAGGCATCTCAGATATGCTCAATAGTGTTCATGTCTGGAGAGTTTGGTGGCCATCGGAAGTGTTTAAACTCAGAAGAGTGTTCCTGGAGTCACTCTGTAGTAATTATGGACGTGTGGGATGTCGCATGGTCCTGCTGGAATGACCAAGTCCGTCGGAATGCACAGTGGACATGAATGGATGCAGGTGATCAGGCAGTATGCTTACGTACGTGACACCTGTCAGAGTCGTATCTACACGTATCATGAGTCCCATATCACTCCAACCGCACACGCCCCACGCCATTAAAGAGCCTCCACCAGCTTGAACAGAACCCTGCTGGCATACAGGGTCCATAAATTCATGAGGTTGTCTCCATACCCGTACACGTCCACCCATTCGATACAATTTGAAACGAGATTCATCCGACCAGGCAACACATTTCTAGCCATCAACAGTCCAATGGCGGTACTGACGGGCTCAGGCGAGGCGTAAAGCTTTATGTCGTACAGTCATCAAGGTTACACCAGTGAGTCTTCGGCTCCGAAAGCTCATATCGATGTTGTTTCATACGAGTAGAATGGTTCGCACGCTGACACTAGTTGATCGCCCAGCATTGAAATATGCAACAACTTCTATAAGAGTTGCAGTTCTGTCATGGTGAACGATTCTCTTCAGTCATCGCGGATCCCGTTCTTGCGGGATCTTTTTCCGGCTCCAGTGATGTGGGGGATTTGATGTTTTAGCGGATTCCTGATATTCACGGTGCACTCGTGAAATGATCGCACGGGAAAAATCCCCACCGCTGAGACGCTGTATCGCTTCGTTGTCGCATTTTGTCTCGGAGAACATAAGACATTCATTTACATGTAGACACACTGGTCTTATGACAGCGATAAAGTGATGCATTTTGGTATTTGTAGAAAAAGTTGTATATGTTTCTTGTTGTAGTGGAAAGCTATTTCCATTTGATGGCTCTTGCTTTCTTTATTTCATCCATTGTTTTTAATCCATTCAGTAGATATTTAAGGTCATAAACACACTTTGTGTTTGTTAAAAAACATTTACAAGTCACTTTGTTTTTCTGTTCCTTTCAATACATTACATTCATTCTTGTTTCAAAATCTATCATGTCTACATCATATGCACACACTGAAAGTCTGTTTCCACAATATTCTCAACCGTCCAAATCCTCATAAGTTCAAACTAGCGATGAAAGCAAATTAGTGTTGTTTGACACGGTTTCAGTTTCCTGACCAAGCCAATTAAGAATGGTAATTTGGCGTTCTTGCTTCACTCTCTCTTCCTCTTCGTCAGTGCAACTCACTTGCTCCTCCTCAAACAACACCACGATTTTTTGACTCGTTATGGATTTTGTCTATGGCATTGGTCCTATTTCTATGACAATATTTTAGGTCATTGGCGAATGACATCACACATGGAGTATAGTTAAGGTGGAATTCAATGTCATTCACGAAGATAGAAATAAGCCTCTAAACGTTGTGTACTAGTTCACAATTTATGCATCAAGAACTGTAGGAGTCTTTTAAGTACATATTACACGATGAGTGACTGAATATTCATTTAGGATGCGTATGAGTACTACAACTGGGCACTAGGCATTCATGTAGACTTGTAGATTCTTCTAACACTCTGTTCACCTACTGGATGCTTTATATGTATGATGGAGTTGTTACATGGCCATTTTTGTCAAAACTAGCACAATCCATACTTAAGCCCTATTAAATTAGTTACTGTAGCCTACCTAAATAAATTACAGCTACAAGTGAGAGTGCAAATATGGTTAGAATCAACATCAGTGATTGCCACACCTCACTACCAAATTTCCATATTAATTTGTTATTCTGGAGGATTGTTGAAAAGTGTAGTTGGGGATCCTATTGACTACATGTTGAACAGAAGCCAGCATAACAGAGTAGAATGAGTCAGTGCCTGGGCACTAGGGGGAACCACAGTACCACTCTGACAGTGGAAGAAAAAGCCAGGTGGGAGTTGGGACCAATATATTGCATGGAGGCAAAGCTCCAACGGAGAGGCGCCATCCGTTTTTGCGTATTTCAGAAAGCGATTGTGTACTGTTTCTAATGTGGTGAGTCTGCTGGTACCAAGGAGTCACTACATGAGCTAACAACGACAGGGATCACAGTATCGCAATGCCCTGCGCCCTCCAGGAAGCCAGTATTATGGGAACCGCTGGGCCCAGGACGGTGCAAAGATAAACTCTCTAAAGTGGAGTGAGAGAAGAGGCCACCCGATTATTTTACACTTAAGAACGCAGTACCTGCAGCTGTCAGACTGGTGCCAAGTTCATTAAATTGTTGTTGACTCAGCTAAGAAACAGTACGAGCAGCTACCATCGGGTAATAAAAATAAATTAGAGAACTGAATTCGCTTTTGTGTATCTGGAGATGGCGGTCTGCCTGAAACGCGAAATAGGACAGATGGTGGGGTCGGACGTTGCATGTTTCTGAGCCCAAGCACTGTCATTGTTGAGCAAAATCATGAACAAGGCTCACACTAAAAAAAATATAGTGGAAATTTTGCTTCTTCTTACTGGGAGCACTGTGTAGAACGTATTCCCAACTGTGACTCACCAGGAGACACTTCAGCCAAGAGAGTGATGTCAGTTCCAGGATCTGAATGAGATCAGCCTTCATTGTAGACCAAATGACTTAGAATTCTGTCACCACAGCCGCTACTCGCGGGCAAGGATAATACTAAGTTCACCGAGCAACTGCAGTGTTCGTAAACTGAGCTATAGGATGTAGCTAAGATTTCAGATTGATGTCAGGACTTTCATATTTTTAATTCATGTACGTTTATTATCAATCTTGAGCCAAAATGTACTGAATTGAGATGTTGAATGCATACATGATTCTTTCTGTGTTTCTTTCTTTTCTCTCTGCACGACTTCCACGAACTCAATTGTTTCCTCAGACGTTTTGTTAATTTAAACATATTCACCTCAACCTCATTACACAATCTCCTCCAAAGTGCTATGTTTCAATTCCATTGTAGCCTTTATTAAGACTTAATGAACATAATAGTTACCTGTCTTTGTATACTTGTGTTTAATCTTCATTCTTAAGGAATTGTCACAATTAGTGTTTTATAGTGGTCAATCCTACTTTTATCATTTTGTGAGGAACAGCATACCTGCTTCACATATGCTACGGTTATCACCATGACACCTATGGGAGTGATCTGCTTATCGATAAAGTCACATGGTACAGGTCTTTCTGACATCCACGGCAGTATGTGTCAGCCATAACCTCATGCAGTATCTAACTGCAGCCTAGGTGAACATTCACGCAGTTGTTCAGCCTTATTAATGCAGAAATGGTGAAAAAAGTATTTACTGAGAAGGGATACTGATTCAAATACTTGTTATGCATGAACAGTACTTCGTTCATGATGATAAGCCTATTTTATTTGCAGGAATTAGAAGTGACAGTATCGTCCCTAGAATATCCATATTTTAATTAAAGGTGTCTTTGGAATCTTGATTATACGTACAAAAGTAAATCTCTCTTAGCATGTTGTTGCTGTGGTCTTTAGTCCAAAGACTGGTTTAATGCAGCTGTCCACACCACTCTATGCTGTTCAAACATCTTCATACCCAAATAGCACTGCAATCCACATCTATTTGATCTTACTCTGGATTTATTATCTCCCACACTTCCCTACAATGACGGTTCCTTAATGTCTCAGAATGTGTTGCATCAAACAGTGTCTTCTTTCAGTGAAGTTACGCTACAACTTCCTTTTCTCCCCTATCCTCCTCAATACCTTCTCATTAGTTACGCAATCCACACATCTGTTCGTCAGAAATCTTCTGTAGCACCAAATTTAAAAATCTTCTATTCTCTTCTCCTCTTAACTGCTTATCGTGTCACATCGGAGCAAGGCTAGACTCCAGACAAATGGCTTCGGAAAAGACTTTCTTATCGGAAAAGACTTCCTAACACTTCGATGTTAACAAATTTCTCTTCTTCAGAAAGGTTGCTCTTCCCATTGCCAATCTACATTTTATATAGTCTCTACTTCAGCCATCATACTTTATTTTACTGCCCGAACAGCGAAACTCAACCACTACCATTCTTTAAGTGTCTCATTTCTTAATCTAATACCCCCAGCACCACCTGATTTATTTCGACAACACTCCATTATCCTTGTTTTGCTTTTTTTTATGATTATCTTACATCGTCCTTTCAAGACACTGTCCACTCGGTTCAACTGCCCTTCTGAGTCCTTTGCGGCCTGTGACAGAATTACAAGCTCATCAGCAAACCTCCGAGTTTTTGTTTTTCCCCCTAAACTTTAATTCCTTCTATAAATTTTTATTGGTTTTCTCTGCTGCTTGCTCAATGTACAGACTGAATTACATCGATAACGCTCTGCAACGCTGTCTCACTCCCTTCTAAACCACTGCTTCCCATTCACACTCCTCGAATCTTATAACTGTGATCTGGTTTCTGCACAAGCAATCTTTCACTTCTTGCACTTCATGCATGCAACCTTTAAAAATTCAAAGAGTGTATTCCAATCAAAATTGTCAAAAGCTTTCACCAAATCTACAAATACGAAAAACGTAAACTGTCCTTACTCAACGTATTTTATAACGTAAATCACAGGATCAGTATTGCCTTAAGTGTTTCAACATTTCTATGGAACACAAACTGATGTTCTCCGAAGCTGCCTTGTACCAGTTTTTTTTCAATCTTCTGTTAACAATTCCTGTAAATAATAAACTAGATGAAAATAAAAATAACCTCCTCCAACATCAATAACATTTTCTCCAAAAAATAAAATGAAAAATTTCGTTATTACCACCTCAGTCTGTTGACAAAATTCTTTATTGACATCAGACCATCATCAGGTTCTTAAAAGCATCTACAGCAAAATATAAGCCGAATATAAAATCATTGATGTCAGATAATATGGCCCCTCCCACCGGAGGTTCGAGTCCTCCCTCGGGTATGGGTGTGTGTGTGTGTGTGTGTGTGTGTGTGTGTGTGTGTGTGTGTGTGTGTGTGTGTGTGTGTGTGTGTGTGTGTGTTTTGTTCTTAGCATAAGACTAAGGACCGATGACCTCAGCAGTTTGGTCCCTTAAGAATTCACACACATTTGAACATTTTCAGATAATAAAATCATGAATCTGGTGGTGTCATCACAGGGTAATATAAAGTGCATCATCAATATACTAGTATGAAGTGTGATAAGCAGCACAGATGTTACATGAAAGGATGTGGTGCCTAACACAGTTTATATATTGATGGTTCAATTTATATTATGATGTGATGACAGTGACAAATTCATGATTTTATAGGATGTTAATGATTTATATTCATTTAATAAGATGCTGCAAATGCTTTTAAGAACCTGGTGATGATCTAATGACCGAAATTCATTGTTAAATAAAGAATTTTATCAGCAGCTCAAGGTGGTAACCATGACACTTTTCAAATGTTTACTATCTGTGGAGCATTGCCCCCTGAAAATAAAATTTGCTCTAGTTGGTAATGTTCACTGAGCCTGTACAACAATGAACTATCTCACTTGTGGAGTTTTCAAGAAGATCAATAATACACAACAAATTATCTATCAATGTACTATTGTTCTACAGTTACATTCATTATTAAATAGAAAAATGGGACTAATAAACGTTTTAGTGATTTGTTATACTGTTTTACTCACAATTTGTGAAATAAAAACAAGCTTTTACATTGACGTTTGAGCACACAAGAAGGTCACAAAACTAAACAAACTTTACAGCTCTATATGGTATGTGTGCCAAAAAGTATGTGCACATATGACATCAATATTTATCTACTTTTCCCAAAATATCCATCATAGATCAGACCATATTGATTTCACCTCAACATTGGCTGTTTTTGTTCATACTTGAAAAAAACCATTTTACAAAAAAAAAGAAATTTTGTATCGCTATTAACAGTGAACTGTTTGCAGTCCTAAAGAACATTTAAACAACACTCATACATTATATATTACATATCAACTTGTGTTGCACTTTACAGAAGTTTCTAATTACTTTCTTATCACTTTGTGTGGAATGAAATCATGCAATATGTGTAGTTATAACCTAAGAACAGAAACTGCAAACTGAAATTGAAAGTTTAATGTTATTACATTATCACACTAACAGCATAGCCATTAGATATGTTGCATGGAAAAAACTAGTAAATATAGTAAAAAAGGCCTAAGTATGATAATGATTTAAATAACAGTTTAAAACATACATGGTCCTGACAGAAAAGTAAAACACCAAAAGTAATGTCTTTTATAGACAGGAGTTACTATTTACAGTCTGCATGAGCACTGCAAGAAAATAAAGAGTAAAGCAGTGAAAGTTAACTGGTCAGACTTCTTTAACTTTACTTCAAAACATGATGCGAAATAGCTCTTCTGGGACAGATTTCACCCCTTTGAATGCAAAAACTTTTCCTTAAACACCAAAGTCGATAACATTAAGAGGGAAACTGATAGACACTTTGAAAGCTGAGTTTGGTTTTTATTTCCTCACATAGCACTGTTGCTGCTGACTAGGAGGTGAGAGAGAAAATTGTGACCCTGAAACAGGAAATACACTTCAAAATTAATTCGATGACTGCAAATCCCACTATATCAGCTGTATTTCTGCCCAGCAGTGATATATTAATATATGTGCCAGACTGGGATTTGACCCCTGATTTCCTGCTGATCATGAGTGGTCTCTTGACCACTTCAGTTATTTGTGCATGATCCCCAACTGACACAAATTTCCATATTCACACTGTCTAAGTCCTTATATGATACTCCACTAAAATCATCATCTAATACTCCCAACAGGGGAATCAGACGACAAGGAGCCGAACCAACGTTGTTATCATACTAATACTTACATGCATGGCTGAAAGACAGACAGTATTGACGATATACAACAATGTGAAGTATTTCTAAATTAATTTGCTAATTGAATATTCCTTGAAATCAGCTCTTTTTGGTTTAGATCTACTATACAACAGTGGCATATACCCTGGTAGGGCACAAATTTTTGCATGTCACTGTTGTATAGGAAATTTATACCTAATACAATGTCAAGGAATTTTCAGTAGTTAGCGAATTAATTTCGAAGTATTTCATGCAGTTGTGGCTCATCAACAGTGTCTGTTCTCTCAGACCTGCTTGTAAGTGTAAAATATATCGGTTAACAAAACTCAAACTCTGCTTTTTAATGTGTTCCTGTACTCAATAATTCATTCCACAGAAAATTTATCTCTGCATTTGATAGGTGCTTTACTAAAAAATTGTCCAGAAGGTCCATTCAGAAGAAAAAAAAGTAAGCTGAGTTATTTAAAGGAATTGAAATCTTATATAACACAAAGAAGGAAATTTATATAAAACGCAAGATAAGTCAACGTCTAACAATACTATCGTACTATAAAACATACTTTAATATTAATTATTATTATTATCTAATAACTATATTACCTAATAAGTCATTAAAATGTCAATAAGTATTTACATCCAGACAGAAATTAATAATGTAATAAGATTAAAACTATATGGGATATTGTCAAATGAGAGACAGGGCAGCCAGTCAGTATGTAAGGAACCCAAGAAATTATAACAATGAAACTAGATGGTAATTTTCTGATGATAATTCACAAGCTGTGAGTAGTTTTAACTATCAATGTCTAAATGTAGCAGCAAATGTGGAATTTAATTTTTCAGTTGAAGAAGTAAGAGGATATATTAAAAACATCATCACACAAAATTTTAAGCAATTAGAAGCAGGACCAATATCCTTCACTGAAGTTAATCGAAATTAACAAATTCTGACATATCCCACCTCATTACGAAGTGTCGTATTCATGATCCATGGAAGAAGTACTAATCTAATCTAAATTAATCTAATCTAAAAAGCAATAGCTCATATGGAGTATGTGGAATTTCAAATATAATTCTGAAAAGCTGTTCCAAATTAATAAGTAAAGTCCAATATCCTTGGTTATACATGTAATGCATAACTGGCACAGCATTTTTCCAGACACCTTAAAATATGCAGTTGTTAAACATCTTCACAGGAAAGGTGACAAAAAACATTTAAACAATTATCATCCAGTTTCCTTTTGGTATCTTTTTCCAAAATATTTGGAAAAGCTATATACTCAAGAGTGGTCTCACTATTAAGCAGATACAATATTTTACTTAGTGTATCACATTTTGGATTCCAGAAGAGTTTCTCAGTTAGGAAAGCCTTAAATAATAAAATATACCAGACGCCAGTTTTTGTGATCTTTCCAATGCATTTGAGTTAGTAGTTAATATTATTCTCTTAGAAAAATTCAAGACGCTGCTGGTTTGAATCATTCTTATCAAACAAAATGCAAAACGTTGTGCTGAATAATTCAAATACTGTTGGAAGAGACAATAATTTTAATGTGTGGGGAGAAATCACAATGGGAATTGCACAGGCCTCAACATGTGTTTCACTTATACATTTTTTATATGTGAGTGACTTCCCACTTAATATTCAACAAGGATAAATCCAATTAGAGACAAATCAACAAACGAGATTGTAAGCGCTGTTTTCCAAAGAATTATTAAGTGATTCTCAGAATATAAACCCACTCTAATTTTTGAAAAAAACCTTGCTATACTCCTCTCAGTACAACAAATAGAGTTGTAGCAACAACTGATGTGACATATGTACTTAGTGAAAAATGCACCTAATTTTTGAGTGTACATATTGATAAAAAATTTGAACAGAATGAAGCATTTTACTGAACATCTCAAGCAGTTCAGTTCAGCTACTTTTGGTTTTCGCATATTTGCTAATCTTGGAAACAAACGATTTAATCTCCTGATATATTTGGCATATTTCCACTCAATAATAGCTTACAGAATAATTTTCTGGGGTAATTCACCACTTATGAAGAAAGTACTGATTGCACAAAAACAAGCAGTAAGAGTAATGTGTGGTGTTTGCCCACAGATGTAATGAAAGAACCTCTTCAAGCACCTAGGCACTTTAACTACGTCTTCATAATACAGATATTTGCTAACAAAATTCGTCACAAATAATCCATTACAATTGCAGAACAATGAGGCGCAAACCTAGAGCAGTAGGGGGGAAAATAGCCTCAATTACCCATTAATAAAGCTGTCAGTAGGTCAGATAGGAGTTCCATAATCAGCAACAAAAATCGATGGTCATTTTCTCATTAATATAAAATGTCTCACAGGTAGCAATGCCAGTTTTAAATTGTTCATGAATGTTAATACTAATCTTGTATGCATATGCTCTAAACTGTCTCGTTCGACATCATTTCGATAAAAGAATAGTTCAAAAGAATATTTAAATAGCTAAGTAAGTATAACATAAAGACTCAGTTATGAAAACGAGGAAAATGTCTCTTTCACCAACTGCACTACTTGCTGCTTAGGGTGATCATATTATGAAACTTAATAACAAATTTAAGTAAGTTAATCCTCCTTCAAAGAGTTTTAATGATGAAATGTATGAACTGTATCTCAGCAATGTATACACGCTTTAATGAAGACTCATACGGATGACACTGTTTAATGACACAGTTTCTAAATTATCTGCAGCCAGTTAAAGAAAACATAGTAACCATGGACTTGGGCTTCTACTTAGCATGCTAACAGAAGTGTTTAGAGCGCCACTTGAGATCTGACTTAACTTGGATTAGTGTCCCAAATGTTTTAGAAACAGCAAAGTGTGCCGAATTTGAACTGCATGGATCTGTATGACAATATTTCTACACATCGAAATCCACACCATTAGGGTCAAAAATATAAAGAGTTGTTATTGTGGTCTTCAGTCCTGAGACTGGTTTGATGCAGCTCTCCATGCTACTCTATCCTGTGCAAGCTTCTTCATCTCCCAGTACCTACTGCAACCTACATCTTTCTGAATCTGTTTAGTGTATCATCTCTTGGTCTCCCTCTATGACTTTTACCCTCCACACTGTCCTCCAATACTAAATTGGTGATCCTTGATGCCTCAGAATATGTCCTAGCAACCGATTCCTTCTTTTAGTCAAGTTGTGCCACAAACTCCTCTTCTCCCCAATCGTATTCAATACTTCCTCATTAGTTATGTTATCTACCCATCTAATCTTCAGCATTCTTCTGTAGCACCACATTTCGAAAGCTTCTATTCTCTTCTTGTCTAAACTATTTATCGCCCATATTTCACTTCCATACATGGCCACACTCCATACAAATACTTTCAGAAACGACTTCCTGACACGTAAATCTATATTCGATATTAACAAATTTCTCTTCTTCAGAAACGCTTTCCTTGACATTTCCAGTCTACATTTTATATCATCTCTACTTCGACCATCATCAGTTATTTTGCTCCCCAAATAGCAAAACTCCTTTACTACTTAAAGTGTCTCATTTCCTAATCTAATTCCCACAGCATCATCCGATTTAATTCGACTACATTCCATTATCCTTGTTTTGCTTTTATTGATGTTCACCTTATATCCTCCTTTCAAGACACTGTCCATTAGGTTCAGCTGCTCTTCCAGATCCTTTGCTGTCTCTGACAAAATTACAATGTCATCGGTGAACCTCAAAGTAGGGAAGTGTAAATCGAGTATTTCGAGATAAATAAACAATGGTAGAAATTAACATTTCAGCAGTACGAGATTCTTACTGAACGTTATGTGTAAGACCTATTTAAAGTTGTTTAAGTTTAGTAATACATAACTGCCTATTGCATAGATGCTTGTGTGTTATCTTAAAAAACAATACACGTCGGTCTGTGTTGTGTTCAAGCTAAAATGTGACTGATTGTTGAAGTTATAGCATTACTCGTAACACGAACTTACATACAGGCATTTGATGTGTGTTCCAGAGGGATGTGGCACCTAGAACCGCAAAGGAATGTACATAAAGTAGTACCACAACAGGAGAAATCGTAAATGCGAAATTTTTTTTTTCCATGAATAAAACTGTTCATTCATGCCACAAGAGAGAGACGAGGTTCACATATAAAAAACATTTCAGAGATGAAGAATGCAGTTGGTGCAGCAAATGTGGCCCTGCCATAAACAGTGTGTATAGGTAATAGGGCCATGCGACTTCCAATTCGATAGCTCATTTCTGCCAGTAGATTATTTAATAACGTAACCTATGCATTGAGACTGGCAGTCATACTCTGGACAGTTGGTATAATGTGTCATTTGTTTACGTCAATGAAAAACGAAATAGTAGTCATTAGTCTCATTTCAAAGTACCCAGTTTAAGATACTCCACAATCTCTATAATCTTTACCCCAAAGAACTGGAATACCATCTAGATACTGACAGAATTTATGGAAGGTGTTCTGGTCCAGTCTTACTAATCATCTCCAACCTTCCACTTGGCGATTCAAGGAGCCACTTTTTGACATTTCATTGTGTTAAAGTTCTCGCGAGACCTAAAGCTGAAACCATGGTGTTGTCAGCCATTTACTTTTTCTTTCTGTTCCTCTCTTTGTGTTCGTAGTCGTTGATCTTACAGAGCTTGATGGTCTGACAGAGGGACGTGACAGTCCATCAGAGCTGACATGATGGGGCGTAAGACCTCCGTGAGTTTATATCACAGCCAGTCAACACGATGAGAGACCTGGACGATCCCCTTTGTGTTCCGGAAAAACAGGCATATATGGTATGGGCCCAAGTAGGAGGACTAGACACAGCTATGAAATCTACATTCACTCATTGACTCCGTCGGCAGGCCACAAGTGGCCCATCGGAACCATCCGACCGCCATGTCATCCTCACATAAGGATATGGAGTGGAGGGACGTGTGGTCAGCACACCGCTCTCCCGGTCGTTATGATGGTTTTCTTTGAACGGAGCCACTACTATTGGGTCGAGTAGCTCCTCAATTGGCATCACAAGGCTGAGTGCACCCAAAAAAAGGCAACAGCCCATGGCAGCCCAGATGGTCACCCACCCAACTGCCGCCCACGCCCGACAGCGCTTAACTTCGGTGATCTGACGGGAACCGTTGTATTCACTGCTGCAAGTCCTTTGCCCAAATTTACATTCACAATCATCAAAATACAATGAAGAAAATGGTATGTGGTGAGCCTGCAGTGCTATGCAAAACTCAACACTACCATTTAAATGGTCTCTTGAACACTCATTTCTTTTGTGATCCATACCAGATGATGAATATTGTAATAGTTATTGTAGATTAATGCAAATTAAGTAGCAAACTAAGCCTTTCACAGTTCCTATGGTATGGAACTTTGTATTAAAATAAAAGAGCTTACATATGGTGTTCATTCAAGACACACACGTACAGTTGCCTTGACAGTTCGACTGCAAAGAATGGAAAATTTCAAAAGATACAAAATAATTAATTTAAGTTTAATTAACAGAATTACTCGATATTCTGCAGCAGAAGCCGTGTGATATAGTTCACACACCCATGCTGAAAATATGATATTCGATGTATTCATTATTTTAATCATTGGTAATGGCAATTTTATTTCAGTTAATCATTTTTTGCTAACTTCTTGACCAATTTATTGTACTGTAATCACTGCACAGAAAGACAACGAAAAGTTAGTTCTAAGAGATATATGACACTAATAATGTAAAGTTCACTATTTTGTCTTTGTATAGTAATTATTGCCAAACATTAATTAATATATATCTAATAAATTGTTGGTGTTACGATATCCCATGAGGAATCAATTTGATGATCATGTAACAGTGCATATAGCTGTATATTCAAAATTTATATTTGTGTTTTTGTACTGTTTTATAGCTTACAGCACATTTCAAATGAATGTTTAAAACTGCTTACTCTGGAAGAGATAAACATCAGTATAAATGGTGGTATATTCTACCTTCTCACAAGAATGAACCATTGCTCAGTGCCTCTTGTGCATTATGACAGAAGAAATCTGAAAATACTGTAGATAATGTTTCTATATTACTGTATGTGTAGCTTCCAATGATTTTGGTGGCAAACACTCATTCTGTACAAAAATTTCCGTCACTCATGTAAGAAAAGGTACCAGTTTTATTAGGAGATTGTGTGTGATGCACAACTGTGAAATGGTAGCTCTGTTTGTGGGCCCAGTCTTCCAGCCACTTAGTTTAGGGATGTTGAATATATTTATTTTAAACACTTAAATGATTCAATGGTGAAGACCAGAGAGTTAATTTAGAAAAACTCCTCAAGTGACTTATATCTCCGACAGAGAAAATTTCTGTGAGTGTATTACACTCCATGCTTGGAAATTTTTCAAGGAAGTCTCAGCTGCAGACTTGTGCTTTATTAACAGACTTCAGTTCTGGGCCTTGTTAAGTTTATGAACTGTTTCGATGGTGGAAGATCTGATGGTGAGAACTTTTGGTTCTGCTTTCACTAAAGAAAGGCATCGTCTGGATTACAAAACATTTTAGGCACAGAAATATGTCTGATCAGTACCAAACCTTATTGTAGGACTTTATCTCATAGAGCAAATGATTTAAGGTTATTGTATAATTGGACCGTTTGTGCTTCTAAGATTTTAGAGGGATTTCAACTTCTCACAAATTCCTCCAAGAAACGAAGTTTAGATGCTTCATCGGTGAATTTATTCTATGGAAATCTGTTTTACTCTGGTCTTAGTCAACTAAACTTAGTCATTAATAATGCTTTTTATTTTCACTGATAATGACTGAGAGCTCTTTGAATTTAAATCGAAATACATTCGCTGAATTTGAATAACTTAGAGTCACTTATATTAGATATAGATGTTCTACCTGTTGGTGTCCTATGAAAATTTGAGCTGGCCCGGCACCCAAACCCGGATTTCCCCGTTATCAGGCTTGGTCGCCTTTCCATTAGGCTATCTGTGCACGCTTCATAGCCTATCCCAAACTTTCGTGTATCACACTGTCTACATCACTGTACCACATAGATGAAAAAAAGAGACTGCAGTATAGGGAGTTAGACAGTGTGACATATTAAAGTTTGTGTCGCCTCTTGAGGTGCGCTCAGACAGCCTAAAGGTGAGACAACAACTCGTGATAAGTGGGAAATCTGGGTTCGAGTCCCCGCCTGGCAAAAATTTTCATCTGTCATCAACAGATAGAACATCAGTATCTAATACAGCTGACGCCAAGTTATTCGCATCCACCGAATTTATTTCGATCTATATTATTAACATCATTTATTTTTATTACATCTGAAACATAATGGGACGTTGGGTGGTTTTTTCTGGATCCTTTTAGCTAGCTACATCTACGTCACATTAATTGAGTGTATCCTCTGCAGCGACTCCAGTACTGGGGAAAATATGTAGACCATTGCAGAGCCTTTCTTGCTATGTATTCTGGCGTGCATGTCTCGCAGTTACTTACATTGTAAGTATTTCTCTAATACCTTCTGCTGACGACACGCACAGTGACACCGCAGGTCTGATCATTCACTTGACATCTGCATTCACATATTTACTGTACAAGTACTGCAAAACGTATGTTGGTTGCCATACAATGTACGAGAATCATGTCATCCCAATTTTAACACAACCTTGTCATGTGTTTTATAAGAAAAATGAGTTGGAGGAAACAACCCATCTGTTGGCTCATATTGGATGGTGAGTTCTTGGTATTTTGAAAACAAGACTCTCTGCAGTGCAGACCGCTTTCCTAGTGGCTACAACTACTGGAGTATTTTTGCGAAAAGCTCGCTCTGAATAAAGAACGTATATGTGCAATACCTTCAAGCAGTGTGCAACAATACATAATGCCAAATGGCTTCTTCGAAGTGCAAACTGTCTTTTTTACATCATCGTATACACATCCTTTAGCATTAAGAAGAACTTAAAGCAGTATGTACTTACTAACACGTTGTGGTCTTCTCCGCATACGAGTCAATCCCGTCAACAATGTCTTTCGGAAAACTCGCGAGGTCTTTCGGTGGATAGCGTGATAACTGCGATTTACACAAATGCAGAAGAGCTGCACTATCATATGCAAGTACTGGACCTGAAATAAATTAACAGATGCATTTCTGTAGCAGTAAATTTCCGTACCATCTTACTGCTAGTAAAGATACTGATTTTATAGGAGATATTTTTCATCTCTATACAAAATAGTATGATATTTTATTTAACTTTTTAGACAGAGTCATAAAGGAAAATGAGATCACAGATACTCATATATTTGCAGATAATAGTAAAACAATGACTATTTTTCATAACTGGGTGTGACACAAGTAGTCATAAGTCACTGTATTACTCTGCAAAGAAAGCAATACCTATTAAAGTCAGATTTTCTTTACTCATCAAACTGATCTTAATATAGGACTACACAAATTTTACAAACCAATCGATAGTTAGCAATCCATAATATATTTCATAACTTCAGAGAAATTTTATAATAAGAAAATAATATTTTTGTTCTCTGTAGAATCACGTAGAAACCATGCTAGAGACGCTATCACAACTGCGCGCTTATCGAATTTCGTCTCAGCTATGCGACTGGATTCCTGATTTTCTGTCAGAATGGTCACAGTTCGTAGTAACTGATGGAAAGTCATCGAGTAACACAGAAGTGATTTCTGGCGTTCACCAAGGTAGTGTTATAGGTCCTGTTATTCACCTATATAAACGATTAGGAGGCAGGATGAGTAGCCGTCTTGGGTTATTTGCAGCTGATGCTGTCGTTTATCGACTAGTAAAGTCGCCAGAAGAACAAAAAGAATTGCAAAACAATTTAGAAAAGATATCTGTATAATGTGAAAATTGGCAAGTGACACTGAATAATGACAAATGTGAGGTCATCCACATGAGTACTATAACAAATCTGTTAAACATCGGTTATACGATAAATCAGTCAAATCTAAGGGCCATGAATTCAACTAAATACCTAGGAATTACAATTATGAACAATTTAAATTAGCAGGAATGTTGGGGAGAAGGCTAACAAAAGACCTCATTTTATTGGCAGGACACTTAGAAAATGTAATAGACCTTGTAAAGAGAACACTATGCTTGACTGCCCTCTTTTAGAATACTGCAGCGCCATGTGGGATTCTTACCAGATAGGATTGACTGCATACATCGATAAAGTTCGAATAAGTGCAGCACGTTTCGTATTATCTCGAAACGATCACCATAATAAAATAAGGGAAACTAGAACTCACACCGACATATCTAGGAGTTAGTTTTTTTCGCACATTGAACAACATTGGAATAATAGGTAATTATTGTGAATGTGGTTCGATGAACCCTCTACCAGGAACCTAATGTGATTTGAAGAATATATATGTAGATGTTGATGTATGTACACCAGAAAACTTAGGTTCATTGCAAAATTTTCAGCGAACCACTTGTACATTTTTCTTTGAAATAATTTTTGAACCGTGGATCTTTTTGAAGGCAATATTGTATTAAAGAAGTTTAGATAGCTGGCTGTGTGTGAGTAGTGTGTTTTCACTATTTTGTGTCGTGGAATTACCATTTCAATTTTTCCTTAGTGTTGTGCTTGTGAATATCTCCTCCCCCCTCCCCCGATAATATATAATTGTGAGTCTATAAATATATATGTTTCCAATTGTATTTTAAGTTTTCCCAACAAAGATAGATAACAATCCCTTGGTCCAGACCTACAAATTCATCTTATGATTTTTTAAAGAATTTTCAGTATGTTTATTATACGTGAAGCATGTGTCTGTACCAGCAGTACACAAGAAATGTGCAACAGTCCAAAACATCTTACATATCTCAGTTTCCACATTTGCTATATTACCTTTGACATTCTTTTGCAAATATAACAGATGTGTTCTTGTCAGGTCAACTTGGAACAAATATGAAATCCTAAGAATTTAATCATTCTATTTTCTATATAGTTTGATAGGTCTAGCAGAAGATGATGGGTCTGGTCAGGATCACACAGAAGTTTGTTAGAGGAGAACTATTTCACTGCAATATCTAGGGACATTTGAAGTGATACTGACATATCTTTATGAGTTTCCAATTACACAAGAGCTCACAGAGCAGCGAACACGTTGTGACAAATATTTAACTGCTATTATGAAAAATAATGACCCAAAAAATGATCCCTGTGGTACCTCTGTTTCAACAACTTTTATCAGAGAATGTCCACTTGTCACAGAGGCAAATTGTTTTCCTTTAGTCAAGCATGAAGTAATCAATTTTATTGGTGTATTATGTAACTCATAAAACTGAAGCTCCTCAACCAATATTTCGTACAGTTAAAGGCTTTATTAAGGTCATGTAATACAAGTGAGCCTCATACTTGCTTTGAAAAGCAGGGATTGTATGGTTTACAGCGCCAAGTACTGTTGAAGTGGTATTTCCTCCCTGTCTGTAATCAAACTGGTTCTTTAAAAGGAGATTATTACCTAATTGATTGTAGATAACAGCTACAAATATTTTGGAAATTACTATGAACTATTGTGAGTGGTCAGTTATTTTGGGAGATATTCTTGTCTCCTTAAATTCTAAGATTTTTAGTGATTTACGGAAAATTTCAAACTATAAACATTTGTTAAAACAAATGTTGAAGGTTCACAGATCAAACAAATAGTTTTCTTGATTATGGAGTTCGACAGCAACTAATTATCCATAGTTTTAGACTTGTTTAAGTTTCTTACTGCTGTTATGACATCAGTGGATGTAACAGTTTTCCACTGAACAGACTGTTTCTGTGGTAGCTGCTTGCTAAGTACGCTGCTTGTAGACATGTGAGTCGAACTGATTGTGCTTCTAATTTCTTTCGAAGAAGACACAAAGAACTTATTTAGTTGGTATGGCTCTACTCACATCTCTTGTGTGTGGGTAGGAGAGTGTTCTTGTGTGATGATCTTCCATGCTTCTGTGCACTTATTTGGAGCAGTTTCCTTATACTTTTCACAGGATAATTCTTCTTTACGAAGACTCTTAGTTTTATAAAAATAACTTACTCTTCTGATTCATCCTATCATATATATCAGCCTCTTTTGTGACACTCTTACAGATATTTTTATAGAGGGTGTAATGGGTATAAGTGCACACATTTCTATTGGAGACTGGGGATGGTATACTGAAAACATTACATCAGTATTACATCTTTTGCAGACTAGTAATTGTAGCCATTACAAGTTGCATATTTTTACATTGGTTAGAACCTCAAAAAACATGTGGCAAGAGCAAGCCATTAATGCTTATTTTTCCCTGCACTGTAGGTCAGGTGTTAAAGTGTGGACACATGGATGCAAAATGGGCAATCTATACTGACAGGTTCAGTCCACTTAGTGGTGCAGTATGACCATGCAGAATACATTTTGTCGTAAAGTTTGTGACATGTTTGTGGGAAGACTGCTCTACACAGAAAAAAACAACCAACACATTGATGTGCATAAATATTAAGGTAGCACATATAGAAATCTCTGCACTTACACATGGAACACTCTGTATTTAATTTGAAGTAAAAATATTTGTTCCCTAATGCATTCATGTTCTTTTGTACACCAGTTTGGTAACTTTCTTTTTATTATTACCTTTGAAATTAGTCTTTGTAAGAAGTGAACAACAGTACTACACATCAGTATGGTGTCATTAGCAAAGGACATCAGACATAGTATGCACAGTTTTATACTTGAATATATATATATTTATATACACACATTTGTGTGTGTGTGTATGTATGTATATATAAAACTAAGATTCTTTGTGAAGAAGAATTAGCCTGCGAAAAGTATAAGGAAATTGCTCCAAATAAGTGGACAGTAGCATGGCAGATTATATATATATATATATACACACACACACACACACACACACACACAGATATATATATATATATATATATATATTAGTGGTACATTGTCAGCCCTTGGAATATCTCGTTTCGACATTCCAATAGAAAGGCAAGTCTTGTTATAAATTGAGGGCCACCACTCTTGACGTCTACTATTTCATCTCCATCCACCACGTGCACGATGAAATTACAGTCTGCTGTTACTATTAGCTCCGCTAATTCACGGATTGTGTACGAGTACATTGTGTCTACTTGAGAGCTCTCTTTATTACCCCAAATACCCGATTACACGACAGGAATGAATGGCCGCAGACAGGGTAAAAATGTTCAATGTTTTCAAATTGGTCTGACTCCTCAAAAGCTAAATGCAGGCGGATCATTGTGTTGTTTTTGTTCTGTTCCGGGCAGTTATCGGAAGACAGAAGTAAGTTTTTCAAATCTTTGGCTATATATTCATTAATACAGCTTAATTGAAAAGTACAAACTTCATTGGGTCCTTTCTTCGCATTCCCTTCGTGATAGAGTTAAAAAACAGATGACTGCAACAGTCAACTGGCACAACTAGAACAGCTCTTGCAGTGGTACACGAGGTAGATGAACATTTTACATGTAGTCGAAATATAAACCAGTAGTTCTAGGATTAGTCTCCTACTGTCTTTTTCCATCTTGCACAGTATCATAATACTTCTTAGATCTTCGCATACGGACAATCTTCTTTGCTACTGCTGCTTGTTTTGCTACCTCATTGAGTGTTTTTGACTTAATCTTTAACGTCAACTCTTCGCAGGTGCAGCAAGTGTTTACTTTAGGTCTTCTGAAAGCAAGTGAATAGTTTTCACGAATTATTTTATTATAGTACTCGTATTTCACTGATGTGTTAGGATGTTTGGCAATAAAATGTTGGTGCATTTTTTTCCACACATGGTTTACTGTCAAGGTAGTGCATAGTGTGGCTACCATAACGACTTTCGTTAACGGAGAATGATCTGGTGTGATCTGTAATTTTGAGAATTTCTTCTGATGGTACAGCATTAACACTCTTACATTTCCCTCTTCCATCTTTCGGTGTCTGCCCACTACACAGCAGTTTGCGAATTCTTTTAACTCTCGCTTTAGTAACTGCATAAATACTTAGAAAAGCTTTTCTACATACCTAAAATCATTTGTCTCCAACGAGGACACAGTAACTTAAAGATTTTTCACGCCTGCACCCTATCTCGCTTCTTGCCTTACATGTCCAGAAAATGTGCTAAAGCTTGTGTTCTGTTGTCTTCTGCAATAACACTAAAACAGCTTCTTCGACACTTGCAGTCTTCTCCTGTCACCTTCTTCCGAATTGCTTTGCCACGATAATTTATATGTTCCTCTCCATCAATTTTAGCTTTCTTCATAATATTTCTTTGATATTACGAAGAATGTTTCAGCCATTTCTTCTCAAATCTGCTGGTACACGCACCTTTATCCATTTTCCCAAGAGCAGTAAAATCAACAAAGCCAATTTCTTCCGTACAGTTGTACCGCCCTTTACTGTAGTGCCAACAGTTGAGAAGAAAAATGACCGAAGTCCTTGACTTCGGACGTTTCTGCACTCAGCTCAGAGTTAGTACCCCTGTTTGAACGGCAGCAAACTATGACTTTGGCTATTTTAGTGAACAGTCTGGTGGAGCAACATGCAGAGTATGCCTTTTTCCCTTTAACTCATGTTGCACCAAAAGTGGACTGAAGGTTTTTGCAGTCAGCGATTCAATTGGATAATTCGTGCTTAAGGTATTTTAGAAGGTATTCAGCTTCTTGTTAATTCCTCTGAGTTAATCATTTCAGCAGGAACGAATTTTGGATGCTGCACTGGTGAGATTATTCTAATATTATTTGTACTTTATTCTGATCTTAGTCGATTTTAAGTGAAATTAGTCAATATTATTTACTTTTATTACATCCTACACGTAATATGACTAAGGCTGCTTTTCCCCAGACAATTTTAACGAGCTAAATCAATGTAACACATTGTTTCGACCTCTTTTGCGGAAAATTAACGAACTGGGGAGTAGCGAAGAAAAAATAAGTTTGCGTTAGGGGAAAGCTCGGGTTTGGAACTGGACTTGTGAGATCTGTAACTCGCTAAGGGCTTATATCATATATTGCATGGACAGTCATTCTACCACAATCCATTTGTGAATGGTGTCAAAGGGGCCCAGGTACTCGTGCAAAGTAAGTCCTCGGTGCACCTTACTGTATTTCGGCCTCGGGTAACTCAGTTAGTGTCACTGACGGTTTCGACTTATTATAATTATCAGATGATCTGTTTGGAAAGAAAGGAAGGGGAATACCAAAATACTACAAAAGCAGATAGGAAATCACACGCAACTTCTGCACACAACTGTGTATAGTTTATCAAATACATGCAAAACAGGTCCAAAGAGGCACTCACAATGCAAACATATCTGCATTCTCATTGTTGGAACTGAAGGCTACAACTAACTAAATAACAGCATAAAATAGGCAGCCATTAAATTGTAAATATCAGGTTAAATGAATTCAAAATATAAAAATTCAATTTTATCATACTATTCCCACCTGCTACGACATAGCTGTCCATTAATCTCGTATCTGCATTTACGTATTTATTCTTCAAGTAGCACTCAATGTGTGTAAGTGATCTCATAATAATGTAACAGAGTTATGTTACACCACTTTTAACTCTAACTTGTCATGTGGCTTCTTACAGACGTGAATATAAGATACCAAACCATTTGTTGGCTCATACTCGACAGTGAGTCTTTCTTATTTTGAAAACAAGACTCTCAGCAATGCAGGGCGGTACGCCTTCTTAGTAGTTTCTATTACCTGAGCATTTCTGTAAGAACCTTGCGCTGAATAAAGGAAGTATACTATAAATTGAACACAACATTTTATGGCTACGTGCAAGAACAGGAAATGCATAAATGATTTCATGGAAATGCACGCTGCCTTGTTTTTTTTTTTCAAACTTTATATCCACGTTCCTTTAGCGTTAAAAAGGGCTTACATTATTGCAGTATGTACTTACTTGACGTGGTCTTCTCTGTTGACAAGTATTTAATCCCCTTAACAATGTCATTCGGAAAATTGGTGAGGTCTTTCGGAGGATTGTGAGATAACTGAGAGTTGCACAGCTGCTGGAGAACTGCTCTATCGTACATAATCCTTGGACCTGAAATAAATTAACACATGCATTTCCCTAATAATAAATTGCCATACCATCTTACAGCTGACATAAATATTGAATCAAATACGGAGAACACGGTAGAAACAGCTACACAATCCGTCTAGTTTTTTCACCACCTGAAGAGCGAACAGCACACAGTAGATAACATAAAGGAAGCTCTCCAAATTTTACATGTAACAACGAAAGGACCACTAATGAACACTGTGCAAGAGATGGAAATCTATGTACATACACACAAATGCCCTCAAAAAATGCTAAACAAGAAAATCGAACAGAAACACAACCAAAAGATAGAGAACTTCGTTGAAATTATCGAGGGGGTTAGACAGACACATGAAAACCAAAATATGCGAAAAAACAGAAATTACATTATAGCCTCATTTACAACAAGATATAGATTTGAGAAAACAATACTGTAACAGTACAGCATCGCTGTAAAACCTGTCAGTAAGCAGCCAGAAAGAAAGATGCATCTATGAAAATTAGAAAGAACATATAACAATAAATAACAAGAAAGTAACGTTTAATTCCGTTTATACTTGAATACAAACGAATACATAAGACGAAACACAGCATATACCGAAATCCTTCTAAGCACGTAGATTACAATGACAGCATCCAAACATGCCATATGGACATCCAAAGATCAGTATCTATACAACACTTATTACAAGCTACAGTCTAAAGTAACAGTCACATCACTACTTCTCTTTCTTGTCACCCACTGCGACAACAGCGCGTCATGCGGCCAGAACGTTATACTGTTGAGTTCGGCGAGGTCTTGTGAAAGTGAAAGCGAATCGTAATTGTTTATATTGGTCTGTAGAATGGTTTTCACAAACAGGAGAGTCAGTAGCGAATAAATTGCAGGAACGACATTAGCCTTTTTTTAGATTTGCTAACAACCCTAAGAGGTGTGACCCGCTACATTACAGAACAGTTTATTTATGATTTTCTTGCAAGCTATAGATATTTGCTGGTAAATGTAATGTTTTCTAAGAACAAAAAAAATTGCTAGTAACTATCAGAAGACCTGACCTTTTGCAGAAAGGCGTTGTATATCTAGGTAAAAACGTGGAGTTTCCTTCGCTACACTTTCAGTCCACTCAGTGAAATTGGTAACGTTATGGAATGCAATATCTACATTATTTAACGTAGCAGACAAGCTACCACGAATGTAGCTGAAGAAAAATTACACAGACCTGATAATGAAAGAAAAAAGAAATAAAACTGTTTCCCACCAAACGGCAAGAATCTTCAACACATTCACGTTTGAAACGAAAGTATCACATTTACAAAAATATTTATGTTTGAGAAAGTCGAGTGAAATGTAAGACTGCGTGAAACATTAGGCTCCCTAAAACGTTGTTACATGTCAAGGAAAGTGCTTGTCATAACAAGAACAGACAACAAAACAAATATGTTCTTCTAATGCATGAAATAAGTGTTTATACTCTCTTGTTTTCAGTGGAATAAAGCGCAGTTATACACATATTCAAAACTACACTCCTGGAAATGGAAAAAAGAACACATTGACACCGGTGTGTCAGACCCACCATACTTGCTCCAGACACTGCGAGAGGGCTGTACAAGCAATGATCACATGCACGGCACAGCGGACACACTAGGAACCGCGGTGTTGGCCGTCGAATGGCGCTAGCTGCGCAGCATTTGTGCACCGCCGCCGTCAGTGTCAGCCAGTTTGCCGTGGCATACGGACCTCCATCGTAGTCTTTAACACTGGTAGCATGCCGCGACAGCGTGGACGTGAACCGTATGTGCAGATGACGGACTTTGAGCGAGGGCGTATAGTGGGCATGCGGGAGGCCTGGTGGACGTACCGCCGAATTGCTCAAGACGTGGGGCGTGAGGTCTCCACAGTACATCGATGATGTCGCCAGTGGTCGGCGGAAGGTGCACGTGCCCGTCGACCTGGCACCGGACCGCAGCGACGCACGGATGCACGCCAAGACCGTAGGATCCTACGCAGTGCCGTAGGGGACCGCACCGCCACTTCCCAGCAAATTAGGGACACTGTTGCTCCTGGGGTATCGGCGAGGACCATTCGCAACCGTCTCCATGAAGCTGGGCTACGGTCCCGCACACCGTTAGGCCGTCTTCCGCTCACGCCCCAACATCGTGCAGCCCGCCTCCAGTGGTGTCGCGACAGGCGTGAATGGAGGGACGAATGGAGACGTGTCGTCTTCAGCGATGAGAGTCGCTTCTGCCTTGGTGCCAATGATGGTCGTATGCGTGTTTGGCGCCCTGCAGGTGAGCGCCACAATCAGGACTGCATACGACCGAGGCACACAGGGCCAACACCCGGCATCATGGTGTGGGGAGCGATCTCCTACACTGGCCGTACACCTCTGGTGATCGTCGAGGGGACACTGAATAGTGCACGGTACATCCAAACCGTCATCGAACCCATCGTTCTACCATTCCTAGACCGGCAAGGGAACTTGCTGTCCCAACAGGACAATGCACGTCCGCATGTATCCCGTGCCACCCAATGTGCTCTAGAAGGTGTAAGTCAACTACCCTGGCCAGCAAGATCTCCGGATCTGTCCCCCATTGAGCATGTTTGGGACTGGATGAAGCGTCGTCTCACGCGGTCTGCACGTCCAGCACGAACGCTGGTCCAACTGAGGCGCCAGGTGGAAATGGCATGGCAAGCCGTTCCACAGGACTACATCCAGCATCTCTACGATCGTTTCCATGGGAGAATAGCAGCCTGCATTGCTGCGAAAGGTGCATATACACTGTACTAGTGCCGACATTGTGCATGCTCTGTTGCCTGTGTCTATGTGCCTGTGGTTCTGTCAATGTGATCATGTGATGTATCTGACCCCAGGAATGTGTCAATAAAGTTTCCCCTTCCTGGGACAATGAATTCACGGTGTTCTTATTTCAATTTCCAGGAGTGTATTTCTTATTACTTAGTTGTAACTTATGTCACTGAATCAAGCACATTGTGCTGTTTTTACAAGTACTTCATAGTCATTCATGGCTCTCAATAATGTAATAGTGCTTGGATGCAAAAATTCAATATCCATTTCACCAGAAACATGACTAAAAACAAACTTTAATTTCACGGCTGCTTTCTCGCTGTTTGAGGCTCTGACATGGCAGCAACTGTCAGATAATAGCAATTTTCACAGCGGTAACGACGCAACTATATATGTTAGACTGTGTTATAAGCGGGACTGCCTGCAACTATACAATATCGCTGGATTATGTATCAAACAAACTACCACAAAAAAACGATGCAAAGGATATAATCTTTCAACTACATAAAGTAATAGGCCACATGAGGTGGTAACCAACCATTATTACTACAATAACACCAACAGAATGTAACTAAGAAGCAAACAGACAGTGACAGAACCACCGACATGGAATGAATAACAGAACTGTCAGACACATGTAAAGACATATAATAATGAAATCCATTTAATAACTACCTTTAAAATTAGATATAACTAACGAAAATTATATACTATTTAGTTACAGGTCATATGATGGCAATTTAACCAAAACAGGCCTATTGTAAAATAAAAACAACCAAACTAAGCAGCGTACTTCGGCTATAAATTGTAATTATACAATGTCCTCATAAGAGATGGTTATCATCGCTACACAATATAGAAAGATATTTTATTTAAACCTTTGGGCAGAGGCATAGTGGAAAACAACATTTCAGATTCGCATAGATTTGCAACTAATATTAAAACAGTTCCCATTTTTCTGAATTGGAAGTGATGCAATTAGTCACGTTAGTCTGCGGAAACATAGTAACATTTCGAATCACTTTAAGACAAGATGGGTAAGTAATGTATACTCTTTATTTAATAAACCAATATTAACGTAAGATTACACCTGTTTTACAAAGAAATCGAAAGATATCGAGCCGTAATATATTTCGTAATTTCAGAGAAATTATGTAGTCAGAAAACGGTTTCTTCGTGCTCTGTAGACGCAACAAGGCCAAAGCTGTTGAAATTTCATGATGCAGAAGCAAGAGCTACTGGATTATCATTAGATGACAATGACATATATGTGAAATCGTTGATGTAGATGTATCTTCACGTATGATTTAGATATTGTAAAGTAAGACAGCCCAAAAATAGCCCATATCATTATCACACTGATAATTTTTACAGGAATTCCATCACTATGTGTAAGAGTGATAATACCCAGCACTCATGTTATGTAATATTGTAAAAATTTATAAATCTACTTTATTTATCCTAGGTGTCACTCTGGACACAAGTAACTTAATTTAGGTCTTTGTGTAATTCTTTCTTATTGCTAAGGTGGATTCCGTAAACTGAACAGCTTTTTAAAGAGAGGCACATTCAAGTTGGTAATGCAGGCTTCTCCAGAACACTGTACTTATTCTGCGCTACACATTGTTGGTGGAATAAATTGAGGAGTGACTCGCAAAGGCGAAAATGTCCATAGTGTAAAACAAATGATATAAGCAATGGAATGTCAAACACAGGATAAGCAGAAACTAAATACCGGGTGATTCAAAACAATCAACGTTGTTTATTACAGACAAAACACATTGTACACGTCACTGGGTACAGGAAGGTTCAGTGCTTAATGTTTGCACGGATATTGTTTCACACAATCAATATGAGCACCATGCATTGCTTGAGCAACATTGAAATGGTAGTCCATTTCAGTGAATCAAAGAGCCCGTCTTTATTTAATCAACAGCTACAACAATTTGATTACTCATACACTGAAGAGTAGCTGCCATAGTGGGACAAAGATTGTCTTGTATGTATCCCCCAAAGCAAATAATCCCAAGGCCAAAAACAATGAACGAAATGTTGATTTCCACCTCTGGCCATCCAACGTTGTGAAATGGTGTTGTTAAGATAACGCCACACCGTAAGGTAAAAATGAGGCGGGACGCCGTCATGCATAAAAGTGGTATAACTGGAATCCTCATGAAGTTGAGGAAACAACCAGTTTTGCAGCGTGCCCAGGTATGTCATCCGTGTCACATTTTCCTCTGCAAAGAAGAAAGGTACATAAACATCGCGCACAGAAACGGCACAAAACACATTCAGTTTCAGTGAGTTTCTTTCATGCTCGAATTATTAAATTATGGCTGTTTGCTTTACCTGACAGAAGACAAGTTGTTCAGAAAAAGTGTCCTCTACATGTTCTCGTTCTCGAGATTTGAAATGCAAAATTCATACCTTTTATTACAGTCACCGGGACGCAGCTGCTGCAGTAACAAAATCAATCTGTACATCAAGCAATAGCGAATTCGAAGATGTCCAGTGACACAACACTTCGAAAATACATAGTTCAGAGCAAACACGAGCCTATCAACGTCATGGTGGCCAACATATACATTTCGTTCAATGAAGAACTAGTCTATTATGGCCACTAGAAGGTGCTGATTGAAGCCATGTGATTCGCTTTTCACTCGCTGCCAGACGTTCCCGCACAGAGCGACTGTCAACAGCAGTTTGTGGTTATGTGCTGTCCCATTAATGTGCGTCCACACTACTTGCGTAGCTCGTGTTCTTGTGAGACTAGCGAGGGTTGCAGTTATGGGGACGGACTTGCGGAGTTAGGCTGCGAGGACTCTCCGCATTGAGGCTATCGGGCCCTCGAGAACCACGCTTTGTCTGGCTCCGCCTGTTGTCGGTGCATCAAAGGGACGGGAGGCGAACTACGCGAGTGGTGTGAACGACGGACAAGCCTTGCACAGGGGGCTCGCTGCACTCGTCCAGTTCTGTCTTGATTTTTTTCTTTTTCTGTGTTGTGTACACAGATTTTTCCTTTAAAATGGATCGGTCCGACGTGTTTACTGTTAAATTCAGAAGTTTTTATGAACAATATTCTGAGTTGTGGCAGGCCACAAACTTCCATTATAAAATAAAATCCAAAAAAGTGTAGCGTCGGATTCCACCGTGGCAGAACTCTGCGTGGATGTGGCTGAATTAAAAAGGAAAATGACCAGCTTATTAGCCACTTACAGGAAAGTCCGCCAGAAGCCTGGAAAGTCTGGCGTTGGGGTTGAGGAAGTGAACGCTCCAAACTGGTTCGCTTTCAAAGCGTTTGAATTTCTGCACAGCAATTATCATCAGCAGAAAACAATAAACACAGAAGTAAGTAAAAAATACTTTCTTTTGGAAAAGAATAAAAAATTAGAAAACTTAAAGGTGGTTTGCTACCTTTTGGATTGTATGTTCACGGATACTTAACTTTTCATCTTTTTCAGCTTATATTTCGGTGCCTGTTAATTTGTTATTTTTAAATGTCTTTGGTGTTATTTCTTGATATATTATTAATAGAGTCACATCTTATTTTAAAATATTTTTGTATTTATTTTAGCTTATTACCATTACTATATGGTATATAATAATTGCTTATGGTTATCAAATTTAAAAATTTAAAAAAGTTATTATTATGATAAAAATATAAGGTTTATCACAAAATTTATTTTTTAACAAAATTATACCAAACCCCATAATGTGGTCACTCCAGGAAAAGTTGATAGAAAAAAGTGTATAATAAATAAATAATAATGAATAACATTTATGTCCTGCCAATCTCCCGTCTTCAGACATGAAATAAGCAGCGAATTCATCTGTAATGTCTTGGGTTGTCTGCGTTGAACTTGTGAAATTTTCGGTAATCGTAATAACGTTATTTCAGGAGTGATCTCATTTCTCTTTTTTTTCTTTATTGTTATTTTAAACACCTTGTACAAAGGTGGGCTGTCAGCAGCATAGTACGCTGCTCTTCAGCCGAGAGTGGTATAATATATGACATAAAGGAGGTACAGATAATACAATAAAAATCTCTGGCAAAAACGGTAGACACGAAAAACAATATACACGAAGCCGTTCACGCTGGACAAGAAAAAATACTAAAACCTGTTAACACGGCGCACAAAACACAGATGACTGCGACGGCACAGGTGCACAGTGGTGGCGTGACGGCGAAAGAACACTTAACACAAAACAAAGGAACACACACGAGACACTGATGGTGATGATCTCCGGCGCGCGAATGTCCACTGAGCGTGTACGAGTCCGGGGACCTGCCAAGAGAGGAGGAGGGGGGTGGGAGAGGGGAGAGCAGAGATGCCAAGGGCAGGGGAGATAGGGGGAGGAACGAAGGGAGAGGAAGCCCGGAGGAAGAGGGGTGGAGGAGGGGGGATGGAGGGAAAAGGAGAGAGAAGGGAGGGAGGGTGCTCAAATGAAAAAAACACTGGAAGTGGGAGGGGAGGATCAAAGTTGATAGGAGGGGTAGATGGAGGGGAGGAGGCCTTGGAAGAGGGTAAGGAGTGTGGAGAGATGGAGACCGGGTGAGACTTGGGAATACAGGCGTGGCAGTGGGTGGCGGGGGGGGGGGGGGGGGTAGGATGGGTGAGACAAGCGGGTGAGGAGGATCGAGTTTACGAGAGGTGTAGAGGATCCATATCCGTTTGAGGAAAAGGAGGAGGTGGGGGAATGGAATTGTGACGTACAGGATTCACGAAGGGGAGTGGAGATGGATGAGATAGGCAAGGTGGAGAGCATGGCATTCAAGGATCTGGAGGGATTTATAAAAGGTAGGAGGGGCAGAGATCCAGGCCAGATGGGTGTAACAGAGGATAGGGCAGATGAGGGATTTATAGGTGTGGAATATGGTGGAGGGGTCCGGACCCCACATACGGCCAGAAAGGAACTTGAGGAGACGGAGTCAGGAGCATGCCTTGGCTTGTATTGTCCGGAGATGGAGGGTCCAGAAGAGGCGATGGTCGAGCGTGATGCCAAGGTACTTAAGGGTGGGGGTGAGGGCGATAGGATGGCCATAGATGGTTAAATGGAAAGGAGTCGGAAGGAAGGGGTGGTTTTGTCTACAATGATCGCCTGGGTTTTGGAGGGATTGACCATTATGCAACAACTGGTTGCGCCAGGTGGCGAACTGGTCAAGATGGGATTGGAAAAGGTGTTGGGAGCACTGTAGGGTGGGGGCAAGGGCAAGGAAGGCAGTGTCATTGGCGTACTGGAGAAGGTGGATGCGGGGGGAGGGGGGGGGGGGCGTGACGGCGGCGGCATGTCCGCCGTATACAAAATGTACAGAAGGGGGGAGAGGACGGAGTCTTGGGGCACACCGGCGGAGGGAAAAAGGTGTAGGAATCCGTGTTATGGACGGTGACGTAGGAGGACGGTGGGAGAGAAAGGAGCCAATCAGATGGATGTAATTAATTGGAAGGGCGAAGGTTTGGAGCTTGAAGAGGAGACCAGAATGCCAATCGCAGTCATAGACACGTTCGAGGTCCAGGGAGAAGAAGATTGTGGAGCGACGGGAATTGAGCTGTTCGGAAAGGAGATGACACGTGAAGGAGAAGGTCACCGGAGGAGAAGGACGGCCGAAAGCCACACTGGGTAATGGGAAGGAGGCGGTGCTGGCGGAGATGCTGGTGGATGCATCGGGTGAGGATGGATTCCAGGGCCTTGCTGAAGACCGAGGTAAGGCTGATGGGACAGTAGGAGGAGACGGCGGACGGCGGTTTACTGGGTTTAAGGAACATCAGGATACGGGAAGTTTTCCACACATCGAGGTAGTAGCCGGTGGACAGGAGTACATTGTAGAGCCTGGACAGGGTGGAGAGGAAAGAGACAGGAGCTTCACGAAGGTGGCGGTAGGTGACACGATCGTGAGCAGAAGCGGTGCTGTGTTTTGCGCGGAGCATAGCAATGAGATCCTGTGTAGTGATAGGGGCATTGAGTTCCGTGTGTGCAATATTGTCCAAGTACTGGAAACCTGGTGCGAGGGGAGGGACAGAGGGGGCAGTTCTATCGCATACATCCGGGAAGAGTGAGTAATCGAACTAGGGATCATCGGGGATGGAAAAGACATCAGAGAGGTAGGAGGCAAAGTGATTGGCCATGCTAAGGGTGTCAGGGAATGGGTGATCATCATGGAGAAGAGGATAGTAGGGGGAGGGTTTGGTTCTGGTAAGGCGATGGAAGGCTGACCAGAACTTGGACGAGTTTATAGGTACGATAGCATTTAAACGGGTTCATATCTGTCGCCAGTCCCAGTGTTTCTTAGCCGCGAGCAAGTTTCTGATGTGTCGCTGGAGTTGCCGGTGGCGTCGTAGTGTGTCCAGGTCATGCGTGTGGAGGAAGGCACTGTAGAGATGGCGGGATTCAAGGAGGAGGAGAACGGTCTGTGGTGGTCAGGTCGAACGGTGGGGGTGGACGGCGACAGTAGGGACGTGGGTCTCCATGGCCTCAGACAAGGTCTGCTGGAGAAAGGAGGCAGCATGGGTAACATTGTCAGGGTGGTGGTAGGTGAAGGGGTGGCTATCGACCTAGGTGGAGAGGGTTTCCCAGTAGGCATTCCAGTCGGCAAGGGAATAATCATGGACATACTTCGGGGGAGGGTCATTACAAGGATCGGGGCGAGGGCGACGACCGTCTGAAACGGTGAGGAGGACAGGGAGATGGTCGCTACCAATGGGCTCCAGGACATCCACCGTTATGCAGCCAGGCCAAGGAGGTTAGGGGAGGAGAGGATGACATCGGGAGTGGAGTTGGATTCGGGATGGGTGTGCTGGGGAATGGGGACAAGGTCGCCTTGAATGGAGGAGAGGAACCGATGCCACCGCCGTAACTGGGTGGTGGAATGACTATGGATGTTGAGGTCGGCGGCGATCACGTAAGAGGAGAAGGTACGGTCAATGTGGGAGAGGAAGTTGAAAGGAATAGGGGCGTTAGGGTGGACATAGATGGTGGAGCAGGTGACAGTAAGGCCGGAGATGATGAGACTAAGGATCAGGTATTTGGTGGGATCGGGAAGGAGAAGTTGGAGCCAAACCGGGATATGGCGGTGGTGACCAATGGCTACTCTGACACGCGCTATCGGGAGGGGATTACCGGAGTGGTGAAGGAGGTAGGGCGAAGTGTGGACGGTGTGGTGGGGTTGGAGGAAAATTTCATTTAGAAGGAAAGCAATCACGCAGTGGGTGGCAAGGGTGTGCAGGAACAGGTTCTTGTTGGCGGGAAGGGAGCAGATGTTATTGAACAAGATACAGTGCTGTGGCGCCATGACAAGGATTTAGACGAGGGTGTTAAGATTGGAGAAGGTGAAATGGGCCTGGTTGTGGGAGTAGGTGGCATACATTTTTAGGTGAAACATAGAACGGGCGGCGAGGGATATCTGTTGGAGTGTATGGGGGCGCTGGAAAGGGTGAGCATTTTGGAGGACGATGGTAAGGAATCTGATGATGTCTTCAGTGGTAGGGGGGCGAAGGGAATAGCCAGGAGGGGTGGGAGCGTCCAGAGGGCGGACAGGGACGGTGAGTTCAGGAGTGGTAGGAGGGGGTTGGGCCTTACATTTCTGGGAGTACGTAGGATGAGGGAGGTTACAGGTTTACAGGAGGGAGGGGACTGGAGGTTGTGCACTGCCGTAAGAAGTGCGGGCAGGTGGGGGCCTCGCGGCACTCAGATGTTTGGTGTGCATTATACCGCAAGCACCTCTGGCAGCAGAGGGATTGAGGAGGGGAACGGGAGGGGTCAACTTTGTAATGTTGGTTAAAGCGGAGGGCACCATCCTTCAGGAGACGGTCTATGGAGAGGGCGTGTTCGGAAAAGACCCGCATAAGGCGGGTGGGGCCAGCAGAGTTGTGAATGTGGCGAACTGCACACACTTCCAGATGGGGATGCACTTCGAGCTCCGCCAACACCTCTTCCTCCGTGATCGTCGGACTAAGCCAAGTGATCACGGCGGCGAGTGTCAGCGGGCGACAAAGGGGTTGGGGTTGGCGGGAGGGAGTTGGGGAAGGGGCAGGGGTGGGGGATGCATTAGGGCCAAAGTGGGTGACAGGGATGCAGGAAAGGATATCTGTGTGAAGGATAGGGCTGGTGGAGGAGTTGAGGACTGAGTCATGGCGAGGAGTGAGGGGGGAGATGGGAGCACCAGGAAAATGCTGGTGAATGAAGATGGTGAGGTTCCGGGTCTCAAGAAGGGAGGGATCAGGAAGGGAGAGGAGGTAGCGGCAGGAGGAGGGGGAGGAGGATGACGAGGGTTCAGGGACAGGTGGGGAGACATCTATGGCATCCCGGGCAGGGGTAGGGGGACGAGGCGGAAACTTTTTAGGTGCACAGGAGAAAGGGGTGCCACAGGGGCGTTTGACAGCGGCGGAGGAGGTGTGGGGTCGGGAGCAACTGGAAGGTGGCGTGGAGTTTCTAGGTCCCAGTGCTGGAGTCGGCGCCCGAGATGGTGAGGGCGAAGGCAATGGCGATGGCGATGGCGAAGATGTAGATGACGAAGAGGGCAAAGGTGAAAGTGGAGTGTGGGCCATGGTTCTACGGGCCACCACCCTGGCGGGGTCCACGCAAACGGAAGGAGCAGAGGGAGGGAGTGGAGGGGAGGGATCAGAGGAAGTGCGAGACGGAGAAGCCGGGGATGGGGCGACAAAAAGTGAGGGAGAGTGGGAGAGTGAGGAATGGGGGGATGGACTGATGGGGAAGTGATTGGGCACACCACGTGATAGTGGTGGTGGTGGCGAGTGCAGATGATGGCAGTGGTGGTGGCTGTAGTAGTGGTGGTGGGTGTCGACATTGTGACAAGGAGAAAGACACAGGACAGGACAAAAGGACAGTGGCAAACAAGGGACAGGCAAACAGACAAAAAACAGAAGTAAAAGGATGGAGAGGCGACAAAGAAGACTGGGGCTGAAAACCTATTCTGCAGCTGCTGGCGGGGGGGGCGACCCAGATGGCTGGCCGGTGGGGACACTGCTGCTGCTGCTGCTGCTGCTGCTGCTGCTGCTGGTGCTGCTGGCTGCTGGCTGGGACCGCTGCTGGTTGGGACCACTGCTGGTTGGACTGCTGCTGGCTGTTGACTGGCCCACTGCTGGCTGGGACTGTTGCTGGCTGGGACCGCTGCTGGCAGGACCGCTGCTGGCTGCTGGCTGAACCGCTTCTGGCTGGACTGCAGCTGCCTGGGACCGCTGCTGGCTGGGACTGCTGCTGGCTGGGACCGCTGCTAGATGGACTGCTCCTGGCCGCTGGCCAGACCGCAGCTGGCTGGGACCGCTGCTGGTTGGGATCGCTGCTGGCTGCTGGCAGGACTGCTGCTGGCTGAACCGCTGCTGGCTGGGACCGCAGCTGGCTGGGACCGCTACTGGCTGCTGGCAGGACCGCTGCTGGCTGCTGGCTGAACCGCTGCTGGCTGCTGGCTGAACCGGTGCTGGCTGGACCGCAGCTGGCTGGGACCGCTGCTTGAAGGACCGCTGCTGGCTGCTGGCTGAACCGCTGCTGGCTGGACCGCTGCTGGCTGCTGGCTGAACCGCTTCTGGCTGGACCGCAGCTGCCTGGGACCGCTGCTGGCTGGGACCGCTGCTGGCTGGGACCGCTACTAGCTGGACTGCTCCTGGCCCCTGGCCGGACCACAGTCGGCTGGGACCGCTGCTGGTTGGGATCGCTGCTGGCTGCTGGCAGGACTGCTGCTGGCTGAACCGCTGCTGGCTGGGACCACTTTTGGCTGGGACCACTGCTGGCTGCTGGCAGGACTGCTGTTGGCTGAACCACTGCTGGCTGGGACCGCTGCTGGCTGGGACAGCTGCTGGTTGGACTGCTGCTGGCTGTTGGCTGAACCGGTGCTGGCTGGACAGCTGCTGGCTGGGACCGCTGCTGGCTGCTGGCCGGACCGCAGCTGGATGGGACCGCTGCTGTTTGGGACCGCTGCTGGCTGCTGGCAGGACTGCTGATGGCTGCTGGCTGAACCGGTGCTGGCTGGACCGGAGCTGGCTGGGACCGCTGCTGTCTGGGACTGCTGCTGGCTGGGACTGCTGCTGGCTGGACGGCTGCTGGCTGCTGGCTGGACCGCTGCTGGCTGGCTGGCTGGCTGGCTGGCTGGCTGGCTGTCTGGCTGGCTGGCTGGCACCTGCAATCCTAACGCTTCGATTAGTGCACGAAAACACAAATCGAATGGCGGTACTAGTAGCGAGGTACCGCTGGAGATGTCTCATTTCTCTAAGTTCCTGACTTTAAGTGTCCTTTTTCCCCATGATACACTGTTCCTACTGGAGTTTAAATTTGTCTGGAAGCAGCACTTTTTCGCAAGATATTATGAAGGAATACACAAGTCATAATAACGCATTGGGCTTTCTCACGCTGTAGTAGAGATGGAGGAAAAAATGATCATATAAACATGTTCGGAAATGTATAGTTGCCACGGTTGATGGCGCTGGCGAATGAAAGTTCCTGTTACCACGTTCGCTGCATTACTTATGCGTTGCAAGCTGTGTGACTGGCACAGGGTACTGTGAAGACGTCGCCACACGGACCGTGCTGTGAACGTCGACGTCTAGCGTGCCAAGTTCAACGTGTTGCTGAACGCTCAGAAATGGTGCGACCTGTACACACGGTGCGTGGGCCCCAACGTCGTATACGCCATAAAAACGCGCTCCAGCGGCAGTTGTCGGCTATATCTGACTCGTAAATCACATTATTTTATGAAATGGACGGCGGTAAATTTCCATATTAGCTCTATTAAAACGTACGTTTTTCCCTTGCCCGTATGCAAGTTAGGTTGTTCTGTCTGTAGTATACCTAAATGAACACTTCGCTATCCATTACAATATTATAAGGCTAAAAAGAAAGTACCATGTCAAGTCAGAAAGGACATCTGCTTATAAAAGTTCCATTACAAATAGTGCGATACAAATTTACAATGGTTCTCCACATAAGATAAAAATTATGTCATCGTTCTCACTTTTTAGTTAAACCCTAAGGCCATTCTTGCTTGATCATTGTTGCTATTCAGTAGCAGAATCTCTACAAGTGAATTAACAAACATTAAAAGAAAAAAGGGCAAAATATCTTACTGCAAGCAGTGCAAAGCGCCCTATATATTAAGCCAATCGATCAAACTAACTCCTCAAAAAGCGCCCTTATATTTCTATAACATCGAACATTACAGTATATGCTTATATTAAAGTAATATGAAAGTATCACATCCTATTAAAAATTAAAGGTTATAAGAAAAATTTGTGGGTGTAGTGGGATGCAATACACTAACATTTAAAATTTCCCTCTGGAGCTGTGACGCTACTCTTTACGCTGCTGCAACCACGAGAGTTGGGAGACCATATCTAGCTTGTTGCCATGTCCTGAAAGCTTGAATTGTAGCTGTATTAGTAACTGAAATTTAATTCTAACATATTGTACCAAGAACAATGCCTTTTTAATGGATCCTCAACATGCTATTGATTTCAAACCGCCTACTCTTATAATACGTAAGTTACAATAATCCTTTCACCACGAATATGACATTTCTTGTCATTTTATTAGAACGAATCATACAATTAACGGAGGGTTTTTGAGAACTGCTCAGTCTTCTGGTGCTCAGAAACGGCATATATACATACGAGCTCCAACTGAAAGCCAATATGTGCCTTAAAACTCTGCACCGAAGGAAGATTGCGTGCATGGGGTTCAGCCATCTTACTGGTCATCGTTCAACCGCACGTTCAGAATATCTGACACTCTAGATATTGCTCTTTACGTATGGAAAGACTTCCCAACGTGCTGTTCCAAGCTATGACATCAGAAACTCGGCACGTTTGCGCTCAACGCTCGGATGCACGGTTCGTGTACCGACAGCTTAATCAGCAGAATGGTCCAGTATTCATGCCGGGAACATGCCACGGTGGTGTTTGTGTACGGGAAAGCACGTCGAAACGACCGACAGGCAGAACCCAGTCCTCCAAATCTGGTGCACGCACAGTTCGCCGCCTCCCTGCACATTTGTCTGTCCAAAACCCCGTGATCGCACAAACGCACAAAAATGACTTCAAATGTTGTGTGGTGTGGTTGGTGTCAGTGAGGCTACTTGTTTTGGTATAGCTCCTGGCCATAAACAAACCCTATCTCTGCTTGCTCCCAACTTGAATACTGGACAATTCTGCTGCTTACAGTACGCTGCTTCAATCACACGGTCTGCAACACACAAGGAACACACAGCACACGGTCAGATGAACTTTCATTCTTCCGTTCCATCTACTGTGGCAACGATGCATTTCCGCACACATGTTCATAGGATCTTTTATCCTCCATTTTCAATGACGTATCCATTCCTGCAGTTTGTCGGCTTGGAACACGGAAGAAAGTATTGCGACCGTATTTTCCACAATCTTCTGTGCTCTTGAAAGTCTGTAGTTCAAAATTCTTTTCATTGACCTCCGAGGTTGTCCACAATACAGCTTCTCGATGTCACTGCCGAGGGGAAACGGGTCGTCTGCGACAGTAACATAGGATACTTTTTTCTGTCTTCCTGGGAGGGTAATGGTCGTCCGAGAAAAAGAGGGTACTGTTCATCATATTGTTAATAAAAAGATGTATTCCGACAAACACCACTGTCTGAAATTCGACATTGACAGCACATCAGCATACAAGAAACAATAGTCAGAATCCACTAGACCAAAAGGTACAACATTGAGAAAAGTCTTACAGTCCCAAAAATCGCTCCCAGAATTAGCAGGACTTGGACTGCGCAATGTGTGCCATTGAATGCCCAAAGATAATGAGGAAAGTTACATTTTTTCTCAGATTTCTGTGCTGTAAGCAACCACTGTTATTATTTATGAGGTATCTGCAAAAAAAAGTAGAAACCAATAATTCCTAATAATACAGTGGAACCTCTACATAACGTTTTTCAAGGAACCGCAAATTCTGAACACTATATAAAGGAAAACACTATAAAGAGAAAGGCTTCCAAATAATAATTATAGGGCATTACTGAAGATCGGGATACCACTAATCAGTTTTGACAAATGATGCCATAGATAACATTTTAAATTTTCACAACACTGTAATATGATATTCATTGTAAATCATCAATGTATCAAATGATTAGCTTTTTGTAATTAAAACATGGGGCCCGGTAGGTGGATGGGTGAAAGTAAATGGATCAGTTGGCACTGTAAAAAGTTATAACAGATTCTTAAGATATGACTTCATTGTCCAATGCTGACAGGTGGTATCCCATTCTTCAGTTGACCCAATTATAGAATATGAGCCAAATTTTGTTTATGACATACTGAACATATTACATAAATGAACAGTAAATGGTACAGATTAAAAAAGAATTAGTTACAAAAAATTATTTTAATAATTAAATTATGAAACGGAACTAAAGTTTGCACAAAACTCTAGGAACCTATGCAATCTGAAAATCACATACCTACGATTTTTTAAAATACTGAAGCAAGCATGTTTGTTTTATATTGCTCCAAATGATCAAGTTAAACTACTGTTCTGTCCTCAAGTCTGTGGGCCATCATATATCTCCTGAGTGTTTTTATCAGCTGCCTTAGTATTAGCTTCCTTGTAACTGTCACTGTCACTTTCACTACCACTACTATTCTCCAAGCTTCTCTCTGCATTCAGCTCCTCAATACTTTGTAATCCTGTGGTTACCACGCTATCATCCACAGCCACAAAGTCCACAAAAGTGACAGAATCACTGCCTATTAATTCCTGAAACTCTTGCAAATCACTTGCAACATCTTCCACAGGAGCTGCCATCTCATTCTCACATAATACCGCTTTTGTGAAACAGTTTTTAATAGTTTCAGCACTGACTCCCCTCCACAGATACATAACTAAATTCATTGCCTGTAAAATATTCAGCTTCAGTTGTGAGCTCTGCTAGCTTCCCGGCTATAGTTATATCGAAGACACACTCTCACTAGACACACGAACTGTTTGCTGCTCAGCTCACACAACACGCTACGAATACAAAGCATCGACTGACATGGCGCCAAAACGATCGCAAGCAGAATGTGCGTCACACATCACATGACCGGATTCTACCGCTGACATATGAAACACGCTGAGTGCGGGCTTTCCGAGCCGGTGCAAAATGTGAATCCACAGAACGGAAAAGACGTGTCTACATCCAGTCACTTACACGTTATAAAGAGGTAAATAATTGACCAAGGTTCCAAAAATAAGAGCGTTACATGGATGAAATTGTAATATAGGGGAAACGCAGTAAAGAGGTAAATGTAACATTGTTTATATGGGCTTTTAGTCGGGACCGAAAAAAAGGATGTAACATAGAAGAAAACATTATATGTAGGAACGTTATAAGGAGGTTTCACTCTATTAATAATTATCAATGGTATTAATAATAATAGATATTCTAATAATAATGAACTTTAACAGTATTTAAAAGCAATAATAATGTGTAGTAATAGGTACATAATAATTAAAAGCATGTTTTATGTTTTACTTATAAACTTTACATTGCTCCCAATTCCTTACGTTTGTTATCGTATTTTTCCCCCATTCCTATAATCATTGTTTTCTTTTTTTAATTTCCTTGCTTTGTTATTGTTTATGTTAATCTATTGTTCATCGCTTTGTTTTAGAAGGGATTTAAGAAGGATTTGGAAGATCAGAAGCTTGTGAACATGGATATGAACTAAGGTGCAGCGAGCACTCGTGAAGAAATCAGTAATCGAGAAGTAGGTCATCAAACAAAGCAAGCGAACAAAGTACCATCCACACTAAACCCCCAAAAGTTGGAAGGTAGGTAGCCAACATTCTACGATCCATGGACAAAAAAACACGTGCTTTTGTTAAAAATGAATTTTCCGACACAATTTTCACAGCAGAATACAGCTATTTAGAACATTCTATACCAAGTTCAACCAACAGCGACCATAGCAAGTTGTCTCATTTATCCATTCTTTCAACTCACCGTGCCCATAGGGAGATCCAAACCAGCATCCAACACTGCTTCTCACAATACCAAAGAAGGCTCTCCATATTTTCAGGATTTGCTTGATTTGTAATACCTAATTTAAAAAAATAATCTTTGTGTTCAATTTTATATTCATTTTTTAAATATAAAATTAGATTATTATTATTATTATTTGCTTGTTAACTGATAAATAGAAGTGTTTTAATAACAAAATTTATATAATTTTTTAACTTACCTTTACAAACTCCTTCAACCTGCCACTAAGAAATGCACATACCTCAGGAATAATGTAAGATATCGCTTTCTTGGAGACTCCAAACAAAAAACTGAGACCGAAGTACGAATCACCAGTTGTTAGGTATCTGAGCATAAGTGCCAACCACTCAGTCACTGGTACAACTTTTCGAAATTTGCTGTCAGCCTTTGCCATTTTAGGTCCAACCAGATTTATCAAATATTCAAAATCAGATGCGGATGTATGGCAAAATGTCTTGAAATGTATGTCTTCAACACCCAAGTCATCCATCAAATCACTCCCACTATATATTTTTCTGCTTCTGAATACTGCAGTCGTCAACCACCTGCGTTTTTTGGGGTCTTTGTTGTATCTTCTTCTATCTTGATCCTGAGCTAACAAGCGCATCACCAGGAAGCTGGCACTTGTGATAACCACTTCGTCGATTTTTAAGTTAGGAAGCTGGCGCTGGTTACGGCTGCGAGTACGAGGCGGATCCTCATGAGCCAATGCTTGGCAAGCAGCTAGGGCAAAGGGTAGTGTGTGTGTGGATGGAGGTAGAAGCAGCACAAGCGCAAGTTAGACTAGCCAGGCGAGTCCACTGACAAACGAATCTAACAAGTGCAAGTGTGCTGTGCACGAATGGTGTGGATCCACCCGAATAATATTCCATCCTGTTAACGTTAATAATTATTATGATATCAGTGTCGTAGTGAGGCAACAAAATGGATGAAGAACGTATTCTCGTGAAGATTTCAAAAAAGGGTGGCAAGGTAGGAAAATGATTAGGAGAGTGTAAAGAAGAAAACGAAACGGCATGTTGCACAAGGGGCTTTCAGTCTTTTGATGCATCTGGATAAATGAAATATTATTGTATTTTTGTCATATTTTATGGTTCACAGGAGTAAAGATTGTCTTATAGAGGATGCATGCATCTAGCGTAAAGATCAGGAATAGAAAAGTACACTTAATTGTATCTGTACATTCCCAGATTTTTTTAGTAATGTGTTTGACAACACATAAAAATTTCTTCGACCAAATGCCTCCCATAAATATGATCTGCAGCTATTCTAATAGCACTTTACTTAAAGCATAGATGGGCCGAATGAAAATATTTTCACTTGTTTTAGGATTTAACATAAGCTTTCTCTTCTATTGCAGCATCCAAAGACGGCCACTATGAGACCAAACCGTTTGTGATTCTATCATGAAGAAGTGACTGTTAGTCACCACCTACCTCCTTAAACAGAATGTCGTTTTCCTAAAATTTATTAATATCCTTGATCATTTCATTAACAGCTCCTTCAAAAGAAATTCTTGATTTGCTTTTTAATTTAGTTATAACGTTTATAGCATATCTAAATAAAACGAAATTACTGTTGGGAGGTGATATGTAATTACGGATGATCACACTTGTATTTGAGCCCAGCCCTTCTGATTACAGATCTACATCAGCCACCCTATCCACACATAGGCCTTATTTAATGTCCTTTGTAGATGTTACCCGCCAATTGTGCCAATTGTTGTAATGATTATTACTCAGACTAGTGAACTTGTTCGTAAGGAAAATGAGATAGCATTTATAGTATGGAATCGATGATGATGTGACAACAGAGAATATTAAGTAGTCAAGAGAAGGCAAGAATACAGACCTGTATTTTCGACTTATTTGCATCTTTACTAAAATGACTGCCATTGATGTTAAGTGGTAACAAAACTTCTCAAAACATTTAGATTGTCAATTATAATATTTGTTCTGGATTAAAAATTCATAAAAATTACACTTCTGGGAATGGTGACTAGGAACACAATTTACAAGCACTGTATCTCTGGGTGTATTGGTGTTCAATCCTGCTTTGCATTCTCTTTATCGTAATTTTGGTAACCCTATCAAGTATATTTAATGGAAACACGATCTCCCGGATGAGCTGTTTCCACTCTAAGGCAACAGGTGTCATTGCAGTTGTCTGGTTCTTACAGTCTTTGAAATTTATCGCTACTATTCTTGCTGCTTGTCTCTGTCTGTATACCATACTTGTAATAGTTTATAAAAATTAATTAACTTACACTAATAAAATAATAAACAACTAGGAACAGTTCTCACACGGATATTGTTATTCAGAAACATTACTTTCTATCACTTCATTTTTTAAATCATATTCAAAAGTAGAACACCAAACTCCGCTCGCTTCAGGAAATACCAGCGTTTTACAATCTTCCACAATTGGTTCCATGATATTATTATGACTGGCAGTTAAATGAAACCATGTCTTTCTCTGAAGATGTATTTATCTAATATCGTTTTTAAGTTGTGCTCCAAAGCATTTATAAATTGTAGTTTCATGTATAAACACCCTAAAGCAGATAAAATCTTTATTGTTCTGCAGCAGCATGATCTCATCTGGCAGACTAGGTTTTTAAAATTGAGTATAACACATGTTCTTAATTTTAAACATCTCATATATGTATTTAAAACTAGATTATAGCATTATATCGTCTAGCCCGGAACCCAAGTATTTTTTCCTTTCTCCAGTTACATTGTATAAGTCATGTGTTGTTCCAAGAACTTCTATCGCTACTTCCTTTTTTTACCTAATTATTACTTTGCTGCCTTCACTGTTTCATCTCTCAAAGCTACCCAGTCATCATCTGTTATAATCCTTTCTCCTATTTCAGTCAATTGTTGATTTATGCTGCCAAAAGCCATGCCGCAGTGGTAACACCGGTTTCCGTCAGATCACCAAACTTAAGGGCTGTCGGGCTTGGATGGGTGACCATCGGTCTGCCGAGCGCTGTTCGCAAGCAGGGTGCACTCAGCGCTTGTGAGGGCAAACTGAGGAGCTACTCGATTGAGACGTAGCGGCTCTGGTCTCGTAAACTGACATATGGCTGGAAGAGCGGTGTACTGACCACATGCCACTTCGTATCTGCATCCAGTGACCCCTGTGGGCTAAGGATGACACAGCGGCTGGTCGGTATCTTTGGCCCTGTTTGGGTAGAGTTTAGTTTAGTTGTCTTATGTTCTCTTTGAATCTCTCGATAACCTCTGGTTCTTTGCACTTACAGAGGTCACATCTCCTTACTTTTCTGCCTTTCTATATGTAATACCTTTGGTCTTTATCTGCAGTTCATAACCAACAAATCATGACCACAGTCAACATATGCTCCTGAAAATATTTTGTAATATAAGATCTGGCTTCGAAATCTCTGCCCTACCATTCTGAATAATCTGTGTGAATCTTTCCATTCTCTCCAGGTATCTTACAAACATAGAATCTTCTTTCATGATTTTTATGCCAAGTGTTTGTAATAATTTAAATGTACATTTGCAGAATTCTACCAAGTGGCTTTCCCATTTGTTACTTTCCCCCATTCATGTTCTCCTAGTACATTTCCTTCTCTTCTGTTTCCTACAATAGAGTTCCAATTGCTGATCATGATTAAATGTCCCACTCCATTATTGTTCTTAATACTTCATTTTCTCATTATATATTTTTCAATCTCTTCAATATCTAAGCTAAATTTATTAATATTGATGTAACTGGAGTAATAAATTTTGTGTATAAAATTATATTTCTAGCCGTTCTTGTGAACTGTTGTTTGTGAAGTAATAAAAAATATCAGAGTGTTACAACTATTACATTCGCCATCCAAGGACTGTAATAATTTAAAACAATTGTTGCTCTCAGTTTCTCTATTCTGGTTTTAGCCAGAAGACTTTCATCAATGCAAAATATGTAGTAAGATGCTCATCTGATCATTTGGCGTTAGTTGTTCATTTCTCACCTAAACTTTCGTGAAGATATCTCAGCTATTCACATCTTTCAATTGTATACCAATGTCCTCTAGATTTTTTTGATGCTCATATACCACAGTATTCTTGTTTTTGGGTCTGAGATAAAGACGTTCAGGTACTTTGTCGACTTGGAAGCTTTCTTTCTTATGTAGTGATATAACCACGCTCTATACTTGCTCGTTGATTCCATAGCTTTACTACTTTATATATCTTCACTTTTATATGCAGATCCCATTTTCTTATAATTTGGAGTCAGTATATTGTGCCAGATATTCCTACCTTCGTTTTGGGTCAACTGAAGAATGGGACACAACCTGTTGGTTTTGACCAATGACATCATAGTTTATTCAAAATATTAAGTCTTTATTTTCGAACCATACATAATAAATCTGTCATCTTCTGTGGCGAGGCGTCGTCATTGTAAATTGAATTAAATGAATGTGTTTTTAAAATACAGGGCTAAACATTGTGTATGAATTTTGTCGCTTGTATTAATTTAAATCATTTGTTCATTCCAATTCATTCTTTTCTTATTTTCACTCCTAGAGTGTTTGAAATATTTTCGAAGAACTGCTTTTATTCTGGACTATTTTTACTTTTTGATTTTCGTTTGTAGGTATGGATTTATCTATTCCTATGAATATGGAAGACTTGAAGCAGGGTCTGCCAACTGCAGCAAGGAATACTAATTTAGTTATCCCTTTCTTTCGCCTTCGCTAGAACTAGTTGTACTACGATATTCTTCAGTCCATACAAGTACCATCGATGAAGAAGAGAGCGACGTACGAAAAATATGTATCCCACACTTCAGTTAACCGATACAGATCAGCTGAATAATAGGATACTAGTGTTAGTGAAGGCGAAAAAAGCGACATATGTAACATTGGGATACTGCACTTCAGTTGAACTACAAAGGTAGTATCCTGTTCTCAAGCTGACCTATATAGATCAACTGAAGTACAGGATACAAAACTTTTTTCGCCGTCGCTAGCACTAGAATCCTATTCTTCACTTGACGTACATAGGTCAACTGAAGTACAAAATACAAATTTTATGTACGTCAAGTTTTTCGCCTTCGCTAACACTAGTATCCAGTTCTTCAGTTGACCTACATAGGTCAACTGTAGTACCGGATACAAATTTTATGAATGTCGTTTTTTTTTCGCTTTCGCGTAGTACACCTGAGGCACAGGATGCCAATTCATGTGCATTGCAATATCTGTGCCTATATTTTATCGAAAATAATATTCATGACAGCATTGTATGTAGAATGTGACTGAACTTTGTCATATTCTCGTAATACTAATAAAAAGGACTTCATCGTTAATAAAATTATAAATAATTATTGTTAAGGAGATAATTTAATATTCTGTAAAAAGTTGTATCTCAAGCAACAACCATATAAAAAGATAATGAAAATCTTAATCTTTTGTTGTCTATGATTTTGTAAGTTTTCTGCTCAGCTACCAAAGAGTGCATCCATTAGCGCTACTGATCTACAGTGCATTTTATTGGTAAATTGTGAATATTAACGTGTCTTCTAACACTGAGAAATATTTTCGAATGTTAATGCATATAGTGAAGGTGAGAGAAGTTGTAATACATATTATTTATTACGAGTAAAACATCCTGAAGCAGAATCAATAAGTGATTGTCTTATGCTAGCCACCATCTTAATAAATATTGCAGCGGACGTTTTAAACTGATTTTCTATATAGACTTCATTGATGTTGTTTATAATCGCAATAATTATTGTTTACTAGTGGCCAAGGAGCCACTCTGAGGTAATAAATTCCAATTAGACCGTTAATTCATCGAACTTCTATGAGTGCAAACAATATCTTACGTGGCATAAATTCTATCTTCTGATGAATGAAGCCTGGTACATTCTTAACAACTTTTATGAAATATTTTGACAGGAAATACATAATTGTTGTGTACATGTGGTATTGTGTGACATAACTGTTCATTTTGCTTAAAAGTGTTAATTTTGCTAAACGATCTGCAACTAGCAAACAGTCTTTTAAATAACAGCAGATTAATCTTGTTTAGTTCAGATTATTTTCACATATTTAGCTTGTTTGTTGGTTATAAATGATGAATTTTGTGAATGTACTTAGTTACATTTACACTGCTTGACAGACAACATTGCTACACGTTCTCAGGTACAGATTTCTTTAACAAACTAATGTTTGTTAGCCAGGAAAAGCAGTGATTAAGTAAAACCTTATGTCATGTTTATAATAAGTAACTAATTTTATTGCAATCTTGTTGAACCTGTACAACACATGTACAATTACACCACTCGCTACAACGTTATTTTTTCGTCTTGACTAGTGTTAGTACCCTATTCTTCAGTTAACCCATATGCATCAAGTGAAGAATGGGAAACAAATTTTACATACGTCAGTCTTTTCGCCTTCGTTAGTGCCATTATGAACTGAAGAATGAGATACTAGTAATGGCGGAGGCGAAAAAATTATCACCTGTAAAATTTGTATCCAGTACTTCAATTGACATACATAGGTCAACTGGAGAATACGATACTAGTGCTAGCGAAGGCGAAAAAGTCGACAATTTTAAATTTTTATCCCTTACTGCAGTTAACCTATACAGATAAACTGAAGTTGAGGTACACCATACTAATGTTACTTCTGTTTTTTTCTTCTTTCTTTTTTGCCCTAGTATCCAATTCTTCAGTTGAGCAATACAGGTCGACAGAAGAATACAACTCAAAGAAGCGTTATAATTCACATAATATTCGAAGTGTGGACGTACCTGACATGTCTTCCATCTGTTTTCTCTTGTTCCTTTGTTTCTAAACATTAGTCTTTGCATTAAATCTGCGCAATACATCATCTCTGATAACTTCCGACAAGTTGCATCCCATTCTTCAGTAACCCCTTCGTTTTTCTATTATGCTAGTAAAAATACCTCCGAGAGAAAAATGTTCCCACAAATATGTAGACACACTAATCTTATGTCAGAGAAGTAATGAATTGTGGTATTTAAAGGAAACATTTTTGTTGTAAATGTTCCATGTGGTTTTAGGATGCTGTTTCCGTGTTATGGCTGTTGATTTCATCTCTTTATCTTGTCCATTGACTGTAATCATTTCACCTAGATATTTACCACTATTAATACATTTCATTGTTCTGTATTTGGTGTTTTATTGTCCTTTACACTTGATGTTACTCCTTTTTATTTTTAAAAAAGTAATTTGCAAGCCAGTTTGGCAGCCAGAGTGGCATTGCGGTTCTAGGCGCTTGAGTCTGAAACAGTGAGACCGCTACGGTCGCAGATTCGGATCCTGCCACGGGCATGGCTGTGTGTGATGTCCTTAGGCTAGTTAGGTTTATGTAGTTCTACGTTCTAGAGGACTGATGACCTCAGATGTTAAGTCCCATAGTGCTCAGAGCCATTTGAACCATTTGAGTCGAGGCAGTTTGTTCTGCTATTTCTTTTAATAGAATTATTTGTTTTGTTGCTGTTTCAAAACCTTTTATGTCTATATCATCTGCACACACCTAAAGTCCATTTCCACAACATGCTCTTAATCTGTGAAGTTTTAATTCTGTTCACCAAATTTGCTTTGTTTTTTGCAGTACACATTTGACTAAAAGTGTTGAGAGTCATTACCCTGTCAAATCCTGCTTTAGTTCTAAAAGGTTTAGAAAGATATACTTCGAATTTTTTTAACTTTGCATTAATTGATGTTGCCCTTAATTACCAGCAGTTTCTCTTTAACTCACGTTTCTGTCATAGTGTGAAATAGCGTATTACAGTCAGTCGTATACACTTCCTTAAAATTTATGGATGTAGATAAAAATTATCTTTCCCAAAGAACATACAATCTTATTAATGTTTGCAGATCCAGGTTTTGTTCTACTATTATCAAAAGTTTACAGAATCTTCCATGATACTCCCAAAATTTATGTTCGGCTTTGTAACACCCTCTTACAGTATCTATCACTATAATTATGAGAACTCATCTGTTGATTAATAACAAAAGCACTAAGGTGCAGCTAGAGTCGTTATTTTTACTGCAAATTTTTCGTCACATAATTTAATATCTTATGTTATTAAAGGGTTCGTACGTTAAACGGACTGACTTGGAGCAGGAGACGTACCACATGACACTTTATATTCCGCTATCCATTCTTTTACGAATAAATTCATAAAACATTGTCAGCATGACCAGGAAGGATTCAGGATTCGCCCTCATAGCAGTGGAAGTATTTTTTACATGTGAAATTTCTTAATTTTTTTCAATTACTATTGGCTGTATTTGTTGCTATAGGCACACTTTTCTTCATAAGTAAGAGAGGGTCTTTGATGAATTTTGCACAGCATCTAAACCACACTGACAAGTGTATGAAACTCTAGAATTGATTTAATTTGTGAAAAATGACTGAACTTTTACATTTAGAACTTCATGTTCAGAAAAAACTCAAATTTTGTAGTTAATTATGTCAATTTTTACACAGTTTTTAATAGATTTAGAAAATTCTAGAGTTTTGCATGAAGGAGTTTGGTTTAATAAGCAGTGTAAAATTAATCAAAGATTCTCTCTTAGTTATGAAGAAAAGCGTACCTGTAGCAGTAACTGCAGCCAATAGTAACTATAGACAGTGGAAATTAAAATGTCCTCTGGTGCCCCTCCTCATCCAAGTCGGGCCATTTGTCCTCCTATCCCCCTTAAATACATTTGAGCAAAGCAATTTTTCTACGAACTTTGCAAGGAGCATGCTACAGAGACTGATTCAAACAGTGAAACAAGAGTGCACCAGGCCAAGATAGCAGTCAGTGTTCACACAAGAGAGCTCAATGGAAGTGATGCTTTCATGTAGCGCTAGTTGCCATCATATGTTTCAGCATTCTTGACATAGTAACAGTTATTTCCTATAGTATTGATACAAATCAACATGTACTTCTGTGCTCTGTTACGATTATTGAGATTAAACTACAGATCTCACAACTTGTGGCAGTTGTTTCTTACTGGGAGTATGAGACGCCAGGATATTAACCACCGTGCTAGTGCGTCCTTTATTATGCAATATATGAACCAAGACTAATTTTCAGTCATCGTTTAGTTCCTTTTATCCATATCTAATCTACTGTTTCATGTCGAACATCTATTTCTTCGTCAGGTGTCTTCTCCAGCAACATTTTTGTTTTCATTATTATGTTATATTAAAGCTACATTTACGTTTATAATTAAAATAATATATATCTGTGGAAGTATTATTTTATTCGTGCACATGAACTGTTGACAGATGATGCAAGGCACACCAATGGCTTTCACTTCTTGACAGCTTGAGCCTTTGAGTGAAATTCTGACAGGCGACGTCTATTGGTCGTATGTATGATATAATTTCGAGGGAGTCAGCTCAAGCAAGATAATTCATTCCTATTTATTTTGTATGGAAACAGTGAAACATGAAGTAACGAAAACCAGACAATGGAGGCATATTAGTGTCTATGAACTCTTTAATAACACCTGTACAAAACACTTTCAGCGTTCTGATCAAGTCAGTTGAGAATGACAACAGGCATTTAGGAGAGTTGCTCTGACTCATCTTCTTTTACAGAACAACCCATCGCCTTCTCCTTAACCACCATCACTGTTCTCTGTTTCATTATAGATTTTGCACATAAAAATGAGATTCTTCCATTACAACAGTCTGCAGTCAATAGTAAATGACATCATTCTGAAGATACACTACAATTTCATTAATAAATACAGCTGTTAGCCTTTAAGCGTTGAGTACTATGTGTCACAAACTGTGGTAATCTTATAAGTCGACATTACACAATGAGCGACTGAACATTCAGTTATAGACTGCATACAATGAGTAATATACCTGGGCAGCAGGCATGTATATAGTTTGTAGACCCTTCCAAGACTAAGCTGACTTATTGGATGCTTTATATGGCTGGTGCATTGTTTGTCATCTGCATGAAAATTCACTCAGTTGATCAGGTTTATTAATGTAGAAACTACAAGGGATTAACAATAGAAAAATATTATTTAGCAAGGGGTATTGTTTGAAAAACTTGTAATGCATGCAGGCATCTGATAATGAGAAACATAGTTTATTGGCCAGAATTTGAAGTGAAACTATTCTCATTAGATATCTACACTTTGATTAATCTGTGGATTCTGTGGAATCTGGATTACACAAACCAAAATAAATCTCTCTCTGCATAAAAATATGGAAAGAACAAGCACCTACACCAGCATCAAGTAACATTTTCTTCACTTGGTAGTGATACCTGTGCCATAGTGACAAAAACAGTCTCTCCTGAGAATGTGTCAGAGAAGGTATATAACACATATGAATTAAATATTAGTTTACTATTACACTAAGATTACACACATTAATATATGAAAAAATGGGTCTAATAAACAATTTTAATGATTCATTATGCTATTTTATTCACAATTTGACAAATAAAAATGAGCTTAGCTGTTACCACTTGAGCTTACAGAAAATTCCATAAAACTACACAAACTTTGCAGCTCCATATATGATTGCCAGAAAAAGCACTTTCTGCTCTTACTGTCCACACTCTTACTGCACATATGACAACAGTATTTGTCTATTTTTTCCAAAATATCCCTCATAGATTAGACGACATCCATTTCACCTCAACATTGGATGTTTTTGTTTATGTTTGAAAAACCAATTCTAAAAAATGGCAAAAGAAGGGGAAAAGAAATTTTGTATCCCTCTTAAGAGTGAAATGTTTGTAGTTCTAAGAAATGTTTAAATGTCACTCATGCTTTATATGTTACATAGGAGCTTGGGTTATACTTTACAAAAGCTTCGAATTATTGTCTTCCTTATCAATTTGCATACAATATTTTTATGCAATATAGATATGTAGCTATGACCGACAGAACATAAACAACAAAATGAAATTAGAAGTTCGATCTTATTAAATTATCTTAGTAACAGCATAACACCTAACAATGGAAATGGTGCAGAACAGTTTGAAAAGTGTGTTACCTTGACAGAAAAGTAAAACAACAAAAGAATAGTCTTTTATTGACAGGAGTAAATATTTACAATCTGTACGAGTGCTAACAGGAAAAGAAAGGGTAAAGCAATACAAGACAAGTGGTTGGACTTTTCCTCAAACACACAATCCAATATTGCTCTTCTGGGAGAGATTTCACCCCTTTCAACCTCAAAGCTTTTCCTTAACACCAAAGTCAATAACACGAAGAGCAAAACTGATAGATCCTTTAAACGCAGAGTTTGGTTTTTATTGCGCCATGCAGCAGGGTCACTGCTGACTAGGAGGTGAAGGAGAAAGTTGCGACCCTGAAACAGAAAATATATTGGTTAAAAATATTGAAATTCAATTTCTTAATGCCTTTTGTACTTCAGTTGTTACTCTAAACGAAGTGTAAAGTAAAGACTAAGTCATGAATTACGAGAAATATCCCCACTATGTCATCTGCACTACTCGCTCTGTGGTATCATGTTACATAAACGAAAAACAAATTTATGGAAGTAAACACTCGTTCAAAGGGTATTGGCGACAAAATATATAAAATGCGTCTCACTAATGTATATTTATTTTCACAAAGCTCATACAAATTAATAACTCAGTATCGAAACTATCTCCAATCAGTTAATGAAAATCTAGGAAGGATAAGCTTGGACATCTACTTAGCAACACCACTTGAAATCTGTCTTAACCTTTGCCCCAGTCGTTTTAGAACCTGCAAAGTGTGCTGAGTGAATTGCATGGGTGTATATGACAGTGCTCTTACACACTTAGGCCCAGATTCTTAGGGTCAAAATTATGAAAAGAGTAGAGAAGACAAAATGGAGTATTTTGGAGACAAGAAACAGCTAGCCAAAATTAACATTTCAGTAGTACGAGATGTTAACTGAATATTATGTCTAAGGCATATTTACAAGTTGCTTATATTTTGTAACAAATAACTGCCAATTGCATGGACGTTGGGTGCGTTGCCTTAAAAACAATACACAAACGTCTGTGCTGTATCCCCACTAAAGTTTACCAATTCGTGAATGGTTGTTGAAGATAATGCATTACTCGAAAAAGGAACTAGCAAAAACGCATTTAATGTGTGCTGCAGAATTATGCACCTCCTAGAGAGCTGAACGAATGTTCTGGATGTAGTACCACAACAGGCAAGCTTCTAATTGTTAGAAGTTTATTTCTGTGAATCGAAACTTAACGAGATACTGGGTCACTGAAGCCACAAGAAACAGTACTAGTAGTAGTAGTAGAGGGGTTTTGGGCGCACGACAGCAAGGTCTTCAGCGCCCATTCAGTAACATGGTGAGACGGGTGTCAAGAAAAATCCCTGAACAGGAATAGAAAACGAAACAGAAAACATGGGTAACAATCGTTGAAAAACATGTGCTCACCCACACCAAAGAGCGGGATGAAGCAGAGCGTCAGCAGTAAAACATGGACAACACAGGAAGAAAATGTTATAGGGAGCTAAAACAATGTAGCAGATGGAAGTGGCTGGCTGACCGCAAGGAAAAAAGGGGAGGAGTCAGCCACTCTGCAATACACTAACCTCCAGCCTAAAAGTTTAGGCCAGAGTACAGACACATCATAAAACTTAAAAACCCTAGACACACACTTCTCATCATTAGCTAAAACAGAAGGCAGATCCTCATCAACTTGTGCTTCTGCCCATGCATCACGGTATAAAAATGCAGTCTGTTAAAATGTGCCGGACAAAGATGTGCACACCACAAGCATCACAAAACGGAGGATCCTCCCGCCGTAATAAAAAGCTATGTGTGAGTGGACAGTGCCTGATCCGAAGACGTGTGAGGGCCACCGCCTCCCGCAGGAGGAACGCCACGGCCGAGTGGTTGACTTTATCAACCGCAGTTTATTGGCCGTCACCGCCAGCCATTCGTCCTCCCACAACTCCATGCACATCCTGTGGAGTGCAGCAATGACTGACTGCAAGGGAATAGGACACTGGACCACATCCTGCTCTCTGCAGGCCTCCTTGACAGCCCGATCGGCCTGTTCATTGCCCCATATGCCGTCATGACCAGGCACACAGCAGAAGGATACTTCTGTACCACGCAGTACATTAGGATACTCCACAATATACATGGGGCGTTCAATAAATAACGCATTACATTTTTTTTCTTGGCCTATTTCGGTTGAAAAATATATGGAAAATGTTGTGGGACATCATGTATATTCCCGCTTCGTGCAGTATAGTTTTAATGAAGTTCCGACGGGTGGGGGCACTACACATAGCCTTCAAAACGGCGTCTGTAATGGTGGTGTGTTTCAAGCAGAGAGCTGTTATTGAGATTCTTTTGGCGTAAAACCAGAGCATCGAAAATATTCATAGGCTATTGCATATTTTTATACAGAGATCTGGCATAGTGAGTCATTGGGCGAAGCGACTGTCGTCATCGCAACAAGTTCGCGCAAACTTGTTCTATCTCCCGCAAGCAGACGAGCCCCACACAGCTGTGAGTCTTGCAGTGTTGTAACGTGTGGACACTCTCATTCGAGATGATTCATGGATCACAATCAAACCACACGCTACTAAGCTGGACATCTCTGTTGGTAGTGCTGACGTACGCGGTCGTCAGTTGGGGTACTCAAAGGCGTGTGCCCACTGAGTCCCTTGCCGACTAACAAGTGACTATAAAGAACAACAGAGAACCATCTGTGCGGAAATGCTTGCACCTTATGAAACTGATAGTGGCAATTTTTTTGTCAAACATCGTCACAGGTGATGAAACATGGCTTCATCACTTCGAACTAGGAACAAAATGGCAATCCACAGAGTGCTGCCACTTATTCTCCTCTGAAGAAAAAATTCAAACTGTACCCTCAGCAGGTAAAGTCCTGGCGACAGTTTTTGAGACTCTGAAGGTGTTATTCTGTTTGCTGTCCTCTACATGGTGCAATGATCACTCTGGAATGTATTGTGCTACCCTTAGGAAACTGAAGAAGCGACTTCAGCGTGTTTGTCGTCTCAAAAATGGAATCGAACATCTCTTTAGACATGACAATGCAAGGTCTTACACAAGTAAGAATAGAGTTCACTGGATAGCTTTTCCTCATCCACCCTACATCCCAGATCTCACAGCTTCCAACTTACATCTGTTTCACCTAATGAGGGACGCACTGTGCGGGAAAGAGTGCGTGGATGATGGGAAGGTTATTAATGCAGCAGTACGTTGCCTCAGACGACGACTAGCTGAGTGGTAACATGCAGGCATACAGGCCCTCCCATTAAGGTAGTGTAAGACCGTCTTATTGAATGGAGATTATGTTGGAAAAATAGGGTTCTGTAGCCAAAAGAACGGGGAATAATATGGTGTATTGGAACCTGAATAAAATCATCCTGCTTTCAGAAAAAAATCTGTTGCATTACTTCTTGAACGCTCATTGTATATAAATTTTACCCAAAGTTTGAAATGATCCTGTAAATGCTGATGGAGTTCGGTGAGGGCACACTGCTCCAACTATACTGATTGTTGCTAACCTGTAACTTCGCAATTCAAAGAGCTATATTTTTTACGTTTCGTTATGTAAATGTTCGTGTGAGCACTAATCTGCAGAAGGCTACGTGGTTATCAGTCATGACAAAGTTACTTTGGTTCAAATGGTTCAAATGGCTCTGAGCACTATGGGACTTAACATCTGTGGTCATCAGTCCCCTAGAACTTAGAACTACTTAAACCTAACTAACCTAAGGACATCATCACGAGGCAGAGAAAATCCCTGACCCCGCCGGGAATCGAACCTGGGAACCCGGGCGTGGGAAGCGAGAACGCTAAAAGTTACTTTTTCCTTTCTCTTTTTTTTCTTTGTGTTCACAGACTTTGAGATGACAGAGTGTGACAGCTCGACAAAGGGGGTGTGGCGGTCTATCAAAGCTGTCAGTACAGACCTCTATGAGCTTATAACGTGGCCAGTCATCACGACATTACAGGCGAACTATTTCCAAGTGTGGCAAGGAATATTTGTTGTACATTATACCTAATACTGGACCCAAGTAAGACGACTAGCAACAGTGGTAAATTGTACATTGGCCACCAGCACAGTACAATGCAGAAAATGGAATACTGCAATCCTTTAATAGTGCTATGAAAAACCGAACACTGCCATTTAAAAGACCCCCTTAGTACACATAAATTACCGTTGTAGTCCATGTCAAGCAATGAGTGATGTACAAGTTATTGAAGACTAAAGCAGATTAGTTAGTAAATTAAGCGCTTTCGTGATTATTATGTACTGAAACATATTCAAATAAACGACGTCAAATAGTACATTCATTGAAGAGAGAGATCATATGTTGCTTACAAATGTGTAGTTATCTTAATACTTTCTTTGATTTTAAGTTTTTTCTGCAGTAGGGAGAAATGAATGTTTCTTAAGTATTCAGACAGGCGACGTCGTCCAGTGGGCAGGTGATATGTCTGCAAGCCAACTTCTTGCAATATTCAGGCGTTCCTGATTGTCTTCTCCCTCCACGCTGGTAGTATCTAGTTGGCCGTAGTCGGGATTGGACCTGTTGCAGGGTGGGGAGGATGTTTTAAGAATCCTCTGTGCCAGTGCTCCCAGAATTGGATACAGGGCTCCTTCAGCAAGGCGACACCTCGTTCTCATCCTCTTTAGCTGATGTGATGGGAGCGATTTCCACGCAGACTGCCGTGCTATTGTTCGACCATGCTCAAGGAATGGTCCCAAGTCTTGTTTAATTGAAACAGCTGTCTTTATTTATTAGTTGGTAGTGCGAACGGATGTCTACAGCCTCTTTTAGAATACTGTCCAAGAAGGTGTGGGACTGTTGTAATAGCTTCATGCCTTCATAATTTAAGACATGTCCATGGGAGATGCAGCGCTGTGCTACAGCAGTCTTTGTTGGTTGTTTGTTGTCTTTTTAGCGTTTACGCTCCATGCATCTCCTCTGTACTGTACAATCAGGCTGGACTACATACATTATACTGCATCAGCAGGGGATGCGGTACACTCCTGATTTCCGAAGTCCTAAGTCTTCCTTGAGCGAGTCCCAACACAGCTTTCGTCATCGTCATGGAGTATGCACTTGATATTATGTTTCCAAAGAATTCTTCAGATTTGTATGTTCCCGAGTACTATGATAAACGACATTTGCAAAAGATGTCATGATTTGGTCGTCTTGGCATCTCAGCAGAAATACAATGGAAGCCAGAAGGCGTAGCTTCCTGTTCTGAAGCTTGTCGAGCTTCTTAATTTTGCTTCGCATTTCCTCCCCTTAGAGGTACTTGTGGGTGACTTCAGATTTTCCCGAAATAGGAAGATTTTTAATGTTTCTTGGGTGTTCACCTGGGGGGCATCATCCAAAAGGGGAGATATTTCAGCAAGCTGGCTTCTTACCATGTCCATCGGAGATGCAGTGCTCTTCTACAGTAGGCTAGTCAGCTCCTCGTTGTCTGAGTGACTTTTGTACTCCATGCATCCTTCCTGTTCTATTTAGTGAATCTCGCCTACAAATATTTTCCCACACTGGTGGGGCTTGCTGTAAATTCCAGCTTTTCACAGTCCTAATGTCATCCTTGACTGATTCCAGCCAGGCTTTCGTTTTGGCTGGTGGGTGGAACACACACGTGACGTTGTGTTTCCGTTGTATTCTACGTATTTTCGCTAACGTGTTCCAGAAGTATGGGATAAAAGCCGTCACAACAGTTTCATGTTCATCCTCCACTGAAGATGACCTCGGCTGATTCGGTCTTATGGTACATTACATCTGGTGGTCCTGTTATGTGCTGCAGTTCGGCAGCTAGACTGTCTTGGTCTGAGATTTTGCGTGCTCTATGTATTAGCCTTCTTGGAACATCTCGGTGTGAATGTGTATGATAGGTGGAAGCCTGCAAGTATAAATATGTGTGTATCAATTCACGGTAGACGCTGTATCTTAGTATGCCATCTGGTATTCGCTTGACACGCACATACACAGATCGAAGTTCATTATTTTCCTTTATTTCAATGGTGAATTTCATTTTTTGGACCAGCGAATTCAGGTGTTACAAGAAGTCTCGTAAATGATGTCGTCAATGCCACTAGATTATGAATTTATCATATTATAGAGTGAAAAAAGTACAAGTGCTATAGACTACTGACTCCAGAGTATCTTCTCCATAAACGCATTAGTCACCATTGTTGATAGCAAGCAGTGCATCACCATTCGGTTCGTTTGTCCTTGGTAACTTCCGTCAAATAGAAAGTAGTTTTAAGCAAGTAATTCAGTTATCTTAGTGCTAACCCAAAGTTTTCTGATATGAGGTATAGGAAGTTTCTTAGAGGCACCCTTCTACTCTTCACAATGGAGACAGAAGAAAATAATCAACTTCCGTTTCAGGACGTGCTCAACCAACGAAGGCCAGATGGCACACCAGTGCACAGCATATACCAGAAAACATTGCATACAGTTCTGTACTTGCACACCTCCAGCTGTCATGCCCCTTCACAACAAGGTGTGCTAACACACTAGCGCACAGAGCACCCGAAATCTCGCATGGAGATAGTCTAGCACTCGAATTGCAGCCGCTAAAGAGCGTGTTCCATATACGGTTACAGCAACCACCGGACACAACGTCCCATAAGACCACAGAATCTGAAACCATAGCCTGTTGAAGATGAAGAGAATCCTGCTGCAATCGAAATTATCCCATATGTCGGGAAAACGTCAGTGAAAATCCCAAGAATACTATGGAAACTTATTTAGAAATGAATATTACACTCACCAGCCAGGGGGAAAGCCTTGTTGAGCTCAGTAGAGGATAGCTGAGGACTCGGGAAACTGGCAGTTTACTGTGTCCCCTGCCTACAGAGGAAAATGTGGTAGGCCAGAATATCCGGGTGGTACAGGAGAGATGCACAGAACACAAACACTTCAAAGACAATGAACAGCCCACAGACTTCGCTGTAGTAGAACAACGTATCTTCCATGGACATATCATAAATTACGACGACACTTATTTGTTGCAACCTTCCAACATCTTCTGGGATTGTATTCTAAAAGAAGGTGTAGAGGTGTGAGTACACAATGAACTAATAAATAAAGACAGCAATTTTCTGTTGAGCAAGGCTTGGGACTCTTACTTCAGCATGATTAAACTGTAGCGGCAGTCTGCCTGGAAATCTGCTCCCACCACCACAACCAAAGTAGACGAGGATGTGTTATTGCTGTGCAGGCAGTGATCCACGCCTGTCACTGGTGGTAGCGGGACTGTGAATACCAAATAGTAGCGCTTGGCGCATTTCCCCCACCAACTGCCTCAGGTTTGGGCCCAGAGACAGTGGGCTACAGGCCGCTAGTGGGGGTTGGGTGAAGGATATATAGGCGGTACCCAGTGGAAGACAATTAGTCATCAGGAAAGCCTAAATATGACAAGAAGTGGCCTGCAGAAACATCGCACTTTTTGGATGATGCTACCTGGATGAATACCCAGGAAATATTCAAAATCTTCCTATGTCGGAAAAATCTAAAATTACACATCTGGTAGCTTAGTGCGTAGGAGATGCACAGCAGAATTAAAGCACTTGACAAGCTTCAGAACAGGCAGGAGCAACTTCCAGTCTCACTTTTCATTCTGCCGAGATGCTGAGAGGGTTAATGAGAGAACTAGATAACCTTTGAATGACCTTTAGTGTTATATTACAATGATTCATTCATACATGTCATACTGAATGTCACTGACGACATGTCGCAAGGTCACCCAAGAGAGCTGAGGAGAAGTAGAGGGGGTGGGGATGGGGAGCGTGGTATAATGGGTGTGGAGCACCCTGCCACATCGTTTTTCTCTCATGCAATGGGAATCATTCGAATTCTGTGGTTTTTGGTGAGAAGACCATTTGATCTTTTGTTTATTGCTACAACAAATTACTCCAATTACGTGATGGCAGCGTCATAGTGACAGGACGCCTACATCGCACTGGTGTTACACTGGTGTTGCAACAGTGTACTCCAGTATTGCATTGACGTCAGTGTTATGATGCGCTGTGGACTGTGCTTTATCACCTGCTGTGTGCATGATCACGACTCTGACGTTTTCCTGGCCTTGTCATACATGCGTGTTGCGATTTTTCTGCAAGTGTGGCGTCGCATAACAGCTGTTTGAGACACCATCAGCGTGTGCTGTGAGCGCTTGCTGGAGCTGTATCTGACATAAACTACACGTTGTACACATAGAAACATTAAAAACTAGTACATGAGCCTCCTCTTCTTCCCCTAGTCCCGATATTCGCTGTTCTTATATTCAATCACCTCACACTCATACATGCATAAATATACTGCCTAAAATGCATGGATCTTGGACTATTTCATACCACAGCATGGTGATATACATCAACCGTTTCCAGTATCAGCGACATGGCGTATGAGAAAAGCAAGTATGTTGCAGTAATAATGAAAAGGCGATCGAAACCCTATTTCCATCACAAATATTTTTTTAAAAAAAGCTTCACTAAAATACATATTAATAGCTATTGATAAACTGTGCAACCAGTAATGTGATAGCTTTGAAAAGCTAACCATGTCATTCCAAATAGTGCTGTTTGCGGTCACTTACGGCTTAAACATGATCACATAAAACAGGCCAGAGTGCATCATAACAGTGGTGACAGTACGACACTGGTGTTACACTGGTCTGACCCCAGTGTAACACCAGTGCAACACTTTGCACTGGCATCATGTTACTGCAACACCTGTATCGTGTAATTTGAATAATTTGTTACAGCAATAAAAAAATTGATCAAAGGGTCTTCTTACCAAATTGCACCGAACTCAGATGATTCCTACTGCATGAGAGCAAAATGGATGAGGGGGAGGCAGCTCGATTCCCTCTGGACTAGTTGCCCTCTGCTCCCCTCCCCTGGATGACCCTGTCAAGTGTCGTCAGTCACCTTCAATGTAACACGTGAAGTTGCATCAGCTGTAATATGACACCACAGGTCATTTGGAGGTTATCTAGTCCTCTCCTTCACCTTCTGCTGAGAGGGCCAGATCATACCATCATTTGCAAAGATCACCAGAAGCCCTGAACCTAGTCAGAGAGGATCTGCTGCAGTCAACATAGATTCAAAGGGATCTCAAGAGAACTCTTTATGCTCTGTCTCCACTGGCATGAGCACTCTTCACTGACATAAGGCAGTGGGTATACATATTACCTGGCCTCAAGCCAAGACACCATGGAAGTCAGCCATTTGGAGACAAAATAAATATGAACGCCATGGGTCTAAGCCACCATAAGAACCACCTTGGGGAATTGTAATCAATTGTACAGAGAAAATAATGGACGATGTTACCTTATATGTACTAGAAACGAGACTAAATTTCTCAACAACACTGATTTCCCTACCAACAGCAGAATTTATCATCGCAATTGAACAGGTAGATCTTGCACTTCGAAAGGTCCCTGCAGAGGAAATATGACGTGAAATATGTTGTACTGACACTGGGGCTCCTCCGCCGAATACGAACGCCTCCAAGGGAAAGCACTTAAGCATCTTTGAGAAGGTTGTGAGACAGTCGTCCTCACAGCAGACAAAGTAAATTCTGTGGTTTGTTATCACATCATGTACACAAGCAAAAATGTATGAGCAATTAGAGGATGGTGCTTGCAGGGAAACAGATGATGACCCTGCCAACTAAGTGAAGAGGAACACCACTGAACTTCTCCAATATACATTCCAAGGCAAGATGGTGAAGAGATATCATCTACAAGCTGCTGCATTAGCTAGACTTTATGGACAACCTTAAGCCCACAATCCAGGAATGCATCTCCACCCAATTATCAGTAAGATCAGTGCACCAATTCACGAATTAGCAAAACATCTGACAATGATGCTGAACATCTTTGTGGGCAAATGACAGTACCTCATAAGGAATATGGAGAACTTCGTCCAGCAGGTCCAGAACTTCCCACAAGCCCAAGAAGACCCAGTGGTGAGCTTTAGTGTTTTCTCTCTTTAGAAGGATAACTGTATGAGACTCCCTAGTCCTCTTAGGAGAAAATGTTGGTACAGCACTAACGAATCTGTTTGAATTCATTACATCAGCCTACTTTCTATGCAATGGAAACCATTATGAACTAACAGACTGAGTTGCCTCAGGTTACCCACTATCACAGGTCATGGGCAATATGTTTATCTAGGAATTTGGAGAAGAGATCCTGGTGTCAGCAGTCTACAGGCCCTCATGCTTTTTTCAATATGTAGATGATACATTCATTACCTGGCTGTGTGGCCAACGTCATCTATAACACTTCTTGCAGCACCTAAATTCTATGCATCAAAACATCAATATCATGATGGCGATTGGAGAAAACAATCAGCTACCATTTGTAATATATTTATCAAGTGGAGGGTTTTTTTCCAGTGTTTTCTCAAAGCACTGAAATTTATCTTAGTTATATTCACATTTTTCTTCATAACAAACATTTATTAATACTTTTGTTAAAATGAGAACACGCTGTTCTGACTTCATCTATAGAAATAGTGTTTATTGACTCTAACTATACTTTCTCTCCCTTTTATTTTTTCATTTTTTTCGGTTTGTGAAAGTGTTTTTGGTCTTTGCATTATTTGTTCTCTATGTATTGACTTCTCCTGTTGTTTTTGACTGTCTTAACGTTAAAGTATTTACTATTAATTATTTTCTTATTTCCTCTTTGATATTAAAATAAGTCATCATGACTTGAGTGACTGATTACTTTTTTACTTTAATTTTGTTGAGTTTTTGGCTTGTTGTTTAATGATTAGTGTTAGAGATTCAGTTTATTTATCTTCTTATCTCATTAAGTTTTTATGTTTATATATTTTATTCTTCATTCACTAGATTATGTTAAATACCTTTTAAAATTCATATGTGAGATTGATTCCTACTTGTTTAACTACGATTGACAGTTTTTCTTCATCATTAGTTTCATGCAAGGTCTTATGATTTTGTTCATACTCTTATTTTCATTTCTTATTGGTTTTTGGCTCTTATTATTTTATATAACTTTAGAATTTTTAGTTAACAGGCCAATACCTTTGACTGTCTCAGGCTCATGTGGATGTGACAGTTTCTGGTAGAAAACTTTTTGCTGGTGTTTTATTGATGTGAGTGGATATGGTATATTTTATTTAATGAAGGTTATTCAAGTTTGGGTTCAAAGTTCAACTATCGTATTATCCTGGGTTTTATCAGAATAGATTATCAGGACACATTTGTTTCCATTAAGTTTATCAGAAATCTTTAATTGCTTACAACTGGTACTCATATAATAATACTTATTCATGGTTTAATGGCTACAAATTAACTGGGTTGTATATGTACATTTTCCTTAGCGAGTCATCATCATTCATACTCTCTTCTTCATTTTGTTTATAAAATGTTATTTACCATTGTTTAGGTAGATGAGCATCATTAATTAACAAGTGTAATAATCTTACAGCTAGTATGGCAATTTGGAGATTTCTTTTAAGAGCATCTAACGTAGCAGCACATCCTGTTTTTAAACTGGTGGGTGAATTACGTTTAGTAAATAGAATTATTGTCTGCTCTTTCTTTAGAGTTTTAGCATGAATTTTTTGTCTGTTTTTAGAGCTGTTTATATATTTTCTGCAAACTTGCAACTACGAAAATCTTACAGGTAGTTTTTGAAAGCATTGTGGGTTGCATAAAACCTACCAGTAGAGGCAGTTGAATCACCTTGTATACTTGTACTTTTGATTATTTTCATGAATCTCACCATTAACTTGGCTTAAGGAATTTAATAAAAAAAGATTATACTCCAAGTGCTCTTGCATAAACACCAGCTGTTTTGGAACACTACATGTTACTTCGTGTATATTCCAATGCTATCCATAATTTCTGGTTAGTGTTTGTTAAATATTAAAGCTGTAAATATCGAGCTTTCTCAAGTTTTCATTCGTCTCATTTCTTTTGTGATTTAAAACTTACATTTAGTAAACATTGATGGTGTGTTTACATCCTAGTTTGAATGTCTGCCTGCTGTCTAACTGCCATGTGTTGTTTTGGATTAATTACAGTACTTTACATAATTTCCTAATAGCTTCAGTTTAAGGTTGTAGTTAGACATGCTCGTTAGTTATCATTCACTTCTGGTCTTCTGCTACCAAAAACTTCTTTCCATCAGATACCTGCATGTTATTTACATATTCATGCTTTCATGTCTACCTCTCAGCTTCACAACTCACCAAAAGGTAGATTTTTACTAATTGTTGCATTATTACAGCTTAAGCATGTTTTGTGAATTTAGTTTACAGTAAGAGTAGCATTATGTGTGACAACATGGATGTTGTCACAGCTCGTTACAAGGTGATACCCAAAAGTTTCCTGAATGTATGTGTGGCCAATGAAGTCTAGCTGCTACGACGAAACGCCAACAATAGTTCCTTTGCGAGTTAGCAGTTTAAGCGGTTTTGTTCTAGGCAGTCAAATTTAGATTTTATGCGCATTTGCCCATGCTTGTGTGTTGCGAAATTGATGTTGGCATCTGCCAGGGAACAATGTGTGTACACAAATTTTCTTTCAGACTCGGGAAACTACTACTTATACATACAACATGTCAAAGTAAGTGTCAGGAGAGCTCGCAGTCAAACTTCCGACTGTTTTTAAAGGTTTCAAGATGGCAGAACATCGTCTGGCGATCATCCCAGTTCAGGACGGCCATCAATCTGCATTACTCATGAGAATGTCGCTGCTGTTCGGCATACAGTGCTGGAATATCATAGGCAGAGATTCCAGGACGTACATAATGTCGTGTGACAGTCTTATGGGACGAACATATTGGTTTTCTTCATCATGACAACACGAGATCACATGCTGCGCTAACCACCCAGAGGTTTCTAATAAAAAATAAAATGACACTTGTTCCTCATCCACGATATTCACCCAAACTGGCACCGACTGCCTTTTCTCATTCCCCAGAATGCAACTCAAGTTACAAAGCTGAATATTTGACACAGTTTACTAGATTCAAACAGAATCGCAAGTGCTACTAAACAAGCTCACGAAAAATGCATAGCAAGGAAATACATTCCTGGAAATTGAAATAAGAACACCGTGAATTCATTGTCCCAGGAAGGGAAACTTTATTGCCACATTCCTGCGGGCAGATACATCACATGATCACACTGACAGAACCACAGGCACATAGACACAGGCAACAGAGCATGCACAATGTCGGCATTAGTACAGTGTATATCCACCTTTCGCAGCAATGCAGGCTGCTATTCTCCCATGGAGACGATCATAGAGATGCTGGATGTAGTCCTGTGGAACGGCTTGCCATGCCATTTCCACCTGGCGCCTCAGTTGGACCAGCGTTCGTGCTGGACGTGCAGACCGCGTGAGACGACGCTTCATACAGTCCCAAACATGCTCAATAGGGGACAGATCCGGAGATCTTGCTGGCTAGGGTAGTTGACTTACACCTTCTAGAACACGTTGGGTGGCACGGGATACATGCGGACGTGCATTGTCCTGTTGGAACAGCAAGTTCCCTTGCCGGTCTAGGAATGGAAGAACGATGGGTTCGATGACGGTTTGGATGTACCGTGCACTATTCAGTGTCCCCTCGACGATCACCAGAGGTGTACGGCCAGTGTAGGAGATCGCTCTCCACACCATGATGCTGGGTGTTGGCCCTGTGTGCCTCGGTCGTATGCAGTCCTGATTGTGGCGCTCACCTGCACGGCGCCAAACACGCATACGACCATCATTGGCACCAAGGCAGAAGCGACTCTCATCGCTCAAGACGACACGTCTCCATTGTCCCTCCATTCACGCCTGTCGCGACACCACTGGAGGCGGGCTGCACGATGTTGGGGCGTGAGCGGAAGACGGCCTAACGGTGTGAGGGACCGTAGCCCAGCTTCATGGAGACGGTTGCGAATGGTCCTCGCCGATACCCCAGGAGCAACAGTGTCCCTAATTTGCTGGGAAGTGGCGGTGCGGTCCCCTACGGCACTGCGTAGGATCCTACGGTCTTGTCGTGCATCCGTGCGTCGCTGCGGTCCGGTCCCAAGTCGACAGCCACGTGCACCTTCCGCCGACCACTGGCGACAACATCGATGTACTCTGGAGACCTAACGCCCCACGTCTTGAGCAATTCGGCGGTACGTCCACCCGGCCTCCCGCATGCCCACTATACGCCCTCGCTCAAAGTCTGTCAACTGCACATACGGTTCACGTCCACGCTGTCGCGGCATGCTACCAGTGTTAAAGACTGCGATGGAGCTCCGTATGTCACGCACGGCAAACTGGCTGACATTGACGGCGGCGGTGCACAAATGCTGCGCAGCTAGCGCCATTCGACGGCCAACACCGCGGTTCCTGGTGTGTCCACTGTGCCGTTCGTGTGATCATTGCTTCTACAGCCCTCTCGCAGTGTCTGGAGCAAATATGGTGGGTCTGACACACTGGTGTCAATGTGTTCTTTTTTCCATTTCAAGGAGTGTATTAATAATTGAAAAAATCGTTCTGAACGATGTATACACACCCAAAGGGGACTACATTGAAAGTGATGCTGATAAAGACCCAGTCCGACTAAAGAGTAATTTTACTCATTAGTGTATTTAAGGAACTTTTGAGTAGCACGTAGTAATTTGGGAAAAACATGTCAAGACTAAGAGCTGTTGTTTCACTAGGGTGACTTCAGTGGGAAAGTCACTAAAGTGTGCTCTTCCATGGAGTAGTAGACTGTGTAGTCATGACAAGAAAACCATGGAACAGGGAAGAAAGATCATTTTTTTCTTTTAAATTGGCCTATAGCTTCAACTTCATCATTATAACAGGCTGTTTTAAAATACAATATATTATTTTCATTAGTAGTTTCGGACACTGTCCTTTCTCTGGTGCATCTTTAACAACAGATGTGGCTACATGATTTTCAGTTCATTAAATAATAGCGTGCCCTGGAGACTTGTGCCCAGGCAGTCGTCAACAATCGTCAACATATGTATGTTACAGTTATATGACCAACTGGCCAATGTGCAGTGCACAAATATGCGTGGCGCGCGACATTTTAATTAACTGACAATGATGTACTCACATCTGTTGCTATAGATGTAAAAGAGCTGCATTCAATTACGATCGAATTCGGTCCTGTATCAGCTGTGAATATCTCAGAACATATAAAAATATGTGTTAGACCAGCATAAAAACCCAGATTTCCTGCTTGTTGTGAGGAGTTGTCTTAACCACTTTGTATATGAGAGCAAGCTTCCAGTAGCAGCCCAAATCTCCATTGGCTCACACTGTATTACCGTAATTACTGAACCGAGTGAGTCATTTGTTTCCTCCCAATATTGCCTTGCTAAGGCTTGAAATACCGCAGAGTAGTGTCTTAGTCACTGCCTTGATGACCAACACCCACATTCAGTTAAGAACGAACTCGCAGACCGCGAGTCTGGTTCCATGACAGCTGTAGAAATATTCCAATCAAATGGGAATTTATGCCAGACTGGTGCTCAAAAGGAGATTTCCCACTTGTCATGAGCAGTCGCCTTAACGACTTTGCCTATCTGAGCATACTTCTCCATTTGTCCCGGTGTCTATGCTCCCTTGTGCTTACACTGTGTTACTGTGATTCCTGCAGGGGGTAAGACGCTGTTTTCTCTCTCTATTGATATGACACAAAGAACTGCAGTGCACTCTCTGAGACATTGTGTAGACGATCAACAGCTGCTTTCAGATACTGCTATGGAATCATAATTGACAAGGAGAGCCTTGGTATGTTTTTTGGAAAAAATAGAATGCAACAGGCTTTATGTCTAGGTTGGCAGAAAAGTCATGTAGCTAGGAAAGAGTCCTGCTGCTAGGTAGCAGTCATGGGAGACGTGTAGGCCAAATGTAACAGGTGTCAAGTATCATGAAACCTAGGGCCAAGCTTAGCCGGTCTCCAGGCTGTAGAGATTGTTGGGGCCTTATGTTGAGATTCTCATGGAGAGGATGACGTACTTACTGGAAGAATAAGAAACAGCATGACTGGAAACATGGAACATAGTACTAAAGGTGATCTGGAGGAAATGGGAGCAGCAACAGCACACATCTGTGTGGGATTTGTGGAGGTTTTATATTGCCGTGACCAGCCCTGTGTTAACAGAGCTGTTAGCCAAGTTAACAACGAGGTTAGTGGCTTGTTTACAGTGTGAGGCGGCGACAAGCACAAAAGACAAGATCTCAGTGATCGCTGGAATCAAAGGGATGCATTTTTTACATTGAAATCAAGTAACAGATAGACAGTGTTGAAAGATATTAGAGCAGAAAAAGACCATAATACACGTAACAGTTTCCAGAAAAATAAAATTAGTTTGTTTCATCTGAGAATGATGTGGTTAAAAAACAAGATAGATGTGTTTATTGCATACCTAGTAAATGTGGGAAATTCCAATGTGATATATATTGTGTGGCTTCCAGAACACCATGTAACCACAGGGGTTATGTTAAACATCAGGGATTATAGACTAGAATCGTTTTCCTATACAGTTAATATGGAAGTTGGACACCAAATTATAAATATGGAAACAAATAGTTTTTGTGTTGAGCAGAATCTAGAAGAATGTACTTGAGAGCTGCTGCTGCAAGATACTTCTCTGACAACTGTAACAGTTTGTAGACCTAGGAAACCACCAACTCTTTAAGAGAAATCGTGATGCTTTAATGAGCTACCTGTAAGATGAGAAGAAACTGCTAATATTTTCTAGAGATTTCAGTACAGATTTCGTAAAAGATACAGACAGGAAAAATGAACTAGAATTATTATTTGAGAGTTGCAAACTAACCTCAGTAGTCAGTTTTCCAGCTTGTGTGTAACAAGATAGTAGGACACTGACAGGTAACATTTTTATAGACATTGCAGAGGCTGAAACAATTAATCTCTACCCAATTGTTAATTGACTATCTGATCATGTTGCACAATTAATTGAAAAAGACATTATGGCTCCTTACAGCCTTGAGGCAGGTTCTTACAAACCAGTGGGGACAAAATGATTTAAGAGTAAGTTAAAAGAGATGGTATGGCATGAGGTACATATAGAAAGATATACTAATGCAAATTCAATTTATTCTATAGTAACTTGATGCCATTACTTGAAAGTTGCGTTGCTATAATGTTATCCAGAAGATCCATTGAAGTAAGCCATGGATAAGTAAGCAAATCAAAAATCTCATGCAACAGAAACAGAGAAAATAAAAGCCACAATAAGTCAGGATCTGACATTACTTGTATACCACAAAATATACTGCAGTATTTTAAGGAAAGTCATTAAATAACAAGAAAAGAAGTATGCACACCCTGTCTTTTATTAATAAATTAATACGATTAAAACTATATATGATTTTGTCAAATAGAAGACACGACAGAAAGTCAGTGTACAAGATACCATAACAATTAACCTAAATGACAATGTTGGACTGATAATTCACAAGTTGCAAATACTTTCAACAATTACTTTGTAAATGTAGCAGAAAAATTGGATGAATGGTGCAGTTCAAGAAGCTCAGTAATGTATTAAAAATGTTATTCCAAAAAACTTAAAATAACTACATGTAGCACCAGCACCCTTTACAGAAATTGATGGAACTATAAAAAATTCCCTAAAAACAGATGTTCATGTGGTGTTGATTGAATTCAAGATACAATTTTCGAAAGTTGTTCCAACTCAATAAGCAGCGTTCTTGGAGACACATCTAATGTATCACTAGGACAAGGAATTTTTCCAGGCAGGTTAATATGATGCAACTGTTACACCTCTTCATAAGAAAGGGGGCAATATAGACTTATTTGCTTGCTGAACTCTTTTTTCCAAAATATAGAAAAAAGTATTGTACTCAAGGGAAGTCTCACACTTAAGTAAAAACAGTTTGTACGGCATACCACAGTTTGGATTCCAGAAGGGGTGCCTGACTGAGAACGCTATGTAACCATTTAACATCAAACAGTAAAAGCCTTTATGAATAAAATATTGCCAGTTGGTATTTTTTGTGATCTTCCCAAGGCATTTTATTGTGTAGATCATACTACTCTCTTCGAAAAAGACAAGTTACTGGAAATTATGCCTATAAATACAGCTGGTGTGAACCATACTTAACAAAACGAATGTAAAAGGTTGTGCTGAATAATTCAAACAATGTTGGAAGGGTAGAAAATTTTGATGACTGTGTAGAAATCACAAAAGGAGCCCCATAGGGTTCAATTTTGGGTGCACCCCCATTTCTTATAAATCTGAATGAGCATCCCATTAACATTCAATGGGCGGAATTGATACTTTTTCAGATGACATTAGGATTTTAATAAATTCCAAAAGAGGGACAGATACAGAAGATATTGCGAATGATATTTTACAAAGAATTATTAAGCGGTTCTCAGAATGTCAGACGCTCCAAAAATTAAAAAGAAAACACTCTATATTTAGGTACTGTACAAGAAATGGAGTCTTACCAACAACAGATGTAGCACATGATCAGGAGTCTGTAAATGGGGTCGCATGCTCCAAATGTTTGGGTGTACATACTGCTGAAAACTTAAACCAGAAGAAGTATATTACTTACCCTTTTACTGAACTAAGTTCAAATACTTTTCTCTTTGTATAGTTGCTACTTGGAAACAAATGTCATGTTTTGAATATTTCCACTCATTAACATCTTATGGAGTAGTTTGTAAAATATCTGACAGATAGCAAAGCACATTTAAAATCTAACCTAAAATCATTTCTCCTTGACAACTCCTTCTATTCTATAAATGAATTTGTAATTCCTATTTAATAAGTGATAGCCTCTAAAAAAAATGAAACCCCCTTGTTTTTAAGTTACTTGCATGGGTAAAAAATTGTGTTTATTAATGTTAATACTAACCATGTGTACATATCCTTTAAACTGGCTCATTCCACATAATTTTGAAAAAGAAAACTTCATATCATTTATGGATCTGTAACTAACTACATTCATAATTCGTCTTGGTGATAATTTTGCATATGACTTCACGCAAATATTATCTTTCTACACTGATTCAGCTTGCATTAAAAATGAAAATTTTTGCAACTGCTTATTCAAAACCTGCATTTTTCCATCTACTTAGTCTTGCACTACGTTAGGTATTATTATTACATTTTTGGGTTTAATAATTATAATCTGAAGACATTATTTATGGGTTCTATTTTAAGTTAGACACCTTTAATTTCTGTTTGTTTCCATTTTTCTACATAATCTTTAAGCTAAATACTGTTTTACCAGACTTACACAGTATTTAATAATGAGATTAAATTTGTAAATATTTATGGTCCACTGTTTACTACCAGAGTTTACAATAAGTGTTCTGCAATTATATTTACAGCCAATCAGACTGCTAATGTTCCTGGACAACAAATATTTTTAATTGTTTCAACCAGAACCATAACTTATATTAATGCAGGAGTGTTCTCAGTTATTAAATGCACAAATATACGATTTTTGTGATTCATCATTAATTTTTGGAATTCACTCAAGTAACCTAACTATTACCAATATAGATAAAGCAACTGTGGCTGTTAATGCTAGATGACTAGTTCTTGTATAAAAATGAGGTAATAATTATATGAAACAGTATATTATAAAAATGGATGGATGTATATGTGTATATGTATATATTCCACATCTCCTCCTAAATAACTTGACCAATTTCAACCATTTTTGGTACATATATCTCTTGGTGTCAGACAACAATCGACATGGGACATTCGAACCACCTGCCTATCAGAGTCCAGCAGGTATGAAGTCATAATGATGAGATGCAAGAAAATCTGTCTCATCATGGTCATGTTTAAATTTATTCCTTGAGTGTTATTAACTGTATTCACAATACATTTTCCAGTAGTATCCACATGTGCCATTAAATGCAGCTACAAAGGCATATCATGCTACCTTGTACAGTTCAAGAGATATGTGTATCATAAACAATAGCCTGTGTGAAAAACTGCCGCATCGTGCATGACATTTAAATTTATTACTTCTTTGTTACTAACTTTATGCAGAACATATTTTGGAGACAGTAGCTACATAGCTCACCAGAGTGGGATCCGTGCCAGATAGGGTTGATGGAAGAGGTAGAGAAGAACCAATGGAGAGCAGAGCACTTGATTACATGATCATTTAGTAATCTCGAAAGCGTTATGGAGATGATAGATAAACTGCAGTGGAAGACTCTGCAGGAGAGATGCTCAGTAGCTCGGTACGGGCTTTTGTTGAAGTTTCGAGAACATATATTCACCGAGGAGTCAAGCAGTATATAGCTTCCTCCTACGCATATCTTGCAAAGAGACCATGAGGATAAAATCAGAGAGATTAGAGCCCACATAAAGGCATACCGACAATCTTTTTTTCCGCGAACAATAGGAGACTGGAGTAGAAGGACAAAACCGATAGAGGTACACAAAGTACCCTTCACCACACACCTTCAGGTGGCTTGTGGAGTATGGATGTAGATGCGGATGTAGATATACATACATTGCTGAATCTGCTTAGAAATTTATATCATTGTATGAAACACAGATCAGGAGATGTGATATTACAAACACTGAGATGTGCGGAAAACTGCCATGCATGGCATTTAAATTTATTACTTGTTTCCTATCAACTCTATTATTCGCAAATCAGGAGATGTGACGTCACAAACACTGAGATGTGCGAGAAACTGCCATGAAAGTTGTTTAAATTTATTACATGTATGCTATTAACTCTATTTGCGATGTATCCCGTATACAGTATCCACATATGCAAACATATCATGGTAGATAACATAAATCAAGAGAAAAAATGTCATAAACACTAAAATGCACGAAAAATGCCACTGATCTTGTAACTCAAGACATTGTTTATTATGCTGTTTTAATTTAAATGAACATTACAGAGAATTTATCTATCGCACACTGTTTCTAAATTTGAATACTGTATTCATACATTTGTTCATTATGCATATTTCTTTGTGATACTCTTGTAAATTCAAAGTTGCTTTCACAAATACACAGAAATGAAATTTTTTCGATATTATAGTGCAAACACAGTTCACTTTTTCGTTTGCAATAGCAAATTGGCAGAATAAATACCCACCCAATAGTTAGCAATATTAATAATGAAAAATGAAATAGATAAATGTTGTAGCATTAAATGAATTTGGTCCTCATGAGGGTTCTACATTCATTATGCAAAATCAATTTTAATTTATTTTAGATAATATTAAACTGTGAAGGCGTTATTCCAAATAATGAAGAGATTAATAATAATCTTTGGAATGATTTAGTTTAGTTTAGTGGTAAACTAAAGAATTTGTTGATGACTAAAAGGAATAAAGTGAATTTTCTTAGATTAAATTTTTTCATTCATTTCCTTATTTGGTCTTCTAAAGAAATTAGGTTAAAACAAAAAACGTTTTTTAGGTTGCATAAAATTAATAGAATATAAGATATAATAGGTAAACACTATGAGTGGATATATCTGAGGGATTCTGAACATGATTCCCCATCACAAGTTGGCATTAATTTACTAATTTTTGGTTTATGACATCAGCATCTACTTTCAGTCATATGATGTTCAAGGTGCATCAAATTTTTAATTATTTTAGATTTATCCTCTGATGTTACATTTTAATTAACTCCTTCAATCACTTTAAGTAATCGCTTACTGAAAAAAGTCCTGATGTTCTTTCAGTTATAATTGGTATAAACCTATGATTTGCTCCACAAATTTCTGAAGATTGATCAAATAGTAATCCCGTTTGATTTGTTACACATGCTGCCTGATCTAACTGTCCAGGTGTACCATCAGCTTTAACTCATAGTTGAGGTGCTGTTCATGAATGTAGGACATAAAATTCTCTAGTTAGCACTCAGACTTCATTTATAGCTAAATGATTCGAATATCCAAGCCATCAGAAGCTGTCAAGTTCTAAATCTCTTTATGATGTTATGTAAGCATCAAATTGAATGTTTAAAAATTCTGAATGGTCATAACTTCAGTATCATTCATCTAATTGTTTTAATTGTAATTATTGCCTCTACTAAATCGTCCAGTAAGTAAAGAAGTCATATTAATGGTATTGTAATAAAAATTAAGGCGACTGTAAGCAGGCCAGTAAAATCGTATTCATTATGTACCCATAAGCCAAATTTAGGTTTGAATAAGTAATAACTAATACATAACTATGGTCATATCTGCAGTTACTATAATTAGTAATAGCACAACTTTAATGCAATTATGAGACAATTACAATTGCTTCATTAATGGTGAAGGTCCACCTAGTAATGGTGAATTTGATCATGATGTCATTACCTTCCTTCTTAATAAAGAGCACAACTTGTTTGTAGAACATAAATCTACTGCTTTAATTTGTCATACTATAATCCAGAAATTAATGGTTGTTCTGAATAATAATGCCAACAATTGAAATAGTAGACCAATTGCTTGATAGACATAATAATGTCGTGATACTCCTAATAATCCTGAGAAGTGTTGACAGAAGGAAATTAAATTTATTCCAATAAAAATAATTGTGAATTGTACCTTTAATCAGATATCATTCATAGTTAATTCTGTAAATAAAGGGTATTTTGAATAACAGATCCTGTAAATGTACATATTGCTCCTATAAATAATACATAATGGAAATTGGCAACAACAAGGTAGGTGTCATGAAGAGCAACCTCAAGTGATGAACTAAACACTAACACTTTTACCCCTGCAACTGTGAATAAAAAAATTAATCCAAGAGCTCATCAGAATGGGAGTTTGAACTTGAACTTTTTCTATACAATCTTGCTAATTATCTAAAAACCTTAATTCATGTTTCTACAATGGTAAATATTTTTGCAGATGTTAAATACACTCACTTATCTATGTCTACTATGCGATAGATATATGGTGTCCTCATTTAATGAATAACATAGATCATTGGTAATATAGCATAGATTATACCTAATGTTCAACTGATTCAGTTTTTCCAAATTCTTGACATACAACATGTGAGATAATTCTAAATCCTGGTTAAATTGAAATATAAACTTCTTGGTGACCAAATAATGAAAATAAATGTTTGTAACGAATGAGATACTCCCCAGCTGCAGGATCAAAGAAGGAAGTATTTAAGTTGCGGTTTGTTAATAGTACAGTAATAGGATCTGCAAAAAGTGGAAGTTATAAAAGTTTAAGGAGAGATGTAATATCAAATGAACATACAAAATATGGTGTCTGATCTAAAGTTTGTCTTTCTGGTTCCATATTAATTGCTGCTGCAATAAAATTTCTTCTCCTACAGTAGCTGATGTGCCTGCTAGGTCGAACAGGAATATAGCTAAACCTACTGAAGCTCCACTGTGGGGCAATACTTCCTTCTAGTGAAGGATAAACCACTCAACCTCTAGCAGCGCCATTACACACTATAGAAGGTGTAAGAAGAGAGTCAATGATGGAGGTAAATGTCTAAAATTTATTCTGTTTATTCAAAAGTCAGTTGTCACATCCACCAATTCTATTAGGTATAACAAGAAATAAAATCATTACAAATGCCTAGATAATAATAATTACATTATAAATCGGATCCTCTTCAGATACAGATCCAGGATGTCCTACCTCAAATTCAATATATATTAATGCTGATACCCCTACAATTCGAGCTGATGCCCCAAATAGAAAGTCGAAAAAACACTTTCTTTGTGTTTTGTTGAGAATAATCATTTTTATGGTAAGCTGGCTGACATTATTGGTGGTAGGCTGTAAATCTATATATGGAAATTTTTCACTTTTACCAAAAAATAAGTCTTATGTTCAATTACTATTCTAGACTGGATTTCAAGGGGCATAAAACTTTACCAAGGCTTAAAATATAGATCTTTTAAGCATAGCCTTGAATGTTATTAGTTCATTTAATTTAAATCCTTAATATAACGAAATGTGGAAGCTAACCCTATTGTTGAAATTATAATGCAGAGTCCACCAGAAAAATAGATGCACTCTTTCTCAGGCTCAATGGAGATATCGCTACTATTGTTCGATTTGAGTTACATATGTGATGTAGTATGGTCTTTGGCTCAACAGAATTTGTAGTTTCATCTCGGTATTGAGAAAACAAGATGGCTGGAGCACACTTGACATTCGAGCAAAGAAAATGTATTTTGAAGTGGTTTTTCAAGTTTGATAATGACGTTGAAGAGCAATGTCGGTGGAGGCAAGAGTTTTAAACAGAACCCCCAACCTGCCTAAAAATTAAACACATCATTAACAAGTTTGAATTCCATGGAACGATTTGTGATATTCACAGAGGAAGATCAGGAAGGCAGCATACAGCTACAAGTCCTGCTTCATCGGCTCTCATGTTGGAAGAATTCAAAGTAGAAAGTTTATATTCCACGATTACTGCACATGATTAATGATGACGATCCTTATCGCTAAATGCTATTTTGCGAATTGTATTAGCAAATGGTAACTGATGATGAACAATTTTGATGAAGGTAGTGTAGAGTGACGAGGCACAATTTAAATTTAATGGAACCATGAGTTGTTACAACAGAGTGTACTGGGGACTGGAAAATCCACATGATTATGTGGATAAATCGGTCAGTCTACCTTGGGATTGTGTCTTGATGTGGATTATCATCTAGGAGCTTAGAAGAACTCTTTTTCTGTGAAGTTACTATCACTGGACAAGTGTAGCTGGAAATGTTACATGCATCAATTTTGCCAGATATACGTGTGCTTTATGGAGCTGATGAAGAGGTCTTATACCAACAGGATGGGTTGCCACCACACTATCACCTAGCTGTATGAGCTTTTCTGGATGAAATTTTTTTGGGACATTAGATTGGACGAAGAGGGCCCATTGAGTTCCCTCCAAGGTTGCCAGATATAGCGCCAATTAACTTTCACTAGTGGAGAACTGTGAAAACTTTCACTAGTGGGGGAACTGTGAAAGATAACGTCTATGGACATAAGCCACACACGCTGCAAGAAATTCGCCATGAGATTACTGCAACATGTGCAGTGATCTCCACTGTATCATTGACAGACTTAGTTGCGGCGACCGCTCGTCGTTCTGTTATTTGTATAGCCACCAACAGCGAACGTTTTGAGCATTTAAAGTAGTCATGTGCTAAACTGATGGTTGCGTTGTATAAAGTCTGTGTACATTTTTCTAGCGGACTCTTTAGTTATAGATAAAATAAATTTTGATTTCTTAGATTTAACGCTTACAGATTATGAATTTTCTGTGCAAGGTACAATAAGACCTGAAAACCTAATAATTAAATGATAGTTGTTAGTGCTACTATAATTGTTGTTACAATTTATATGTGATTGTCTTTAAGTAACTGAATAACATCACATTTTGCTGAAATGAAACAAAAGGTGGTGAAACACCTCACTATACTGATGATAAAATATTATAAATTGATGCCCTGTTTTTCCTGTTTCTTGCTGAATAGATTTGTTTCACAAGAATAGTTTTTTGTTGAAATAATAAAGCTAAAAGAAGTATTAGTATTAGATAAAAGTATAGTTCTCAAACTTTTCTGTAAAAAATTAGTGATCTGAAACAAAATCTAAGATGGTGATTGTGCATGTACTTATCATAATGATTATTGATGTAAGCCTCCATAACTGCAAATAATAGTTCCTAAAATAGATTTAGTAAATGTGAATTATCTTATCTGTATAGAGTATGATATACCTATTTCTGGAGCTATTTTTGTCATATTATCAATGCCTGACAACTAATTCAACTTGAAACATCTATAGCTTCTGGGTACAGAATATGAAATTGAGTATCTCCAATTTTTAACAATAACCTAGATTTAATTCTTACAATTGGTATAAGTTTTGTTTTACATCCTACTGCATATTGCATCTGAATCGTTAAAACTTAAAATATAGCTATTGTTGATGCTACAACATCAACAATAATTAATGTAACTGAAGAGTTATATGAATTTGAAAAGGTTATGTTTGTTCATGTCATTAATACTGATATGATTAGATGTTTTGTAGACTTGTTAACCACTAAAAATAGGAGCACTAATACCTCTAACAATGGGATATGAAACTATCAGGTTATTTATCTTACATTTTATAACTTTAATCAAGAATTATGATGCACATTAGGTTATGAGACTAAAGGAGATGGTTTAATTAGGCCTTATGTAACATTTAAAGGAGAAACATTGTTCACTTTATTCATTCTATCAAGTTAGCCCTTTAATAATGTTCTCCATTATTTTTTGTTATGTTACACAAGAAACTGAAGATATATTCCTTTTGTTAGCATATACACTTCTTTGAGATAATTTAATTTTTGTATTTTAAAGTGGAATTTCTCTGTTTTTTTCAATGTAAATAATTTAATGTAGTGTATAGAATTAAACAATTCATTACAAAATTAATTTAATTCATACTAACATATGATTCTCGTTTAAAAAGTCATAAAAGGTTGTAGCTACCTACTTAATATATGAAAAAATAAAATGAACATAGGGGATGATGAGGGAGACCTTCACCGCTGTAGTACTAGGCAAGGTCCTAGCGGAGGTGGTTTGCCATTGCCTTCCTCCGACCATATATAACGTCACATAAATACATATAGTTGATTAATAAAATTACTATTGCAAAAGAAACACTTAGCTTAATATGAATAACATGATCTAGATTTGATGTAAAAAAAATTGATATCATTGATATAAATAGATGTATTGTTTAATGTCAACCCTTTCATAGTATATTAATATATATCACATTAAGGTAAAGACTGAATTAATTTAAATAATTTATATTAGTTTCTATTCATTTACTATATGATAAAATATGAGTAAATGATAAAAGCTTTATGTAATACATTTATTGCGATACTTGTTTAATCTGTGTTTAAAGACGATAGACAAATTGTTTTGGTCATACACATGTGAGTGTTCTACATATTTTAATACCATTTTTCTTTTTTCTGACTTTCTTGCGGTTAAGTAAATTATGTAGCTAAGTTAAATTATAAGTGCTGAACCAGTACTGTAAAATTTTCATTCTTCCTTGTTTAACTGTTTGAAATTATGTCACAGTCTTGTTAGACTAAACATACATTTATGCATTAATTTATTTAATTCTCATGAGATCTTGGAATTTTCAGTCGATTTGGAATTGGTAAAATTTGTGTTAGAAGTAGCAGTTATACAATTGATACAACTGAATACTGTTGTTTAACAGGATCTTTTTATGAATAAAGAGTTGAATTGTGAATTTATAATCATAATTCGAAAATATTTATCGCTGTTTTCATGAATTTGTCGAAAAACAATGTAGGATTAGATGCCATTTAAATTCACTGTTAATTGATCTTAACAGGGTACCAATACATAAGACCCTTAAAATAAAAGAATTTTGTAGTATCTTTCCATTCAAAGGAATCTACACCGTTATTGATAACACAACTGAGTCTATTTATTTGTACCTATCTATCATCAGGAAATCTTTTAGTGTTAGTATTGTTTATTCATAAATATAAATTGTTACACATCGAAGAGAAACTTGTATTTAAGACCAAATAGTTTATAATATATTTTTGTTTACTATAAATTGGTGATGGAAAAACTGTTAATAATGGTGAATTTGATGGTATTTTAATTTAGTGAATCTGACTAATATTGCTCTGAGATGTGTATACCTCTCATAACTAAAAATTCTATTAATTTTTTTAAATTATAGCTTCAAATTAGATAACTCTTAAGTTAGTAGATGTGTTGGAAACTGTATTTAAGAAGAGGTGCAGGGCGTAACGCATTATTAAAGTATTTCTCTTAGACTCAAAATTGTTCTACATACATCAGAATATCTCGATACCGAGTATATTAATTTTTTGTTTTCGTACTATTTAATAAATAGGTATTTTATTCCGTTTGTTGTCTAAATACATTTTGTAAGACTGATTTTTTATGTTATAGTTTATTAGTAACGTAAGTGGATTATGAAATATTAAATGCCACACATTCTTATATCTCATCCTTCAAACTCCTCCCCACTCTCTACTCTTTCTGGATTACGATTTATTTAGGTTTCATAACGAAAAATTTTCCTTAACACACATTTTGTATTGGGGGTATGGCTAAATGTAAATACTTGTTTAGTCTTATTCAGAGTTATTTTGTAGTTAATGTATCATAATTTTTTGAGTTAATGGTTCAAATGAAATATTAATCATTTCTATGGTATCTCGTTTCTTAAGCAAAATAGGGGAAAAGCTTTACAGCTAGAATTTAGTTAATTTTAAATACAATAATAGGTTTTAAACTAACTGTATTTAAATGATGAATACATTGATTATTTTTGATTTTGAACTTGTTATTATATTAGATTCTTATTGAGATTCAAAACTTAATTTTCATTTTTGTAATAATGATGAAGTTAGTAATTTTTAGGTTTATAGCTGTTGTTATTAATTTAATATATTAAACTAACCAGATATGATACATGCATGTTTGTCAGAAACATGTTGTCATGTCAATATGTAGGGTCTGCTCTGCTCACTGACAAAGTTTTAAAAAACCATGGTATTTTGACCATACAAAGATAGCATAATCTTTACTCTTTTAATGAGGGGTTGGTATGAATGGCATGATCAGACATCAACTGTTCCTTAACAAATTTTAGAATTCAATTTTTTAGTCAAAAGGCTTAAATTTTTCTTGAGGTTAAGATGACCCTATAGAACTTAACTTTTTTTATAGTTTTTTAAACTCTTTCTATACTTAATGGTAATATTTTGTTGGGGTGACTTGAAGATTGATAGAACTCAGCATTACTAAATCATATTTTATGTTGACCATGATCCAAAATGCCAACAGGTTTGCCACAGTGGTAACACAGGTTCCTGTCAGATGAACAAAGTTCAGCACTGTCGAGTGCAGTTAGTATTTGAATAGGTCACTGTCTGGGTCTGCCGAGTGCTGTTGGGAAGTGGGGGTCACTCAGTCCTTGTGAGGAAAATTGAGGAGCTACTTGACTGAGAAATAGCGGCATCGGTCACGAAAACCGAAAGCGAGCTGAGAGAGCAGTGCGTTGAGCACATGCCCCTGTAGCGACATCAAGGGGAGCCTTAGGGCTGAGGATGACACACCAGACGGCCAGTACAGATGGGCCTTCAAGGACTGTTTGGATGGAGTTTGTTTGTTTGGATGATCAATAATTTAAAATCATAAGCTTAAGTTACTTTATGAATTACAGCATAACCTTCCTCGGGATTTCATACTGAAAAGATTATTATGACCTTAGAGTTCGATTAAGAAAATTCAGGCTGCAGGAACCTAAGATTTAGGTCTCTTCAACCTTTAAATTCTGAGTTCTGACTGGTGTGAGCCAGTTAATTTCTATCCGTACTTGTACGTACTCATACTAGTTGAAGAGACCATGAGGCTAAAATACTTTCTTATATTGCCAATTTAAATTAATTAATCACGACTTTGGAGATTAATGTATTTGATAATTAATTTATGTAGTTTTTTGTACATATAGTATTGATACTTTATGATTTATTTATATTTATTACAAAACTTTTTCTTTTAATTTATGTTAGCTTTCTTACCTTCATTAATACAAAAGGTTTTGGGTTGCATTCAGATTTGAAAATGTGATTGTAAGTATGATTGGTGTCCTTTTCATATTTTATCAAATTATTTGATTTATTATTTTCTCCCATTTTAATTTTATACTTTTTTAGCTGTTTTAAATTTTTTCCTTTTTTAACTTAAATATATTGTTTCTCTTACAGTGTGTTTATATTGTGCTAGAATATGTGTATATACTGTAATAACTGCTTCTTGACTGTAAAATTAAAATTATTGTTTATTAGGTTCATTCTGATCTGCTGCTCAAACTACTTGGTATCTATAAATGAAATCTGTTCATAGCTGTGAATATGAAAAATTTTCAGCTTTATAATGAATGATAACAATGAAAATTTCTGCTGGACTCGGACTGGAAACCAGATTCCCTGCTTTATGTAAGTGGTTGCGTTAACTGCTTTGTCTATCTGTGCGCAATTCATGGCCAGACATCACCATACATGCATGTCCAAAGGGACATTTCATCGTTCTTCTACACAACACAAGCACTGCAATACTGTATTTATCTGCACAAACCAGGCAGCGACTTTCAAGAGACCACTCATGTAAGATGGTAATCACAGGTCTGTGTCGCAATCTGGTACAAATTTACATTGTCGTCATTCCATTATGGAGACACTTAATGTATTTAATAACGGCAGCAGTCTCGAGAGTACATGTTCTTCTGATGCGCAAGCATGTCCAAAGGAATACTGTATCGTTCTTTCTAGCAACACACTCAGTGCAAATATCACATGAAATTTTGTACAAAGTTATATTAGCTCTAATTTTACTGTCTTTTATTATTCTAATTGGTAGTTGTAATATATTTGATTTTATAACTTATCAGCTTTATTGTTCATTTGATGTTATTTATTTTCCTGTGTCTTTAGCTTGTTTTGTTTCACCTTAAGCTGGAACTGATTATATTCCTTTTGATTTTTCTGTAGGGAAATCTGAGTTAGTTCAGGGTTTAATGTTTAATATTTACTTCTCTTCATATACTAATTCCTGCGAAAAATTACAAACACTAATTAATCTATGTCTAATAAACTACTAGTGGTATGACTTCTCATGAAGTTATTAGTTTAAATGGCATGTAATGCTGTTTCTACCTATTTATTCAAAATTTATATGTGTATATTTTGTGTTGCATACAAGAAACGAGTGTTTAAAGCTGGTTACGCTTAAGAAGCAAAACACAAGTATAAGTAGCTGTATGATGTTCCTTGTTGTAACAGTGAATCAGTTCTCAGTGCCGCCTTATTCGTTATAATATAAAAAAACATACAGGGCAGTAGCGAATGTTTTAATGTTATCATATGTGTACTTTTATGAGTTAAAATTTCAGGCTGTCAACTACGAAAAGATGTCAGTTATATTAAGATAAGACATGTCAGACAGAATTTGAAAGTAGCAGCTGTGTTTATGACAAGAGCAGATCATTAATATAGTTTAGGGACATTGAAGGTGTTCATGTTAAATACTCTAAAGAATTCACAAGGGCTAATCAAATGACTTAGAGAAACTACTGGAGTGACTTGTATTTGTGGAAAAAAATTTTGTGAGTGTATCATACTCCACGCTTAGAAATATTTCAAGCAATCAAGTTAAATATTTAAAGAAAGCTAGTGTCAGTTGCAAACTGGTATTCTATTAAGATAGTTCATTTCTAGACTTTATTACATTTCTGAGCTGTTTTGACCATGGAGAATCTGATCATGTGAACTTCTGGCTGTACTTTTTACTGGATAAAACCACTGTCAGGATTTATAAAATATTATAGGAACAGAACTACGTTGATCAGTACTGCGGTATATTTCCAGACTTTAGCTCACACAAAGACTTGCATTTAGCTTATTGTATAACTGGACAATATATGCCCTGAGGGATTTTTGGGAGGTTACTGCTTGTTAATTCCTCCATATTAATCGTTTCTCCAGAAATAATTTTAATATGCAGTACTGATAAGATTAATTTAAGACAATTTGTTTTATTCTGGTTCCACTTTAACTGAAGTCAGTAATTACCAAAATTATTTGTATTTATTTATACTAAGTCACCATGGGAAGATGGTTTGGTCTTTTTTAGATGATTTGAATTAATTAAACTTACATCATACATTGTTCCGATTTCTTTTGTGGTGTGTTAATGAATCGGAGCATATTGGTGAGAGAGTAAGCCCACATGAAAGTTCAGGTTGGAGATGGGTTTCTGGGATTTGTAACTCAACAGGTAACAATATTGCATAGATAGTCATTCTGCCATGCTCCACTTGCGATTGATATCAGGGGACACTAGTACTTATTAAAAGTATTAAAGAGATGGAGGACATAACAGTGGTTAATGGTTAAGATAATTACACAACTGCCATCACAGCAAGACCCTGATGAGCCTTTTTATATTTCAACCTCACATCACTCAAGTAGTTTCATTTATCATTGCTTGTATCGACTTACTATCATCATCAAATAATCTGTTTGGAAAGAAAAAAGGAGAAATGCAAAAGTATTATGACATTATGTCACAGATCATACTAACGTTTACACACAACTGTACATAGTTGAATATATACCATATACATACAGAAGAGGTCAAGAGATGCACTCACACTATAAACATATCAGCACCCTCATTGTTTGAACTGAAGATTCCATTAGCTGTATAACTGTATAATGTTGGTAACCATTCAGTCGCAAATATCAGGTTAAGTATACTCTCGACATATCTATTATATCACACTGGTTTCTACCCGGAAAACTGAAATTATATACTAAAGAACTCATTATAAAGCAAAGGAGAAACAATGTCAGCATAGAACTATTCAACTTAATTAGGTATGAAAGGTGATTATGGTTTATCTGAGTTGTGTGTATGACCAAGTATTGAACCTTTTCTTCAACATATTTCTGGCTGTGTATTCAGACACACCTTTGTTGCACGTGTTTTCCATAAAGTGTGGTCAGAAACAGTCTGAAAAACTTGTAAGGGTGTTACAGGGTGGCTGCACTGTAAAATGATCGTTAAGAAAGAATTCGGTACATTGCGAAGAGTTAATTAGCACTGATCTTAGCCAATCAGACCATTGCATGAGCAAATTCAAGTGGCCTGCAAGACGCAATTGGTCTATGTTGTTTTCATAGCATAAATGATATTATATGAGGCTGCACAGCCTTTGTTTCAGGTTCGGTCCTTACTAAACATCCCATGTCCAATTTCTGTATCGTGGCCTTGTTCTGTTTTAGAAAACGAAACAAAGAACATGTTGGTCAATACCGTCTCTGGCGGGCAGCTTGAATCTGCATGAACGATGGCCTGACAAGCTAACATCAGTGCTAATTGCTTAGAAATAGTGCAACACAAACAATTTTTTTCTTAACAGTTATTTTTCATTAGAATTTATGTTAGGCAGCTGTCACTCACTGGAATCAATTAGCGTCCATTGTTCTCATAGCATAGATGATAGCACATGAGGTTGCTCAATGTATGGCTAGGTTTAGATTCCAACTAACATCCCACATCCAGTTTTTGAATCGAACTTTTGTTTGGTCTTGTGAAACCAAATGAGGAATATGTTTGATGGCGCCATCTCTGGCAGGCAGCTTGAATTTGTGCATGCCATGGCCTGGTTAGCTAACATCAGTGTTAATTAACTTGGAAACGTCGCAACATACGGAATTTTTTCTTAACAAATATTTTTCAGAACAAGCTACCCACCAACACCCTTACAAGCTTTTCAGGTTGTTTCTCACCACCCTGTACATCCTCTATTCACAACACACACAATAATATCCCAGATCTGCCCATTCACCTGACATCTCCATTTACATATTTGATTTGCAAGTATTGCTTAATGTGTGTCGGTAATCACATGATGTACCAGACTCATGTTACCCCAATTCTAGCGCTACCTTGTTGTGTGCCTTATAAAAGACATGAGTTCTTGATATATTGAAAATAAGTCCCTCCACAATGCAAAATGCCTCATTAGCAACTTCTACTATTGGAGTGTTTTTGTAATAACCTCATACTTCAAAAATAAAATCTACATTGAAAACAATATTTTCTGGCAGAGAGCAAGAGTACGAATTCAGATGGTGTCTTACAAGTGCAAACTTTATTTTCTTTCAAACCTTGTATACACATGCAATAATAATTAATAAGATCTTGAATTATAACTGTATGTGCTTACTAACCTGTGGGGGTCTCCTCTGAGGATGACGCATTAGTCCCCTTAACAATGTCATTTGGAAAACTTGCGAGGTCTTTTGGTGGTTTCTGTGATAATGGAGAGTTTCTCAGCTGCAGAAGAAATGCGCTATCATACACAATCCTTGGACCTGAAATAAATTAACAGATGCATTTCTGTAGCAATAAATTGCCATGCCATTTGACTCCTAGGAAAAAAACTGAATCCAAGAGTGATCAATAGACAGGAGTTGTAATGGAAAATGACAATTCGAATACACTTTCATTTGCAGATGATATAAAGGCAGTTACCCTTTTTCTTAATTAATTGGGATATAAATACACATATATAAAATTGTGTTATTTTGGAAAAAACCATTTCGAATCAGCTAGACAGGATGTATAAGTAACACAATTTTTAACTGAGCATGTTACCCTGTTTATTTTCAAAATGTCTTATGTTAATAAGACTACATACATTTTACAAGCAAATCGTTATTTATCAATATGTGGTGAATTTCGTAATTATAGCAAGGAAATGATGTGTTTGTGCTTTGTAGATGCAACTACGATGTGGAAAGCATACCAGAGATGCTGTCAAAACAGCTTGCTGAAACATTTTGGTGCAGAAGCGACAGTCTTTGATGTAAATGCGTTTTCAGCGGTAATTTAGATGTAGCAACATTAGACAGCGCAGTGAAAGCACAATTCTTTTTTTCTTTGTTTTTACACTGTTTATTTCATAAGCCCTTAATAAGAAGATTCTCAAGGATGCGGTGCATGTTGGAAAAAACACAAAGGTTGAACACAAAGGTTGAACGCTAATGTACTTTCCAGAGATCTTATGTCAAATGGTCCTTAAGAATGTGAAAATTCAAAAATTTAAAGCATATTTTTATTTTTAAATGAATCAAAAGTTTACCTTAAAATGTAAGTACTGTCTAACATACATAACGTAATTCCAAGTCTTTTCTAGCCAGACATGTTCAAGTGAAGACAGTTTCAAATGCTTAGTTACAAGAATTCCATTATTGTGTTCCATATGGGCCAAGTCAGTTAATACCTAGCATTCATGTTGTGTAAAATTGTTAATAATGTATAAATCAACTGAGTCTAGGCTAGAGACAATTCTAGACATAAACAATTTATATTAGGCCTTTGTGTGGATTTTTGTTGTTTAAATATGTGTTGTATAATCTGTGTAGTTTTTTAAGGATAGGTACATTATTCATAAAATATATCACTAAGTTTAAGTTATACCAAGTGGAAGTATTTGGAACTGCAGGCCTCTCTAGGACACTATACTCACTGTGCTTCACACACTATTAGTGTAGGAATAAATTATCTTTTCTTGATGAGCTACCCTATAATATGATACCATTTTATCTTTTGAAATGAAAGTAAACGAATCATGTCAGCTTTACCATCACTCTTGCATGACAATATTCAGATCTCAAGCACAGATTTATTTGTTCATTTCAGAAAGTCTATGGTATGGTCCTCCCAGCTGAATTTATCAGGACATAACCTCAATAATTTGTTTTTGTTGACCTACAAAGCTGTCTTTCGATTTTCAGTTAACTTCTCATTTCAATTTATGAACTAGTCTTTACAGAAACTATGAAATGGTGATCACATACCAACAACAACTACAGATAGTCGCAATTCTTGCAGTGTTCTCTGTGTGAGGTTTGGTTGATAACATGTTCACACATCTTCTAGGTGCATCAGCCAATAGGCATTTAGCTACTATGATAGCATGCAGTTAAGCAGCATTTAAAAAAACTCTGTTCCAGTTAATAGTCCTCATGGCACAATGGTGATGTTTCATTCTCAGTGGCATAAGGAATGTGGAATCACAGGCTAGCAGTTTTGGTGAGACAGTTCAGATTATTAGCTATGTGTTTGTGACATGTGTATATTACATGGTCAGAATCTTACAATCTCACTGATAGCAAAGATGCTATATTTTCGACATCCTGAAGCTTGTTTGATGTGTAACTAGTTCATTGTGTTATTGGGTCTATACCGATGATGGAGTCTACAGTGTGCTGTACCAGTTCGGTTTAGACTGGATAGAGGCGTCCTTGGATATTTTAATAGCTGTTTGCTTTTTAAATTCGTAGTATTTATCAACACTGGAATAAATAAGCAAACGATATCTGCGTTGTTCAAGAGGCGTCTGATTGTTTACGACATTTTATTCTACACTCCTGGAAATGGAAAAAAGAACACATTGACACCGGTGTGTCAGACCCACCATACTTGCTCCGTACACTGCGAGAGGGCTGTACAAGCAATGATCACACGCACGGCACAGTGGACACACCAGGAACCGCGGTGTTGGCCGTCGAATGGCGCTAGCTGCGCAGCATTTGTGCACCGCCTCCGTCAGTGTCAGCCAGTTTGCCGTGGCATACAGAGCTCCATCGCAGTCTTTAACACTGGTAGCATGCCGCGACAGTGTGGACGTGAACCGTATGTGCAGTTGACGGACTTTGAGCGAGGGCGTACAGTGGGCATGCGGGAGGCCGGGTGGACGTACCGCCGAATTGCTCACACATGGGGCGTGAGGTCTCCACAGTACATCGATGTTGTCGCCAGTGGTCGGCGGAAGGTGCACGTGCCCGTCGACCTGGGACCGGACCGCAGCGACGCACGGATGCACGCCAAGACCGCAGTGCTGTAGGGGACCGCACCGCCACTTCCCAGCAAATTAGGGACACTTTTGCTCCTGGGGTATCGGCGAGGACCATTCGCAACCGTCTCCATGAAGCTGGGCTACGGTCCCTCACACCGTTAGGCCGTCTTCCGCTCACGCCCCAACATCGTGCAGCCCGCCTCCAGTGGTGTCGCGACAGGCGTGAATGGAGGGACAATGGAGACGTGTCGTCTTCAGCGATGAGAGTCGCTTCTGCCTTGGTGCCAATGATGGTCGTATGCGTATTTGGCGCCGTGAAGGTGAGCGCCACAATCAGGACTGCATACGACCAAGGCACACAGGGCCAACACCCGGCATCATAGTGTGGGGAGCGATCTCCTACACTGGCCGTACACCTCTAGTGATCGTCGAGGGGACACTGAATAGTGCACGGTACATCCAAACCGTCATCGAACCCATCGTTCTACCATTCCTAGACCGGCAAGGGAACTTGCTGTTGCAACAGGACAATGCACGTCCGCATGTATCCCGTGCCACCCAATGTGCTCTAGAAGGTGTAAGTCAACTACCCTGGCCAGCAAGATCTCCGGATCTGTCCCCCATTGAGCATGTTTGGGACTGTATGAAGCGTCGTCTCACGCGGTCTGCACGTCCAGCACGAACGCTGGTCCAACTGAGGCGCCAGGTGGAAATGGCATGGCAAGCCGTTCCACAGGACTACATCCAGCATCTCTACAATCGTCTCCATGGGAGAATAGCAGCCTGCATTGCTGCGAAAGGTGGATATACACTGTACTAGTGCCGACATTGTGCATGCTCTGTTGCCTGTGTCTATGTGCCTGTGGTTCTGTCAGTGTGATCATGTGATGTATCTGACCCCAGGAATGTGTCAATAAAGTTTCCCCTTCCTGGGACAATGAATTCACGGTGTTCTTATTTCAATTTCCAGGAGTGTATGTATTACATGAAGTCAGAAATTTGGTTAATATAGTACCTAATTTATACCTGTAGATTTCTGCTACATTTGATACACTATCTCATCAAAAATATTCGGACAAACTATTACTGGACAGTAATAGAGGTGTATCCAGCCTGAAAGTGGATGAATGGTAGGCATTTCTTCCTGAACAAGCAAAGCCAGAGAAGGTAGTGACGTTTATCGCTGGGGTCCGTAGCGAAGGCTACATCCTAAACCATCCTAAATGTGGTACATTGGGTTCAGGTCAGAACTCATCACAGGCCAGTCTATTTCACTAATGTCATTGCCCAAAAACCATTGCCTCACAGATGCTGATTTATAACAGGGTGCACTGTAATGCTGTGGCAACGAGTCATCATCTTCGAACTGTTCCTCTGCTGTACACAGTACACAATGATATAAAATGTGTTTATATCCTTGTGCATCTAGCGTTCTCTAAAGCGCAATGAGAGGACCACATCCTAATCATGAAAAGCACCCTCAACAATAACAGCACCTCAATTGTACTTCATGGATGGCACTACACATGTTGACAGATAACATTCTCTGTGCATCTGCCAAACCCAAACACTTCCATCTGATTACCACAGGTTATAGAGCCGTTCATCACTCTGTATCACTCGTTTCCAACAACCCACTGTCCAGTGACGCCACTTTTCACATCACCTCATGTATCGCTTATGAGGAGCTGTTCGACCATTGCACCCCATTCTTGTAACTCCCTACACAGTCATCCCCCCCCCCCCCCCCCCGCCCCCAAACCATGGACCTTGCCGTTGGTGGGGTGACTTGTGTTCCTCAGCAATACAGATAGCCTTCCCGTACGTGCAACCACATCGGAAGGATATATGTTGAGAGGCCAGATGAATGTGTGGTTCCTGAACAAGGGCAGCAGCCTTTTCAGGAGTTGCAAGGGCAACAGTCTGTTCGATTGACTGATCTGGACATGTAACATCAACCAAAACGGCCTTGCTGTGCTGGTACAGGCTGAAAGCAAGGGAAACTATAGCCACAATTTTTCATGAAGGCATGCAGTTCTACTATATAGTTAAACGACGATGGCATCCTCTTGGGTACAATATGACAGAGGTAAAATAGTCTCCCAAGCGGATCTCCAGGTGGGGACTACTTGAGAGTATGTTGTCATCAGGAGCAACAAAACTGTCATTCTACAGATCAGAGCATGGGAAGTTAGATCCCTTAAACAGTAAAAAATAAAATAAAAAGGGAAGTGGATAGGTTGAAGTTAGATATAGTGGGAAGTATTTAAGTTCAGTTTGCAGCAGGAACAGGAATTGTGGTCAGGTGAATACAGGCGAAATACAGAATCAAAATGAGGTAATGCAGGAGTAGGTTTAATAATCAATAAGAAAATATGAATGTGGGTAAGCTACTATGAACAGCATAGTGAACACATTATCGTAGCCAAGAGAGACACAAAGCTCACACCAACCACAACAGTACAAGCTTACATGTTAACTAGCTCCGTGGATGGGAAAGAGGTTGAAGAAATGTATGATGAAATAAAAAAACATTATTCAGATAGTTAAGGGAGACGAAAATTTAAATGTGATGTGGTGGGGAGGGGGAAGATGGAATTCGATAGTAGGAAAAGGAAGAGAAAGGCAAATAGTAGGTGAATATGGAGTGGGGTAAAGGAATGAAAGACAAAGCCACCTGGTAGAATTTTGTACAGAGTATAATTTAATCATCGCCAACATTTAGTTTAGGAATTATGTACTTGGAAGAGGCCTGGTGACACTGCAAGATTACTGACTGAATATGTAATGATAAGGCAGAGATTTTGAAATCATATTTTAAATTGTAAGACATTTCCAGGGGCAGATGTGGACTCTGACCGCAATTTATTGGTTATGAACTGCAGATTAAACTACATAAACGGCAAAAATTACGAAATTAAGGATATCGGACCTGGATAAGTTGAAAAAGGCAGAGTTTGTTGAGAGATTCAGGGGGAGCATTAGGGAACGATTGACTAGAATAGGGGAAAAGATTCAAATTAAAGATAAATGGGTAGCTTTAACAGGCGAAACAATGAAGACAGCTGAGTATGAAATAGGTAAAACAAAGGGCCTAGTAGAAATCTTTTGATGACACAGGATATATTGAAATTAATTAATGAAAGGAGAAAATATAAAAATGCGTCAAATGAAGCAGGCGAAAGGAAATACAAACATCTAAACAATGAGACCAACAGGAAGTGCAAAATGGTTCAGCAGAAATGGCTAGAGGCCAAATGTAAGGATTTAGAAGTAAGTATCACTTGATGAAAGATAGATACTGCCTACAGGAAAATTAAAGAGGCCTTTGGAGAAAAGAAAGAAAAGAGAAGCAGTGGTATGAATATCAAGAGCTAAGATGGAACAGCAGCCCTAAGCAAAGAAGGGAAAGTTGAAATGTGGATCGAGTATATGGAGGGTCTATACAATGGAGATGTACTTGCAGGTAATATAATAGAAATGGAAGAGGAATTGTATGAAGACAGGATGGGAGGCCTGACACTGCGAGAAGAATTTGACATGGCAGCGAAAGATCCAAGTCGAAACAAGGCCCAAGTAGTAGACTACATTCCGTCAGACCTATTGATAACCTTGGGAGAACAAGCCATGACAAAACTCTTCCATCTGGTGTGCAAGATGTATGAGACAGGTGAAATATCCTCAGACTTCAAGAAAAATATAATGATTCCAGCTCCAAAGAAAGCTGGTGTTGACAGGTGTGAATATTACCAAACTACCAGTTTAACAAGTCATGGTTGCAAAATCCTAACACGAATTCTTTACAGAAAAATCGAAAAAGTGGCAGGAGCCGACCTCAGAGAAGATCAATTTGGATACTGGAGAATCACAGGAATACTTGAGGCAATACTGACTCTATGACGTATCTTAGAAGATAGGTTACAAAAAGACAAACTGTCGGTTATAAGCATTTGTAGAATTAGAGAAAGCTTTTGACAATGTCGACTGGTATACACACTTCCAAATTATGGAGGTGGCAAGGGTAAAATACAGGGATCGAAAGACTATTGACTAAATTTTAGTTTTATGAAGTATTTCTGAAAGTATTTGTATGAAGTGTAGCCATGTATGGAAGTGAGACATTGACTATAAACAGTTTAGACAAGAAAAGAATAGAAGCTTTAGAAATGTGGTGCTACAGTAGAATGCTGAAGGTTAGGTGGGTAGAGGCCAGTCTCTGTGGCCGAGCGGTTCTAGGCGCTTCAGTCCAGAACTACATGGATCCTACGGTCGCAGATTCGAATCCTGCCTCGGGCATGGATGTGTGTGATGTCCTTAGGTTAGTTAGGTTTAAGTAGTTCAGGGGAATGATAACCTCAGATGTTAAGTCCCATAGTGCTTAGACCCATTTGAACCATTTTTAGGTGGGTAGATCCTGTAACTAATGAGGAGGTACTGAATAAATCTGAGGAGAAAAGAAATTCATAGCACAACCTCACTGGTAGGAGGGATTGGTTGATATGACATATTCTGAGACATCAAGGGATCGCCAACTTAGCATTTAAAGGAAGCGCGGGGAGTAAAAATTGTACAGGGATGTCAAGAGATGAATACGCTAAGCAGATTTAGAAGGATGTAAGTTGCAGTAGGTATTCGGAGATAAAGAGGTTTACACGGGACACAGTGGCATGGAGTGTTGCAGCAAACCAGTCTTCGGACTGAAGACCACAACAACAAAAATAACAATAACGCAGTCATTGTGCTAATTGGATTGCTAATGGCACTTTGGACTAGCTAGTGATTGTTTCTGATTATTTCATGTCATATTTTACAGCTAACCTCCACAATGCTCAGCAGTCCCTGTCCGTCAGTACATAAGGTCTGCCTGGTCCTGGTTTAGCTGTGGTCGTTCTTACGCGTTTCCACCTCACACCCACATCACCAATAACCGACCTGGAAAGCTCTAGAATTGCTGAAATGTTGCTGATGGATTTGACACTCAGATAGCATCCAATGACTAGACCACGTTCGAAGTCACAGAACTCTCCCGACCAACCCATTCCGCTGTTACTGCCTCTCTGCCGACAACACAATGCTCCCTGTCACCTTTTATAGAGGCGCTCCAAATAGTTCTGATCACATAGTGTATGTTGTTTTGGACGGCAATGGAATGTATGAGAAAGCGTAAGTGAAATAAACCGAAATCAGTTTTATCAATAACCTGTTAATTTCCAGATCGCCTTAGAGTTTTGAAATGTTGTTTGTTGTTGTTGTTGTTGTTGTGGTCTTCAGTCCTGATACTGGTTTGATGCAGCTCTCCATGCTACTCTATCCTGTGCAAGCTTCTTCATCTCCCAGTACCTACTGCAGCCTACATCCTTCTGAATCTGCTTAGTGTATTCATCTCTTGGTCTCTCTCTACAATTTTTACCCTGCACGCTGCCCTCCAATGCTAAATTTGTGATCCCTTGATGCCTCAGAACATGTCCTACCAACCGGTCGCTTCTTCTTGTCAAGTTGTGCCACAAACTCCTCTTCTCCCCAATTCTATTCAATATCTCCTCATTAGTTATGTGATATACCAATCTAATCTTCAGCATTCTTCTGTAGCACCACATTTCGAAAGCTTCTATTCTCTTCCCCCCCCCCTCCCCCCATGAACCACAGACCTTGCAGTTGGTGGGGAGGGTTGCGTGCCTCAGCGATACAGATGGCTGTACCGTAGGTGCAACCACAACGGAAGGGTATCTGTGGAGAGGCCAGACAAATGTGTGGTTCCTGAAGAGGGGCAACAGCCTTCCTCCTGCCACCGAACTTCGCTAATTGCTATTATATTTAATTTTAACCTATCCATTTCCCTTTTTAAATTTTCTAACCTACCTGCCCGATTAAGGGATCTGACATTCCACACTCCGATTCATAGAACGCCAGTTTTCTTTCTCCTTATAACGACGTCCTCTTGAGTAGTCTCCGCCCAGAGATCCGAATGGGGGACTATTTTACCTCCGGAATATTTTACCCAAGAGGACGCCATCATCATTTAACCATATAGTAAAGCTGCATGCCCTCGGGAAAAATTACGGCTGTAGTTTCCCCCTTGCTTTTAGCCGTTTGCAGTACCAGCACAGCAAGGCCGTTTTAGTTAGTGTTGCAAGGCCAGATCAGTCAGTCATCCAGACTGTTGCCCCTGCTACTACTGAAAAGGCTGCTGCCCCTCTTCAGGAACCACACGTTTGTCTGGCCTCTCAACAGATACCCCTCCGTTGTGGTTGCACTCAAGCCTCCCCACCAACGGAAAGGCCTATGGGCTCACTTGGGCGCGAAATCGAATAGTATTTTCTTTTGAGCTTAAGTGAAACTTCGTGCCTGCCATGTTGTAGCTAGGCAAGAAACGAAATACGAGGATCTTTGGACGAGACGTTAGGCAGCTGCAGTGCGACATCCAGTTTCAGTACAGATGATTGGCTACAAGTCATGGTCAACGTACGTATGATGTTCAACACGAGACATCGAGCGTAAAGCAATGTAAATTTCTAGAAAGCGTCACGAATACACGTATGGTGCACAGAGAGTAGTTTTCACTGCCACGGACTGGTAACGGATAAGGACGTGCGCTCGTGCGCGGCTGTGTCCTTGACAGAGCGGCTTGTCCGCTATCGTTTCATGCGTCATACGCCAAGTGCTGCGAGCTGTCGAAAGTCACGGAACATGAGCGCTGGGACGTCTCACCTGCCTCAAAACAAAGTTGGGCGAGCCTCCGTATCGTCTGGCACTGCTGGCAGACAGTTTATGGCGCCAGTCATCTTGCTTATCTGACAGACTCTCAAGCTGAGCCGCAACTCACACCTACGACTTCTGCGGCGAATCAGTATGCCTCGTGTTTGCACACCCCAACCCTGGCTCTCTCCTAGTTTACGCGACTCTTGAACGGATTGTCTGTAGTGGCACCAAAAGTTATAAGCAGATCGTCTCAAACAAAATGGATGAAATTTTCGAATTTTTCTACGCTTCTTTTTAACCATTCTTTTGACTGGTTTGATGCTGATCCTCATCTGTTCCTGCCGACTGATAATCTTTTCACATCCGTGTATCTACTACTGTCAACAACATCGATAATTTATTTTACGCATTCTAATGTCTGTCTACTCCCGTACTCTCTCTTCTGTATTAATAGTTCCAGTACCTAGTTAAGTATTCATCGATACTAGATCACATGTGCCGCTAACCGGTTCATTACTCTAGAAACAGTTTTCAGTAGACTCATTTCCCTTCCTATTCTTTCTACTACCTCCTAATTTCTTTACATTTAATTTTTGACCTTCTTCTGAACTTCTGCACTTTATAGCTTCATTTAAGCGTTCCGTAGCTCCTTTTCCTCTGGAACAGGTGGGCATATGAAGTTGAAATTTGTGTCGCATATTAAGGTCTAAGGTCCATTGAGGATGTTAAAAAAGTGAAGTTCTAAGTCGACGCATGCAAAAGATACAGCAATATATGCCATAATGTTTTGGTGCTCACAAACTCATTCATGAAAACCTATAGAGAACGGCCTGTTAGACTAGTTAGAATCATGAAATTTGGCAAGAAGTAAGGATTCACATTACAACAAAATTCCTCAGGAATGGGTAGTCGTATCGCTGGTCCCTTGGCGGCATAATAAACATTAGCTTCTACGTCAAAGCAATCAAAAGATATTCAAATTTATGCCTGATATTTTGACACTGCTAAACTCGTTCATCAAAACCTACAGGATAGTTCCCGTTGACGTAGACTCATGAAATTTGGCATCAAGCAAGTCCCCCACAACAACCAAAGCAAAAAAAACCTGGAAATTGTGACTTTACAGTTATACCACATGAAAAAAAATGTTGTTGTTTATCTTGGTGTCTCTCTGTCTGTCCATTGTTAAGCCCCCTTTTTCTCAGGGACAGGTACACATATCAAGTTCAAATTTACGTCACATATTAAGGTCTATGGCCCTTTGGTGGTGTAAAAATGTTAAACCTCTAAGTCAATGCAGTCAACGGATACGGCCATTTATGTCACATATTTTGATAGTCTCAAACGCACTCATTAACCCTGTAGCGAACTTACCCTTGATGTATAATCATGAAATTTGAAGGAAGTAAGACTTCACAGTAGAAGAATCAGAAAATTGTTATTATAATTTGTAATTATATCAAACCTAAAAATATGTGTTATGCGACTTCAAATTTGAAATTAAAACATCCTCGAAAATCATGGAATCTATGGGGCCGAGATATTGACAGTATCAATGTCGATAACAGGCAAAAATCGTCGAAATCCTCGATTCCCGGAATGATTGCACTATATACATACATAATTCAATTTCTATGGAACCCTCACTGTGCGAGTCCTACTCGCATCTGGTCAATCTTTATTCCCTCACTGTGCGAGTCCTACTCGCATCTGGTCAATCTTTATTTCCTTAATTCTTCCATTTCCCTATTGTGTGGGTTTCACTTCCATACAAGGATGTGACCCAGACATATACGAACTACTTCTCATCTGTATGTTAATGTTTGTTAACAGTGAATATCGTTTATTGAAGAAAGATTAATTCAGTCATGCAAATCAGACGGTACCGTCCGTCTGAGCCATACTATATAACTTGTTTACTACTTTCACTTCTCCTGTTGAGAGTCTTGTTTCTATTACTCTTTATATTTTCATCTTATCTTTCTTTATTTTTGTGCTAAGAAGGAACTTCTTTTCATTTGATAATTTTTCTAAATCTTTTCTTTTGACCAGAGGAACTGTGATCACTGCACTTACAAGGGAAGCATACGCCCAACAGGTCATCGACTTTGCTTATCTTTTGCATGTTTCTAGTACATATTTTGACATAACAAACACTGCTTTAGTACGACGCCCTTCTCAAGCGTTTCCAAGGAACCAAGAGTCAAAGTTTTAGGAGCATGACGATCACCATACAAAAGTGCCAGTCCAGGGGAGAAATCTGCCCATATTGGATAAAAGTAGCGGCAGTTCTGTTTTTTTCCTGATCTCCCACCAAAAACTCGTATGACAATTCTTCCATCGCCGTTGAATGTCCTGCTAACGGTCCTATTTTAAATATATACAAAGTAAATGTACAAGTCAAATGAAATGCTTAAATTTTTTTTAAAAAATTTCATTTATTGTGCAGAATTGGTAAAAGCTCTATCGCTTTTCAATATAATCTCCCCCACACTCAATGCAAGTCCTCCAGCGCTTACAAAGTGCATAAATCCCTTTAGAAAAAAAATTATTTTGGTAGTCCACACAACATGCACTGCATGGTGTACCTCTGCACCAGAACGGAACTTCTTTCTTCTCATTGCGTCTTTGAGTGGTCCAAACATATGGAAATCACATGGGGCAAGGTCCGGTGAGTATGGTGGATGAGGAAGACACTGAAAGTGCAGGTCTGTGATTGTTGAAACTGTTGTACAGGCAGTGTGGGGCCTTGCGTTGTCATGTTGCAAAAGGACACCTGCTGACAGCAATCCACGTTGCTTTGATTTGATTGCAGGAGATCTGTGTATGATGCACTGGTGACAGTGGTCCCTCTAGGTATGCTCCAAAATGACGCATTTTTCGTCCCAAAAGAGAGTCAGCATAACCTTCCCTGCTGATGGTTCTGTTCGAAACTTCTTTGGTTTTGGTGACGAGGAATGGCGCCATTCCTTGCTCGCTCTCTTCATTTCCGGTTGGTGGAAATGAACCCACGTTTCGTCCCCAGTAACGATTCTTCCAAGGAAGCCATCACCTTCTCGTTCAAAGAGCAGAAGAAGTTTCTTCACAAGCATCAACACGTCGTTCTCTCATTTCATGAGACAGTTGCCATGGCACCTATCTTGCAGACACTTTGTGACACTGACTGAAGCACATCATGCACAGTGTGGTGTGCTGACCCATGACTAATCTGTAAACATGCTGCAATGTCATTCAGTGTCACTCGGCGGTGAAGCTATGGCTTCAACTGCTGCAATGTTCTGTGGAGTCACAACTCGTTGTGCCTGACCTGGACGAAGAGCATCTTCCACTGAAGTCACATCATTTGCAAACTTTCTACTCCATTCTTGCTGCTGTGACAAACATGCATCACCGTACTGAACCTTCATTCGTCGATGAATTTCAATAGGTTTCACACCTTCACTATGCAAAAATCGAATAACAGAACGCTGTTCTTCACTAGTGCAAGTCGCAAGTAGGGCAGCCATCTTTATACCGATACTGCGACGGTATGTGTGCATCTGCACTATGCTGCTACCTACAGGCCATTCTGCACGCTGTTTGTAGCAAGCTTACCAACTTACAGGATAACGTCGCGAAATTTCGATTTGTTATTACAAATTTAAGGTTTTCATTTGACTCACCCTCGTATCTTTGCGGTGACGAGTAACGAACGAGCATGATCAGCCGTTAAAACTGTTCATTAACCACTCTGTCGCTTCTGGTACCGAAATTAAGCGATCAACAACAATACCCAGATATATTCATGGGAAATCCAGCTATCTGCGTGCAGCGTTATTCACGTGAAAGTGGACGAAAGTTTCCTGAATGTTTGCGGAGCTTCAGCATACATGGCTATCTTGGCTGGTTCTCAAAAGAGTGGATATAGATCAGAGAGATCATCCGTATAGGGGATTTGTATTGGGAAATCAGACACGAAAGCTAAGTTTGGTAATGAGGTCATCGACCCAGTACTATATAAGTAGAGGAGTCTGATAATGACGCGTTCTGTCACTCTTGTAATTCAATTTTTACTCAGAGAGTACTCTGCAGGAAGCACTTGCTGATACAGAAAAAGGCATGGAGGGTAATATGTTCAATTGTGTGTGAAATCTTATGGGACTTAACTGCTGAGGTCGTCAGTCCCTAAGCTTACACACTACTTAACCTAAATTATCCTAAGGAGAAACACACACACCCATGCCCGAGGGAGGACTCGAACCTCTGCCGGGACCAGCAGCACAATCCACGACTGCAGCGCCTAAGACCGCTCGGCTAATCCCGCGCGGTATGAAGGTTAATAGAGTCTTCATCCACAGCATTCGCTGTGCTAATGATACAGTACTGACTTGACAAGTGGTGACATAATCACAGCGAAGGTGACAGCCAAGCAATGTTACGAATTTTTTTAAATGCTACAACAGTCACTGATCGCAAATGCTTTGTTATTTAGTTACCGGTTTCGATCGTCTTTATCATCTTCATATTGACCTAAATACATAAATGTGCATATTTTTTCAAAATGTACATGATGACAGTCTATCAACTGTAATAAGCAGTGTCGTAATATACACTACTGGCCATTAAAATTGCTACACCAAAAAAAAATGCACAAGATAAACGAGTATTCATTGGACAAATATATTATACTAGAACTGACATGTGATTACATTTTCACGCAATTTGGGTGCATAGATCCTGAGAAATCAGTACCCAGAACAACCACGTCTGGCCCTAATAACGGCCTTGATACGCCTGGGATTGAGTCAAACAGAGCTTGGGTGGCGTGTACAGGTGCAGCTGCCCATGCAGCTTCAAAAGTGGTTCAAATGGCTCTGAGCACTATGGGACTTAACATCTATGGTCATCAGTCCCCTAGAACTTAGAACTACAAACCTAACCAACCTAAGGACATCATCACACAACACCCAGTCATCACGAGGCAGAGAAAATCCCTGACCCCGCCGGGAATCGAACCCGGGCGTGGGAAGCGAGAACGCTACCACACGACCACGAGCTGCGGACCCCATGCAGCTTCAACACGATACCACAGTTCATCAAGAGTAGTGACTGGCGTATTGTGACGAGCCAGTTGCTCGGCTACCATTAACCAGACATTTTCAGTTGGTGAGAGATCTGGAGAATGTATTGGCCAGGGCAGCAGTCGAACATTTTCTGTATCCAGAAAGGCCCGTGCAGGACCTGCAACATACGGTCGTGCATTATCCTGCTGAAATGTAGGGTTTCGCAGGGATCGAATGAAGGGTAGAGCCACGGGTCGTAACACATCTGAAATGTAACGTCCACTGTACAAAGTACCGTCAATGCGAACAAGAGGTGACAGAGACGTGTAACCAATGGCACCCCATACCACCACGCAGGGTGATATGCCAGTACGGCGATGACGAATACGCACTTCCAATGAGCGTTCACCGCGATGTCGCCAAACACGGATGCGGCCATCATGATGCTGTAAACAGAACCTGGATTCATACGAAAAAATGACGTTTTGCATTCGAGCACCCAGGTTCGTCGTTGAGTACAACAGCCATGCGGATAAGATGCCTGTCATCTCGACTGCCAGTGATACGAGGCCCTTGGGATCTAGCACGGCGTTCCGTATTACCCTCCTGAACCCACCGATTCCATATTCTGCCAACAGTCATTGGATCTCGACCAACGCTAGCAGCAATGTCGCGATACGATAAACTGCAATCGCTATAGGCTACAATCCGACCTTTATCAAAGTCGGAAACGTGATGGCACGCATTTCTCCTCCTTACACGAGGCATCACAACAAGTTTTCACCAGGCAACGCCGGTCAACTGCTGTTTGTGTATGAGAAATGGGTTGGAAACTTTCCTCATGTCAGCACGTTGAAGGTGTCGCGACCGGCGCCAACCTTGTGTGAATGCTCTGAAAAACTAAACATTTGTATATCACAGCATCTTCTTCCTGTCGGCTAAATTTCGCGTCTGTAGCACGTCATCTTCGTAGTGTAGCTATTTTAATGGCCTGTTGTGTACATAGACTGTCTATGTCTTTTATGACATTGCTTATTACAGTTGATAACAGTACTGACTACTCATAATTTAGATGAACTCCAGAAACTCCTCAACTTAGTAGTAGACTACAATAGCGACTAGGTCTCTATATGAGCACTAAAAAGACGCATTTTATGATTATCAAACGACAGACCGACTCCTTTACAAATGCAAACACACGATTCGATGGCTCTTTAATCAAAGAGTAGACAAGTTTAAGCACCCAAGAACGTAGTTCTGTGAAGATTGGAGACCGGACACGGAGAGAAAATATCGCATAGAAAACGCTTGTAATGCTCACAAATACAGATCTAAACCTAAACGTTAGAGATCGAGTTGTAATGGGCTACATCTGGTGTGTACTTCTATACGGTTGTGAAGCATTGACACAAAATACACAAAGAGCAAAGCAGTTCCCACGTCTTTGAAAGTGGATTTACCACAGAATGCTTAAAATACCGTGGACAGTAAGAATAGCTAACCACGAAGTATTGCGACATATGAAAAAACAGCGACAAATGTTAAGAACATTTAAAAGTAGAAAAATTGGGAATCTAAGACACGTATTACGGAACACCAAATGTATATAGTACTTCTACAGTTGATTAAAGAAGTAAGATTGAGGGTAAAAGAAGATGAGGAGGAAGAAGAGTGTCTTGGTTGTATGACAAAGTATTTGGCAGGAATACGAAGTGTGAATCAATCACTACATACTGCGGTTCATTAGATAAAGAAGCACCTCGTGGTCGCCAAATCCATTAATGGATAGGGGGAAGAAGAAACACAAAGCAGGTAGGAAAGTAGGCAATCCCGTATCATTGCACAAATAGGGGATACTATGCTAACTACTGATGATACAGAAGCAACAGAAACATATAGTACATTATTCGAAGCAAGTATAGCGCGATACGAGTTTACTGCGGTACGTGCGTGAATGTATCAACATATAAACTTTCATTTTTATCACTATTCCTTTTAATATCTCGAATATACTTCGCCTCGAATTTACGAAGTACCACGACTATTAGCTTTATTATTATTCCTTTCCGAATACACATAATTTGTGGATATTTGGTGGATTTTTTTCCTAAATGACCAGACTCGAACGCAGTACGGAAAGACTTCTACTTGCTGCGCTGTGGCTGTCAACCGTATATGGTATACGTGAGGCTCGAAGAACTTTCACCCCCAACTTCTTGGAAACGCTTGAGAACTGCATCGTACTAGAGCAGCATTCGTTACATCTAAGACTGTAGTACAACGTTGCAAAACATGAGCAAAATGTGTGACCCAGTGGATCTATACTTCCTTGTTAGTATTGGTGTTTGTTCTACTTACTTTTTAGCTCTTGTCATTGCTTCTTCTACATAACAAGTTTGCATTAGGAACTTAATGGCCGGCCGGTGTGACCGAGCGGTTCTAGGCGCTACAGTCTGGAACCGCGCGACCACTACGGTCGCAGGTTCGAATCCTGCCTCGGGCATGGATGTGTGTGATGTCCTTAGGTTAGTTAGGTTTAAGTAGTTCTAAGTTCTCGGGGACTGATGGCCTCAGAAGTTAAGTCCCATAGTGCTCAGAGGCATTTTAACCATTTTTGAACTTAATGCTGCACTATGATGATAGAAAACTAGTTTCATAAGATGGAACTGTACCAAACGGCATTGACTATTTACTTCAGACTCCGAATCTGAGTTGGGAAGGACTGGGATTCAAAATGCTTGCCTGGCTTTTCAGCTCTCGGTTTTCCGCGATTTCCCTAATCACGTAATGCAAATGTTGCGATAGTTGCGCTGAAAAGTATACGGCCGATTTATTTCCATATCATTCTCCAAACTGAGTTTTAGTCTGTCTCTGATGATCTTCTTGTTGACAGGCCTTTAACCTCTAATATTCTTATCTATATCCTCCACTAAATACAATTTGCACATGTACATGTGTTTCCTGACTCTTGAGCGCGAGAGCGACGGGGTTCCCTTTTCCCTTGTGTAGAGTAATGGGGGCACAGTTCGTGCCCTCTGCCTAAGAATAGGCGGCCTGACACATCAGGAAGTCGCTTCACACGAGGCCGAGCAATGTGCAGCACTCGCTTGTATTGACAACTCTCTCCCTCCTCCCTCCTTCTCTCTCTCTCTCTCTATCTCTCCTTCAAGTTTTTCAACGAGCGTCACACATATTAGATAGTATGTCATACTGATCGAGATACCGGCAGTTCACCTTTACGTTGATGTACACCAGGTAGAATTGTCATTTGCTCTAGTTCATAATTAGTTGACATTCATCTAAGCCGCTTTCACTGAACGTGAGACTGGTAAATTATTAAAATAACATAACGCCTCGTAACAAGATCAATAGCGAAACTATTCAGCATCAATTATCGCTTGTTATGCGTATCTGATCTGCACTAAGATGACAAGTGAAGGGATAGCGATATCACATATTGTATAAAGATGGCGGTAGTATCGCGTACGCAGCATATAGACGACAGTACATTGACGGAGATGTCATTCGTACTCAGGTGATTCATGCGAAAAGTTTTCCAATGTGACTACGGACGCACGACGCGAATTAACAGACTCTGAATGAGGAATGGTGGTCGCAGCTAGACGAAGGGATATTCTATTTCGGAACTCGTTAGGGAATCCAATATTCCGAGAGCCAAAGTATCAATAGTTAGCCGAGAATATCAAATTGCAGGCGGTACCTCTCACCACGAGCAATGCCATCCTGATTTAGGTTTTCCGTGATTTTCCAAAATCGCTTCAGGCAAATGCCACGATGGTTTCTTTAAAAGGGCACGGCCGACTTTCTTCCCCATCCTAACCTAAACCGATGGGCCTGATGACCTCGCTGTTTGGTCCCCTCAACCCAAATCAACCAAGCAACACTGCGTGACATAACCGCGCAAATCGATGTGGGACGTACGAAGAACGTATCCGTTACGACAGTGCGGCTAAATTTGACGTTGATTGACTATGGCAGCCGGCTGCAGTGGCCGAGCGGTTCTAGGCGCTTCAGTCTGGAACCGCGCGACCGCTACGGTCGCAGGTTCGAATCCTGCCTCGGGCATGGATGTGTGTGATGTCCTTAGGTTAGTTAGGTTTAAGTAGTTCTAAGTTCTAGGAGACCGATAACCTCAGATGTTAAGTCTTATAGTGCTCAGAGCCATGTGAACCATTTGAACCCCATAGAACGTTTATGGGACGTAATCGAGGGGTCAGTCCGTCCACAAAATCCTGCACCGGCAACACTTACGTAATTATGGACTGCTATAGAGGCAGCATGGTTCGGTATTTCTGCAGGGGACTTCCAACGACTTGTTGAGTACATGTCACGTCGAGTTGCTGCTCTACATGGGACAAAAGGAGGTGCGACATGATGTTAGGAGGTATCCCGTGATTTACGACACCTCAGTGTATTACTAAACGTGAACAGTAAATACTATACCGTCACCAGCAGAATTATTAACACAAAAATTTTGTGAGTAACGAACGAAGCATCTTTACAACAGGCATATCATACTTCTCTATTATTCTTTATTGTTTACGAAACAAGTTCCTATGAGCATTGTGCACCATTAAGCTTCTAATACAAACTTATTCGACGAAGAAGCAATGGCAGGAGCATAAACGAACGTAATTAATTTTTTTTAAGATCAACTTTTTTTTCTTCTTGGTGTATCCTGCTACGACACTTAGTGCAAGACAGAAACCACACGACCTATATAAACAGTGTTCAACGAAAGCAAACATCGCGAACGGTTACGCCAATAAAGCTTTCCTTCTTTGGATTCTTCGATGTTCTCCAGCAGTCCTATCTGGTAAGCATCCCATACCGCACAGCAGCACTCTAGCAGAGGATGGACAAGGATTATGTAGGCAGTCTCTTTAGTAGGCCTATTGTCTCTTCTGAGTGTTCTACCAATAAAACGCAGGCTTTGATTTGGTTTCCCCTCGACATTATCTACGTGATCGTTCCAATTTGTTGTTCGTAACTGTTATTCCTAGGTATTTAGTTTCGTTGACAATCTTCAGATTTTTGTGATTTATCATGTAATAGAAATTTAACGTATTTCTTTTAGTACTCATGTGGATGGCCTCACACTTTTCGTGGTTTACGGTCAATAGTCACTTTTCGCACCACACAGATATCACGTCTAAATCATTTTGCAATTTGTTTTAACCTACTAGTGACTTTACTAGGCGGTAAACGACGACATTGCCTCCAAAGAATCTAAGACGACTGCTCAGATTGTCTCTAAATTACTTATACAGATTAGAAACTGCAAAGAGGGTACAAAACTTCCTTGAGGAACGCCACATTTACTGTTTTACTCTATGACTTCCAATTAATTAATACGAACTGTGATCTTCCTAACAGGAAATCGCCAATCCATTCACGCAAGCGAGACTACATCCCATAGGCACGCTATTTGATTAGAAACTGCATGTGAGGAACTGTTTTATATATATTAAGGTTTTTGTTTAAAATGGCTCTATAATGACAGATACCCCCCCCCCTCCCCCCCCCCCCCCCCATGAACCATGGACCTTGTCGTTGGTGGGGAGGCTTGCGTACAGATAGCCGTACCGTAGGTACAACCACAACGGAGGGGTATCTGTTGAGAGGCCAGACAAACGTGTGGTTCCTGCAGAGGGTCAGCAGCCTTTTCAGTAGTTGCAAGGGCAACAGTCTGGATGATTGACTGATCTGGCCTTGTAACAATACCCAAAACGGCCTTGCTGTGCTGGTACTGCGAACGGCTGAAAGCAAGGGGAAACTACGACCGTAATTTTTCCCGAGGGCATGCAGCTTTACTGTATGATTAAATGATGATGGCGTCCTCTTGGGTAAAATATTCCGGAGGTAAAATAGTCCCCCATTCGGATCTCCGGGCGAGGACTACTCAAGAGGATGCCGTTATCAGGAGAAAGAAAACTGGCGTTCTACGACTCGGAGCGTAGAATGTCAGATCCCTTAATCGGGCAGGTAGGTTAGAAAATTTAAAAAGGGAAATGGATAGGTTAAAGTTAGATATAGTGGGAATTAGTGAAGTTCGGTGGCAGGAGAAACAAGACTTCTGGTCAGGTGACTACAGGGTTATAAACACAAAATCAAATAGGGGTAATGCAGGAGTAGGTTTAATAATGAATAGGAAAATAGGAATGCGGGTAAGCTACTACAAACAGCATAGTGAACGCATTATTGTGGCCAAGATAGATACGAAGCCCACACCTACTACAGTAGTACAAGTTTATATGCCAACTAGCTCTGCAGATGACGAAGAAATTGAAGAAATGTATGATGAAACAAAAGAAATTATTCAGATAGTGAAGGGAGACGAAAATTTAATAGTCATGGGTGACTGGAATTCGAGTGTAGGAAAAGGGAGAGAAGCAAACGTAGTAGGTGAATATGGATTGCGGGGAATAAATGAAAGAGGAAGGCGCCTGGTAGAATTTTGCACAGAGCACAACTTAATCATAGCTAACACTTGGTTCAAGAATCATGAAAGGAGGTTGTATACATGGAAGAACCCTGGAGATACTAAAAGGTATCAGATAGATTATACAATGGTAAGACAGAGATTTAGGAACCAGGTTTTAAATTGTAAGACACTTCTAGGAGCAGATGTGGACTCTGACCACAATCTATTGGTTATTATGACCTGTAGATAAAAACTGAAGAAATTGCAAAAAGGTGGGAATTTAAGGAGATGGGACCTGGATAAACTGAAAGAACCAGAGGTTGTACAGAGTTTCAGGGAGAGCATAAGGGAACAATTGGCAGAAACGGGGGAGAGAAATACAGTAGAAGAAGAATGGGTAGCTTTGAGGGATGAAGTAGTGAAGGCAGCAGAGGATCAAGTAGGTAAAAAGTCGAGGGCTAGTAGAAATCCTTGGGTAACAGAGGGATGAAGTAGTGAAGGCAGCAGAGGATCAAGTAGGTAAAAAGACGAGGGCTAGTAGAAATCCTTGGGTAACAGAAGAAATATTGAATTTAATTGATGAAAGGAGAAAATATAAAAATGCAGTAAATGAAGCAGGCAAAAAGGAATACAAACGTCTAAAAAATGAGATCGACAGGAAGTGCAAAATGGCTAAGCAGGGATGGCTAGAGGACAAATGTAAGGATGTAGAGGCCTATCTCACTAGGGGTAAGATAGTTACTTCCTACAGGAAAATTAAAGAGACCTTTGGAGAAAAGAGAACCACTTGTATGAATATCAAGAGCTCAGATGGAAACCCAGTTCTAAGCAAAGAAGGGAAAGCAGAAAGGTGGAAGGAGTCTATAGAGGGTCTATACGAGGGCGATATTATGGAAATGGAAGAGGATGTAGATGAAGATGAAATGGGAGATACGATACTGCGTGAAGAGTTTGACAGAGCACTGAAAGACCTGAGTCGAAATAGGGCCCCCAGAGTAGACAACATTCCATTGGAGCTACTAACGAACTTGGGAGAGCCAGTCCTGACAAAACTGTACCATCTGGTGAGCAAGATGTATGAAACAGGAGAAATACCCTCAGACTTCAAGAAGAACATAATAATTCCAATCCCAAATAAAGCAGGTGTTGACAGATGTGAAAATTACCGAAAAATCAGTTTAATAAGCCACAGCTGCAAAATAATAACTCGAATTCTTTACAAACGACTGGAAAAACTAGTAGAAGCCGACCTCGGGGAAGATCAGTTTGGATTCCGTAGAAATACTGGAACACGTGAGGCAATACTGACCTTACGACTTATCTTAGAAGAAAGGTTAAGGAAAGGCAAACCTACGTTTCTAGCATTCGTAGACTTAGAGAAAGCTTTTGACAATGTTGACTAGATTACTCTCTTTCAAATTCTAAAGGTGGCAGGGGTAAAATACAGAGAGCGAAAGGCTATTTACAATTTGTACAGAGACCAGATGGCAGTTATAAGTGTCGAGGGACATGAAAGGGAAGCAGTGGTTGGGAAGGGAGTAAGACAGGGTTGCAGCCTCTCCCCGATGTTATTCAATCTGTATATTGAGCAAGCAGTAAAGGAAACAAAAGAAAAATTCGGAGTAGGTATTAAAATCCATGGAGAACAAATAAAAACTTTGAGGTTCGCTGATGACATTGCAATTCTGTCAGAGACAGCAAAGGACTTTTAAGAGCAGTTGAACGGAATGGACAGTGTCTTGAAAGGAGGATATAAGATGAACATCAACAAAAGCAAAACTAGAATAATGGAATGTAGTCGAATTAAGTCGGGAGATGCTGAGGGAATTAGATTAGAAAATGAGACTCTTAAAGTAGTAAAGGGGTTTTGCTATTTGGGGAACAAAATAACTGATGATGGTCGAAGTAGAGAGGATATAAAATGTAGACTGGCAATGGCAAGGAAAGCGTTTCTGAAGAAGAGAAATTTTTTTAAACATCGAGTATAGATTTAAGTGTCAGGAAGTCATTTCTGAAAGTATTTGTATGGAGTGTATCCATATATGGAAGTGAAACATATACGATAAATAGTTTGGACAAGAAGAGAATAGAAGCTTTCGAAATATGGTGCTACAGAAGAATGCTGAAGATTAGATGGGTAGATCACATACACTCCTGGAAATGGAAAAAAGAACACATTGACACCGGTGTGTCAGACTCACCATACTTGCTCCGGACACTGCGAGAGGGCTGTACAAGCAATGATCACACGCACGGCACAGCGGACACACCAGGAACCGCGGTGTTGGCCGTCGAATGGCGCTAGCTGCGCAGCATTTGTGCACCGCCGCCGTCAGTGTCAGCCAGTTTGCCGTGGCATACGGAGCTCCATCGCAGTCTTTAACACTGGTAGCATGCCGCGACAGCGTGGACGTGAACCGTATGTGCAGTTGACGGACCTTGAGCGAGGGCGTATAGTGGACATGCGGGAGGCCGGGTGGACGTACCGCCGAATTGCTCAACACGTGGGGCGTGAGGTCTCCACAGTACTTCGATATTGTCGCCAGTGGTCGGCGGAAGGTGCACGTGCCCGTCGACCTGGGACCGGACCGCAGCTACGCACAGATGCACGCCAAGACCGTAGGATCCTACGCAGTGCCGTAGGGGACCGCACCGCCACTTCCCAGCAAATTAGGGACACTGTTGCTCCTGGGGTATCGGCGAGGACCATTCGCAACCGTCTCCATGAAGCTGGGCTACGGTCCCGCACACCGTTAGGCCGTCTTCCGCTCACGCCCCAACATCATGCAGCCCGCCTCCAGTGGTGTCGCGACAGGCGTGAATGGAGGGACGAATGGAGACGTGTCGTCTTCAGCGATGAGAGTCGCTTCTGCCTTGGTGCCAATGATGGTCGTATGTGTGTTTGGCGCCGTGCAGGTGAGCGCCACAATCAGGACTGCATACGACCGAGGCACACAGGGCCAACACCCGGCATCATGGTGTAGGGAGCGATCTCCTACACTGGCTGTACACCTCTGGTGATCGTCGAGGGGACACTGAATAGTGCACGGTACATCCAAACCGTCATCGAACCCATCGTTCTACCATTCCTAGACCGGCAAGGGAACTTGCTGTTCCAACAGGACAATGCACGTCCGCATGTATCCCGTGCCACCCAACGTGCTCTAGAAGATGTAAGTCAACTACCCTGGCCAGCAAGATCTCCGGATCTGTCCCCCATTGAGCATGTTTGGGACTGGATGAAGCGTCGTCTCACGCGGTCTGCACGTCCAGCACGAACGCTGGTCCAACTGAGGCACCAGGCGGAAATGGCATGGCAAGCCGTTCCACAGGACTGCATCCAGCATATCTACGATCGTCTCCATGGGAGAATAGCAGCCTGCATTGCTGCGAAAGGTGGATATACACTTTACTAGTGCCGACATTGTGCATGCTCTGTTGCCTGTGTCTATGTGCCTGTGGTTCTGTCAGTGTGATCATGTGATGTATCTGACCCCAGGAATGTGTCAATAAAGTTTCGCCTTCCTGGGACAATGAATTCACGGTGTTCTTATTTCAGTTTCCAGGAGTGTAACTAATGAGGAAGTATTGAATAGGATTGGGGAGAAGAGAAGTTCGTGGCACAACTTGACCAGAAGAAGGGATCGGTTGGTAGGACATGTTCTGAGGCATCAAGGGATCACCAATTTAGTATTGGAGGACAGCGTGGAGGGTAAAAATCGTAGAGGGAGACCAAGAGATGACTACACTAAGCAGATTCAGAAGGATGTAGGTTGCAGTAGGTACTGGGAGATGAAGAACCTTGCACAGGATAGAGTAGCATGGAGAGCAGCATCAAACCAGACTCAGGACTGAAGACAACAACAACAACAACAATGACAGATACATTTCGTATGCATTTCAGTGATATGTTGTTAGAGAAAAACAAAATTACAGATATATTTCGTATGCTTATCTGTGATATATTATTAGAGAAAACACAATTTGCCTTAGGATGGTACTTTATCCAGCTTTCCTCTATATTCATCATTCCCGCCAGTTTCTCGTTTGTTGCATGCAGCTTTCACTGTGGAGCAGTTTAGTGTCCAGCAGTATACGCCCTCTGCTAGTTCAAATAAATTCTGATTTTGCCACCTGGATTTCATGTCGTGTATGGATCTTGCAGACAGCAAATATTTCAATACCTGCAGTTATCACTCTTACTTGCCGAACTGAATCCCATAGATCGTATTTGAGTCACTATCGGGAGGCGTATTGCAGATCGTACTTACTGTCCCCAGTTGCTTGCCACACTGAGAGTAGCTATTACAACAAGAGTGGCGTTCGGTTCCTTCTGAGTTCAAAAATGATTCAAATGGCTCTGAGCACTATGGGACTTAACTTCAGAGGTCATCAGTCCACTAGAATGTAGAACTTCTTAAACCTAACTAACCTAAGGACATCACACACATCCATGCCCGAGGCAGGATGCTAACCTGCGACGGTAGCAGGCGTGCGGTTCCAGACTGTAGCGCCTAGAACCGCTCGGCTACTCTGACCGGCTTCTGAGTTCACGGACACCGTTACTAACGTGTGAGAACTGTGTTGCTTCTTAGTGTTCTTATATTCCGTAGTGAGGTTACCCTGAAATCCATTCTTTGTCCCTAATTGGATTTACAAATTTTATTTATTTCAAGTAATATTCTTCCGGGGTATCCTAGAATTCCCACATCCCTTTTGACGTTACACAATTGAGTGGTCTCCACCGCAATCCTCTTGCAAAAGAACAGCTAAACTTAAAGTACTCCGGTCAACAATGCGTGACCACATTAAAAAAGATTTCAGAATAAAATGATTTAGACCGATGTTTACGAAAGCATCATCAGATCAACAGACAATTACATGGAGCAGCGAATTACATCGCGCCGTGCTTTATTGGCACTCATTCCAAACGCCGTGTCTCACGCAAGAGAGTTACTTTCTAATGAATGTGTGATGTATAGCAATGCAAACGAGAGAAATGGGGTTTTCTGCTATAAGAAAAATCCAAGTCTCTGCAAGAGTAGGAAAGAAGTGGCGTCATGTTATGATATGGTCTGCGATATCATCATGATATTTGTTACGTTTTTTGAAGGCTACGAGAATGGAAATTCTTAATTGGAAATGTTTCAAAAATGATTAATACTTCACCCCGAAGACAAAGGAACCATGGATAATGTGTGATTACAGCAGATCGGATTCCATCACACTTTCCTATGTAGGTGCATGAGGTGGTTCGAGACCACTTCATTGGACATAGTTCATCATGTCCACCCCACTGAAATGACCACCACGAAGTCCGGACTTTATTGTGCTTGACAAATCATTATGTGGAATGATCAAGTTTCATGTGGCTCAGAATCGGTACGACATTGATGAAGACTGGTACAAAAATGCTGAGTTAGCGTTTCAAAGCATAACCTCTGAGTTGCTCCGCTAGATGTCAAGGAGGACATGGAAACGCATATATCTCTGTATAAGGCATGAAAGTGGACGAACAGTTCCACTGGATATATAGTACTCCAATTTATTATATAAAATATGTTACGGTTTTGATCTAGGGGTATGGCAACTTCTGGAACTCCCTACACACTTTCGCTACGTTTCACCAAAGTCGGTATATACGAGGCGTGTTTTTTAAGTAAGTACGGTTTTGAAATTAAAAAAAGACGTGCTAAGATATCTCAATAATTTTATTTTTACATGAAAGTCTGTACCTTAATCTACTTTTCTACATAATTTCCGTCAATATTGAGGCACTTGTCATAACGTTGTACCAGTTTCTGAATACCCTCTCACCTGGCTTGTTAACCACTGCATCACCACTGTTTTGACTTCGTCGTCGTCTTGAAGACGCTGACCGCCCAGGTGTTTCTTCAAGTGCAGGAACAGATTGGTAGACACTGGGCGCAAGATCGGGGCTGTACGGAGGATGATCTAGAATTTCCCATCGAAAAGATGTGATGAGATCTTTGATCTGATTCGCCACATGCGGACGGGCCTTTTGTCTTGCAGCAAAACGATGCCCTTGCTCAACTTCCATGGACTGTTGCTTTGATTCTGGTGTTACGTAGGCCACCCATGTTTCATCGCCCGTAACAATCTGGCTTAAGAAATCATCACCGTCGTTGTGGTACCGCTCAAGGTAAGTCAATGCACTGTCTAAACGTTTGGTTTTGTGCACATCCGTTACCATTTTCGGTACCCAACGTGCGCACAATTTTCGGTAATTCAAGTGCTCGGTCACAATGCCATACAAAACAATACGAGAAACATTAGGGAAGTTATCCCTCAAGGAGGAAATCGTAAAGCGTCTGTTTTCTCTCACCTTATTGTCCACTTCCTGCACCAAATTTTCATTAACGACCGAAGGACACCCACTCCGTTGTTCATCCTGCACATTTGTACGGCCATCTTTAAATGCTCTCACCCACTTTCTTACCATTCCATCACTCATAATGTTTTCCCCGTAAACTGCAAAGATCTCACTTCACAGTCTTACTTCACAGTCAGCGGGACTCAAGATTATCGGAGGCATTTTAAACACTCAGTACACAACGTAAACAAGGAAGAATCAGACTGTAATGGCGCCAGTGCGTAGATTAAGGTAGAGGCTTTCATGTAAAAATAAAATTATTGAGATATCTTAGCACATCTTTTTCTAATTTCAAAACGGTACTTACTTAAAAAACACGATGTTCAGCGTCACATGTAGTAAAGCCGAAAGCTTCCGCGCTGTACTTTGGTGTCCTTGCCGTTCTCCGAGATACGACTGCGCCTCTGTTTGCTTTACCTCATTCACGCGGCCCACGTGTATTTGTAGCGTCTGGTGGTGTTTACGCCGGTGCCTGCGTTCCGTCCTGTATACGCAGCTTTTTGGCAGCTCCCCGTGTCGCCCCCATTACAGGCACCTTTCTGTGGAAGCCGGCCAACGAGGGGAACAAACACGTGGCGAAGCCTACTCACAAGTCGCCTCGGCCTTCAGAAATGCTGCCGTGTGGCAAGGAAGTGTTGGAGTTCCTTACCTTTATGAACTGGTAGAAGCTATTCTTTTACATTTAACTGATCATTAGATCGACGTCGAGAGGTGTGCTTCCCTATCTTCCGCGGCTAGACTGCAACGTAACAACGACTAACAATGGGACCGCGCCTTGTCATCATCGCCAGTTTCCTCTAGATCAGGGCTTCCCAACCTTTGCAGCTGGTGGACCCCTTCCTCAGTCGAAAATCCATGGCGGACCCCTGGTCAGTCAAGAGTACAGTAACTTTCAATTTCAGAGCGAAACCCATGGGAACTGAAAGCTTCTTAATGCAAGTGCCATGTTCCGAATTACTCCCCCCCCCCCCCCTCCCATAATATCAATAGTCTTTGGTTTAGAGATGAATGAAAACAACTTGTAATTAACGATCCAATTATGAGATTTTCTGCAATGGTATGAGCTTTGCTTGTTTTTGCCACTCGATAACTAATCAAGAAAGAAGCTTCTAATGAATTTTCATTAATTGTTTTTGCGAGAGTTTTCATGCAATGCTGAGAAGCAGCTAGTTCAGCACTCTTCCTTTTAAATAAATCGATGTCTTTAGCCTGGAAGCCCGGGTGAGTACCTTCAAAATGACGGCGCAATTTAACTGGAACCATTGAACTGTTTGGAAGGACAGGCGCACATATTACACACTGAGCTTTACCCTCCTTTGTCTCCATAAAGCCTATTTCTAAATAGGTTTCGTTGTACTTACGCTTCTTGGTTATTCCACTTCCACAGGATATTGCAACCAATGGAGTACTTGCAGCCTTTTCATGTAATACATCCGTCTGTGATTGTTCTTCCTTTGGTCGTTCTCCCTCCTCATTCATTTCAACTAGAAACTTCCCTTGTTGTGAAGGCGATGGAAAAACTGCACCCTTCTTCAATGATCCTGACTTCAGCCACTGATCCATGTTATAAGTAATAAACTGGTCAAAAATCGACTTACGGAATAGGTAGTGCACTGACAAAGCAAGTTTAACATTTAATGACGTCTGGAGCCGCATACGTGCCAGCGAGCGCTGTGATTGGTCGACAAAGCTCGTTCCGCGCGTGTGTAAAAGGTTTCAGTGCATCTAGCGCCGTGAGCCGGCGCACAAACGACTCCCGTATTTTTGCGAAACAGTAGATCAGAGAAGCCGCATTCTCCGGCACTAAACTGTGTATGCGTTCTCACTTAAGAACCGCAGAGGCTGCTTGGGAATACGACCTGAAGTAAAAGCACACATGTTTTTCACATGAAAAAAAATAGTGATGAATTTGATTTTCACATTTTTATTCAATAACTTTACTTATTATTTTACACGATTTCGTGAAAGGTGGCCGCGGACCCCCTAAAAAGAAATGGCGGACTCCTAAGGGGTCTGCGGACCACACGTTGGGAAGCCCTGCTCTAGATTTATGTTGTATGTAGAACTTCGTCATAAATGAAAGTGACAGAAGAGCAATCTGAATGGACAGGCGTTTAGAAAAAATAGCACTTTTCGCGCGGGTCGGTCAATGTATGAGCCATTTATGTTAGCGTAGATACCATGCAGAGGTACACCGAAAAGCGTACACGACAGTGATGCGAGGTCGTGGGGTCTGGTTCATTTGCGGAAACTTTTTTTCAATTTTTTCGCTACTTATACTACAAATAAACCAAAATAATACGCACTGAATTGTGTTTGTTAATATTTTCGTAAAAGGCCTAGAAAGGAGAAAAATTTTAGACCGAGGATTCAAAAAACGATCGATGAGTACGCGATAAAATGTCGGTCATTACATCACCACAGTCTGGGGAACTTACAACAGTCTTAGACAAAAATTTTGTGACTGATATGACGCAGCCTTCCTCGCGGGAGAACAAATTGATTCTGTTAACTGACTGTTGGGGAACAAACAAATCTGCAGTTGTGCGACAAGATTTTTCAACACGAATTTATCACCAGATAAAGAATTTGATCAAAAGCTTCAAAATTTCTCTTTCCTCACATAGAGAGAACAATAAATCACATCCCTAGAAAACTGCAACAAAATACATCCCACTATTCGTCACCAGCTATCCTCGCCAATATTTGGCAAAACGATGCATTACGCCTGCTTTACAGCTAAAATGAGAGTTGAAAGAGAACCCTTTATGAATGTAAACCAAGTTTGTTTTTCAATAAGAACATTAAAACAACCATACAAGTGTACAAATGTGGCGTAAATGTGTATAAGGCGCCGAGAAAATTACTACTTCCATCGATTATACGATGTAACCCCATAACTCGTAAATCACAACATTTTCAAGAGCGTACGAGCATCTGAATTATGTAGTAGAGTCAAATGCTGCACATGTTGAGTGTAGAAGATACTTTGTAGTTTAAGTTGCCATCCGCTTTTGCCACACAACGGCCATGTTGTGCCAGTCACGGTAAGTGGCATCTCACCCCGATCCTCGGGAGAGACGTCACTGTTTTCTCGGGGTAACATACCGAATCGTATCTCTCAGGTACAAAGTCATTCTTTTCGTAGGTATTGCCTCGAACATATGTCAGAACATCAAACAAGGGTCAGTGGTCTGAAGGATCCCTAAAAATGACTATGGAACGTGTAAGGACTGGTGGAATGAATTGTTTTAGAGCTTCCCAAGAACATGGGATCCCATATAGAACTCTGAAACGACGTCTGGTGAAGAAAGATGAAAGGAAGCATAGTATAGGCCCACAAAGTAAGCAGTATTATATTAATTATAATGTTTTCTTTGATTGTGGAGCAAAATAAGAATAATTTCTAACTGAAATATTAATTCACCCAAAATTAATGATTGAATTACACTTTTTAATTCATCAAACTTTTCTTAGTGATGAATAACTATCACATTACAATTATTGTTATTATTTATAGATAGCCTTGGTGAAGAGAATGAGAAACATTTGCTCACTGACATAAGACAGTTGCAAATTGTGGATTTACACCAACTGGAGAAACCATTACATTTATACTCAGCAAGCCACCCAACGGTGTGTGGCCGAGGGCACTTTACGTGCCACTGTCATTACCTACCTTTTCTGTTCCAGTCACGTATGGTTCGCGGGAAGAACAACTGTCGGAAAGCCTCCGTGCGCACTCGAATCTCTCTAATTTTACATTCGTGATCTCCTCGGGAGGTATAAGTAGGGGGAATCAATATATTCGATACATCATCCAGAATCGCACTCTCTCGAAACCTGGCGAGCAAGCTACACCGCGATGCACAGCGCCTCTCTTGCTGAGTCTGCCACTTGCGTTTGCTAAACATCTCCGTAAGGCTATCACGGTTACCAAATAACCCTGTGACGAAACGCGCCGCTCTTCTTTGGATCTTCTCTATCTCCTCCTTCAACCCGATCTGGTACGGATCCCACACTGATGAGCAATACTCAAGTATAGGTCGAACGAGTGTTTTGTAAGCCACCTCCTTTGTCGATGGACTACATTTTCTAAGCACTCTCCCAATGAATCACAACCTGGTAACCGCCTTACCAACAATTAATTTTATATGATCATTCCACTTCAAATCGTTCCGTACGCATACTCCAAGATGTTTTACAGAAGTAACTGCTACCAGTGTTTGTTCCGCTATCATATAATCATACAATAAAGGATCCTTCTTTCTATGTATTCGCAATACATTACATTTGTCCATGTTAAGGGTCAGTGGCCACTGCCTGCACCAAGTGCCTATCTGCTGCAGATCTTCCTGCATTTCGCTATAATTTTCTAATGCTGCAACTTCTCTGTATACTACAGCATCATCCGCGAAAAGCCGCATGGGACTTCCGACACTATCTACTAGGTCATTTATATATAATGTGAAAATCAGTGGTCCCATAACACTCCCCTGTGGCACGCTAGAGGTTACTTTAACGTCTGCAGACGTCTCTCCATTGGTAACAACATGCTGTGTTTTGTTTACTAAAAACTCTTCAATCCAACCACACAGCTGGTCTGATATTCCGTAGGCTCTTACTTTGTTTATCAGGCGACAGTGCGGAATTGTATCGAACGCCTTCCGGAAGTCAAGGAAAATAGCATCTACCTGGGAACCTGTATCTAATATTTTCTGAGTCGCATGAATAAATAAAGCGAGTTGGGTATCACACGATCCCCGCTTCCGGAATCCATGTTGACTCCTACAGAGTACATTCTGGGTTTCCAAAAACGACATGATACTCGAGCAAAAAACATGTTCTAAAATTCTACAACAGATCGACGTCAGAGATATAGGTCTATAGTTTTGCGCATCTGCTCGACGACCCTTCTTGAAGACTGGGAATACCTGTGCTCTTTTCCAATCATTTGGAACCTTCCGTTCCTCTAGAGACTTGCGGTACACGGCTGTTAGAAGGGGGGCAAGTTCTTTCGCGTACTCTGTGTAGAATCGAATTGGTATCCCGTCAGGTCCAGTAGACTTTCCTCTGTTGAGTGATTGCAGTTGCTTTTCTATTCCTTGGACACTTATTTCGATGTCAGCCATTTTTTCGTTTGTGCGAGGATTTAGAGAAGGAACTGCAGTGCGGTCTTCCTCTGTGAAACAGCTTTGGGAAAAGGTGTTAAGTATTTCAGCTTTACGCGTGTCATCCTCTGTTTCAATGCCATCATCATCCCGGAGTGTCTGGGTATGCTGTTTCAAGCCACTTACTGATTTAACGTAAAACCAGAACTTCCTAGGATTTCCTGTCAAGTCGATACATAGAATTTTACTTTCGAATTCACTGAACGCTTCACGCATAGCCTTCCTTACGCTAACTTTGACATCGTTTAGCTTCTGTTTGTCTGAGAGGTTTTGGCTGCATTTAAACTTGGAGTGAAGCTCTCTTTGCTTTCGCAGTAGTTTCCTAACTTTGTTGTTGAACCACGGTGGGTTTTTCCCGTCCCTCACAGTTTTCCTCGGCACGTACCTGTCTGAAACGCATTTTACGATTGCCTTGAACTTTTTCCATAAACATTCAACATTGTCAGTGTCGGAACAGAAATTTTCGTTTTGATCTGTTAGGTAGTCTGAAATCTTCCTTCTATTACTCTTGCTAAACAGATAAACCTTCTTCCCTTTTTTTATATTCCTATTAACTTCCATATTCAGGGATGCTGCAACGGCCTTATGATCACTGATTCCCTGATCTCCGCTTACAGAGTCGAAAACTTCGGGTCTGTTTGTTATCAGTAGGTCCAAGATGTTATCTCCACGAGTCAGTTCTCTGTTTAATTGCTCGAGGTAATTTTCGGATAGTGCACTCAGGACAATGTCACTAGATGCTCTGTCCCTACCACCCGTCCTAAACATCTGAGTGTCCCAGTCTTTATCTGGTAAATTGGAATCTCCACCTAAGACTAGAAAATGCTGAGAAAATTTATGTGAAATGTATTCCAAACTTTCTCTCAGTTGTTCTGCAAACTAATGCTGCTGAGTCGGGAGGTCGGTAAAAGGAGCCAATTATTAACCTAGCTCGGTTGTTGAGTGTAACCTCGACCCATAATAATTCACAGGAGCTATCGACTTCTATTTCACTACCCCATAAATTACTACTAACAGCGACAAACACGCCACCACAGGTTGCATGCAATCTATCCTTTCTAAACACCGTCTGTGCCTTTGTAAAAATTTCTGCAGAATTCATCTCTGGCTTCAGCCAGCTTTCTGTACCTATAACGATTTCAGTTTCGGTGCTTTCTATCAGCGCTTGAAGTTCCGGTACTTTACCAATGCAGCTTCGACAGTTTACAATTACAATACCGATTGCTGCTTGGTCCCCGCATGTCCTGACTTTGCCCGCACCCTTTGAGGCTGTTGCGCTTTCTGTACCTGCCCGAGGCCATCTAACCTAAAAAACTGCCCAGTCCACGCCACACAACCCCTGCTACCCGTGTAGCCGCTTGCTGCGTGTAGTGGACTCCTGACCTATCCAGCAGAACCCGAAACCCCTCCACCCTATGGCGCAAGTTGAGGAACCTGCAGCCCACACGGTCGCAGAACCGTCTCAGCCTCTGATTCAGAACCTCCACTCGGCTCTGTACCAAAGGTCCGCAGTCAGTACTGTCGACGATGCTGCAGATGGTGAGCTCTGCTTTCATCCCGCTAGAGAGACTGGCAGTCTTCACCAAATCAGATAGCCGCCGGAAGCCAGAGAGGATTTCCTCCGATCCATAGCAACAAACATCACTGGTGCCGACATGAGCGATCACCTGCAGATGGGTGCACCCTGTACCCTTCATGGCATCCGGAAGGACCCTTTCCACATCTGGAATGACTCCCCCCGGTATGCACACGGAGTGCACATTGCTTTTCTTCCCCTCTCTTGCTGCCATATCCCTAAGGGGCCCCATTACGCGCCTGACGTTGGAGCTCCCAACTACCAGTAAGCCCACCCTCTACGACTGCCCGGATCTTGCAGACTGAGGGACAACCTCTGGAACAGGACAATCAGCCATGTCCGGCCGAAAATCAGTATCAAAGTGAGACAGAGCCTGAAACCGGTTAGTCAGACAAACTGGAGAGGCCTTCCGTTCAGCCCTCCGGAATGTCTTTCACCCCCTACCACACCTCGAGACGACCTCCCACTCTACCACAGGTGAGGCTTTAGTCTCAATGTGGGCAGTATCCCGGGCAGTCACACTCGTAGTCCGATCGGGGGAGGTGTGGGACGAGCTGGCCGTCCCCGACAAACCCCCATCCAGACCCCCACAGTGATGTCCATAGGCAACAGCCTCAAGCTGTGTGACTGAATCTGGTTCTGTGAGCAATAGGATGCAATGTCACTAGTAGGACAAACTTGGGACGGCCCCACCCTCCATTGTTGCTAGATGTATCCACAACAACAACAACTTGCCTGTCTTCTGATTGGTGCAGAACAATTCTTGTACATGGGAAGGAGTATACGACAGGAAGAAGAATGCCGGAAAATGGTGAGACGGAAGCATCGGGAACTGGGGATACAATCTTATATTTTTCGTCGAGACAACATTCTACTGTATGTCTACTGAGGTAATAGTGACACGCGCGAGTTGAGTGCTGTCTTTGATGCTTTCCTGGAAAAAAGAGAACCGTATGCCTCTAAACTTATTTGCATATGCGTTAAAGAATGACAGAGAGTGGATGGAGTGATAGGGTGAGATGAAGTTGTAACGAGGTAGGAGAGAGAGGGACATGTTGCTGCAGGTCATTTGACCATTTTTTCTGTGGTTTTGTTGACATGCTTCAGTTGTGTGACATAACCTGCGTTCGACTCGCATACAACTGCGTATTCTGTGTATGACTTAGAGCACTGTCTACTTGTGATCGTTTACAGCAAACTGCTCGGTCATCAACTTCCACCCTGTTTCGACACATTCCTCTAGACGAACGAAGCTTTATGTGAGACACTCCGGGCCGGCCGTGACGGCGGTGCGGTTCTAGGCGCTACTGTCTGGAACCGAGCGACCGCTACGGTCGCAGGTTCGAATCCTGCCTCGGGCATGGATGTGTGTGATGTCCTTAGGTTAGTTAGGTTTAATTAGTTCTAAGTTCTAGGGGACTGATGACCTGAGAAGTTAAGTCGCATAGTGCTCAGAGCCATTTTGTGAGGCACTCCACCCCCTGCCGCATAAAATCGAGTCTTCAGTTTCGTAACTGCTGTGATTCTAAGTTAGCGATAGGTGTTCGTGAGATACTACAATCCCCTCATATACATCTGATTGATAGATGTCCTGTTTATGGAGTTAACGGCGGCGTGATGCGTAATTTCAAACACCGCTGCTATGAGTCTGGCCATTTATTTATAAGAGGCATTCCCCATTACTAAAGATCATTTTACATAGGACTGATGCGAGCATAGTATAGTTTCTGAACAGTGATCGGATATGAATAGTAGGGGCTATACACCTCTGGAAAGCTATATTGTACGTGTGCCACAAGAAATCGATGATGAAGGAAGTAGTTTTTCATTTTTCAGTTTATCACCCCAGTTTATCGCAGGGATACCTACAAGGAGAATGTATGTCATGCGCTGGAAATATATTTCTTACATTGGGATAGTAACAGTGTTTCATTCCATACGACTAATAGGTCAGAAACTGCAACGAGTTAACATTATAGCGTGTATTAAGTGCAGAACATTGTAGCCTTAGGAGTGCATGTGTTTATGTTCTCTCTTACCAATACCTTCTTGGTAATGACCCCAGACACCAGCACAATACTTTAGAATTGCTAGCGCAGTTAATTTGCGTAAAACACAACAAACTCTGTCCGCCTGGAGCTCCATCATTCTTAAAAAAAAAAGTTCGTTGTTCTTAACTGACTTTTATATCATCACAATAGTTTCATATGTACTGTACACAGATAAGGGGTCTAACCTCCTCGACATTTGCGCATCTAGAGAAATCATGTACTCTTGGATGAGTAAGGGACAGTAGTCACAGCCGCAGTTCGCACTGTTCCTACAGGAAACATGGAATGTAGTGGTCTACTTCTGGTCAGCTGAAGGGAGCATTGGTCAAAAACAATGCGAGGAGATCTTTCGGTCTCTAACTTAATCCTAAGAGTGCGCGAATGCCCTGTGACTCCCATCCACATAGAAAAAGATCATAAGTTGTGCCCTATGATCGAAGTGGTTCAAATGGCTTTAAGCACTATGGAACTTAACATCTGAGGTCATCAGTCCCCTAGACTTCGAGCAGCTTAATCCTAACTAAGCTAAGGACATCACACACATCCATGCCCGAGGCAGGATTCGAACCTGCGGCCGTAGCAGCAGCGCAGTTCCGGACTGAAGCACCTAGAACTGCTCGGTGACAGCGACTGGCTGATCGAAGTGCTAGAGGTATGTAGGTCGCAATCTGGTATACTATGGTGTATATGTTCGAGAATTAGCAATGAATGAACATACTGCAGTCACCTACTTACATTCGCGATGGTACTCGCAAAGTAGAAGAGGGGTAAGAATGCTGCCATGTCACTGATCAGTGTTAATATTATGATAAAATTGCTATAATTGTTCCCACTATCAACTACTGTGCTTATTATTACAGTACATCGATGGTGTTTTTCCATCCAAACAGTCCAAGTTTGCTGTTGATTATCACATAATGTGATTTATACCATGCGATGTCTAGGTTCCTGGGGGAGTCAATGGACCAAACGTGTTAATGTCAGTTTAGAATCTGACACAGACGTCAAAGCCGTGGCGGAAAAAAATAGAAGGCACTGTACAAAGCGTGTACATCAGAAAAAGCTGTGTATCAAACAATGAAACAGGGTCTGTCTCCTGTGACATAACATGTGGGAGAAGATTCTCGTAAAGTACAGGCAATGAAACTTTATACCTGTCTATGGAAGCGACGTCGATCTCTGGCCACCTACTCCAATGGATAAATGCCTGTACATTTAATAGGATCGCCATATATGCTCGATGCCGACATGTACACGATATTCGTTTTCGATATATTGCAAGAGAGAGATGCGGTAAAGCTCTGTCAGATGAAACTAATATAGATTTTGTAGTTCGTACTTTTTCTCTGCTGGGTGGTACAGAATAACGATGATAGAATGTTTGGGTGATAGTTGTGAATGGATCCTGAGGGACGACAACATGCTCTCACTTCCACCGAGTGGTCAAAACACGCTCCTATAGCATTAACTCAGCTCACTCTGTTTCTACACAGATTGCAAAATGAGGCGGATATTGCTCTCTCCGACTTCTGGGTAAAATTGCTAAAATCGGTCTCGCTATCAACTGCGGTATGTATTACAGTACATCGCTCCATATCAATGGCGTCTTTCCAGTCCCAACTGTCCACTCGGTACACTGTTGATTACTTCATATTGACTGACTGATACCACTCCGTTGAGATGAAGGGAACCTTGACGGAACACTGGATATCTGCTACTTGTCTTTGTGAAACAAGGGATTAAGTGTAGAGGTCATCACCTAAATACAGTTGTTTGGAAGTGTTCCTCATTGCTACAGACTCATCTTAGTTCCATATGCTGCGTTACCCTACACGTCTTTCTTCTATTATTTTATTTTTTTCACCAATAAGATAACAACACCTCTTTTTATTTGTGCTACCTCACGTGTGTTATGAACAGCACCTTCTGGTGATAGTCAGCATCGGAGCAGTAATCATGTACATGACTGCAAAATGAAGGCCTAATGCTTTTCGCAACGGAGCACCGATACATTCGCTACCCTTTTGATGGGAAGATGTGATTATCTGTATAGGCCATAGCTGTTGGAACCGCTGCAGTGTCTTCCACATTTTGGTCAAAGAGAAACATCACATCTGTGTTTTATTTCTACCACCCTGTGGTGTGGTAGCTGTATAGTTTATGCGATGCGACGTTCAGTTTCCAATGGGAGCCAGAGGATCACAACGTGTTAATGTTCGTTTAACAACAGCAACAGCGATTTTAAGCCATCCTTATGCAGCGCTATGCATACAGTTGCGTAATTAGGACCGATCTTTGTGATTAATTACGTAATTAGGATCGATATTAGCGTCAGTTTTCCAACCAAAATAAATAAAGTATACTAATCTAACCTTCATCCCCCAAATCTGGACAGTTGCCATGTGTTAGAGGGTGTACTTGGGCTTTCCATCCAGGAGCACCGGGGTTCGAGTCCCGGAAAGAGCACCACCATTTTTAATTTCCTGTCAATTCAAAGCACCTCTGCTGGTTTAATTGTTTTAGGGGTGTCGCACTTCCGCTTCCCACCCAGGAGGACGAGGATTCGAGTTAGTGATACGTTACGTTTTTTACATGCACTGCGGGTTTGTGCACTGCAGTATTTTCGGGTGTTTAAACATTGTGAGCATGTTTGCAAAGAGTTACACATGTAGTATTTTGATGATCTATGAGTAGTTTGCACGTCTGTATGCTGTGTACTGGATTATTTCGGTAATTTGCGTGTTTTTTGCGTCTCTGCACATCAGTTTACTGCATTATTTGTGAGTAGCTTCCAGGTCTGTAAACTGTATATTGTGACCCCAAGCACGTCAGGGTGAGTGTTTTGTATCAGCATAATAAATAAACTATGTGAAATCCTTCCCTAAATAAATTGTTCCAGAAATAAATACACTCCTTCCTCTTTCCAGCAACACAGAACGGACTGAGTCGTTTTCCCGCCATTTTTCCCCTCCAGGCCACTGGGGGGATGAGGAGGCTGGGGCATGCATGCAGCTGAAAAAAAAAAAAAAGACACATGATGTCATCATGATGCTGTGCTCCTATTGACTGAACTGCACGATCAAGTGACCTATCGTGGCTCAGTTCTTTGGTCTCCTGGATCGAAGGCATTTGTCTCTTGTGCGGTGGGAGCTTATAAGTAGGTTTTAGAAATTCTAGCAGAGAAATATGTTTCCATGCGTTGTGTAATGCATTTTTAATGCATCTCGATGCAAAGAATTTATTTTCAGGACCGTATTCTTCCTCTTCATATGTTCAACCATTAATGCTCGCTTCCATTCTTCATGCAGTGAGCTGTGGATGCACTCCTCGGCTGAATGAGTGCATGTAATACAGCTATTAAAACTCCCCTTGTCTGGCACCAACATCTCGCTAATTGAACACATGCTGCTTCCACACCAACAGCTCAACGAGCACTGATATCTCAGCCCCTTGTGGTGGTAACATCACACTAAGCCACTAATGCTGCAGGTAGATAATAAATTTAAACAAATTATATTCGAATTGAATGACATCATGAGCAGTCTCTAGTGAGGGCAACACCATACGAACTACCCTCATCTGCAGGAGTAAGCTCTTAGAGCAAAATTCCCTGCAAAATTAGAAATTCCTGCCTATTTTCCAATAGGATGACGCAGCATCATGCAAAATGTCAGAAATGGGGGGAGGGGGGGCAGGAGGCTGCCAGGTGACCTATAGAAGCACATAATCCATTTTCTCGCCAAAATTTAAACTTCCCGCCAGGGGGCGTAGCACTTTCCTGTCATAAGCTGCTATCTTGGATAGCAGTACTCGCATCATCAGCTGACGTCACGGTCGCCATCTTGGATGACGTCATCGCCGCCATCTTGGATACATCTGGCAACAATGGAGAGTGGGACCATACGAAGTTTGTCCCACTACTTATGTCATCACTCCTGACCACCACAGTCATCATACCTCAATATCATTGAACCTTTGTGGTCCTCTTTGGAGAGAAGGGTACATGACCGTTACCCACTTCCATCATTGTTACCTGAACTTGCCACTATTTTGCACGAAGAGTGGTTAGAGTTTCATAAAGTTCCTTATGAAACCGTAAAAGGTCCATATTTATCCTTTCTGAGACGACTGGAATCTGTTTTTAATGCCAACGGTTTCGTACAATGTATTAGGCATGGTAATGTGTTAAGTTTTTTGTGTTTCCATATTTTCCTCCATTCGCATATGTGAAACCGGCGACTGACTTTTCTGCAGAAAAGAAACTGCTGTAAATGTTTTATCTGGAAATGGAGAACGGGAAACGGCTTTTGTTTCTGTGTCATCGCCCTCTCCACTAGACACATGAACGAGCGAGGAAGGTAGTTGCAGCAAGGATACTGCTACTCGCAAGCGTATGAACTAGCGCCGGGGTAAACTTTTAGTTTCGTTGTGTAAGTTAAACCTGACCCCAGTTTTCCTTATAGAAGATATAGTTTTGTGAAACAGGGTGAAACTTTTTGAAAAGTGCTGTAGAGCACGCACATGCGGAAACTGGTTCGCCGGAGGGCAGAGGCGAATCGCGGGCAGAGCCTGGCGAGGTGTCAAAGAGCGCCATTGTGGCACTGCTCCCACGCACGCCGTTGTTTACGTCGCCTTGCCGTGCCGTGCCCACACGTGGGCCGGTCTGGCTGGATCTGCGTGTGGGCGCCAGATGGGAATGCAAGCCACGCGCCGCCCTCCCAACCTGCTCTGGCGCTCCCACATTTCGGACACGTCAAGCACTAAGGTCGACATTAGTTACGGCCAACTCCCAGCAGGCGTCTGGCACGAGCATTGTCACGTGAAGGCCGTTACACAATACCTTTATTTACTTCCTCACATATATGTATGTACATGACAGTTGGATAATCGACATTATTTTTACGAAAACTTTTTTTTTTTTTTTTTTTTTTTTTTTTTTTTTTTTTTTTTTTTTTTTTTTTACAGCGTGCCCACCTTATTCCAAGGTAAACGCCGTCCTGAAATCTGGTTTGCATACAACGATATTAAATGTCTCGTTTCCTCAAAGTGCTCAACAACCCACCACCAGTTAGGAGTACAGATCACAGCGAGTGAGATCCAAGCATTAACGCCGAATAAAAATCCTGCAGCGACTTGTTCTTTTTCATGGACAGGAAGATATGCCTTTCACTTTCAGTGCCACAAAATTCGATGATTTATTGGGTGTCAAAGCGTAAAACATTGTAACTAGTCACAGAGATTACCATGAGAATGTGCATTATTTTTGAGACGTAGTGAAGCGAAACTGAAAAATATGAAAGGTTCTATCTCCAATGAACGTTTCAGCCACTTGGACAGGTGAAATCACATCTTTTGTTCCGAGTGATGAATCAGATATGTGAATGATTGTGTTAAATACTTGTACAGTGCAATGAAGTGACGCCTGGAATAGAATGAAAGTAAAGGGAGAGGGAGAATCTGGACACCAGTGGCTTTCCACTCCTCTACAAAAACGTCAACGACACCGTCGACCTCAAACTTGGGATCCCACGAACGTGTCATGATCATCTGTGTGACTTTTAATCGAGAGTGTTGAAGCAGAAGATTGCTATCGGGATCGTACACTGTCACTTCAACTTCTGGCGTTAAAAAAAATTGCTGCTGAAGATTTCTTCCACCACCAGGCTTTGTATCATCTACATGCGATTCTAACATTACAAGTACAACGATTTAGCTGTTTCTGAGCTGGAGGAGAATTTGACAGACTTCAAGGAGTTTCGCATAATTGGCTGAGTAATAGATAGTGCTCCTGAATCAACAACAGTATCCTCACGAGGAACTGGACGACGATGGAAGCACTGTCTTTTCTCTCATCACAGACTTGCCGTATGAAAGAATATTGGACAATCTGACTGTCGACATGTGGCTTGGGGATGTATATGAACGCTTTAGCTAATGTTGAACACATCATAAACGTTCCATTTTTACAAACACAAATATCTAAGTTGTATAGGTTATTTGCTGTCTTTAGCAACTGTAATAAAAGTCTTATTTAGGCCACTCACGTTTCGCTTTACTTTAAAGCATCTTCAGTAGTCTCTGTAACAATTTTTTTTTTTTGCTCTTACAATTTTCTTTGTTATGACCATTAACATTTCGCCTGCTTTACTTATTACCATAAAAAGTTTTTTTCGTTACTCTTGGTTTTTATGTAATTTGTTGCTTTCTTCTTCGTCTTCCACGTATATGTGTTGAAGTTTTGCACAAATAACGTTTCTTTCACTTAACACATTCACATTTCTGTGTAGAGAAGCATCACAGTGATGCAATAAACAAAAAATCCGTTACTAACGAAAATAATAAAAACTGTTTACATAAATACAGTAAAGCATGCGAACTGTTCATGATCGTAAGAAACAAAATTGTAAGAGAAAAAAACCGTATTGTTACAAGATGCTCTAAAATGAAGCGAAATAAAACTGGTCTGAATAAAACTTTTATTAACGCTGCTAAAGACAGCAAAGCAAAGAAAAGCAAAGAAGACAACAAGTACAAATCGCTAACCGTACACAATTAGTGGAAAAAGATGAGGACGTCTAAAGAATGAAACGCACAAGTGATGCAAAATGGCAAAGCAGGAGATGTTATACGAGAAACCTACGGGAAAGACAGACAACTGGTGTCTGTTATACTGCGAGAAGAATTTGACAGATCACTAAAAATGGTTCAGATGGCTCTGAGCACTATGGGACTTAACTTCTGAGGTCATCAGTCCCCTAGAACTTAAAAACAGCTTAAACCTAACTAACCTAAGGTCATCACACACATCCATGCCCGAGGCAGGATTCGAACCTGCGACGGTAGCGGTCGCGCGGTTCCAGACTGTAGCGCCCAGAAACGCTCGGCCACTCCGGCCGGCAGATCACTAAAAGACCTAAATCGAAACAAGGTACCTGGAGTAGACACGCAGACTTGTTAAGATATTTAAGAGAATCAGACGTGGCAAGACAGTTCCGTCTGGTGAGATAGGTGAAGTATCCTCACATTGGTTCTGTCTGCAATCAAGTGCCGGCCGGAGTGACCGAGCGGTTCTAGGCGCTACAATCTGGAACCGCGCGACCACTACGGTCGCAGGTTCGAATCCTGCCCCGGGCATGGATGTGTGTGATGTTCTTAGGTTAGTTAGGTTTAAGTAGTTCTACGTTCTAGTCCTCAGAGCCATTTGAACCATTTTGCAATCGAGTACAGTATGTTTAGTGTATTTCCTTGTTGGGTTTCAGAGAAGACATAATAGACCAGCCCGGCGTTCGTCAAAACGGATGTGCTAAACAGTCTACAACTACATCCAGCCTGGCTAATGCTCCTGACCAACGGTCGTGATTCTGCCGAGCGAATTTACGCATTGTATCTGACTTAAATATGCATCGAAAGCTAACTGCCTATTTCCTTATTCTAGGATTTGCTCATGTCATGTCCTGTTGTACTGACAGATCACAAATGAAAATATACTATTTCACACTTCTCTCACAATAATGTCGAAGGTAAGATCTTTGAACTGATGATAGAACCACGGGAATAACATCATATTAAGAAGTTATTATAAAGAATATAAAAACATGCGAAGACGGCACCATTTTAGCGATATCGGTAACTTTTGGAGAGAATTCGACGTTTCGATATTGTTTTCGTGGATAGGCAACATAAATCAAAACGAGCTGTGCCAGATGAATATCAAATAGTACAGTAAAGCCATTTACTGCCTATCTTTGGAGTTTAAATTGTAGTCAATCCTGAGACACCAGAATACAAAAAGCTGTCACATAGTAAATACAGACTATTTTTCATACAGAAAACAGGATTACTTAACTACGACAAGATTTGTTTTACTGTTATGCTATGCCCTGGTTCCACTACTATACGGTATAAAAATCTGGGACTTTTATTAAGATAACGAACTTTCCTAGAGTTATCTGGAGATTTCATCCACAGCATTTTTGTGACTTTACAATGACTAACACAGTAAACGATTAAAGTTGATATGAACTAAGAACTATGTAACACAAGCAACTTGTTTTTTGAAGGGAAGCTTAATAAAAAAAGTATTATAGCTGAATTTATAGGGCAGAGTTAAAAGTTCATAAATGTTTTATAATAAATTATTCTAGGCAAGCTGGAAATAGTTTAATTAATAGTGCTCTTTCCTTACTACAAGCTTGTTTCGGCTATAGCGCCATTCTCAAGTAACCCTGTATATGTTACAGTTGGTTAGTCTACTTACGTTTATAAAAGTTGTGCGTAAAGGTCAGCTTACATATATAGTGCACTTTTATAAATGTAAGTAGACTCATCAATTGTTAACATCTACTGTTTTACTTGAAATAGCACTACAAGCGAAACAAGCTTGTAATAAGGAAGGGGCACTGCTAATTAAACTACTTGCAGCTTGCCTGGAATCGTTCATTATAAAATGTCACATTATGACATAGCCAGGCCAAAAAGAAAATACTGTCTTCAAAGTCATAAATGTGTTGACAGGAGGCATGTAGGTAACTGTTCGAAAACAGATCTGAATTATGAAGGTGGAAAACTGTTCCGATCATCAGAGAATTAAAATAGTTTTACTTTGCAGTCGTGGAGGCGGGATTCTGCTCTTTAACCACACCCCTGTACCAGGCGAAGCTAGTGCCTGGAAAAAGAATGGTGGAGTTTGGGACAACTTACAACGCAATATGCTTTTGTAGTGCTTTGGTGGGGAATTAGAATAATAAGAATTGTAGAAGGTTGTAATTTTTCATTTGTCCTGAGTGCGCAAAAAGCTCCGTCCGCTGTCCTCAGTGGCATAACCTGAGACTGTGCCGCCCTCATCACACAGTCAGACTACATTAAGCGCGCTGTAGGCTTACTTCATCCCCACAGAATTCTTAACGAGACTTTTGTGCGGTAGCTCGCTGTGATGTTGGGGCTTGCGTTGATGCGGACGTGAAACGTGACCTCCTGCACGCACAGGTTCGCCGAAGCGCGCGCAGCGCCGCGTTACGTCAGAACGAATAGGAATGTGTTGACCACCAGCGGCAGGACACGTCCGCCAGGCCGGCTAAAGTAGCTCGGAGAACGCCGGTGGCTGTTTGGCAAAGCGAAGGAATTCCGTCAGAGCAGATTAAGAGCACGGCGCAGTGTGCGGAGAAAGTGCCATAAAATAACGATTTATTGCCACCAGCGGCACATACAGCAGCACCTGATACGATACAGCGCCTTCAACACAGGACAGGCATATATGCAGTGTACGATGGTTCACATGCTTCCCATCCCGAATTTTGAAGAGTCTACCTAGTCACTCATCATACGTGTCTGACAGATGAAAGGTTATCTTTTTTTTTAATTATAGCGCCGAAATGAAGGAATAGACAAGTGCTCAAACGGAGAGCGGATCACGCAGAACATTAAAAACAATTAGACTCCTGTGAATGAGGTTAAGCCACAAGTGGAACGTATCTCCTCAATGAATTTGACAAGTCTCTCTAAACACTCTCTCCTATCAACTCACATTCACTGAGACAGCTTTCAGCACACGTATATAGAGATACTATGGAGAGAGGAAGAGTTACGAAATATGGTATTTTTATAATTGTAGTTGTCTATAGGTCCCTATTGGGAAATGTCCAGCTGTTTCTGGAAAACTTGGATCCTTTGCTGTAATATCTGTCACACACAGGGAAGCAAATTACTGTTTGTTGGGATTTCAATGTAGATTTTCTGATAGAGTCTGATAGAAAGCATGACGTTGAAGTATTAACTGATTCTTTCAAATGGTTCAAATGGGTCTGAGCACTATGGGACTTAACATCTGCGGTCATCACTCCCCTAGAACTTAGAACTACTTAAACCTAACTAACCTAAGGACAACATACACATCCATGCCCGAGGCAGGATTCGAACATGCGACCATAGCAATCGCGCGATTCCGGACTGAGGGCCTAGAACTTCTAGACCACCGCGGCCGGCTGACTCTTTCAATTTGACATCAGTTACTGATTTTCCTACTCAGGTAGTACAGGAAAGCAGCACACTGATAGATAATGTTTTTATAGATCAAGATAAATTTAATCAAATAAAAACTTTTCCTGTTAAGAATGGTCTTTCTGATCATGCCGCACAGCTAGTTACAGTACATGACATAGCTCAACACAGTAATGCAAAAGAGTCCTCCAAAACAGTGCTTTCAATTAACGATTTAAGATTGAAAATTTCAGGGAATGTTTGCAACAGTTAGACTGGGATGAGGCGTACAGGGAACCTGATGCTAATTTAAAACTTAATCTATTTCGTGATACCTTTGTGAATATATTTGAAAACAGTTTACCTAAGAAAACAGTGAAACATAACTGTAAGAAACAGTCGAAAAAGCCATGGATTACTAAAGGGATAAAAATATCTTTCTAACATAAAAGGGAAATTATGTTATAGATAGAAGGAGTAATGATCCAGCAACAGTCTAACATTACAAAAACTACTGCACTGTATAAAGAAAAATTATTAAGAAGTTCAGAGTATGTGCATTATTTCTGAGATACATACATCTGATAACAAAATTAAAACAATTTGGAATATTGTTAAATGGGAAACATGGCAACTGAGAGCACGGGAAAACTGTATTTCTATCAGAAGTGAAAAATATTTTTAACAATCATTTTTGGTGCAGTAAAAAGAAGGATCTAGCTGTACATTAGACAATGCAAGGCTGTATGTACAATTTGATAAAATTGAAATTCAACTGCCTCTCCTACTGAAATTAGAAGAATAACGAATTCACTCAAAAGCAAAAGCTCATGTGGAACTAATGACATTTCCAACAGAGTACTAAAAGCTTGCTCCCAACAGATAAATGGGATTCTCAGCCACACATGTAATACCTCACTGAAACAAGGCATTTTTTATATAGACTGGAATATGCTAGTGTTAAACCACTGCATAAAAAAGGGGATAGGTCTGATGCTAACAACTACCGCCCAGTCTCACTACTGATAGCTTCATCCAAAATTCTTGAAAAAGCAGTGTATTCAAGAATAGCATCACATATTTATAAAAATGAAGTACTAACAAAATGTTTATTTGGTTTTCAGAAAGACTTTTCAACAAAGTGGTACAGATCTTTTCACTGATCAAAAATTAAATGCTCTGAATAAGTGAACATCACTCATCGGGATTTTTTTGATCTCTCAAAGGCTTTTGACTGTGTGAATCATGAAATTCTTCTAGATTTGCTTAAGTATTGTGGTATGAGTGGGACAGTGCATCACCATTATTTTCTGGGGCCTTTGTCCCACTTCAACACGGGGTCGGCCTTCTTACTATGGATTTGGCGATGTTAGTATCTGAGGGTGGCCGGATGCAATTCCTGTCGTCACCCAGTACCCCCCCCCCCCCCCCCCCCATGATGGAATTAGTGTAGCCCATTTGTCCGCATCTAGTGTAAACCATGAAATAGTGCGAATGTTTTCAAATGTCTGCGAGGTGTGTAACTGAGGCGGGACGTGGGGACCAGCTTGGTAGTCATCTAGTGGGATGTGGAAAAACGCCTAAAAACCACATCCAGGCTGGCCAGCACACCAGCCCTCGCCGTTAATCCGCCGGGCGGAAACGATCCAGGACTGGCGCGCCTACCCGAGTCCAGAAGCCCTCGGCTAAACTGGCAGATGAATGGGACTGTACACAAATGGTTTAATTCACATTTAACTAGAAGAAAGCAGAAGATTGAAATTAACAGTACAGATAGTTTGCAAAGATCAGCAGAGTCCTCTAACTGGGGAGGTATCAAGAACGGTGTCCCACAGAGTTCAATCTTAGGACCTTTATTGTTCTTAATATATATTAATGACTTGCCACCCTGTGTTCATGAAGATGCAAAGCAAGTTCATTTTGCAGATGATACAAGTAAAATAATCACAACAAACAAGAATTAGCAGAGGAAGCTGTAAATAACGTCTTTAGAAAATTATTAAGTGGTTCTATGCAAATGGATTCTTTTGAATTTTGAGGACAACTCGCACAACGTCACTGTTAAATATAGGATTTGAATTGAAGTCTGTTAATAAGGCAGAATACTGAAAATTTCTGGGTGTATGTGTTGATGAGAAGTTGAACTGGAAGAAACATATTGTTGATCTGCTGAAACATTTAGGTTCAGCTGCTTATGCTGTTAGGGTTTTGCAAATATTGGTGATAAACATATCAGGCTTAATATGCCTATTTTCATTCACTGCTTTCATATGGCATCATATTTTGGGGGTAACTCATCATTTAGAGAAAAGTATTCACTGCAAAAAGGCGAGTAATCACCTTGCAGGCATTTATTTAAGGAACTCGGGATATTCACAGTACCTTCGCAATACATATACTATGTGATCAAAAGTATCCGGACACCTGGCTGAAAATGACTTACAAGTTTGTGGCGCCTTCCATCGGTAATGCTGGAATTCAATATGGTATTGGCCCACCCTTAGCCTTGACGACAGCTTCCACGCTCGCAGGCATACGTTCGATCAGGTGCTGGGAGGTTTTTTGGGGAATAGCAGCCCTTCTTCACGGAGTGCTGCACTGAGGAGAGGTATTGACGTCGGTCGGTGAGGTCTGGTACGAAGTCGGCGTTCCAAAACATCCCAAAGGTGTTCTATAGGATTCAGGTCAGGACTCTGTGCAGGTCAGTCCATTAAGGGATATTATTGTCGTGTAACCACTAGGCCATAGGCCATGCATTATGAACAGGTGCTCAATCGTGTTGAAAGATGCAATCGCCATCCCCGAATTGTTCTTCAACAATGGGAAGCAAGAAGGTGCTTAAAACATCATTGTAGGCCTGTGCTATGATAGTGCGAAACAAAACAACAACGGGTGCAATCCTCCTCCATGAAAAACATGACCACGCAATAACACCACCGCCTCCGAATTTTACTGTTGGCAATACACACGCTGACAGATGACGTTCACTGGGAATTCGCTATACCCACACCCTGCCATAGGATCGCCACGTTGCGTACCGTTATTCGTCACTCCACACAACGTTTTTCCACTGTTCAATCGTCCAATGTTTACGCTCCTTACACCAAGCGAGGCGTCGTCTGGCATTTACCGATGGGATGTGCGGCTAATGAGCAGCCGCTCGACCATGAAATCCAAATTTCCTCACCTCCCGCCCAACTGTCATAGTACTTGCTATGGACCCTGATGCAGTTTGGAATTCCTGAAAAATGGTCTGGATAGACGCCTGCCTATTACACATTACGACTCTCTTTAACTGTCGGTGGTCTCTGTCAGTCAACAAACGAGGTCGGCCTGTACGCTTTTGTGCTGTACGTGTCCCTTCACGTTTCCACTTCACTATCACATCGGAAACAGTGGACCTAGGGATGTTTAGGAGTGTGGAAATCTCGCGTACGACCGTATGACACAAGTGACACCCAATGACCTGACCACGTTCGAAGTCCGTGAGTTCCACGGAGCACCCCATTCTGATCTCTCACGATGTCTAATGACTACTGAGGTCGCTGTCCGCCCCCGGTAGCTGAGTGGTCAGCGCGACAGAATGTCAGTACTAAGGGGGGCGGGGTTCTCTTTCTGGCTGGGTCGGAGTTATTCTTTGTTCAGGGACTTGGTATTGTGTCGTCCTAATCACCATCATTTCATCCCCATCGACGCGCAAGTCGCCGAAGTGGCGTCAAATCGAAAGACTTGCACCAGGCAAACGGTCTACCCGACGGGAGGCTCTAGTCTAGTCTAGTCGCTGATATGGAGCATCTGGCAGTAGGTGGCAGTACAATGCACCTAATATGAAAAACATATGTTTTTGGGGAAGTGCGGATACTTTTGATCACATAGTGTATATTCATTTACGAAATTTGTTATTAATGCCCCATACCAATTCAAAAATAATAACAAGGTGCATAGTTAATATAAGAAAGGATGATCTTTACTATTCTGGGTCAAATCTAACTTTTATGCAGTGAGGGGTTAATTATGCTGCCACAAAAATCTTTGGTCATCTATGAAAGAGCATTAAAAGTTTGACAGATAGCTAATCAGCATTTAAAAACAAATCAAAAGAATTTATGAGTGATAATTCCTCCGACTCAACAGACTAATGTTTAGATTTGACGCTGTAATTGAAAAAAATGAAGTTTTGGATATGAAGTAGGAACAAAATTATATTGTGTAAAAGAAACTTATATTAAGCTCATTTGTTCCACATCATTACGAAATGTCGTATTCATGATCTATGGAACAATTATTAATGTAATGTAACACATGAGTAAATTGATGGCGTGGCTGTAATCCATTTACAAGGGTAAGATCTCCAACATAGTCAACCGATTTGACTCATCGTCGGCAGTCCGCTTGTGTACTACCTAATAGGAAGAATAGTTAAGATATTTTGGTCCACTATTCTCCTTTTTTGATAAAAACACTCCTGAAATTCCTGGCGCCTGCAATCGACTCGAAACTGACTGGATCGATGATTATTGAAATTTGAGCATTTTGTGAATATATATATATGGTCAGCAAAAGGCATATTTCCCGAGAAATCAAGAAAAGAAAGTTTTACGACGCCCACTAATACACCGATAAGGTTAACAGCGTGAAGTGAAAGCGAAAGCGGCGCTAACCAAATGACCAAGGCAACTGGTTGGGGAAGAGGGGGCCTATGTTCGATTTCCACATATATTCTGCAACTTTTTCCATGTGTATTTTTCTCCTTATCGAAATTGGAATAGGAAGGTCAATAGGATAAGTAAAGCAATAAGGTATAGTAACGAGATAGGCAAATACATTTCTAAAACAACTTGGATTAGTAAGGAACTAAAATTTTAATCCTAATCGTTCTAAAATTGCTCTTTTGCTCACTATGTTGCACGTGTCCCCATTTCATCGAATAATTCGATTGAGTCTTCCATTACTATGATAGGTACCATGAAAGCCCCACACAGCACAATACAGCTCCACCAGCCCGCGTCGGTAGCGCAGTGCATGTTTCGAGCGGTCTATCGCCTGACGACAGTGTATACAGATATATCCATCGAATAGGTGTAGTATAAAATGTGATTCATCTGACCAAGAGACACAATTCTATTGATCCACGGTCCAATCTCGATATGTGTGTCCACTGCAATAGTAATTGACGACGTCATTGGGTCAGCATGGGAACGTTAGGGCTCGTCTGCTGGAGAACGCCAAGATCAAAAATATGCGCTGAACGGCTTGCCCGGAAACACTTGTGTCTGCACCGTATTAGACACAAATCCCCTCCTATTCTCTTCTACAGAGCGGACAAGCGTTGACCTCCAAGGTCTCTGATGAGGTGTGAACGTCCGACACCTTGTCGCCCACTCTTGGTTTAACCGTTTCCAACTGCTCGCTCCCAGGAGCCGAGCCGTTCGATCTGCCCTTTGTCGAAGTTACTTATGTCAGAGAACTTTCCTATTTGCAGCCCTTATTGTTGCTAAAACGATTCTTCGTCTCTGTTCTGCTTGCATAATTTCTTACTGTATCAAGTGCCCGTAAGAGTTCGCAGAAGAGCTTCTGTAAAGTTTGGAAGGTAGGAGACGATATACTGGCAGAAGTAAAGCTGTGAGTACCGGGCGTGAGTCGTGCATCGGTAGCTCAGATGGTAGAGCACTTGCCCGCGAAAGGCAAAGGTCACGAGTTCGAGTCTCGGTCGGGCACACAGTTTTAATCTGCCAGGAAGTTTCAAGTGCCTGTAAGGCCACGATGTGGCATTCAATCTCACTGGCGGCAACGGTCATAATTTTTTGTCTCATCAGTGTATGACCTCATGAAGGAAATAACCTCTCTGAATTTCTATATTTTTTTGCACCACATGCATGATGGTCAAAAACTGATCGGACCGATTACCATCAAAATAAATGTTTCTTTCGGTCTAGAGAGTGTTTGTGTCCATTTTTGAAGTGGGTTACTTTCATTTTTAGATATGCATATAATCAGTAGAATTGACCGAACTTGAGGCACGAAGTTTAAAGCCCACTCACACAGGTACACACCTTCACAAAATATCTGATCACCAACCCAGAGCCGGCCAGGGTGGCCGTGCGGTTCTAGGCGCTACAGTCGGAACCGCGTGACCGCTTCGGTCGCAGGTTCGAATCCTGCGTCGGGCATGGATGTGTGTAATGTCCTTAGGTTAGTTTGGTTTAAATAGTCCTAAGTTCTAGGGGACTGATGGCCTTAGAAGTTAAGTCACATAGTGCTCAGAACCATTTGAACCAACCCAGACAGAAGAGGGTATTAATTAAGGCATTGTGGGCAGGACGAAAAGAATACGTGAGCCACTGCACCAGAAGGAAGGACTGAATCACTTGATAACCGCTTTCGGAATAAATGGCTACTCTGTGAACAAAATAAATAGAACAGCACCCAGCACCTCCTAGAAGAGCTGAAACATGTGGAATATAAACGACCAGTTAAAAGCAAAGCTTTTCTCTCATTAATTAAAACAATCATTTGATGAATGAGCAAAGTGCTAAGAAAGCTCAATACTGACACAGTATACTAATCGCCAATAAATACATCTAAATATCTTAATACTGCTTTATACTTGCCACGGCTAAACCAGTTCCCCTGTACATGGGGCCAAGTTGTACTTAGTTATCACCAAAGTGAATATCGATCCCCGGCCATAGGAAGGCAAGCCACTCTCTGGGCAATACGGATAAATCGACAGCAGCATTGCTTCGGGACCAAGCCCGCATGAAGTTCTTTTCTCCGACACGAAAGTTCGGTTTAAGTGCAGTACGCCAGAATTTGCCATAAGCCCATTGAAGTTCAGACAACAGACAGCATTTGACACACTATGGGTCACTGTGTTAAATTAAACTAACACTGCCAGTTCTTCAGCAGAACATGCTCAAAGAGATAGGTCGGCGCTAGACTGCTGCCTTCGGTACTGTTGGGATTACGTCAGATCACGACGATCATTGGATGGCTGCGAGTAACAATTCAACGGTCGCGCTGTCGAGAATAATAATTCAGCTATTTCCACTAGCTAAAAGAACAGTGTTTTATAATCATACAATATAGGCTTTCACGGCCGGTATTGTCTTCACTTAAAACTTCCGGGCCGATAGGCCGTGGTCGAAATATAAAACTCTCCCCTGACGATTCGTCTCCGACTGCGGGAGACATCCTCAGAGGTACTGCGGCGAACTGCGAAGAGAACTCGAGGGAGCGCTGATTATATAGGCAGTACAGAGGGCGCCACAGTCGATCACGTGGCGTTGAATATGAGATTGTCTTTGGTAATGCCAACATTCTCGATTGAAAGTCACGCTTGCGGTAGAACGCTGACATCCAAATTTTATCCAGTTTAACGCATTCGTCTTTCCTGTTAATGTTATTACGGTGTTTATCAATCTCGATAGCCTCTCTATGCATGCGTGCATAATAATGCGACGGTTTTGATATAACGCGCGTCTCGCTGAATTTTATTTCATGATCACCTTCCTGGTAAACATGTTCCGCTACGGCCGATTTATTCGTGTGACCCAGGCGGCAATTCCTCTTATGTTCAACAAGACGAGTGTTCACATGTTTGCCAGGAATGTGATCATGAAATAAAAGTCACCGAGACGAGCGTCATATCAAAAACCTCGCATTATTATGCACGCATGTATAGAGAGGCTATCGTGATCGATAAACACCGTAATAATTTTAACAAGAATGACGAAGGTGTTAAACTGGATAACATTTGGATGTCAGCGTTGCACCGCAAGCGTGACGATCGATAACTTTCAATCGAGAATGTTGGCATTACCAGAGACAATCTCATAGACGACGCCACGAACATCCACAGTCGTTCCGCCGCCCAGCTACGGCGGTGGCATCGGTTCCTCTCCTCCCTTCAAGGCGACCTCATCCCCATCCCCCAGCACATCTGTCCCGAATCCAACTCCACTCCTGATGTTGTCCTCCTTTCCTCAGCCAACCTCCTTGGCCGCATAACGGTGGATGTCCTGGACCCTATTGGTAGCGACCATCTCCCTGTTCTCCTCACCGTTTCAGACGGTCGTCGCCCCCGCCCCCACCCTCATCATGACCCTCCCCCTAGGTATGTCCATAACTATTTCCGTGCCAACTGGAATGCCTACCGGGATACCCTCTCCAACCAGGTCGATAGCCACCCCTTCACCTTCCGTCGCCTTGCCGATGTAACCCGTGCCGCCACCTTTCTCCAGCAGACCTTGTCTGAGGCCGTGGAGGCCCACGTCCCTACTGTCGCTATCCACCCCCACCGTCCTACCTTACCCCCACAGGTCGTCCTCCTCCTCCGTGAATCCCCCGTCTCTACCGTGCCTTCCTCCACACGCGTGACCCGGACACACTACGACGCCACCAGCAACTCCAACGACACATTCGTAATTTCCTTGCGGCCAAGAAACGCCGGGACTGGCGACAGACATGCACCTGTTTAAATGCTACCCTCCATATCAACTCATCCAAGTTCTGGTACGCCTTCCGTCGCCTTACCGGAACTAAACCCTCCCCCTACTATCCTCTTCTCCATAATAATCACCCCTTCCCTGACACCCTTAGTAAGGCCAATCACTTTGCCTCCTACCTGTCTGATGTCTTTTCCATCCCCGATGATCCCCAGTTCGATTACTCGCTCTTCCCGGATTTCCGCGATCGAACTGACACCGCTATCCCTCCCCTCGCACCTGGTTTCCAGTACTTGGACAACATTACACACACGGAACTCAATGCCCCAATCACTACACAGGATCTCATCGCTACACTCCGCACGAAACGCAACACCGCTCCTGGTCACGATCGTGTCACCTATCGTCACCTTCGCGAAGCTCCTGCCTCTTTCCTCTCCACCTTGGCCAGGCTCTACAATGTAGTCCTGTCCACCGGTTACTACCCCGACCTGTGGAAAACCTCCCGTATCCTGATGTTCCTTAAACCTGGCAAACCGCCGTCTGCCATCTCTTCCTACCATCCCATCAGCCTTACCTCGGTCTTCAGCAAGGTCCTGGAATCTATCCTCACCCGCCGCATCCACCAGCATCTCCGCCAGCACCGCCTCCTTCCCATCACCCAGTGTGGCTTTCGGCCGTCCTTCTCTTCCGACGACCTTCTCCTTCACCTCACTCATCTCCTTTCTAAACAGCTTTATTCCCGTCGCTCTGCAATCTTCCTCTCCCTGGACCTCGAACGTACTTATGACCGCGTATGGCATTCCGGTCTCCTCTTCAAGCCCCAAACCTTCGCCCTTCCCATTAATTACGTCCGTCTGATTGGCTCCTTTCTCTCCCGCCGTCCTTCCTACGTCACCATCCATAACACTGATTCCTACACCTTTTTTCCCTCCGCCAGTGTGCCCCAAGGCTCCGTCCTCTCCCCTCTTCTGTACCTTTTGTATACGGCGGACATGCCGCCGCCGTCACCCCCTGTCCACCTTCTCCAGTTTGCCGATGACACCGCCTTCCTTGCCCTTGCCCCCACCCTGCAGCGCTCCCAACACCCTCTCCAATCCCATCTTGACCGGTTCACTGCTTGGTGCAACCAGTGGTTGCTCAAGGTCAATCCCTCCAAAACCCAGTCGATCATTGTAGGCAAAACCACCCCTTCCTTCCGCCTCCTTGATTTCTATCTCACCGTCTATGGCCGTCCTATCGCCCTCACCCCCACCCTCATGTACCTTGGCGTCACCCTCGACTGTCGCCTCTCCTGGACCCCCCATCTCCGGACAATCCAAACCAAGGCACACTCCCGACTCTGCCTCCTCAAGCTCCTTTCAGGCCGTGCGTGGGGTCTGGACCCCTCCACCATCCTCCACACCTATAAATCCCTCATCTGACCTATCCTCTGCTACACCCATCCGGCCTGGATCTCCGCCCCCCTACCTTTTATAAATCCCTTCAAATCCTTGAACGCCATGCTCTCCTCCTCACCTATCGCATCCGTCTCCCCTCCCCCATGCGGATCCTGTACGATCTCATTCCTTTCCCCCACCTCCTCCTTTTCCTTGAAAGGATACGGACCTGTACACCTCTCGCAAACTCGACCCTCCTCACCCGCTTGTCTCGCCCATCCTCTCCCGAACCCGCCTGCTGCCGCGCCTGTATTCCTACGTCCCACCCCGTCTCCATCTCTCCACCCTCCTTACCCTCTCCCAAGGTGGCTTCCGGCAGCTCCCCCTCCCTGATGATGTCCTCCTCCCCTCCATCTACCCCTCCTATCAACTTTGATCCTACCCGCCCCCACTTCCTGTGGCCTCTCCTCTTGGCACCCTCTCTCCCTTCTCTTTCCTTTTCCCTCGTCCCCTTCCTCCACCCCTGTTCTCCGGGCTCCCCCCTTTTTCCTCCCCTCCTCCTGTCTCCCTTGCCCATGGCATCTGCCCTCCCCTCTCCCTGTCCCACTCCCCTTCCTCCTCCCCCTCCCTTGGCAGGTCCCCGGACTCGCAAACGCTCAGTGAACATTCGCGCGCCGGAGATCATCGCCATCAGTGTCTCATGTGTGTGCCTTCGTTTTGTGTTCAGTGTCCTTTCGCCGTCACGCCACCACCGTTCACGTGTGCCGTCCCAGTCATCCGTGTTATGTGCGCTGTGTCACCAAGTGGTAGTGTTTTTCTCATCCAGCGTGAAGGGCTTCATGTTTACTGTTTTTTTGTATCTACATTTTTTGCCCGCCGTTTTTATTGTATTGTCTGTGACACCTATATGTTATGTTATTGTACCACTCGAGGCTGAAGAGCAGGGTAATATGCTGCTGCCAGCCCACCTTGTATTGAGGTGATTAAAATTACAATAAAGAAAAAAAAAGAGACGCCACGTGATCGACAGTAGCGCCCTCTGTACTGCCTATATAATCAGCGCTTCCTCGAGTTCTCTTCGCAGTTCGCCGCTGTACCTCCGAGGGTGTTTCCCGCAGTCGGAGACGAAACGTTAGGGGAGAGTTTTATACTTCGACCAAGGCCTATCAGCCCGGAAGTTTTAAGTGAAGAGTGCTTTATAATGTTTAACGTCGGAAAATCAACCTGTCTGTTGAAGCGGAAGACGAAGCACAAAGAAAAAGACTATGCCTAGGACGGCAACGATAAGGCATGAAACAGTCCTCACCAAGAATATAACTCAAGTAGTATCTTAAAGGCAATTTTAATCGTGTAACACAATAAAACGAATGGGATAGACTCTGATGGTACTAACTGTGGACATCGTGTAGAACTACTCATGACTATCAAAATCGTTAAGTTATGTAACCACATGGCTCACAAATTAATGTACTGGCAATGAAGAATGCATGTACTGAAGATAAAGACCAGCTAACTTAACTTTCACTTTCAACGGAACTTCAGGTATTTTAATATGTAATATAAAACGACCTGTTAGCCAATAGTGTCTACTGTGGGGAACACGTAATTTGTTGAAAAATTGTATGTTTTAGGTATTCGTGGTAGAGATGCATCTACTACAACACTACTCTATGCCTATGGCATGCGGCAGATGAAGGAAAGAAACTTGTTACAAGTACTTTATACAGGACGACCATCAGGTGCATAAATATTCGCAGAGGTAACAAAAGGAAGGAAAGGACAGCGTCTGTAGTTATTTATCAAATTCAAATGTCGTGAATCATTTTCTTGGCTATTTGAGAAATATAACTCAACATTAGAGATCCTAATCTTTAACCTGCATAAAGGGTCAAGAGTGTATCCATGCCCTGTGATGAATGCTCTTGGATGTCGAAGAGGGGCTGAAGTACCTAATTTAGCCAGGGAAAACAACATAATAAAGGCATAAAAACATTGTGTTGAAGGTGAAACAGAGTGCTAGTACTCAGTCCGCTCCCCTCTAAGACCAGTAAGGCGTCTGCGTTATTAACCTGTATACCCGATAGAAGTGTCATCATCAGTAATGCCACAGCCTCTCACTTCACCACACACTGGGGCGGGGGTTACGGGATTTAAACCAAGTAATTGGAAATCTGGAACAGCTCCCTTTCATGGCGGAATATTTGTAATGAAAAGAATATGAACCGGATTCGCAAAGGGTGACCTATGTGGACTTGAATACATCGGAAAAATTCGACGCACCTATGGCCGAATCCCACCTGCACGATTATCCATTAAAAAGAAGCAGTAGCTTCTTTAGCTTTGGTATCTCGTTTTCCAGATGTTCACATAGTTCGCCAAAGCAAATGTGGATACGTTTTATTTTATCAAACGGCTTTACGTACCGCGATGATTTCAGTTCTATTACTTTCCTGCTTTTTGTTTAGTTACAATCATTCTTATGTGGTGGTTTTGTCAACATTATTAAAAGCATACTCTTGTGTCGGTGATTAAGTGCGACTGTACAAGGTCGGATTACAAGGAACTGTTTACCTTTCCACTCCTTTCACCACACGTGCCAACTGTGTCAGTACAAACATGGTTTCCAATCATGTGCGTTCAGTTCACAAGAACAACAATTTTCGGACTCTTTGGTAGCAAAGAAAAAATACGGGAATATAATGTTGACGTTTCAAGATGATCGAATAGATGGACTTTTACTTTTCATATTAGAGGCTGGAGGACAATGGAAATGCCATTTAGAAATTTCAGCACCAGCAGAGATTATATTAAAAATAAAAATAAAAAAATACACACACACAAATGGTCTTGTCACATGTGCAGTCATGTTGTTTTGTACAACTAAAAGTACCTTCTGATGCACATCGTTATGTTTAATTTATGGCAAAGATTTATTTACGAAACCTGTTTGTAAAAGTACTCACTTGGTTAGCAATATTTATATTCTGGATAACTCACACAGTTAACACTCTTGGGAAAAAACCCGCTTGAATCTTGTGGAAATAACGGCCTGTGAAAAACTTGAAAATGAGGAAAGGAAGGATATCCTTACTTCTACTCGGCGTCAAGGACATAGACTGTAAACACGATAACACACGTAAACAACGTTAGATACCGCACATACTGAGTGACTTTAAGCCTTTTTTCTGACATGTGAACACGAAAAAAACGCCCTTGGTGAAATTTTTTGGCTTATTACTTGGAACACCCTGAACGAATATGAAAAGCGGACAAATTATTACTTTGTTAGACTGTACGTCAGCTGCTTTCGCAAGTCGTTCTCATACAGAAACGATTTTGTATTGACTCACGAAAATAAATAGGTATCGGAGTTACGGATATTTTAATAAAGTCAGCGACTAACTTGAATGTCTACGGTTACGAAATCGAGGCGCCTTTCAGTAGCGCCATTCTGGTGTTACATACCAGTATGAAGTTGTAGACCAATGGAATTGTCACTTTTTTATATGAAAAAGGAAAGTGCTAACACTCTTGTATACACTGCAATACGTCGATTAACATATTTATCTCTAACGATTTTGAGACGAAGTCTGTGTAAGGAGTAAAATAAGTCAGAGTTAAACTGTTACAATAGGTGAGCGCATTAAAAACATCAAACACAGAGCGTATATGACTGGCTCAACATTTTCAACTAGCATAATGGATTTCTTTAAGAAAATAGTCACTTTATTATCATTGCATTTGTTTATGTTAAGTTATTGCTTAGTGCCTAAACAAAATTAATATTTTGGCTATTTTAACATTGCGGCCATGGTAGTCTAGCGGATAGAGCATTACTAGACTCCGGCCCTGGAGGTGTCGCCTTCAACCTCCGATAGGGGTAGGGATTTTTCTCCGTTCCAGTCCTCCAGGAAAGCCGCGTGTCCGCTCAGCATGAGTACCGGGGATATTTCCCAGGGGTAAAAGGAAGCTGAGGTGATGGGTCCCTCCCCCTCTCACTCCTAGTGCCGTGACAAAGAAAGGCTGCTCTCTTAACGCAGTTAGGCCTATAGCCCTATAACGGGGTTGGGACACAGACTTTACTTTTTTTCTTAGTTATGTTAGTGAAATTTCAAGCGTGGCAAAGGTCCTCTGGTAATCTGACTTGTGCTGTATTCACCGGTGATACTGTAAATTCGAACAATGCATCATGTCGGATAAATGGTTTCTTGTCAGATGAAAACTGAAAAGGAAGAACGAAAAATGGAAAACGGAAAAAACAGAAAAAAATTGCCAGATGCAAGTAGGACTCGCGCACTGAGGGTTCCGTACAAAATTAGTTATGTATACAGGCAGTTCATCCATTCCGAGAATCGAAGATCCTGACGATTTTTTGCTGTTATCGACATTGATACAGGCAAGATATCGGTCCCAGGGATTCTAAGACTTTCGAGAATGTTTTCATTTCATGTTTGCAGTACGATAACAAATAACAAAAGAGATATTTTTTCATGCGATGAAATTACAAATTATCAAATTCAGATTTTTCTCTTTATTTGTATTATGACTCCTTTCTACTTGCCAAATTTCATAATTCTAGAGCAACGGGAAGTGCCCTACAGATTTTGACGAGTGTGTTTGCGTGTATCAAAATATGTGATGTAAATGGTCGTAGGCCTATCTTTTGGTTGCACTGACTTGCAAGCTTACATTTATTACACCGGTAAGTGATTATAGACCTGTCCGCAGCTCGTGGTCGTGCGGTAGCGTTCTCGCTTCCCGCGCCCGAGTTCCCAGGTTCGACTCCCGGCGGGGTCAGGGGTTTTGTCTGCCTCGTGATGACTGAGTGTTGTGTGCTGTCCTTAGGTTAGTTAAGTTTAAGTAGTTCTGAGTTCTAGGGGACTGATGACCATAGATGTTAAGTCCAATAGTGCTCAGAGCCATTTTTGATTATAGGCCTTAGTATTGTAAGTAGGCTGTTTAGGTTTTTTTTATCGGTAACGCCACGTAGCGCTCTGTATGAAAAATCACTGGCTGTGCTGTGCGCGGTCTGTGGCTAGTTTGCATTGTTGTCTGCCATTGTAGTGTTGGGCAGCTGAATGTTAACAGCGCGTAGCGTTGCGCAGTTGGAGGTGATCCGCCAGCAGTGGTGGATGTGGGGAGAGAGATGGCAGAGTTTTGAAATTTGTAAGAATGGATGTCATGAACTGATATATATATTATGACTATTAAGGTAAATACATTGTTTGTTCTCTATTAAAATCTTTCATTCGCTAACTATGCCTATCAGTAGTTAGTGCCTGCCGTAGTTTGAATCTTTTATTTAGCTGGCAGTAGTGGCGCTCGCTGTATTGCAGTATCTTGAGTAACGAAGATTTTTGTGAGGTAAGTGATTTGTGAAAGGTATAGGTTAATGTTAGTCAGGGCCATTCTTTTGTACGGATTTTTGAAAGTCAGATTGCGTTGCGCTAAAAATATTGTGTGTAAAGCCTTCCCGCCTGCAGGTTATGTTAACCGATGACTCATAACCAACGTGCACTGGCATCATAGCATCCGAATTTTTAGCTGTCACTGCCATCATTTTCCTCGTCACTCCGCGCTTAAGTGTGTTCGATATGAGAGCGGTAGTATTTCCCTTTGTTTCTATAAACGTTTCACTTTCATGTAGGTAGTTTAGAATGATTGTTGTCAGTAAATGCAAGACAAAGTAACAAAAATTTATTTCGTGTTTTCAACCTATTTTCGAAGAGCACTTAAGGACTGTTTATTCGTATACATTAATCGGTTGTTAGTGGGCGCGGCATTCGTTCCTGATAAAAGGAGATCAGCGATGTAATTATTAAAATATGAATAAGCGACTATGTTCAGTTTAGATCAATAGAACAATAGCAAAGGAGGGCGATGCACGCCGCTGCAGTCATGGACTGTGCGGCTGGTCCCGGTGGAGGTTCGAGTCCTCCCTCGGGCATGGGTATGTGTTTGTCCTTAGAATAATTTAGGTTAAGTAGTGTATAAGCTTAGGGACAGATGACCTTAGCAGTTAAGTCCCATAAGATTTCACACACACCTGAACATTTTTTATGCACGCCGCCTCCACAACATTTTTAGGCGCGCAGTCCGGAACCGTGCGACTGCTACGGTCGCAGGTTCGAATCCTGCCTCGAGCATGGATGTGTGTGATGTCCTTAGGTTAGTTAGGTTTAAGTAGTTCTAAGTTCTAGGGGACTAATGACCACAGCAGTTGAGTCCCATAGTGCTCAGAGCCATTTGAACCATTTTTTCCATAACATTTTGCAAGTACACTTACTGGTTGCTTGGGCTTTTGACAGCTCAATCAGCAGTAGATGGGCCTGGTCTGACAAACCTAGGTTTTTATTCCTAGAAATAGGAATTGTCATCTTCACTGGTTCTCTCTCACCGAAAACTTACTTGAGCTTCAATGACCGCATTTGGCCTCAATGGTGGAATGTCACGCTATGAGGAAGACTGAGATCTTACCTTAACCACCTGATACAGGTGAAATTTACGGAAATCCGACAACCGCTGGGTAAGCAGCGTGCTGCGAGATGAAACCCTCAGCAATGTGAACTCTTCGCGGAATCTGCTACGATCCGGTTCTATTCGATTTATTCAGGCATATAAGCTACTGATCTGGCAAATTAATATTTCCCTAGCCTATTATCGAATCGAAGTGGCATCTACTAATTTTATTAAAAATTACCATAGAGGCTCGGGTGAGCCGTCGGGCAGTACTAGAATCCAACTTAACAAGTCATTGCGGCCAGTCCGCATCATGGTAATGCATTGAAAAATGCAGATGCTAGCAGTAATAGTACACATTTAAAAGACGGAACGTGGAATCGATTATAAAGTTGGAATAAGATTATGTTTAAAAATATCTCGTCTTTCTTCGTTCACAAGTTATATGTATTATCAAGAAAAAAGCTTTGCATCACCCCGTTTCTCAGAACTCCTGAAGATAGACGTTGACTGTGGATATTGTATCACAGACACAGTCCCTTTGACTGTTCAGAGATGTCACTAAACCTGCCCAAAGACGTAAACAACTATATGCATGAGCAGCGCCTATTAGACGGAGGGAGTCCGACAGCCGATCTTCTTCTTCTGCTTCTTATCCATTAATGGATGTTGGCAACCACATGTTGCATCTTTCTTCTGTGAACTGCAGAATGTAATAGCTGCTCTACACTTCGTACCCCTTCCACTGCTTTATATTGTCCAATCAGAATGTTCTTCTTCGCCCTTGTCTTCTTTTTCCTTCAATCTTCCTATCTATTATTAACTATTTTGGTGTTCCGTACTATATGTACTAGATATGCAGTTTTTCTTCTTTTAAGCACTGTCAACATTTCTCGCTGCTTGTACATTCGCTCCAGTACTTCGGTGTTGGTTATACTTGCACTCCACGGTATTTTAGGAATTCTGCGATAAATCCACATTTCAAAGGCCTCTAACTTCTTCATTGTTGTCGTATTTAGTGTCCATCCTTCAGAGCCATATAGAAGAAAGTATTTTACAAGTCGGACTCTAAGGTTTAGGTGTAAGTCTGTGCTTGTAAGAATATTCTTAAATTTTATGAAGGCGTTTCGGGCGTTCTCTATGCGACATTTTATTTCCAAGTCTGGTCGCCAGTCTTCACAAAGCCAGGCTCCGAGGTATTTAAACTTGACTCTTCGTATTACAGGCTCTTGAAATTGCAGATTTGCATCTTTGAATGAGTCGCACTCTCGTGTGACAATCATAAAATTAATCTTTTTGATGTTAATATTCCGGCCTAAAGTACTGCTGTATCTCCTACTATGTTGACGAGTTGTTGAAGGTCAGCTGAATTATCAGCTATCAGTACGGTGTCATCAGCATAGCCAATCTTGTTGATATACACTCGGTTAACCTTTTGCCTTTTTCTACATTATCAAGTGCCTCCTGAAAAATACTCTCAAAGTATAAGTTAAATAACAGGGGGGGGGGGGGGGGGACAGTATGCATCATTGTCGGACACCCCTACATATCTTAACCAAATCTGTGACCTCATTATCAAATTTAACCTGCGCTGTATGATTCCAACATAAAATCTCTATACAGCGGATTTTTTCTTATCTATATCAATTCTTTTGAGAATTTCCCTGAGTTTATGGTGTTGTACGTTATCGAATGCTTTTTCATAGTCAATAAAACAGAGGCCTACAGTTTTACCCTGATCATAGCAGTTTTGTACTACAACTTATAGTGCGACTATTGCTTCTCTTGTACATAAACCTTTCCTAAATCCAAACTGTGTCCCACTTATGAATTTATCACATTTTTCACATAGCCTTTCATGGATGACTTTCACAAATATTTTCAGAGAATGGCTCGTAAGACTAATGAGTTTGTAATCTTCACATTTTCTCGCATTCCTCTTCTTTGTTAAGGGAATGAAAGTTGATAATAAGGAGGTACAAGGCTCTTGTTGTCCGTTGTTAAACAATGCCTAGACGGTCAATACCGCGGTTCGAACGCGTCCGCATACTTTGTGCCATGAAGACCTCTCAACAACGGAAGTGTCCAGGCGTCTTGGAATGAACCAAAGCGATGTCGTTCGAACATGGAGGAGATACAGAGAGACAGGAACTGTCGATGACATGCCTCGCTCATGCCGCCCAAGGGCTACTACTGCAGTGGATTGGATTGGATTGTTTGGGGGGAAGAGACCAAACAGCGAGGTCATCGGTCTCATCGGATTAGGGAAGGAAGGGGAAGGAAATCGGCCGTGCCCTTTCAAAAGAACCATCCCGGCATTTGCCTGGAGCGGTTTAGGGAAATCACGGATGGCCCAACGCGGGATTGAACCGTCGTCCTCCCGAATGCGAGTCCAGTATTACTGCAGTGGATGACCGCTACCTACGGATTATGACTCGGAGGAACCCTGACAGCAACGCCACCATGTTGAATAATACTCTTCGTGCAGCCACAGAACGTCGTGTTACGACTCAAACTGTGCACAATAGGCTGCATGATGCGCAACTTCACTCCCGACGTCCATGGCGAGGACCATCTTTGCAACCAGGACACCATGCAGCGGGGTGCAGATGGGCCCAACAACATGCCGAATGTACCGCTCAGGATTGGCACCACTTTCTCTTCACCGATGAGTGTCGCACGTGCCTTCAACCAGACAATCGCCGGAGACGTGTTTGGAGGCAACACGGCCACGCTGAACGCCTTAGACACAATGTCCATCGAGCGCACCAAGGTGGAAGTTCCCTGCTGTTTTGGGGTGGCATTACGTGGGGCCGACGTACGCCGCTGGTGGTCATGGAAGGCGCCGTAACGGCTGTATGATACTATCAAAATTTTCTCTGGTTTCTGTTCTGAAGGAAGAAAGGGCTACCATTCCTCCACAGACCTTCAGATGCATGTTAAGTGTCCCCAGCCGAGTTCAAACCGTCATAAAAGTGAAGAGTAGGCACACCCATAATAATGTCCAGTAACTGGTGTCCGAATATTTTTTATCTATAACTGAGATGAGTAATGAAACAGTTCCTCCAGAATGTCGAGATGGAATCTACACACTACATCCACCTCATAACAATATTTATCGGGGCTACGTAGTAAATTGGTGCAGAGGTTCGATACCTGAGTAGGTGCCGGCGGGAGGAATGGGGGTGCGCGGTTCGGCCTGTGGTACCCAGCGGCGTGGCCAGCGGTATCCCCACTGCCAGCACAGCGGGCTCCTCGTGGGCGTCGGCAACGGCGACGGCGTCACTTCGTTCCGGTGGCAGCCCAGCACGGGGCGCGGCCGCGGGCGCAGCACGGCGGCAGCGGGCGGTGCCGCGGGCTGCGGGGGCGAAGGCTCTGGGGGCGGCGGGGGTGGCGGCTCCCACGGGTCCCCGGGCAGCCGCCACCAGAGCGGCGCGCCCGCCACGTCGGTCCTGGCGACACAGCGCCACCACCTCGCTGACGGCTCACTGCCCAAGCACCAGCGTGCATTACTGCTGCACCCCATTTCCTACGCACGCGCAATACAACTCTGAAATTTGCCAACAAAGTAAGCGTAGTGCCAACTACAGTCAAAATCACTTCATGAGCAGTGACTTGGTTTCAAAAATTCTATAGCTTTCAAGCGAGTTCAAGTTAACAGAAGGCTTTTACGTAGGCAGCACTCTGAAGTTTCAACATGAAAAATGCTATCATAAACCACCGGAATGTACTGTTCAGATACTAACAGTTGTTAGCATCTATATGTTCCAGTCACATTAATATGACCACTGCCTATGTTCGAAGTCAATGTACAATAACCACTCACAGAGGGCAGGTGACAGCACGAGCAAGGGAGAGTATACAGGGTGGTCCATTGACAGTGACCGGGCCAAATATCTCACGAAATAAGCACCAAACGAAAAAACTACAAAGAACGAAACTCGTCTATCTTGAAGGGGAAACCAGATGGCGCTATGGTTGGCCCGCTATATGGCGCTGCCATAGGTCAAACGGATATCAACTGCGTTTTTTTTAAATAGGAAGCCCCACTTTTTTAACATATTCGTGTAGTACGTAAAGAAATATTAGTGTTTTAGTTGGACCACTTTTTTCACTTTGTGATAGATGGCGCTGTAATAGTCACAAACGTATCGCGTAACATTCCGCCAGTGCGGACGGTATTTGCTTCTTGATACATCACCCGTGTTAAAATGGACCGTTTACCAATTGCGGAAAAGGTAGATATCGTGTTGATGTATGGCTATTGTGATCAAATTGCCCACGATGGCTGCGACAAGTGGAACAACACCGACCTTGGCGGGTTAATGTATGGTGCGGCATTATGGGAGGAAGGATAATAGGCCCCCATTTTATCGATGTCAATCTAAATGGTGCAATGTATGCTGATTTCCTACGATCCTACCGATGTTACTACAAGATATTTCACTGCCTGGCAGAATGGCGATGTACTTCCAACATGCTTGATGTCCGGTACATAACTCGCGTGCCGTTGAAGCAGTATTGAATAGCATATTTCGTGACAGGTGGATTGGTCGTCGAAGCACCATACCATGGCCCACACGTTCACCGGACCTGACGTCCCCGAATTTCTTTCTGTGGAGAATGTTGAAGGATATTTGCTATCGTGATCCATCGACAACGCCTAACAACAAGCGTCAGCGCATTGTCAATGCATGTGCCAACATTACGGAAGGCGAACTACTCACTTTTGAGAGGAATGTCGTTACACGTATTGCCAAATGCATTGAGGTTGACGGACATCATTTTCCGGCCGCGGTGGTCTAGCGGTTCTAGGCGCTCAGTCAGGAAACGCGCGACTGCTGCGGTCGCAGGTTCGAATCCTGCCTCGGGCAAGGATGTGTGTGATGTCCTTAGGTTAGTTAGGTTTAAGTAGTTCTAAGTTCTAGGGGACTTATGACCACAGATGTTGAGTCCCATAGTGCTCAGAGCCATTTGAACCATTTTGAACATCATTTTGAGCATATACTGCATTAACGTGGTATTTACAGCTAATCACGCTGTAACATCATGCCTTCTCAGAAATGATCAGTTCACAAAAGTACATGTATCACATTGGAACAACCGAAATAAAATGTTCAAACGTACCTACGTTCTATATTTTAATTTAAAAATCTACCTGTCACCAACTGTTCGTCTAAAATTGTGAGCCATATGTTTGTGACTGTTACGGCGCCGTCTATCACAAAGCGAAAAAAGTGATTCAACTAAAATATTCATATTTCTTTACGTACTACACGAATATGTAATAAAAAAAATGTGGGTTCCTATTTAAAAAAACGCAGTTGATATCCGTTTGACCTATGGCAGCGGGCCAACCATACCGCCATCTGGTTTCCCCCTTCAGGCTAGACAAGTTTCGTTCTTTGTAGTTTTTTCGTTTAACGCTTATTTCGTCAGATATTTGGCCCGGTCACGATCAATGGACCACCCTGTATTCATCGTGTTGGGGAGATGCGGACAACAGTGCAATCATTCCCGTGCAGCGGAAGCGGACCGGTTTAACTGATGTCCAAAAGGATATAATCGCTGGCGTTTGGGCAAAGAGTGGAAGCAGTTTAGAAACTGGGAAGTTTGTAAACTGTTCGCATACTGTCATGGTTAAAGTATACTGCTCGTGGTAAAATGACACTATCCAAAACTGGCGCTGAGGTAACCGTGGCGCGTCACGGGCCACAGACGACAGGGGTAAACGACAGTTGTGGAAATGTGTATGGGCGAATAGACTTGCAACTGTTTACCAACTGACTGCCCAGATAAACCAAGGGGTTACCAACAGTGTCTCGTTAACGATAGCTGAGAGAACGTTGCTACGTATGGGCCTCCGCAGCAGACACCTGGTTCATGTACCCATGCAGCCGCAGCAGACACCTGGTTCATGTACCCATGCAGACTACTGTTCATCGATGACGAAGGCTGGTGTTTTTAGACAGTGCCGCAACTGCACGTCCACTGAGTGGTGACAGATGGCCTTTTCAGATAAATCACGGTTTATGCTCCATCGGACAGCTGGCCGCTGGCGTGTAAGGTAGAAACATCTGAAAGCAAACGCCCTGCAACCAGCGGAAAGCATTATGGTTTGGGTAATATTTTCGTGCCATTCTCTGGGTGATCACCTCAATCTGGAAGGCACGATGGATCGGCACCAGTGTGCATCTATCCTTGGGACAATGTCCACCCACCCCTACATGCGGTTCATTTTTTTCCAGGATACGGCCGGCCGCTTTGTCCGGGCGGTTCTAGGCGCTTCTGTCTGGAACCACGCTGCTGCTACGGTCGCAGATTCGAATCCTGCCTCTGGCATAGATGTGTGTCATGTCCTTAGGTTAGTTAGGTTTAGGTAATTCTAAGTCTAGGGGACTGATGATCTCAGATGCTAAGTCCCATAGTGCTTAGAGCCATTTGAACCGTTTGAATCTGTGGTACAACCGCCAGACACCACACTTGCTAGGTGGTAGCCTTTAAATCGGCCGCAGTCCGGTAGTATACGTCGGACCCGCGTGTCGCCACTATCAGTGATTGCAGACCGAGCGCCGCCACACGGCACGTCTAGAGAGACTTCCTAGCACTCGCCCCAGTTGTACAGCCGACTTTGCTAGCGATGGTTCACTGACTTCTACGCTCTCATTTGCCGAGACGATAGTTAGCATAGCCTTCAGCTACGTTATTTGCTACGACCTAGCAAGGCGCCAGTATCCGTACTATTGATATTGTGAATCATGTACCATAAAGAGCGACGTTCTCCATTAATGGATTAAAGTTAAGTATTCCACCAGCTACGTCCGTTTTTCTCAATTCTAATTCCCTTGTTATGCTCCAGACCTCACGCCAGCCTGCGTGAGCTGAGACGCGTGCACTTCGGCCTCCTTTAGGTATACGGGTTGGCTCTCCTGCCAACCACAACATTGGCGACGAGAGTAAAGGTGTTCTTATCTAAATTACCCCTGATTTACTTGTGTAATGGCTTCGCCACAATCTCCAGATATACTGTCCGAATTTTATCGCTTATAGAATCAGCAGAAGCAGGCCTTACTGGATGCCCTTGGACAGCTCGTCCAGGGTCAACGTGCGATGCAAAACGATGCGGCAGCAGCCGCTTCACCACTAACGCAGCCACAGCACGCTGTTGCACCCACTTTTCGATCTTTTGATGCTGCACTGGAAAGCTGGACGGAGTGGTCACGCCAAGTTGGATTCCATCTCGCCGCCTACAGAATTCAAGATAACGAGCGGCAGCCTTGCCTCCTTTCCTCCGTAAGGGTACAAACGTACCGTGTGATAGTCAAATTATTTCCCCGACGCGACGTAGCAACTCTGTCCTACGAAGAAATTTTGTCTGCATTAGATGCATATTTCAAAGAATCAGTCAATGTAGTTGCCAAAGGTATACCTTCTTTCGTGCAAAACGTTCGCCAGGTCAGACTAATCGCGAGTGGGTTGCAACCTTGCAAGGCCTTGCTAGGGATTGTGCTTTTGAGTGTCAATGTGGACGCCCTTATTCAGATACTATGGTACGTGATGCAATTGCACAGAACGTTTCTGATGTTCGTATAAGGGAACAGATTTTGAAACTAGTAAATCCCTCCCTTCAACAAGTGATGGACATATTGGATCGGCAGGACACACTTGACTTTACTCAGGAATCATTTGAAACTTCGCCAGCAGTGTGTCAGGTTAACCGGCCCGCCGGGCGAGCTGCACGGTGCAGTAAACAGTCCTCGCGCCCGGCCGCGCCGCTGCCGCCAGGCTCTCAGCCACGTGTGCCGCGCAGGCAAGCTAATGCAGTGATCAAATCATGCCCGCGGTCTGCTATTAAACATTCGCGTGAGAATTGCCCGTCACGCCAAGCTATTTGCTTTTATTGTAATAAAAAAGGACATGTTCAGAGTGTTTGCCAGAAAAAGCTCAGATCGGAAGCTCAAAACCGTTCCAGGCCCTTTGCTTCGCGCCGGAATCGGAATCGAACCAAGGATAGTCAGACTCGCGAAACTTCGCCCACGGAAATTCATGTAGTTCATTCCACTCCACCCACTGCCACTCTCTCTGTGTTCGTCCCAAAAATAGTGTGCGTCGACATCGCTGGAACTCCCGTCAAGTCGTAAGTGATTATGTACCAGTGTCAGTTCACGTTGCACGAGACAGTCGCTCTTGTCGTCAGCAGGACAATAAACTTTTTGTGGACTTGGACATCAACGTGAAGTGATACCATTCCAGCTCGATACCGGTGCTGCAGTTTCACTGATCAATCGACACACTTACAAACTGCTGGGCACACCTCCGTTGCGTGCCGCAAATGATAAATTAAGTTGTTATTCAGGTGAACAGATCCCTGTGTTAGGACAGTGCAGCCTTCTTGCAACATACAAAGGCCCAACCAAACTTGTGTCATTTTACGTCCTTCGTTCTTCTTCTGCAGTGAACTTGTTTGGTTTCGATTTATTTCAGTTGTTTAACTTGTCTATAGTAAATCAGGTCCTATCAGTGAACCAGACTGTGCCTTCCGACAGTGTTTCTCGTCTATGTGAAGAATTTGCAGACATTTTTGCACCGGGCCTCGGTTGCGCTAAGAACTATAAAGCGCATTTGGAACTGAAAGTAAACGCGCAACCTAAATTTTTCAGAGTGCGCACTGTTCCCCACGCATTGCGTGATGAGGTCGCAAAACCATTACACGATTTGGAATCACAAGGTGTAATTGAACGTGTGCAGGCTTCTCTCTGGGCATCACCCTTAGTAATTCTGCTAAACCCTTCCGGAAAATTGAGACTTTGTGTAGACTTAAAGGCAACAGTGAATCCACAACTAGTGATTGCAACTTTTCCTTTACCCCGCCCGGAAGATCTTTTTGACAAACTGTGCCCGGGTAAATATTTTTCGAAGTTGGACCTAGCAGATGCGTACTTGCAAATACCGGTGGACGAAGAATCCCAGCGCGTTTTGGTGGTTAACACGCATCTTGGTTTGTATCGATTCAAACGACTGCCATTCGGGTGTGCATCCGCCCCTGCATTGTTTCAGCAATATCTACAAACTGTTTGTGCGTCGGTCCCTACTGCAGCAAATTATCTGGACGATATTGTGATCTCCGGAACGACGGAAGAACAACATTTGGTCAATCTCAGAACATTATTTCAGGTCTTGACACAAAACGGTCTTCGCTTGCGGAAGGACAAATGTGTTTTTTTTTGCTAGGGACTTGCCATATTTGGGACATGTACTCAATACCCAAGGCATACATCCCAGTCCCACGCACCTTCGTGCCATACAAGACTTGCCGTCGCCGCAGACTTTGAAGCAGCTACAGAGTGTGCTGGGACAAATTACGTATTACAATAAATATGTGCCGCATGCCTCTTCCATTTCAGCTCCGCTTCATCGCTTACGCCGTAAGGGTGTTCCGTTCGTCTGGACGATGGAATGCGAACGCGCCTTTCGCCAGTTGACATCGGCGTTGCTTTCCAATACTTGCCTTACGCCATTCGATCCCCAGAAGCCCGTTTTGTTGATGGTGGATGCATCGGATTTCGGGATCGGTGCTGTGCTTGCGCACAAAGATGGATCGCACGTTCGCCCTATTGCCTTTGCGTCCAAATTGCTCTCGTCTGCGCAAAGAAATTATTCACAGATCGAGAAAGAAGCATTGGCTCTCGTATTTGGTGTTACAAAGTTTCGTGATTTCTTGTATGGTCGTCACTTTACCATAATCACAGACCACAAACCTTTGACATCGCTTTTTCATCCGACCAAGCCTGTACCTCCACGTACAGCGCAGAAATTCATTCGCTGGTCTATTTTCCTCTCGCAGCACCGCTACGATATCTTGTATCGATCCACTGCTCACGGAAACGCCGATGCATTGTCCCGCTTGCCTGTTGCTGAGGATAGGGCATTCGATTCCTCCGAACTTGCTTGCATGTTCATTGATGCGGAAACCGATGATGTGGTCGAATCGTTTCCGATTGATTTTCGTCGTTTAGCTACAGCCACAGCTACCGACCCTGTCCTTGCTCCCGTTCTGCGTTTTGTTGCTACGCAATGGCCTTTGTCAAAGTCACGGATCGGGGACCCGTTGGTTCGCCGATTTTTTGCTCTTAAGGAGAGGCTTCTTGTACGACATGGTGTTTTGCTGTTGCGTTCTGATAATGATCAGTTCAGGGTCGTGGTGCCACGTTCATTACAGTCCTCTGTCTTACAGCTTCTCCACCAAGGACATTGGGGTATAGTAATAACGAAACAACTTGCTCGTCAGCACTGTACTTGGTTCGGAATCGATGCCGCAATAGCGAATATGTGCTCTTCTTGCATGGTGTGTGCCGAACAACAGTCAGCACCACCGCGGAAATTCTTTGTATGGCCAAAAGCCACATCCCCTTGGCAACGCTTACACATCGATTTTGCTGGTCCATTCTGGAATGCTCGATGGTTGGTTGTGGTAGATTCATTCAGTAATTTTCCTTTTGTTGTCCGGATGTCTTCCACGACGTCATCTTCCACCATCCAAGCGTTATCCGCTATCTTTTGCACTGAAGGTCTTCCTCAGACTATTGTTTCCGACAATGGCCCACAATTCATGTCCGCAGACTTTGTCATTCTGCAAGGCCAATGATATTCAACATCTGACGTCCGCGCCGTTTTCGCCACAGTCAGACGGTGCCGCTGAACGATTGATCAGGACTTTAAAGTCACAGATGTTGAAGTTGAAAGAGTCGCAATCTCGGGAGGATGCGTTATTGCTCTTTTTGTCCTCGTATCGCTCTCAGCCCCGAGATGGTCGTTCGCCGGCTGAGATGCTCCACGGTCGTCATCATCGAACCTTGATGTCTTTGCTACATCCACCGCATCAGGTTCCTGTGCAGCGGCAGACACCTGCTTCAGCTCCAGGCGACGTTGTCTACTATCGCCACTACCGAGGTTCACGGCGTTGGCTCGAAGGGCGCATTCTTCGCTGCCTCGGCCGCGCTACGTATCTGGTTTTGGGGGCCTCTGGTGAGGTGCGCCGGCATCTCAACCAGCTGCGCCTCTGTCGTCGCACGGGATCTGCCGCTCGCCGTCTGCTTTCAGCGACGGTGCCGTCCGTTCAGCGCCCCGGGGGGCCCATCTACTGGCTCGCCTCAGCCCCAGGTGTTATGGACGCTGCCTTCCATTTTGCCTCATGGCGACGCGCCGCCGCCACCGCCGCCACCGCCGCCGCCGCCGCCGCCTGTTCTCCCGCCGGCGACACCCGCAGTGGACGCGTCGCTGCAACCGCCGGGCTCCTCCCTGGATCACGCGCCGCCGATGGCTTCCCGTGACCTGTTGTCCTCCGACATGGAACTCTTGCCCGCTCCGGACCATTTGTCGTCTTCGCCCGTCGGGTGCCCCGGCCCGATGGAGGTCGACCCTTCGGCCCCTCCTGTCTCTTTACGGGCGCATACACCGCATGTTGGCGTGCACCCTGGAGCAGGTTTTCCGGCGTTTCCTCGCTTCCCGCGGTCCGAATGGCAGGGTGCGGGTGGCACAGCCTCGCCTGTTGTTAGGCTCCCCACCTCGTCGCATACGTCAACATGCGGTCCTCCCCACGGCGGGCGGAAGCCTTATGCCACAACCGGACGCCGATTTGCGGGGGAGGAATGTGGTGTCACCGCCAGACACCACACTTGCTAGGTGGTAGCCTTTAAATCGGCCGCGGTCCGGTAGTATACGTCGGACTCGCGTGTCGCCACTATCAGTGATTGCAGACCGAGCTCCGCCATACGGCACGTCTACAGAGACTTTCTAGCACTCGTCCCAGTTGTACAGCCGACTTTGGTAGCGATGGTTCACTGACAAATTACGCTCTCATTTGCCGAGACGATAGTTAGCATAGCCTTCAGCTACGTTATTTGCTACGACCTAGCAAGGCGCCAGTATCCGTACTATTGATATTGTGAATCATGTACCACAAAGAGCGACGTTCTCCATTAATGGATTAAAGTTAAGTATTCCACCTGCTACGTCCGTTTTTCTCAATTCTAATTCCCTTGTCATGTTCCAGACCTCACGCCAGCCTGCGTGAGCTGAGACGCGTGCATTTCGGCCTCCTTTAGGTATACGGGTTGGCTCTCCTGCCAACCACAACAGAATCCACAGTACGATGGCACCTATCAGCAGAACAATGCAACGTGTCACACAGCTGGAGATGTACGTGCATGGTTCAGAGAGCACCAAGATGAGTTTACCATACTCCCCTAGCCGTCAAGAGCCCTGGACTTTAACGCGATCGAGAACCTGTGGGACCATCTTGATCGGGCTGTTCGCATCATAGGTCCTCAACCGAGAAACCTAGTGCAGCTATGGCCACGACACTGGAGTCGGGCCGGCCAGAGTGGCCGAGCGGTTCAAGGCGCTACAGTCTGGAACCGCGCGACCGCTACGGTCGCAGGTTCGAATCCTGCCTCGGGCATGGATGTGTGTGTTGCCCTTAGGTTAGGTAGGTTTAAGTAGTTCTAAGTTCTAGGGGACTGATGACCAGAGCAGTTAAGTCCCATAGAGCTCAGAGCCATTTTTTTGTCGTGCGACAACAAACCTGTACAATCTTGGGCTCGCACTAGCCAGAGTAACGGCATGTCAAGCGAGTGGAGACAGTTGTTTTGGAGTATAGGACATACCGTCTCAAAACTTGGCATTTTAGTGGGATCTGTACACGCATCCCTACGTGAAAACATGAAAATGCGGAAAGTATCCTTCAGGTGGATGCCACGAATGCTGACGGACGACAACAACTATGAAATGATTACTCATGTATCTCATTTACCTGACCTGCCCCCTAGCGACTTGTGGCTTTCTTAACGACGAAAGACACTCCCACAGTCACTAGTCGTGCCGGTATTGCATGAGCGATTTTCCAGTGGTCAAATCACACTCGTAAAGGAGCGTTCGCTGTGACCATGGAGTCATGGCGTCGACGTTGTGAAAAATAAGAGATTACCTCAAGAAGTGACTCAAGATTACACAGTTTTCGTGTGATTAGTTTGTGTGAAAAATAATGAGAGATATTATAACTTGAATGCACCTCGTATCAACCAATCCCTACTTTTGGTCCAGTAGTGTCATAATTCTCTTTTCTCCCTAGTTGGATTCTGTTCCTCATCAATAGTTATCCGATCGACCCGTCTACTTTTCAGAATTCTTTTTCAGCAAAACATTTCTAAAGTTTATAGTCTCTTCTTGTATGAACTGTTTTGTGTCCACGTTTCACTGATACACGAGACTACACTCTAGACAAATCCTGTCAGAAAAAATTCTTAACACTTAAAGTACCGTCCTTTCTTTTCCAGAAATGCTTTTCCTGCTATTGTCAGTCTTCTTTATATCCTCTCTACAGCAGCCATCCCCATTTACATCTCAGCCCAAATAACAAAACTCTTATACTAGCGTCTCATTTCCTAACGTAATTCCTTCAGCATCTCCCGATTTAATTCAATAATATCGCATTATCCTTGTTTTACCTTTCTTGATATTGACCTTATAATAGTTTTTGTCAAGAGACTATTCATTCTGTACATTAGCTTTTCGAAGTTGTGTTTTTTTTATTATTTATTTATTTATTTATTTATTGCTGTCATTTAGAAAATTAAGTCATCGACAGCTCTCAACCATTTTTTTCTTTATTCTCCGTTAACTGTATCTCGCTTTCCAAATTTCTCACTGCTCATTGCTCACTGTACAGATCGAATTATCTCATCCATTTCATGTTGTTTAACTCTTATAGCTGGAGTCAGTTCTTGACCATCATTTAGCAGACATATTTTATCATTCCAGCGAACGCTAAATTGGAAACTCCCGTAGTGACAATTACAGAAGCACAAATTAATTACCGTCACTACATACGCTGCAGCAAAGGCAGATAATTGTAGGGGACGTCGAATCGTAAAAAACTTGCCTGATAATTGGACGTCGGAAGTACACCGTTGTAAAGATATCTGTATTGCCAAACTGCTGACCCAGTTCATGGTTCATAGGGCACAAACCAGCTGCAAGCTACCCGCCTAACGGTTCCCAGGAACAACAAAACTTTACTTTTCGGTATGTCATGCACGAGGGTGAGTCAAATGAAAACCTTAAATATTTTTTAAAAATATTATTTATTGTGCAGAAGTGGTACAAAGCTGTATCACGTTTCAATATAATCTCCCTACGGTCAATGCAATTCCTCCAGCACTTACTAAGTGCATAAGTTCCTTTAGAAAAAAATCTTTTGGTAGTCCGCGCAAACACTCATGCTCCGCGTGGCGTACCTCTTCATCAGAACGGAACTTCTTTCCACCCATTGCGACTCTGAGTGGTCCAAACGTATGGGTATCACTTGGGGCAAGGTCTGGTGAGTGTGGTGGATGAGGAAGACACTCAAAATGCAGGTCTGTGATTATTGCAACTGTTGTACGGACAGATTGGGGCCTTGCATTGTCATGTTGCAAAAGGACACCTTCTGGCAGCAATCCACGTCGCTTTGATTTGATTGCAGGCCGCAGATGATTTTTTAGGAGATCCTTGTATGATGCAGTGGTGACAGTGGTCCCTCTAGGCTCCAAAATGACGCATTTTCGTCCCAAAAGAGTGTCAGCATAACCTTCCCTGCTGATGTTTCTGTTCGAAACGTCTTTGGTTTTGGTGATGAGGAATGGCGCCATTCCGTGCTCGCTCTTTTTGTTTCCGGTTGGTGGAAGTGAATCCAGGTTTCGTCCCCAGTAACTATTCTTGCAAGGAAGCCATCACCTTCTCGTTCGAAGCGCCAAAGAAGTTATTCACAAGCATCAACACGTTCTCTCATTTCAGGAGTCAGTTGTCGTGGCACCCATCTTGCAGACACTTTGTGAAACTGTAGCACATCATGCACAATGTGGTGTGCTGACCCATGACTAATCTGTAAACATGCTGCAATGTCATTCAGTGTCACTCGGCGGTTTTCCTTCACTATGGCTTCAACTGCTGCAATGTTCTTTGGAGTCACAACTCGCTGTGCCTGACCTGGGCGAGGAGCATCTTCCACTGAAGTCACACCATTTGCGAACTTCCTACTCCATTCGTAGACTTGCTGCTGTGACAAACATGCATCACAGTACTGAACCTTCATTCGTCGATGAATTTGAATAGGTTTCACGCCTTCACTACGCAAAAACCGAATAACAGAACGCTGTTCTTCCCTGGTGCAAGTCGCAAGTGGGGCGGCCATCTTTATACTGATACTGCGACGGTATGTGTGCATCTGCACTATGCTGCCACCTACAGGCCAATCTGCACGCTGTTTGTAGCACACTTACCAACTTACAGGATAACGGCGCGAAATTTCGATTTCTTATTACAAATTCAAGGTTTTCATTTGACTCAACCTCGAAATTACTGTCCGAATTTAAAATTAAATTTCTAACATAATCTCCTTATTACGAGGTACGATCTTATGTTAAGACAAGAATTACAGCTAGAAACGGTCTATGTATCTTGAGATAGCGTAGCTCATATTGCGCAAGTTAACCAGACTACACTGAGGTAACAAATGCCAGTAGATACCTCCTTTCGCCTGGTGTAGCGCAGCAGCTTCATGTGGCATGGACGAAACAAGTCGTTGGAAGTCCCCTGCAAAAATACTGAGCCATGTTGGCTCTACAGACTTCTGTAATTGCGAAAGTGTTGCCGATTCAGGATGCACGAACTGACCTCTAGCTTATGTCCCATAATGTTCGGTGTGATTCACGTAGGGCGATGTCGGTGGCCAAATCATTCACTTGAATTGTCCAGAATGTTCTTTAAAGCAACTGCAAACAATTGTGGCCCAGTGACAGTATGCATTGTCATCCATAAAAGTGCTGCCGTTGTTAGGGAACTTGACATACAGGAATGGCTGCAAATGGTAATTTCCAGCCAATGATCGGTTCAGTTGGACCAGAGGACCTAGTTTATTCCACGTAAACTCAGCCCACATCCACGAAGTTGCAGATGCCTTGTTGACAACATGGGTCCACGGCTTTGTGGAGTCTGCGGCACACTCGAATCCTACCATGAGCTCTTACCAACTGAAATCGGGACTCATCTGACAGGGCCACGGTTTTCGAGTCGTCTACGATCAAATCGATATGTTCACGAGCCCAGGAGAGGCACTGCAGACGATGTCGTGTTGTTAGCAAAGGTTCTCGCGTCGGTTGTCTCCTGTTAGGATACGTTCGTCGTACGTCCCACATTCATTTCGGCGGTTATTCCACGCAGTGTTGCTTGTCTGGTAGCACTGACAACTCTACACAAACGCCGCTGCTCTCGGTCGTTAAGTGAAGGCTGTCGGCCAGCGATTTGTCTGTTGTTGCCTGAAGTTTGGTATTCTCGGCACACTCTTGACACAGTGGATCTCAGAATATTGAATTCCCGAACTATTTCCAAAATGAAATGTACCATGTGTCTAGCTCCAACTTCCAGTCCGCATTCCTGTCGTACAGCCATAATCACATGAATCATCTAGTACAATGACAGCTCCACCAGTGCACTGCTCTTTCATACCTTGTACTCGAAACTATCGTCATCTTTATATGTGCATATCGCTATCCCATGATTTTTGTCACCTCCGTGTATATTCAGTTCAATGTTTCATAATGAGACACTTAGCGACTTCTGTTAATCTTTATACATAATTTAAAATCTTTTCTAAAATTTTTCACCCTTACATGCTTAACGTCAGATATCTAATATTTTAACTCATTTGTAAATTATTAAGATGTCTGAGCTGTTTTATACACTGGGTTCAATTTTTTTTTTTTAATTTGGGAGTTTACTTTTAACCGTTAAGCGGCAGCTATTCAGTGACGAGCGCGCAGACGATAACACATGTAAAGAGCTGTTCACGAGAATTTTTGAGGCCGCTGTAATTATTCGTAACACGCCAGGAATTTTCTAAGGCGAGGGACAAAGAACTTCGAGAAAGATAGCGAAGTTGATGCAAAAAATTTCGAGCATTAACTATAAAAATGACTTTTGAGAAACTAGGTGTTTAGATTGACATCTATATGTACATGACAACCCTGTAATTCATATTTAAGTGCCTGGCAGTGGGTTCATCTAACCACATTCACAATATTTCTGAACCGTTCCTCTTTAGAACAGCACACGGAAAAATCGAATACTTAAATCTCACCGTGCGAGCCCTGATTTCCATTATTTTATTACGATGATAGTTTCTCCCTGTGTAAGTGTGAGTCAAGAAAATTTGTTTACATTCGGATTGTAACTTCTGTTTCCTCTTTAATCCATACCTGAGTTACAGTTACAGATTTATCTGTGAGAATGAAAGATTATTCCTTGTCTCGACACATTACCAAAAATGCAAACGTATGGTCTACAGATTTCATTATTAAACGTCATTCCAGGTTAAGGTGCCACATACAAACTACCTTATTGCAGTAACGAGGGTACTACCAGCATGCCTGACTTAATAATTAAGCTTTATATATTGAACGTCACGGAAAAATCGAGTCTAACGAAACCCGCCGTGAATATAAATTTTAAGTTTGTCTAGCTTTTAATGTTCAGATTTAGCAATTTCTTTGAGATGACTTAACAGCTAATCGCGCTCCTTGCAATAACAAGTATTAAATGAACTTTATCCATAACTGATGCTGTTAACTACGTGACTGTTTATTTACAGGGTGTAGAAGAATAAACTGCTAATTACAATAGAAAGCGATTTTATTTAATGCACAATCGGTTACATTCCTATGCCCATGTTTACATGGTTTACGTTTGAATACATGTTTCTATGCTCATTGTTGGAGATAGGTGTTTAGATAAAAAAAATAAGGTGATGATGACTACACAGACACAACTGAGACAGTTGGAAGTTGGCTAAGCCACGTATGTTGTAAAATATTATAGTACTTCCACATTTATCACCTTTTGTTTTTACAAAAATACCTTGATTTTTCACACTTTAACCGTATATGCTTCTGAAGTTATTAACATCTACTGCATCACGGGCATAATATGGAAGTACCGATAATCACAGTAGAGACTAATACTTGGTTAACGTGTAAAAAAATCAAGACATTTATGTAAAACGATGTGATTAATGTAATGCAAAAACGGCATAGCTACTACAGCTGTAAGTGAGCACTATAATATTTTACAACACAGGTCGCCGAGCAACTTCCAGCTATCTCACTTGGGTCTATTTAGTCATCAGGACATTATTTGTTTTTTTTTTATTCAAACGTAGATTTCGAATATTCAGCATGGGAACATGTATTTGAATGTAAACCACCTGAACATGGGCACAAGTTCGAAAGCAGTCGTGCAATAAATAAAATCACCTGCTATTGTGACTGTCAGCGGTTGTTATTCTACACCCTATAACGAGTATTAGATGTGGGTAGTTGGCTTAAATATACAAACTTCCGTGAGGTCGTTGCTGACAGGCTATCATTTCATGGCCGTAACTTCACAATGGTTAGTAGTTAGGCAGGAACTGCTGCTTGTGACTGCGTCCTAGCTCCTAATCCGACCTCATTTTCGACTTTTTTTTCCATCCAGCATAGAGAGATGAATCAACTTTGTTCGTATATTTGATGCCATGGAATTTCCTAAGTAAGCGATATCAGTACTATCGAAACGTATCTGGCGGTTGACGGTAGCATGACCGTAGCCAGTAGTTAATGGCAACTATTACCTTAACCACTTATGGCGGTCTGTGATCGCATTTAACTGGAGACTTTTATATCAGTCTAATTCACACGGTGTTCATCATAGTGACCATAACATCGTATTCCATTCCGATGTTACAGCTAAAAAACTTCATATGACGATATGAATGAAAATTCGAAAAACAAGAAAGAACAGTACTCCAAAAAACGCAAGGTTTGTGTAAATAAAGCGATACGAGTGACAAACAAAGCTCTAAAAGCAGAGGCACTGTACAGGTATACCCATCAAATTTTCAAAGTAAGGAAATTTAAGTTGAGCTTCAGCAATTTAATACTGTTCAAATTCGTACACAGGAAACCGTACCTGAAGGACTTAATAGCAGAGTAGTTTTCAACTCTAAAACTAATAGACGTCAGCACGACAGAACAGGCAGGATCGAACACAATTACTGATGGATACTCTCTTTCCGAATCACACTGGAGAAGACGAATTTGACGTGCATGGGGGAATGTGGAACATTAACAAATACGATGGAGATGGAATAGTTTTTTCCATTTTCAGGACATGAAGCGAAGCTCAGAATTGAAAAAAAATAGACATGACGTCACCTTTAATGAAGTTTTACAAGCCTTCCATATGCCCATTAGTCCATATTTGTGTCACCTTTACATCGCATGTATATTTTGGGGCGAATACCAGATGTTGGGAAAAAGGCAAATGTGAATATCTTAATAAGGGCCGAAGACAAAGATCCCATTGCTCCGAAGTTCTCGACACAGTGAGGAAAAAGTTGAAGAAGCCGTTACGCAACAGGAGATAATACTGTATGGAGAACCCCCTCATTGTTCGTGCTATTCATAGATATTCAGCCGGAATTCATCGACCTAACGGCAAGGTATTCGACCGTCTGAGCGCATCTTCAAGTGAGATTACAGAGGCACAATCACGCCGGAACTGAGGTAACCTCAGATACGGCGCCTCCTTTGTACGCCGGAAAAAAGGCCGCCGTGCGTGCGGAAAAGGGGAAGGGCTGCCCTCTGCAAAGCGAAACACTGTAGCGCCGCCAGCGGTAAAAACTAACAAAAGCGATAATCGCAAACTAAGGTGCAGCCGCTCGAAAACCACAGCGTTGTTGTTTTATATCAGATAGGAAGACCTATACCTCTGTTAATAATGACATTGGATAACAGTATTTTGATGGACTTCTTAAGAATACAATTCCAGTACCGGTAAGCCGGAGCCATAATCTGCGTGTCTTGAAACGACAAATATTGAAGCGCCAAAGAAACTGCGTATTCAAATACAGACACATGTAAACACACAGCGGTGCTGTCGGCAACGCCTATGTAAGACAACAAGTGTCTGGCGCAGTTGATAGATCGGTTACTGCTGCTACAATGACAGGTTGTCAAGATTGAAGTGAGTTTGAACGTTGTGTTATAGTCGGCGCGCGGGCGATGGGACACAGCATATCCGAGGTAGCGATGAAGTTGGGATTTTCCGGTACCACCGTTTCACGAGTGTACCGTGAATGTCAGGAATCCGGTAAAACATCAAATCTCCGACATCGCTGCGGCCGGTAAAGGATCCTGCAAGAACGGGACCAACGACGACTGAAGAGAATCATTCAACGTGACAGAAGTGCAACCATTCCGCAAATTGCTGCACAGATTTCAAAGCTGGGCCATCAACCAGTGTCAACGTGCGAACCATTCACCGAACCATCAGCGATGTGGGCTTTCGGAGCCGAAAGGCCCACTCGTGTACCTTTGATGACTGCAAGATACAAAGCTTTACGTCTCGCCTGGGCCCGTCAACACCCACAATGGACTGTTGATGACTGGAAACACGTTGCCTGGTCGAACGAGTCTCGTTTCAAATTGTATCGAGCGGATGTACGTGTTCGGGTATGGGGACAACCTCATAAATACATGGACCCTGCATGTCAGCAGGGGACTGTTCAAACTGGTGGAGGGTCTGTAATGGTGGAATAATGTGTAGATACGACTCTGACATATGACACATCCGTAAGCATCCTGTCTCGTCACCTGCATGTCGATTGCGCATTCTGACGGACATGGGCAATTTCAACAGGACAATTCGACACCCCACACGTCCAGAACTGTTACAGAATGGCGTCCGGCAACACTCTTCTGTGACAGAGCACTTCCTCTGGCCAACAAACTCCCCAGACATGAACATTATTGAGCATATCTGGGATGCCTTGCAACGTGCTGTTCGGAAGAGATCTCCACCCCTTCGTACTTTTATTGATTTATGGACAGCCCTGCGGGAGTCATGATGTTAATTCCCTCCGGCACTACTTCAGACATTAGTCGTGACCACACTACGTCGTGCTGCGGCACTTCTGCGTGCTCAAGGGGCCCAACACGAAGTTAGACAGGTATACCAGTTTCTTTGGCTCTTCAGTGTATTATCCCCTTCGTTGAGACAGTGTTCAAGCTGAAGCAAACGTGTGTGATGTTCCACACGTCGGTCTTCAGTCATGCGAGTTTTCTGTCCAATAGAAGCCTTTCCTCAAAGACAGCTAATTTCATGTACCCCAGGCTTCCTCAGTCCCCAAATACCTTTAACAGAATGGCGGTAGTCATTGCCAAAGGCAAAAGGACACTTTTAAGATCGTATTTGCTGAGGATCCTGAAAAAGCTGCCTACCTCAACATTGTCTCAATGAAGGACACAATATATCATTTAAAGAAACGCAAATTATTGCTCCGACCTCCCTTTACTGGGACAGTGTACTTAGGGAATCCATCAAATAACGATTATCCGATGACATTATTAACAAAGGTTTCCCTTTAAGCAAGCTGTGGAATCCTATTTCATTAGATATACAATAATTTGTGATTCATCGCTGTTGCTAGTTTCTACCGACGGCGGTGCTACAGGTTATAAAAGGAGCCGCCGTATGCGATGTTCCCTTCCAACGCATCTTCAACTTTCTCTCTCTCCCAGACAACGAGACCCGCCCCAGTATTTATCCCTCCTACCAACATTAAATCTCCCCCATCTAATCCCATTCCACATCAGAGCTTCTCTCTTTCTTTCCCCATTCCATCCATCACCAACCCTTTCCTCTTGCAACCACTGCCCTACCCACACAACACACTACTCCTCACCCTCTGTCTTTCCCACCGACTGTATTTATCCACTATCCATCTTCACTCCCATCTACATAGTTTTCCTATCTAACAGAGCCTTATCTTTCTACCCACACCCCTCAAACCTAAGGAACACAGGCTACTCATTCCTCCGGCAACCATTATCACCCAATAGCAGGTCCTTCAGATTTTAAGTGAAAGTACGGTGCTTCAGTTTTTTCATCAGAAGGAATTTTACCTTCCTGCGATGTGTTTTTAAAATGTATGTATTTTCGTTTTGTAATTGTTTTTTTTTATTATTTAAAAAGGAAACAACCTCAAATTTATTTTCTATTTCTCATTATAATTCTCTTTTAATTCTCTTGACCGAAGAGCAGAGTACTGTACGGCTTACACCCCACCCATATGAGGCAACATGGATGAAATGACAGTAAAGCGAAAAATATGATGTTCCCTCAGTTCCTGCGTGATCGTACATCTGCAATCACATCTGAAGGTGGCGGCCAGTTGGACCTTCGAAAAATCATGTTGCCAGAATGATGAAATCCGGTTGCGTACCGGAGAAGAGCATCAACATTTTTTACGCCGGGGAAATCTACGAAACCACAACTTCCTCATTCCTTGCTGATCAGTTGACGTTTTCCGACATCCTTTTGTAATATGACATTTCAAAAGCCACGATTTTGTTCTCTCTCGGTTTTCGCATAATCCATGATTCACTTTCACACAATGCTGTACTCTAGACGCACACTCTGAATAATTTATTCCGCAAATAAAGGCCCATGCTTGGTACTAGTAAACTTCTTTTGGTGAGGACTACTATCTTTGTCATGCTAGCCTGCTTATCACGTCTTTCTTGCTACTTCCATCATACGTTATTCTGCTTGCAAACTAACAGAATTCCTTCACTTCCTGTACTACGTGGTAATCAAATTTTATGTTAAGTTCGTCGCTAATCTAATTTCTGGTGCTCCTCAATGTTTTTGTCTTCCTAAATGTCTATTCTGTTGTCAGAACACTTTCCATTCCATTCAACAGGTCCGTAATTCTTCCTCATTTTCACAGAAGATAGCAACATCAAAAGCGAATCTTATTACTGATATCCTTCACAATGAATTGAAATACCTCTGCTGACACATTTTTTTTTTTATTCCTTCATTGCTTCTTCGATGTACAGGCTGAAAACGGGTGTCCCACGAGTATATGCCTAACATATGATGACAAGCAGATAGAAGAAGAGGACAGTGTTAAATTCTTGAGATTACAGCTTGATAATAAATTCAACTGGGAAAAGCACACCACAGAGCTGCTGAAGCATCTTAACAAATATCTATTTGCAATGCGAATTGTCAGACATAGGGGATATAAAAATGAAAAAGCTGGCATACTATGCTTACTTTCATTCCATAATTTCATATGGGATTATTTTTTGGGGTAATTCATCAAGCCAAGGTAAAGTTTTCCGGGCACAAAAACGTGCAGTAAGAGTTATATGAGGTGTGAAGTCAGAAACATCCTGCAGAAGCCTGTTTAGGGAACTAGGGATACTAACTACTGCTTCCCAATATATTTATTCTTTAATGAAGTTTGTCATTAAAAATATATCACTTTTTCAAACCAACAGCTCAATTCATGTAATTAATACTAGAAATAAGAATAATCTTCACAAGCATTTAAAGTAACTTAGTCGTGTACAAAAAGGTGTGCATTATTCAGGAACACACATTTTCAATAACTTGCCAGCAGCCATAAAAAGACTCACAACCAATGAATTTGAGTTTAAGAGAAACCTAAAGGATTTATTGGTGGCCAACTCCTTCTACTCCATTGATGAATTTCTCAGTAGAACCAACTGATTTGTGTATAAGTACAATACCACTTTTGCACAATTTCAGTGCAGTAATGTGTTCATTGTAAATAAGTGTGTGTGTGTGTGTGTGTGTGTGTGTGTGTGTGTGTGTGTGTGTGTGTGTGTAAGTACAATCTAACTTCTGCACCATTTCAGTGCAGTAATGTGTTAATTGTAAATAAATATTATAGTAGTTGTATTAAACGTTTATTACAAAGAATTTCTGTATTATGATGTTCACCATTTTTTGAGATTAAAGTACTTACACCACTATAAGTATTGACAGAAACAATAACATGAAGAATAAATATGCATCTTATTACATATTGGTGATCACAAGTCTGTTTCGTATTCGCAGCGCAGCTACAGTTGTTGCCTTCCAGGATGTCATCAGCAATTAACAAACAATTATCATTGTTTTCTTACGTAAATTCTCCCTTTTTATGGCCCATTACGATATTAACTTTTTTCTTTCTGTAGCACTACTGTCGTTATCTCTCGTTTTTTGTAAACAAAGACTCATTATTTTACTCTTTGACTAACATTTATTTAGATTAAACTACTATTTTTCGAAAAATGTGTTGGAATATATGCTGGTTGTGATTATCAGTATTTCATTAAGCCTAATAACAATCAGCATTTATTTCAATATTTAAAAAAACAATACTGTAACCAAAAATTGCAAGCCATAAAGTAAAATAGCGAATTTTTGTTTACAAAACAACATAATAAAATGACAGTACTGCTACAGAAAGGAAAAAAAACCGATAATACATTAGGCATTAAAATGTGATAATCTGCGCAACAAAACAATGACAAATGCTTATTAACTGCAGATAACATACTGGAAGGCAATAAATGTAGTTGTGCTGCAAATACCAAACATACATGTGAACAACACATGTAATAATAAGGTATGTTTTTATACTTCATGTTATTTCTTCAATACTTAGTGTGATGTAAACACTATAACCGCAAAAAAAGGTAAATATCATAATGCTGAAATTATTTTTATATTATTCAACAGATAATAAATAAAGCCCACTGAAGATGTAGAAACTTCTCCGAAACACGTTTAGGTAGTGAAACAAGACAAACTGTTTGCTCAAAGTAGAATCACATTTACTTATTGCATAGTGTGAATAAAGTTGTTCGATCAATGTGGACTATCCAACGTGACTACAAGGAATGGTTGACTGGAACCACGTAACACGGTGTAGGAACAGTGGTCGTATGAAAATACAGCCGTCAGGGACTGGGGACGAATGTCACGACTTATCAACAAAATTCGGTTTCAGACCCAACCGTAACTGTCGCTGTCAGTAAATACAGGTCCATCTCAATCACTTTCCAATCGAACATTATGAAAGGAATTGAATGCAATGGCTATTTGGTGTCTGGCACCTCGCGAAAGGCCATTGCTCGCAGCAAGACTTAAGCTGCACGTCTTCAGTGGGCCAAACGATATCTACACTGGTTAGTAACTGATTTGAAACGTATAGTGTGGTCCGACGAGTCGCGATTTTGCCTCTTTTCAAATGATGCAAGGCGTGGAGTGCACCGAGCGCACAATAAGAAGTTTAAACGGCAGCTAGTAGAGCGTGCAGTTTAGCCCGGTGGTTCCGTGATGTTTCGGGCGTGTTTTTCATACCATGACTTGACACAGTATTCAGCTTACCGTGATTATTAACTTGGTAATTTATTTGAATATTCTCGGTGACCAAGTGTGGTCATTTCTTCCACATCTTCTTGAAGACAATGCTACGGGCACTTCCGTCTTAGAAGATGGCAACAGCCGTGTTCACAGGGCTGCACACATGTGTCCCTGGTTTCAGGAAACAGAGGCACCCTACAGAACATCGAATGGGTCGCTAAATCATCCGATCTTAATTCCATAGAAATTCTATGGAGCTAAAATGCCGAAAAAAAACGCAACATCAAAGTGTTACGTAAGACAAACTAAAGTTGATAGGCGTGTTTCTACTTCTGAAAGGTGATGACTATTCGCATTTCGCACGAGTCGCATAAGAGTGGCGCCAGTCCCGCCATTATCAGGATGAAAATCACGCTCGCTTTAAAAGTACGCTGTAACGTACATTTAAAGCGAGCCTGGACATGGTTAGTTGATATTATTCAAGAATGCCTTTAAGGCGCCTTTATCAGCACCTCACTGAGTTTTAACGAGGTCGTGTCATAGGGCTACGAGAAGTGTAATTTCTTCTGCGCTACTAAGGAAAGACTTGGCAGGAACGTAGCTACTGTACATGACTGCTGGAAGTGGTGTTCATGAGAATGTATAGTCCCAAGACGACCAAGCTCCAGACGGCCACATGGCACTACCGAGAGGGACGAACGTCGTGCTCTGTGTTTGGCTCTGGCGCATTGTACTGCATCTGCAGCAGCAATTTGAGCGTCGGTTGGCACCAGAGTGGCACAAGGAACTGTTACAAATCGGTTACTTCAAGGGCAGCTTAGAGACAAACGCCCTGCGGCGTGCATTTCACTGATCCCCAAACCGCCGCCATTTGCGACCTCATTGCTGTCAAGCGAGATCTCGTTGGAGGTCTGTTGTGTTTTCTGATGAAAGCAGGCTCTCCCTCGGTATCAATGAAGGCTGTGTGTTGGTTAGGCCAGTTGAGGGCCTACAACCAAACTGTCTGCATGCTAGACACACGGAACGTACACTTGGTGATCTGGGTGAGATTTTGCATGACAGCAGGAGGACTCTCGTGATTATCCCACGCACCCTGACGGCATATTTTTACGTTAATATGGTGATTCGACCTGTATCGACCTGTTGTGCTGCCGTTCATGAACATCATTCCAAGGGGTGTTTTCTAACAGGGTAACGCTCGCCCACATATAGCTGTTGAAAGCCAATATGTTCTACAGAGTGTCGCCATATGACCGTGGCCTGATCGATCACCGGGTCTGTCACGACAACTTTAAGTTGCGTCACTACTCCGAGGTTCGCGCGGGGTAGCCGAGCGGGTTGAGGCGTCTTGCACGGTTCGCGCGGCTACCCCCCGTCGGAGGTTCGAGTCCTTCCTCGGACATGGGTGTGTGTGCGTATCGTCCTTAGCGTAAATTAGTTTAAGTTAGATTAAGCAGTGTATAAGCTTTGGGACCGATGACCTTCGTCGTTTTGTCCCGTAAGACCTTACCACAAATTTCCAAACAAAATTTCCTACTACTCCGGGGATATTTACATCTACGTTGGCAGCTGTTCTTGATTCGAAACCTGGAATATTTACTTCGTCTTTTTTGTGAAGGCATTTCTGAAGACTGTGTTTAGTAACTCTGCTTAGGCAGCACTGTCTTCGATAGTATCTCCATTGCTATCGCGCAGAGAAGGCATTGATTTTCTTGCCGCTAACACACTTCACATACGACCAGAATCTCTTCGGATTTTCTGCCAGGTTCGAGACAAAGTTTCGTTGTGGAAACTGTTATAAGCATCTTGCACTGAAGTCCGCGCTAAATTTCGAGCTTCTGTAAAAGATTGTCAATCTTGCGGATTATTCGTCTGTTTAAATTTGGCATGTTTGTTTCGTTGTTACTGCAACAGTGTTCTGACACGTTTTGTGTACCAAGGACGATCAGCTCCGTCGTTTGTTAATTTATTTGGTATAAATCTCTTAATTGCTGCCGGTACTATTTCTTAGAATTCAAGCCACACCTGGTCTACACTTATATTAGTAATTTGGAGAGAGCAGAGATTGTCTCTCAGGAAGGCGTCAAGTGAATTTTTATCTGCTTTTTTGAATACGTATATGTTTCGTTTATTTTTGGAGGATTTGGGGACTACAATATTCAGTCTCGCTATGACAACCCTGTGTTCACTAATCCGTGTATCGGTTTTGATGCTCGTTACTAACTCAGGATTATTTGTTGCTAAGAGGTCAAGTGCGTTTTCACAACCGTTTACTATTCGCGTGGGCTCATGAACTAACTGCTCGAAATAATTTTCAGAGAATGCGTTTTGCACAACTTCGGGTGATGTTTTATGCGCACCTCCGGAATTAAACATGTATTTTCGCCAACATATCGGGGGTAAATTAAAGTCACCACCAACCATAATCGTATGAGTCGGGTACATGTTTGAAATCAAACTCAAGTTTTCTTTGAACATTTCAGCAACTGTATCATCTCAATTGGGGGGTGTTAAAAGGATCCAATTGTTATTTTATTCCGGTTACCTGCAATGACCTCTGCCCATACTAACTCAGAGGAAGTATCTACTACAATTTCGCGACAAGATAAACTACTTCTAACAGCAACAAACACGCCAACGCAAACCGTGTTTAGCCTATCCTTTCGGAACACCGTTACATTTTTCACAAAAAATTCGGCTGAGCTTATCTCCGGCTTCAGCCAGCTTTAAGTGCCTATAACGATTTGAGCGTTAGTGTTTTCTATTAGCGCTGCCGCGCGTGGTAGCCGCACGGACTAGACCAGGTTGTCAGGGTCCGCGTGGCTGGCCCCGTTGCAGGTTCGAGTCCTCCCTCCAGCATGGGTGTGTGTGTCGTCCTTAGTATAAGTTAGATTAAGTAGTGCGTAAGCTTAGAGGCCAATGATCTCAGCAGTCTGGTCTCATAAGACCATCCCACAAACTTCCAAATTATTAGCGCTTGGAGCTGTGGTACTTTCCCAACACAGCTACAATTTATAACTGCTATACCGATGGTTCCTGTATCTATGTTCTTCCTGAGTTCGACCTGCACCCTTTGTGACTGAAGCCTTTCTTGTGTTTTTCCGAGACCCTCTAACCTATAAAAGACAGCCCAGTCCACTTCATACAGCCCCTGCTACCTTTGTAGCCGCCTCCTGCGTAATGGTGGACACCTGACCTATTCAGCGGAACCCGAAACCCAACCACTCTTTGGTGCAAATCGACGAATCTGCAGCCAACACGGTCGCAGAACCGTCTGAGCTCCTATCCAGACCCTCCACTCGGATCTGTACCAGAGGTGTGCAATCGGTCCTGTCGACTATGCTCCAATGGTCAGCTCTGCTTTCATCTTGCAAGCAAGACTGGCAGCCTTTACCACTTCTGTTAGCTTCTCGAAACCAAAGAGAATCTCTTCTAATCCAAAGTGATACGCATCAATGGTACCGAAGTAAGCAACCAACTGCAGCTGGCTGCACACTATGATACAAATGTATTTCCGAAATTTCTGTATTTTTTGGTGTTGGAATTTTTTTCCCGTCAGTTTATTTGGAAGAAAATGAAACGTAGCTGTCAACTTCCATACAGTTTTGGTTCTCTGTGGAACTGAGTCACCAATGATTGCCTTCTCCTGGTTGTTATATATCTGCAGAAACTCTTTCTCGTCTAAATGTATCCATTTATCTACGTTAAAGATAAAGTGCCGTCTCATGGACGTCACTAATTTTTTGCTCAGTGTACTTATAATTGACGGGCGTAGTATCTCTGACAACAAAAGCGCAGAGTGAAGAGAGGACGTGACTCACCAGAAATCCTTGTGTAGGACGAACGGGATGGAGGTCAGCGAGTCGCGTCGCCACGTCCTGTCCGTGCGTGGCCCGCCCGCATGTTGTCCCACCAGAGTCCTGCCAAACAAAGGATCACGCGATGGCTCAACGAAAGGTCATTCGCGGTAGTCGCAGGTGGGGAGGACATACCTCACTTTCTTCACACACGATATCTTGTAACAGCAGACATATTTTAAAAATCATCAATGATAAAAGTCCGCTTCAACTGTAAAAATTATTCACTTCCAAAAAGGAAAGCACAATTCGGCTTCAGGACCTGCGTCCCATCTTCACACAAACCTTTTATTAAAGTTGGCACCAGCACAAACATTCACTAATTTGCGACGCAAATTATAATGTGCATAATATGTCAAGGCAATGGCAAGAAAAGCGTTTCTGAAGAAGAGTAAATTGTTAACATAGAGGATAGATTTAAGTGTCAGGAAGTCGTTTCTGTAAGTATTTGTATGGAGTGTAGCCATGTGCGGAAGTGAAACGTGTACGATAAATAGTTCAGACAAGAAGAGAGCTTTCGAAATGTGGTGCGCTACAGAAGAATGCTGAAGATTAGATGGGCAAATCACATAACTAATGAGGAGGTATTGAATAGAACTGGAGAGAAGAGAAATTTGTGGCACAACTTGACTAGAAGAAGGGATCGGTTGGTAGGGCATGTTCTAAGGCATAAAGGGATCACCAATCGCGCGACTGCTTCGGTCGCAGGTTCAAATCCTGCCTCGGGCATGGATGTGTGTGATGTCCTTAGGTTAGTTAGGTTTAAGTAGTTCTAAGTTCTAGGGGACTGATGACCACAGATGTTAAGTCCCATAGTGCTCAGAGCCATTTGAACCATTTTTGATCACCAATTTAGTATTGGAGGGCAGCGTGGAGGGTAAAAATCTTAGAGGGAGACTAAGAGATGAATTCACTAAGCAGATTCAGAAGGATGTACGTTGCGGTAAGTACTGGAAGATGAAGCAACTTGCACAGGATAGAGTAGCATGGAGAGCTGCATCAAACCAGTCTCTGGACTGCAGACCACAACAACAACAATATGTCCCACGTCCTTGTTAGGCGTCATTTCACAAATAAAGTAAAAGACGACGGATCTGATCCTACTTCGTATACAAAACGTGTCAGACCACTGTTGCAGAAACAACGAAAAAAAACATGGCAAATTTAAACGGACGCAAAATCTCCAATATTTGCGATATCTTACATAAGCTCGAAATTTAGCGCGGGCTCCAGTGCGAGATGCTCATAATAGTTTCCACAACGAAGTTTTGTCTCGAAACCTGGCACAAAATCCAAAGAGATTCTGGTCGTATGTGAAGTATGCTAGCGGCAAGACACAATCAGTACCTTCTCTGTGCGATAGCAATGGAAATACTATAGACGAACTGCTGCCAAAGCACGGTTACTAAACAAAGCCTTTCGAAATTCCTTCACTAAAGAAGACGAAGTAAATATTCCAGAATTCGAATCAAGAACAGCTGGCAGTAACATAGAAGTAGATCCCCTCAGAGTAGTGAAGCAATTTAAATCGCTTAACAAAAACAAGTCTTCCGGTCCAGACCGTATCCCAGTTAGGTTCCTTTTAGAGTATGCCAATACAACAGCCCCATACTTAACAATTATATACAACCGTTCGCTCGACGAAAGATCCGTACCCAAAGACTAAAAAGTTGCACAGTTCACACCAATATTCAAGAAAGGAGTAGTAGTAATCCACTAAATTACAGTCCCGAATATCAACGTCGATATGCAGCAGAAAGTTGAAACATATGTTCTGTTAGAATATTATGTATTTCCTAGAAGAGAACGGTCTATTGACACACAGTCAACACGGATTTAGAAAACTTCGGTCTTGTGAAACACAACTAGCTCTTTGCTCACATTAAGTGTTGAGTGTAATGAGAAGGGATTTAAAACTGATTCCGTATTTCTAGATTTCCAGAAGGCTTTTGACACTGTACCACACAAGTGGCTTGTAGTGAAATTGCGTGCTTATGGAACATTGTCTCAGTTACGTCACTGGATTCGTGATTTCCTGTGAGAGAGGTCACAGTATGTAATAATCGACGGAAATTCATCGAGAAATACAGAAGTGATTTCTGACCTTCCCCAACGTAGTGTTATAGGCCCTTTGCTGTTCCTTATCTATATAAACGATTTAGGAGACAATCTGAGCAGCCGTCTTAGGTTGTTAGCAGATGATGCTGTTGTTTATAGAGTAGTAAAGTCATCAGAAGAACAAAACAAATTGCAATACGATTTCGAAAAAATACCATATGGTGCAAAAATTGGCAATTGACCCTAAATAACGAAAAGTGTGAGGTCATCCACATGAGTGCTAAAAGGAATTCGTTAAACTTCGGTTACACGATAAATCAGTCAAATCTAAAGGCCGTAAATTCAACTAAATACCTAGGAATTACTATTATGGACATCTTAAATTGAAAGGAACACACAGAAAATGTTGTGGGGAAGGATAACCAGAGACTGCGTTTTATTGACAGGAGTTTTAGAAAATGTAATCTATCTACTAATGAGACTGCCTACACTTCGCTTGTCCGTCCTCTTTTAGAATACTGCTGTGCGGTGTGGGATCCTTTCCGGATAGGATTGACGAAATATATGGAGAAAGTTCAAAGAAGGGCAGCACGTTTTGTATTATCGCGAAATAGGGAAGAGAGTGTCACTTAAATGATACAGTATTTGGGGTGGACATAATTAAAACAAAGGTGTTTGTCGTTGTGGCAGAACCTTCTCATGAAATTTCAATCAACAATTTTCTGCTGCGAAAGCGAAAATATTTTATTGACGCTGACCTAAGTAGGGAGAAAAGATCATCATGATAAAATAAATCAGAGCTCGAACGGAAATATATAAATGTTTTTTTTTTTCGCGCGCTGTACGGGATTGGAATAACAGAGAATTATTGTGAAGGTTGTTCGATGAACGCTCCGCCAGGAACTTAAAAGTGATTTGCAGAATATCCAAAGGATGTAGATGTAGATGTAGATTTCACGCACGTTTCTCTTGACAAGTTATCCAAACTCTCGATATAATTTTTACAACTGTAACAGGTTTTATCACTGATTTGAAATATTAACAATTTTGGATGTACCGTCAAGAGAAACGCGTGTCAAATGTGACCTAGCAAGTAAGTGTCGAAATATTACATATCCTTTAATTTGCGTCGCAAATTAGTGAACGTCTGTTCTGGTATTAACTTTCGTAGAAGATGCATCTGACGATGGAACACAGTTCTTGAAACTGGGTTGTGCTTCCCTTTATAGAAATATATAGAGTAGCGGATTTTACCATTGATGATGAACATCAATATTTCGACTTATATCTGCTCATAAGGAGGAGTTTCATAAGTTTCTAATTGGTTTGAAGAATTTCTGACCGTTGCATCTCAGTACTTATTTACAGGAAAGCGGATATTCAAAAGGTACAAAAGTAATGCCAAGAGGACCTGAAGGAAACGTAATAGGACGGCTAATGGTCGCTGTATACAAAGCAATTTATCAAATATGGTCAGCATCGCACTCAGATTGTTGGGATACGTTGCTGTTGTCTACAGAACAGTATCGTCGGTGCATGATCGCAAGGAAATTCTGAATGACTGAAGACAGTACTCGTCGCTGGGTGTCATTAATGGCAGCTTTCTTTAAATGTGAACGAATGAAATATAATCCCAATAACACATAGATTTCTAATAAACTTTTTGAAGCCCTCATAATGTTTAAATATTTAGCTAATAGTAAGGAGCGGTATGAAATGGCACTAACACCTGCAATCAGTATCAGAGAAGGCGAGAAAAATATTTAAATTAGTTGGGAGGAGTTTGGCGAAGTTCGGTTCATCTGTCAATAGAATCGTTTGGGAGATGCTAGTGCTGTTCCAGGGCTTGGAGTTTTTACTAAGTAAGCATCATCGCAGATATCGAAAGAATTCAGAGACTATTTCGCGCCATGTGAAAGTGTAACAGTAATACTGAGGAAAGGTAACTGGCAATCTTTTGGAGAAAGGCGAAGTTTATGATGAATGTAGCGAAGTGTATTCGAGAAAAAGCAACACATAATTTCCATCTATCGTCTATTGTGCTTATCGTCCATAACAATAAACGTGCTTACTGAAGCGTATAAGCCACAATTTCCTCTTCGTTCCATACGAAGAATGGAATAGAAAAAAATTCGATGTACCCGCCGCCATGCACGGTATAGACATTGACAAATAGATAATTTTGTACGGTGGCTTTCCAACTGGAAGATAAACAATTCTGTAAGAAAGAAGTTGCTGTAACGAAGTCGCTGATATCTGTTGGACCACTGAGAACTGAACGACATGTATTACAACGCATAGATGACTATCCTGAGCGTTCTGCAGCACCCAGTCGGCTTTGGAGACCATGAAAAACAATCATTGCACGGACATAAATGTGTTTGTCGCCATGGACTTGTTTCAGAATTCCTGGCATACACCAGACGTAGCAACGATATTGATATTGTTTCTGAACACTTACTAGTCGATGTAATCGGAAATTGCTGCGGGAGAGACTAGACCAGACGTCTAGCGTGAATAACCAGCAGCGCAGAGTACAGTTATGTACGTGCATCAGGAGTTCCGATATCCGCAAAATAGCCTCACAAGAAATACAGGTCTAAAGATAATTAGCTTGAGAGTACCTATTCTGTCACACATGTGATGAGTTGTTTGAAGTAACCGCAGACTGCTGCTTGTCCGAATAAGATCTGCAGCGGTGTCAATAACTTCTTTCTCAGCCAGATGGGTGCGTAGAAAGATAATGCTCGCCCACAAACAACTCCCTGGTACGTTCCCAGAGAGATAAATCACTCCTACATGTTTTGTATTTTTTTTTTAGATGTTTGCATCACAAATCATGTTTTAAATGGGCTGCTGATTTAACTGATTAATCGTCCTTGGAACATACATACCGTCATTTGGACATTTGTCACTCCATCTTGAACTGCTCTTGGTTTAGAACTTGTCTGACACATTGCTTTGAGCTCCAGTCTACACGATAGTAAAAATGTGTACTGTACACAAAGTTGTGAAATGAATTATCTGAGTTGTAAGCGATCTATAGCAATTAGGAGGCTACTCTCTTTATACAGAGGAAAGTCCAGAAATCCGGCAGCCGTGGCCGAGCGGTTCTAGGCACTTCAGTCCGGAACCGCGCTGCTACTACGGTTGCAGGTTCGAATCCTGCCTCGGGCATGCATGTGTGTGATGTCCTTAGGTTAGTTAGGTCTAAGTAGTTCTAAGTGTAGGGGACTGATGATCTCAGATGTTAAGTCCCATAGTGCTTAGAGCCATTTTTTAAAGTTCAGAAACAAAATTTCTAATATGTTTAGAGCTGGAATTGAACAAGGAGTGCAACATTCAACTAAAAATATGAAAAAAGGGTATGTTATGGAATTTCTGACAAGATCATTACGAGGTTTTCCTCATTAGCCAATTTCAAAGCATACTAGCTAAATTCCTTCGAAAACTGAGATTTTTGGACTTTAGGACATCGTCTTGAAGGGGGCTAAGTAGGATGGGAGGATCACCATTAAAAGCATAAACAAAACATTACGGAGAAGTATGGAGTGTAACCAAAAGCCGTGGGGTTTTATCACGCATCCAACAATTGTACCACGCCCTCTTTATTCCACTTTCCAGCCAGACCTCACCTATGATCCTTTCTCCCACTCTGGTATTGGAACCAGATACTTCCGGATTAGGAGAGATCGCACTAGCGTGGTTTAAGGCCTAGTTACACTTGATTAATGATTTAGGATGTGTCACACAAGTGTTTCGTAATTAATCTCGTACATTTACCCAGTAATCTGCCAATGAACCGAATCTGTTACCTGCCGTACTTAAGCCTGAGCCTATGTGATCACTCCATTTCATATCCCTGCAAATTGTTACAGCCAGTTATTTTTATGAATTCACTGATTCTAATTGTGAATAACTCATAGTGTAGTCAGAGGATAACCTGTTTTTCTTTTCCTTTTTGTGGAGTGCATAATTTTACATTCCCGCACATTTGAAGCAAGCTGCCAATCTTTGTATCAGTTTGCAACCTTAACAAAATCTGACTGAATATATTTTTTTCAGACAATACTTCATTATAGATAACAGTATCACCTGCAGAAGTCTGATGTTGCTATTAATACTGCCTGCCAGGTCATTAATATACAAAATAAACAATACAAATCCCTGAGGCGCATCTGAAATTACCTCTACTTTTGTCACTGACTCTCCATCCTAGATAACATGCTGCTACCTGCCTAACAGATATTCTCAACCTTGTAACAAATTTTGTTTGATACCCCACATAGCCGTAATTTTGTTCCCTTCCTGTTTCCTTGATCCATGGCTTTAAGGATGACACGTGAGAAATGCGCGAGTTGGGTTTCGCAAGATCGTTGTTTTCGGAATCCAAGCTGGTCGACCTAGTAGACGTCATTTTGTTCAGGATACGTCATTATGTTTGAGCTCAGAATATGTTCTAGGATTCTACAACAGACTGACATCAATGAGATCGGACGGGAGTTTTGTGCATCTCTTCCGTTACCGTTCTTGCAGGTGTTTAAGGGGAGATGGAAGGCAATAACTTATTACCATCTGCTGTACAAATTGACCAAATTTCATGTTTTTAACCCCATTAGTTTATCAAATAATTGTACCTGACAGTCAAAAAATGTAGTTTTGAGACAAATCAATTTAAAGTTTCGTATTGCAATTCTATTATAGTTATTGATGAGAATTACTTACCACTAATATTTTTCTGCACCGTACTGAGCATTATCTGAATCATACTGGTCTCCTTTTCTTCTCTTGGTCCCTCTTCTTTTCTGTCTGGCTTCTTTTGTGCATTTTAAACTAGCAATATCTGCTTTGCGGATTCTCTCTTTATCTATTTGCACCAAGGATTTTTCAGTATTTCCACTAGATTTTATGCTCAATAATTCCAAAACATTCAGTTTTCTAATTACACCATCATTGAAGCATAAAATAGCGTCAAAAACACCAAATTTGAGTGTTGTAAGCTGAACAAATATAGTTTTCGGTAAACGGTTCCAAATGGCAGAATTCACACAGTCATTTAAATTTTGAGTTTACCCGTGAAGACATTTCTTCAACAAGGTATCTTTACAAAGCTCTCTAAATATGGGTTTAATTTCATTTCATTTAGTTAAATGCTGTGCATTATTCTGCATGGAGCAAAAAGGAAGGTGTGGCATTTAAATGCCAGATTGAACAGAGCGCAGGAAAACCATCATATCTCACGAAAAAATTGTCGTATTTATATAAAACAAAACTGTTTCAAGCAAGAAAGACCAGGCATTTAAAATATGCTAAAATCAAAAAAAAATTTTTTTTTTTGAAGCCCACCTGCCTTCCGTCTCCCCTTAAGGAATCTGTGATGTATATACGATACGTTATATATATATATATATATATATATATATATATATATATATATATATATATGTATATACTGGTTAACCGGCCAACAGTTAGCTAAACAATGCAATCAAGTTTTCAAATAACAGAATCGAGTTCGTACTTTATATTAGCAGGCTGTAAAATCAGCATCTATGTTTATAATCTTTTACATTTTTAATAAACGTTAATAAAATAATATTTCCATCAAATATTCGTGAGGATTTCCACACATGTACATCATACTCCTCACCCATTCCTAAGATGTTTTTCCTGACTTAGCGCTTCTTTCACCTCTGACACTCGTTGGCATGCGCGTAGAATGTCAAACTGCGCCGCGGTTCGAAGTTCACGTTAAACTGTAGAGCCCACTATAACAGACTGGGCAAGTCAGATCAAAGGCCAGAGGACGACAACAGTGTACCAATCTCCAATAAGACCATTGCTAGCGTAGACCAGTGTCTCCGAGTCGGAGCATGCTTTATTACAGAATAAGCTTAATCTTCTCTAATATTATCCGAACCCAAAAATTCGAGAAATGTTCATCTATGGATTCAGAGGAAGTGAGTTTTTCGTGCCTATGTGTGATGGCAAAGAAAGAACTTACATTTCATTACGATCAATTGCACATAGGTTTTGCATGGAGTAATACTTATGTCGCAACCTACAAAGTCTTTTAAATGAATGACACAAGCAACGAACCGGCAAAACTGACGATATTGTAACAGTCTTAGATGCAGCTACGCATGAAGTAGATTTCTTAGGCGTAACCCTGACACTAAAGAGAAGACGGTAATTGATTCATTAAATAAGAATGGAGTCAATGTTGGAACTTACTGAATCATGAACCATCGCGATCCACTATTAATTAAACAAGTCACATAAAAAATATATGCTGCTACGTAAATATCGTATTGGAAGTGATTATGCTTATTAAGTTGTGCCCTCTAAGTTGCCCGCCTATCGCAATATTGATTGGAATAATTATAAACAATAAGTGCAATTGTGTATCGAAGTCACGGCAGCTAATTACGACAGTTCTAATCTCTCAGTAGATTACAAGATATGTAAATAAGTCTGACAGTTTGAATGCAAGAAGGGTGAATAGAGGATCACGCCTCAATAACATCAGAGCTATTAAATAGATGTAGAACTCTAGCTCAGCAGCACAACTATTTTAAGGCAAATCGGCTGTGTCTTTGCTGAGGAGCGATCCTGGTTTTCGCCTGCACTGATTTAGGAAACCCAGGGAAAACCTAAACCAGGCTCGCGGTATGGGGTTTAAACTCCGCTCCTCTCGAATATTAATACTGAATGTTAACCATTGCATCACATCGCTAGCTCTCTATCTAATTGAATACAAATGTTACGTTTTATACATTCTTGGGAGACAGCGCCACCAGCTTTTTCATTAGAGTTAACAATACTTGTTTAATAAAACTGTGATGCATTAACGATATTGGGAACATGATTGCACTGGGTCATACAGCTCTCCTAATACGTTTGCATCTGGTCATCTGAACTGTCTATTATCAATTATCATGAGATTATACTATTCTTCAGCGAGTCTCTCGCCTAGTAATCAAAATTGCTGTTTGATCTGTCGTAGAACAACCTTAAAGTGAAAACTGTAGGGCAACATGAAGTATCTGTCATGGAGATAGTATTATTCTTTCGCTTCTTCTTTTTTCGCTTACGCCATAGTCCAGCAGCGATGGCAGGGCCAGTGTGGTTACAATGGATTTGGCAATGTTAGTGTCAGGGATGGCTGGATGCCCTTCCTGCCGCCACCCCATACTCCCCAGGACGGAATCAGTGTACCCCAACTGTCTGCGTCTAGTGTAAATCGTGAAATAGTGCGGACGTGTTTCGAATGTATGCGACGCGTGTAACTGAGGCGGAACGTGGGGACCAGCCTGGTATTCACCTAGCGGGATGTGGAAAACCGCCTAAAAATCACATCCCGGCTGGCCGGCACACCGACCCTCGTCGTTAATCCGCCGGGCTGATTCGATCCGGGGCTGACGCGCCTAGCAGAGTCCAGGAAGCAGCGCATTAGCGCGCTTGGCTACTCTGGCCGGTTCACTGACATACTATTATGAGTAATGAAATTTCGATTTATGAAAGTACATCGTCACAATACGATAAATCATGAGAAAACTGAACTGAGGATTTGTTTACAGGATTTTTTAAGTGGTCGTATAGTGTGTGTACTTCATTCAAATGAGTTAAGTACAATACCGTGTCTACACAGTAGTCATTGGTTTGAACGCTTCTTCGCCATCACAAGTTTATCTAATGCTGGTTAGTGTAAGACGGATGCCGCATTTGTTAAATGTTAGTCAAAAGCAATGTGAAAGTTAATTTCTCCGCAATACTTCGGCAATTTTAGAAAGAATCCATCTCAGACTGGAGGCCGCTTTGTTGCTACAGATGAGAGGTGCTTACGCCGCACCACGTTAGAAATGAAACGGCAGTCAACGACGAGATTGGGGCCCTGTAACGAAAAAGACGAAGTTTACTTCATCCGCCCTTTTATTGATTACTATGTGAATGCTACACAAGTCTTCTGGATCAGTTGACGTAGACAAACCAGAAGAAAGTCTTGTGTAGCAAAATTAGTCTTTATCAGACCAGTGCATCCGCCCTCAAAGAGGCTAGGGAAACTGAGGATTTTAAGCACGAATTGTTGCAACATCTACGCCATTTACCCTAATTTGGGACCCTGTCACTACCAGTTATTTGAAATCTAAAGAAATTTGTAGCTGGAAATATTTTGAATCTAATGAGTAGGTTCTAATAGTCGTAAATAGCTTATACCTAGTACAACGGGAATTATACGTCATGGATGGAATCTATTCGTTGAATGAAGAACTGACTTTAAAAGGGACTATGTCGCTAGATACGTGAATTTTTTGGGCTGTTGTTGTTGTGGACTTCAGTCCTGAGACTGGTTTGATGCAGCTCTCCGTGCTACTCTATCCTGTGCAAGCTTCTTCATCTCCCAGTACCTACTGCAACCTACATCCGTCTGAATCTGCTTAGTGTAGTGATCTCTTGGTCTCCCTCTACGATTTTTACCTTTCACGCTGCCCTCCAATACTAAATTGGTGATCCCTTGATGCCTCAGAACATGTCCTACCAACCGATCCCTTCTTCTGGTCAAGTTGTGCCACAAACTTCTCTTCTCCCCAATCCTATTCAATACCTCTCATTAGTTATGTATTCTATCCATCTAACCTTCAGCATTCTTCTGTAGCACCACATTTCGAAAGCCTCTATTCTCTTCCTGTCCAAACTATTTATCGTCCATGTTTCACTTCCATACATGGCTACACTCCATACAAATACTTTCAGAAATGACTTCCTGACACTTAAATCTATACTCGATGTTAACAAATTTCTCTTCCTCAGAAACGCTTTCCTTGCCATTGCCAGACTACATTTTATATCCTCTCTACTTCGACCATCATCAGTTATTTTGCTCCCCAAATAGCAAAACTCCTTTACTACTTTAAGTGTCTCGTTTCCTAATCTAATTCCTCAGCATCACCCGACTTAGTTCGACTACAAACCATTATCCTCGTTTTGCTTTTGTTGATGTTCATCTTATATCCTCCTTTCAAAACACTATCCATTCCATTCAACTGCTCTTCCAAGTCCTTTGTTGTCTCTGACAGAATTACGATGTCATCGGCGAACCTCAAAGTTTTTATTTCTTCTCCATGGATTTTAATACCTACTCCGAATTTTTCTTTTGTTTCCTTTACTGCTTGCTCAATATACAGATTTAATAACATCGGGGAGAGACTACAACCCTGTCTCACTCCCTTCCCAACCACTGCTTCCCTTTCATGTCCCTCGACTCTTATAACTGCCATCTGGTTTCTGTACAAATTGTAAATAGCCTTTTGCTCCCTGTATTATACCCCTGCCACCTTCAGAATTTGAAAAAGAGTATTCCAGTCAACATTGTCAAAAGCTTTCTCTAAGTCTACAAATGCTAGAAACGTAGTTTTGCCCTTCCTTAATCTAGCTTCTAAGATAAGTCGTAGGGTCAGTTTTGCCTCACGTGTTCCAACATTTCTACGGAATCCAAACTGATCTTCCCCGAGGTTGGCTTCTACTAGTTTTTCCATTCGTCTGTAAAGAATTCGCGTTAGTATTTTGGAGCTTTTCTTATTAAACTGATAATTCAGTAATTTTCACATCTGTCAACACCTGCTTTCTTTGGGATTTGAATTATTATATTCTTCTTGAAGTCTGAGGGTATTTCGCCTGTCTCATACATCTTGCTAACCAGATGGTAGAGTTTTGTCAGGACTGGCTCTCCCAAGGCCATCAGTAGTTCCAATGGAATGTTGTCTACTCCGGGGGCCTTGTTTCGACTCAGGTCTTTCAGTGCTTTGTCAAACTCTTCACGCAGTATCGCATCTCCCATTTCATCTTCATCTACATCCTCTTCCATTTCCATAATATTGTCCTCAAGTACATCGCTCTTCTATAAACCCTCTATATACTCCTTAAACCTTTCCGCCGTCCCTTCTTTGCTTAGAACTGGGTTTCCATCTGAGCTCTTGATATTCAAACAAGTGGTTTTCTTTTCTCCAAAGGTCTCTTTAATTTTCCTGTAGGCAGTATCTATCTTACCCCTAGTGAGATAAGCCTCTACATCCTTACATTTGTCCTCTAGCCATCCCTGCTTACCCATTTTGCACTTCCTGTCGATCTCATTTTTGAGATGTCTGTATTCCTTTTTGCCTGCTTCATTTACTGCATTTTTATATTTTCTCCTCTCATCAATTAAATTCAATATTTCTTCTGTTACCCAAGGATTTCTACTAGCCCTCGTCTTTTTACCTACTTGATCCTCTGCTGCCTTCACTACTTCATCCCTCAAAGCTACCCATTCTTCTTCTACTGTATTTCTTTCCCCCATTTCTGTCAATTGCTCCCTTATGCTCTCCCTGATACTATGTACAACCTCTGGTTCTTTTAGTTTATCCAGGTCCCATCTCCTTAAATTCCCACCTTTTTGCAGTTTCTTCAGTTTTAATCTACAGGTCGTAACCAATAGATTGTGGCGAGAGTCCACGTCTGCCCCTGGAAATGTCTTACAATTTAAAACCTGGTTCCTAAATCTCTGTCTAACCATTATATAATCTATCTGAAACCTGTCAGTATCTCCAGGCTTCTTCCATGTATACAGCCTTCTTTTATGATTCTTGAACCAATTGTTAGCTATGATTAAGTTGTGCTCTGTGCAAAATTCTACCAGGCGGCTTCCTCTTTCATTTCTTACCCCCAGTCCATATTCACCTACTATGTTTCCTTCTCTCCCTTTTTCCTACTCTCGAATTCCAGTCATCCATGACTATTAAATTTTCGTCGCTCTTCACCATCTGAATAATTTCTTTTATTTCATCATACATTTCTTCAATTTCTTCGTCATCTGCAGAGCTAGTTGGCATATAAACTTGTACTACTGTAGTAGGTGTGGGCTTCGTATCTATCTTGGCCACAATAATGCATTCACTATGCTGTTTGTAGTAGCTTACCCGCATTCCTATTCTCTTATTCATTATTAAACCTACTCCTGCATTACCCCTATTTGATTTTGTGTTTATAATCCTGTATTCACCTGACCAGAAGTCTTGTTCCTCCTGCACCGAACATCACTAATTCCCACTATATCTAACTTTAACCTATCCATTTCCCTTTTTAAATTTTCTAACCTACCTGCCCGATTAAGGGATCTGACATTCCACGCTCCGATCCGTAGAACGCCAGTTTTCTTTCTCCTGATAACGACATCCTCCTGTGTAGTCCCCGCCCGGAGATCCGAATGGGGGACTATTTTACCTCCGGAATATTTTACCCAAGAGGACGCCATCATCATTTAATCATACAGTAAAGCTGCATGCCCTCGGGAAAAATTACGGCCGTAGTTTCCCCTTGCTTTCAGCCGTTCGCAGTACCAGCACAGCAAGGCCGTTTTGGTTATTGTTACAAGGCCAGATCAGTCAATCATCCAGACTGTTGCCCCTGCAACTACTGAAAAGGCTGCTGCCCCTCTTCAGGAACCACACGTTTGTCTGGCCTCGCAACAGATACCCCTCCGTTGTGGTTGCACCTACGGTACGGCTATCTGTATCGCTGAGGCAGGCAAGCCTCCCCACCAACGGCAAGGTCCATGGTTTAGCTAAAAAACAGAATTTCACTGCGAGGTCGAGCATTTTTCACCTTGTCCTTGTACAGAATGATTTCTTACTTTCAATCGTAGATAAAGTTGATGGCACACATCGGTTCATTGGCAGGCTGTCAGGGAAATGCAGTAAGTCCACAAAGAAGAAAGAACACTCTTGTGACAGGGCCTAGAGTAAAGAATAGATCAACAGAGCATTTTCAAGGAGGACAGTACGAATGGTGACTTTTTTGTGATCCAGCTCTATATCAGTAATGTGAATTCACTTACTGAATAGCTAACAAATGATATTATCACGTACAAAGACTGTTGCAAAAGTTAATAATTGCTTTTTGTACTATGCACAAAGAATTTTCATTGCATAAGTCTGAACTGTCTGGGATACTTTGGAAACCTTATGGAAAAACTAATAAATGGGTCTTTACAGTTACGTCAAAACCTGAGACGTCTGTTGTTAATTTAGCATTAGACTGTAAGACAACTGAAACATCGTATAAGCCTAAAAATTGTATGTTTTGTGAACTATCTTCTTTGTGTGTTGGTGTTGATATAAGAGATACATAACCCAAAAAACACGTTCTTGTTGTTGGTATGGTCTTCAGTCCAAAGACTGGTTTTATGCACCTCTAGATGCTACTCTATTCTCTGCGAGATTCTTCAGCTCCGATTAATTACTGCAGTTTAAATCCTTCTGAATCTGCTTACCGTATTCATCTCTTGGTCTCCCCCTACGATTTTTGCCCTCCACACTACCTTCCAATATTAAATTCGTGATCCCTTGGTGTCTGAGAAAGTGTCATATCAACCGATCCCTTCTTTAAGTCAAGTTGTGTCACAAATCTATTATCTGCCCAACTCCTTTCAGTGCCTCCTCTTTAGATCCGTGATCTACCCATCTAATCTTCAGCATTCTTCTGTAACAACACATTTCAAAAGCTTCTATTCTCTTCTTGTCTAAATTGTTTACCCTCCATGTTTCACTTCCATACATGGCTACACTCCAGACAAATACCTTCAGAAAAGACTTTCTGGCTCCTGAATCTATATTTGATGTTAACAAATTTCTCTTCTTCAGAAACGCCATTGCCAGTCTACATTTTATATCTTCTCTACTTCGGCTATCAGCATTTATTTTGCTGCCAAACTAGCAAAACTGATCTATTACTACATCTCGTTTCCTAATCTAATTCCCTCAGCATCACCTGATTTAATTTCACTACATTCCATTATCCTTCTTTTGATTTTGTTGATTTTAATCTTAAATTCTCATTTCAAGACACTATCCATTCCGCTGAACTCCCTTTCCAAGTCCGTTGCTGTCTCTGACAGAATAACAATATCATAGGCAAACTTCAAAGTTTTTATTTCCATGTACAGTTCTAAAATATTAACGTTTTATATAACAACAAAAGTTTTTAGGACATTTTGTAACAGAAAGTCCATCACAACTTAATTAAATAAAGCACTTCTTACAGCGAATGACAGCGTTGGACGTTTTCTTTCCCAAATATTTTCCTGACAGCATTCGCCGCGTTCTTCAATCACCTGAGGTGATATGGAGGAGAAGGTCTGCCGCCTTACGGCAACCGAATAAATCCTAGTGGTGCACATCTAGTGTTAGATTTGCTTTGGTTTGACAAAGGAAACGGAGATCAGTTATTTTGGTGGTTTAATAACGCATATACGAGTTTTTGTTAATGTACCAAAAAGACTGCGTCGTAGACACAGGTATCATAATATAAGAAAAGCTAAGTTTCCTCCATTGTGGTATAGGGATAAACCAGTATACCCCGATCCTATAAAGAATCGAATCCCATTTATGAAACAGCTTAAAACGTCTGATTCCTTTACAACTGAGTTAATGTGTTAAATATCAAATGTTAAGCTCGTAAGCGAGCAAAAGTTCACAAAAGATTTGAAATTATGCTTAAAGTTTATTGGAAGTCGCTAAAGTCTCTCTTGAAACACTGGATGAATATAGTACGAATAATCTGCACTCCATTTTAAACAAAAGCAACAGTTTCGCACATCTCAGTGTTTATGACGTCATAACGCCTGAAATATTTGTCGTTCAATGCTAATTATAATTTTGCAGGTACATTCTGAGATACATGAAGATTCTGTCTGATGTTGGGGTTTTGCTGCGAGCTACTTTAAACAGAAGCTAGTTTTTCGCTCATATAAATATTTATGACGTCATATCTCCTGCACTGTGTGTCATAAAATGACGTAATTTTCCAGGTATATTCAATGATGTATATGGGTACTGTCTGCAAACTGTATTGCGAATAGAATCAGTAGTAAAGAAGTAATAAAGTAAAGCTGATGCTGAAATTTTACATGATGAACAGCGAAAATGTTGTAAGCAATAAATATTCTTTCTTTCACCATCTGTTGGGGGCAGTGAGCGAGAAAAAGTTTCTTAAAGGTTTGAAATCATGTGTAAGGTTTGTTTGAAGTCGCTTAAGTCTTTCATTCTCAGTTACTAGATGAATACAATGTAAGCAGTCTCAAGGCAGGTAAGTCAATTTCTAACCTTAATGCTTGACTTAACGTGTTAAACCTTTAACGTAAGATTATATATCTTTGAGTTGAGTAGCTGAGTACCCGACGTGCCCGGACACGCATTTATATCAATCTTCTATTACTCCATCTCCTCCATGCTCCTCTCTCTACACATCTCTTCCTGTTTCCTTTAAATTTGATTGAAATCGTTCCAGAGTTTTTGGATGAGCTTTTCACCGACGGCTTTGCCCACGTACGCTCATTGCTGATATATTTCACATATATTTAACATATTTCACCCGTATTTGTACAAATATTTCATACGTATCTCTAGCAAATGTTATTTTCACGCAGCTCAATGTTTATGTCCTCGCATTTCCTGAACTAAGAGTCGTACAATGATATGATTTCCCATGCAATGGTATATGGAAATGCTGTCTGCGAAATGTGATGCGAGTGGAGTTGGTAGCAAAGAAGTAACATATGTAAACGTCACGCTTGATGCCGCACTTTTTCACGAATCTCAATGTTTATGATGTTAGATCTGCAGGACATTGTACGGACAATGACATACTTTTGCTGGTGCATTCAGTGATATATGCGAATACTGTCTGCAAAATGTGTAGTGAATACAGTTAGTTGTAAGGAAATAAAAAAGTGAAATGTCGTGTTTCATTCTGTAGTTTTACTGCATGAACAGCAAAAATGTAGTAAGTGATAAACTTTTTTCGTTGATTATTCTGTGGAGATTATAAGCAAGAAAAAGTTTCGTAAAGGTTTAAAATTATGTGTAAAGTTTTTTACTCAAATACTCGATCAGTAAATTATGGGCTAGGCTTCTGTTTCACCCCCACCCCAGCCCCTTTGATAAACAGGTGGTACTTATCGCCACAGCGATTCTTCCCAGACAAGAAGTGATATGTGTACCATGTTTGGTTGAAATCTATCCAGTTGTTTAGGAGGAGATGTGGAACATACATACTTAAGTACATCCACTTTATAATATGTATGCATTATGATAGCATTTTAAATTCCCCTAATAATTACACAAAATACTGAAAATCAAATTTCTGTGCCCCTGGAAGGCGTTAGATGGGAAATTTGTTACTAGTTCCGGGTTCCAGGATAGTCGCTTAGTAATATAGACAGACAGAGAATATCAACACAACAAAAACAAAATCTGAACTGGCAGAAGCTGGAAGATAGGCACCAACTATCTCAAGAAAGCCTACATACAATGTTTCAAGAACCATTTTTACGTGGGTAATCTAGGAATATGCTGAAGCCTCCTATAAATTTCGCCCGTAGAGATCACAACTAGAATGTTGGATAAATAACAGCGCATACAGAGGCATTTAAGTAATCATTGTTCCTACGCATCTTCCGAGTCACTGAGAAAAATGATGAAGTATCAAATATCCTCCCCATCATTACTTATATGTTACCAGATCTGCTTTGCATTTTTTTTTTCTGGTGTCTAGCGACAGAGACAATGTTGCGTCAGGTCTCGCTGTAGTTGATCGACGTTGACACACATCGCGATTTAAAACATCTAGCCTCTTATCAGCGACGGAGACACCCCATTCCAGTACGCGAGCAACCTTACCCGTGCGCCGTTCCCCCTGGCCATTTCTTGGCCAACAGCTGTGGGAGAAGTGTGCCAGGGCAGAGAGTACTGCGTCTGTTTGCATTGGCAGGTGGTGTCTGGTTGAACAGCTTGTGCGAACAGCTGCAGATCTTTGCGCCGTATCACCTCGTGCTAGCGACCTCAAACCTGCTCTAGCGAATGCGCAACATGGCGCAAATTCTTAATGCACCACGCAAATTTTTACAATCTGTTGCTTTGTGCAGCAATGCAGTCGCTCCTCTTCCTGTGTGTGTGTGTTTTTGTGCTTGCTCGTGTGTGTGTACCGGAGGCGGGTGGTGGGGAGTTGTGCATGCTCCACTAGCTCTTTATATTTGTAAAGTGGAAATTCTATGATTATTAATAATTACAAGTTACGAGCAACAATTCAACCTCATTAATTACAACGCCAAGATAACAGCAGTTGTTTCGAGCGAAAAGTCAACAGAGACAACAGTAGTCACTCACAGGAAAGCATAATTGGGTCAGACTTTTAGGAGACGAAGTCCAGTATCTCACTAAAAGCTACGACATTGCCTGAAAAGGTACGACACATGCTAGATCATTCTCTTTTCTCTTATCCTACAACGGCGTATAACAATGTATACTACCACATAAGTAAGTTTGCTTTTTTATAAACAATATCGCAGAATGTCACTAAAGCGAAAGTAGTGCGCGGAAATGAATTGGGTACTACCAGAGTGAGTATATTTTCTAACTTACAGCTGGTTACGTACTTTTTACCATAGATATTACTGCCTGGTCATTTTCATTTTATACACAGGGTGATTCACGAAGATATGCAAATATTTTAATATGTTACTATACAAGTAAAACAAAAAAAAGTTAATAGAAACATAGATCCGCAGGTGTTTTGCTACAGAGTTGCGGCTAATAAAAGATTTTGCCTGAAATTTAGCAACTTTGCTAATATGAAGCCATCACAAATCTGTACGAGGTTAAAGTAAAGCACGATTTCCATTTACTTTGTTGTTATTGATCTGGTAAATCTAATGAAACCTGTCCCAGATGTGTATCTGCAGTAGATTTCCAGAATATCCAGAAAAACAAAGAAGTAATTTCGTAAAATTTTTAATTTATAAACTACTTGTCCCACTTTGTTTTTTGATTCCATACAACTTTTAAGTTATTTTTTTGAAAACTCCAAATTTTTAAAAAAAGTATCCTTTAGTGTTAACGTGTGCGGAAGTACTATTTCGATTGATAGTCCTAATTACACCCTGTTAGATGTTATATGCTGAATATATTATTATTAAATTACATGTGAACGCATGGAGCACACGACCAAGCAGCGCCCCCTACGGAGGGCGCTTCGCTGCTACTTGACTTATTTAATGTCAGTATACGCTCTGCTTCAAGACTGCTCGTGTCGCAGTCATATGTTTGAGTTGTCAAGGGTGTGCGCCTGTTTGATTAGGAAGGAGTTGAAGTTTGTGGTATGTAAGTCATATGACCAGATCTCATTTTCTGTAATGCTGAGAAGTGTTGAGTGTGCTGTTCATTTATGTTTTGTACTTTTTTGTAACAGATGTCTGAAGATGGGTGTTATTCCAAAACGCCTAACATGTTCTGATAAATGAGTCAATTGAACATCTCATGACTTTATTGCGATTGTACAACATTGGTTGCCAATTATTAAACTAAAAGATATACTGACTTGTGACAAACAGAATCTGGCCTTCCAAGACAGATCATGTTGGCAGGTTTGTATATTATTCAAGGAATATCAAAATGACTAACTCGCTACCAATACTCTCACATGCCCTAGTCTATCAGATCAACCCAAACCTGTGGTGTACAGTCTGGTAACCAGGAGTACTGTAGGAGCACAACAAGGCAGCTGGAAAGCGGTTTCTTCGGTTCCCTGAAAAGTTTTACCCTCCTTGTTTTCTCAGTAGCGAATGTTTAGCTTCAGACAGATGACTATCGCAAGGACGTGACAGGTCGGTCATAAACGGTTATATGCAGTCTCCACACGCTGCTCCTTCGCTCCGCTTGGCGCGGATAATGGAGACGTGTCACCTCTAAAAACAGAGCATGTTGACCACAGCACATGAAATAACCAGTGCTGGTGTCCTTCAAAATAATCTCTCCTTTCCCAGCTGCACTGAACTCCATCAACAAGGGAACTGCACCAGTAGAACGGGGTGATCTCACGTGGTACGGAATCGTCTGCGTGAGCCACTTTTTGCATGAAACTTAGAGTTAGTTTTACGAAACAAACGCTACTGCATATTATTACCAATGCGTTCTGAAAAGGAAGATCAAGAAGCCTTTGTTCAAAACTAAAAAAATGTTTATGCGTATTATTAGATCTGTCACTACTTTTCTTGCATTAGTGTTGGTATTCAGATTCATTTTATGTAATTCATTGCTGTACTGTACGACATGTTCTAGCGATAATTTTATTCAGAATGAGATTTTCACTCTGCAGCGGAGTGTGCGCTGATATGAAACTTCCTGGCAGATTAAAACTGTGTGCCCGACCGAGACTCGAACTCGGGACCTTTGCCTTTCGCGGGCAAGTGCTCTACCAACTGAGCTACCGAAGCACGACTCACGCCCGGTACTCACAGCTTTACTTCTGCCAGTATCCGTCTCCTACCTTCCAAACTATACAGAAGCTCTCATGCGAACCTTGCAGAACTAGCACTCCTGAAAGAAAGGATATTGCGGAGACATGGCTTAGCCACAGCCTGGGGGATGTTTCCAGAATTAGATTTTCACTCTGCAGTGGAGTGTGCGCTGATATGAAACTTCCTGGCAGATTATTATTTCAGATTATTATTTCATCTCACTACCAATCGACAGTCTAGAAATGCCAGCACAAAAAAAATGATGGGAAGCGATTATTTCAATAATGATGTGTTTGTATATTATTTCACTCAATACAC